>NC_089227.1:72815360-73421550 GCF_963924675.1 Phocoena phocoena | reverse complement strand
AAGAAAGATAATAGTGACAATCTTAAAGTAAGTCAATAGTAATTTTTAGAAGAAACCCCATTCATAAATTGACTCAACAACTATTTCCTGAAAGCCTACTGTTCTGCACTCTAGGGATACAGCCATGAACAAACTCTCTCCTCTTTGGAGCTTATGTTCTAGAGGGTGAGATGGACAAACAAATACGTAATATATCAAGTGGTGGTACGTGTTATAAAGAAAAATAAGAGGAATTAACGAGGAGTGATTGAATGGGAGGGTTATTTTAGGTAAAACTGTCAGATAATGTCACCCTAAAAGGATGACATTTCAACAAAGACCTGAAAAAACTGAGAGGAAACCACATGGGTAACATGGAAATCACATGGGGGAAAGCTTTCCAGAAAAACAAAATAAAATACATCTATTCTTGAATATTCAAGACTCAGTTTTCTACTGGAAGATATCCCCTTTAGTGCTATGATGCTGTCATTAGTACAAAAGTGGTTGTGCTGAACTGAAATAAATTCTCTTTTCTAATGCAAAAGAATTCATTCTTCCATGAACTGAAAACATGTGTGTTCTTTTCTTCAAAGTTTAATAGACTAAATATACCTATATTTGCAAATATGTAAATGTTTATAAAAATCACCACAGAAGACAATACTCAAAATAGCTTCCTACCACATCAGACAACTAGCTTAATAAATGTTATCTCTATTAGTTTGGTAAGAACTTAAACCACATATTCTCTTCAGAGTACATACAAGACCTAATTTTAAAAGTGTCATATCTGGAATTTCTCTGGAGCTGTATCCTTTGTTCACATTAAAGCTTTATTTTCTTACTATTCCTCTTGATGTGTATTTAGCATGTTGAAGTTGTGTGTATTTTAAAATACCACCTATGCATTTATAAAGTATTACTTAAAAACAACAAAGAAGTGTTTTAATGGCAATACATAAACTATAGAAAAATGAAAAAAAAATCAATGATTCTGTTCTTTGGAAAAAAGGTACAAATATATAATTAAAAACAAACTCATAGTAAAGCTCCCTGGTAGGATTCTAGAAATTTGATTTCTTTGTATATGTCTATAAAATGTAGCCCTTTCTGCTTCAACATAGTATCACACATACAGTGAGCCTTCTAACAGGTAATTATATGCTATTTCAGAGCCCTGGAATGAAATTCTAGTACACTAATGTTATAAGGAAAAGAAATTCAAAATCCAGAGAGAGCGAGAGAGAAGGAGAGAAAGAGATACTACTATGCTATTTGATTTAAAGGAACTCTAAAATAGGAAATATGGATTTATAGAAAAAACATATTTGGGTATTTGGGATAATTAATTACTTTTAAATGTTTTAGCTTCAAAATACATTTACCACAGAAGTCCTTTACATAGCAAGTGCCTAAAAATGGCATTTTATTAACAACTTCACAAAAAAATTAATTTTCTCACCTAATTAGCTATCTTCCCAAAGATCCATCCATAGATCAAAAGGGATCATTTATAAAGAACATGTAAATAATGCTTAATTTAAACACACACTGGGATTTTGTCATTATTCGGGGTATGGAAAGTAGGTCCCTGCCCTGGTGGAAAAATCTTCCAAAGTCTTAGTTGTTTAGTTTAAGATGAATCTGTCAGAAAACAGTGTCACTGTTACCCAAAAGTTCGAATGTACGGTAGTATAATTTTGAATTACCTGCACAAGTTTTGGGCAAAGATCCACGTCCATATCTCCTTACCACCACCTTACCTCCCAACCCCACCTTCACCCCATCCAATCTAAAGAAAGCCCCCACTTAATCATCGAGAAACACCGCCCCTTGTTAACTTCACCTTAACTTTATTCTTGTACCAACTTACCACTCAGTGAAACTAGAAACTGAGAACAAGGCTAAGCAATTTAAAAAAGGAAGAGGTCGGTTACACTCAGAAAATTTAGGATAAAAACTGAAATTCTCCAATTCACTTCACTACGTCAACCGCATCTAAAAGGTCAGGCCACGCACATGCACAAGAAAACCAACACAATGGCAAAAACGTTTTACAATCTCTGTAGACTGTATATATATTTTATTCTCTCTGTGGCATAATCTGAACTCAGATATTTGTATTCTAAACATTCTGGCCCAGAGGGTAGAAACGTAGATTAAATATGGGTTGCAGTTTATTTTAAGTCTGTTTGAGTAGGACCCAAACTGAAATAGAAGAAACAACAAGGGTATGTCTGAGAAATTCCCTTAAGTACTTATCCTAAATTAATCACAATTTGTATACGACAAATTCATACATACTCAGGAATAAGTTCATGCATAATAATTTTTAAAATACATTATTTACAAACATAACCAATGTAATTTTTAAAATACTAATTCAAAATAGTATATTTTAAGTAATTCTACATGGCTGGAAAATATTTTAAATTTAATTTTACCTGTATAATCCATAATGAAGCAGCAAGCAGGGAACCGGGTATTTTCCAAAGTAAAACTCTATCAGACACAAAATGAAACAGCTCCCTGGACAGGCAAACCACTCTGGGGAAAGCCTCCTGCCATGTGACATTGAGCACACACACTTCTGCTTATCTCGATTCAAGCTGCAACGGTCATGGCTCTGCTCTCCTTTGCCTGTTCTTTTAAAGCCATCCTTAGAAAAGTCTTTCTTAGAAAAGAACTATTATTTCTTCCCATTTCATTCTTGTAGTATTAGTTTAAAACTAGGGAAAAAATAAATTCTCTTCTTTCTTTAAGTGAAAAGAACACAAGAGGGCTTCCCTGGTGGCGCAGTGGTTGAGAGTCCCCGGGTTCGTGCCCCGGTCTGGGAAGATCCCACATGCCACGGAGCGGCTGGGCCCATGAGCCATGGCTGCTGAGCCTGCGCGTCCGGAGCCGGGAGAGGCCACAACAGTGAGAGGCCCGCGTACCGCAAAAAAAAAAAACACAAGATATCTATACTTCATCCTAGTACTCAGGGTTACAAACCCACATAACCTGAAATGAATCAGCATCCAAATTTTTAGGAAAAATATCGTCATTATGTTCATTCCTTTGATAGTATGCACATGTGATCAATTTGAAACATTTGATTTGTAAATAAACCTAATACAGGTGATGAAAGAACTATCCTTTAAAGCATATCTAAAACCTTTAACTCATTTGTCTGAGTCCTGAAACAGACATCAGATGGAAAGGACATATGGTCATTCCTGAGACAGACTGCATCTGATGTAATCTTTAATGTCACATTGTCACATGCATTGAGCCATCTTTTCCTTCATTGTCAATTGTTTTGATCTTGAGTGTGTCCTGGCTAAAGAAACCTTAAGAATGGTTACTTCATCTTGATACAACATTTCTCTAGACTTTGTCCAGAGACAAGATATAAATAAATTTTTAAATTTTTTATCGGCTTTCTTTTTTTTTCAGCAACCTGAACAGTTGGACAATTTCCAATTTAGAGACATATTAATGCTCCCTTAAACTGCAGCTACTTTGAGAAAGATAAGGTATTGGTGTTTTGAGTGGTTTTACTGGAGTAGCAGGATGTTTTGTTTTGCTTTTACTTTGCTACTTTCCTTTCCATTGAATACATTTCTCCATGAGATAATTACAAAGTTGACAATACTATACAATACGATTCTAATTTTCAATACAATATCAAAAGTATAAATAGTACAGAAATCTAAACATTCTGGGCTCAATATTATCTATAATTTTATGAAATAAATGAGAAAGTATCATTACATTCAGCCATCTAGTCAAGGCTTCATTACCATAAGCAGATCCCATTACACTGCCATTCTGCTAACAGTCAAAAGCTGTTAATTCCCATCAACCTCACCTGTCATTGTTGCTAAGCAGCCTTGTCTCACTTCTCGGGCTTTAATTCTCTTTGTCTCAATCTAGGGTACTGGCTGGGGAGCCTTCCATGAGCTATAAAAATTTGATATACTTTCTTCCTGGTAATTAAAATGTGCAAATGGTTAAAACATTAATGCCATGATTGTTTTAAAATGGTATGTTTAAAATGCCTAATAATAACAGTCTTAATTTCCACACAACTTAAATGTGTGTGGCAACACTGAGCCATCATCAGATGTCACATGAAATGACGTTTTAAGCCTGTCACAATTTAGTACTGTTAGCATGGATTTTTAAAGTTCTTTAATTATTTGAGCAGCATTATTGTAAGAGCAACTGTTTTGTTTTTATCTTTTATATTTTATTTATAACTCTTAAGTCACAGATATTTTAAGGAAATGCATTCTATTAACAAAATGAGAACATAATGAAAAATCCAAATTAGAAAGTAGAAGATAGATGGATAGATGGGTAGATAGCTATAAAACCTACAATACAGTTTAGTGATTTGCCACACCTCAGAAAGCCAGCAGAGTGGTTGAGAGCCAGGCCCTGTGTCAGACAGAGAAGGTTTAAGCCACAGCTTAGCCACTTCTTAGCTGGATGATCTTAAGCAAGTTTTTAAATCTCTCTTGACTTCAATTGCCTCATAACTTAAGTGACAAAGGGCCTAGATCAATGCCTGGGATGTGATAACAGCTAATATGTAAACAGCACTTAATGTGGACCAGGCACTGTTCTAACTCATATATTAATAACTTACTTAACCCTCACAACAACCCTGTGAGGTATTATCTTCATTTTATAAGTGAGGAAACTGAGGCATGGAGGGTATGTAACTTAACTGAGGTCACACACTATACATAACAGAGCCAGGTTTTAACCCAAGTAGTGTCGTTCAGAGTCCTTGTGCTTAACGACTACACACACTACCTCCACAGAGTAGGTGATCAATAAATGGAAGCAGAACAAGAAAAACTGTTTCCAAAAACTAGGTTCATTCTTTCCAATCCTGCAGTTTGCCAGATATTCTAATAAGCCATGTATTAATAAAAATTCAGAATTTATAAAAATTCTCTTTTTATAGTCCATCTTCAATTCCAACATGCAGAAAAATTAAACAGATAACCAGAATGAAAGGGATAAGGGGTACAGTCATTGTGATAGCTTAAAATGAGAGCTGCATTAGCCAGTTAGGCAGAAATAAGTACTCAAGTGCAGAAAGCTATAACCATAAAAGGACCTGTACTATGTACTACCTGCATACTCCTAGCAACCACTATGTCCCTCCCTCTCTACTTTTCAGTTTCCAAATGTCACAGTAGATACTACTTGTCTGGCCTCTAAAGAGTCTGAGCAGGTTCCTCTGACTGCAACTTCAAAGCTCACTCAGGAGGAGAGCACCTTCAACTAGACGCCCCTGCCTTCCTCCCCAGGAATCTTCTCTTGCCTCATCTCACCCCTGGCAAAGGAGACTCGCTAGTATGCCTAGACGCACTCCTCGGACACAGAAACAATCACATCACAGCACTCTCCAAAATGTACTTACAAGTCATGGGAGTCAGAGGTCCTTTGCAGGTCACCTGTTCCAGCCTACAGCTCAGGGACCACTGTCCTAAGTGTAACTTACTGACTCAGGAGCAACCCATGCTGCACCCCCAAACCGCATCCCAGATTCATGCTACAATTTACCCCTTCACAGTCCAAGCTGGAAGAAGCATAGTTACTGAATCAGCAGGCCTGGGGTCTAGCCTCTACACTGCCACTCATTACCTCTCTGGTCTGGGATAAGTCCTGGAATCCTCACAGGTGTCTATTCCCAATGGGCAAAATGAGGAGGTTGAACTGGATGACCTCTAAAATCCAGTTCAAATCCAATGATACAGGATTCTACTTTAAACCAATTACAGCTGGATGAGAAAACTCAAGTAACTCCCGCCAGGGAGCTCTTCCTCCTACTCCAGCCCACAGCATCCCCTCCTCCATGCTGACAGGGCTTTGGGAACAGCCCCACCTCAAGGGTGGGAAGCCAGGGAGCCAGCAGGTATTGTCCAAATCCAGTGCATTCACGCTGAATGGCTGACTCTTCCAACTGTTCAGGCACTGTTCCTCCCTAAACAGGCCCCAGTAACTCAGCCTAGGGGTGAACAGACAAATACAAACATTCATGAAACACAACAGAAATAACTGTTGGAGGCCAAGCCTACTGGAGAGTTCATGCCCTGGTGGGTCATACCTCTTAGGACAACAAGGCCTGGGTGCCAGCAATAAAGCTTCTGAAGGTGACCCCTCCTTCCAAAACATGACTGAGACAGCCTGGACAGGGAGTGCCAAGTTTTCTGGAGATGACAGCTCAGACTGAGACACACATCTCCTCTCTTTCTCCGCCATGGCTTTCCTATCTGGAGTAGTTCTTGGTGTGGGAGTCCATAGCCCTTTACCCTCCTCAGAAAAGGAGAATGTACCATAAAACCATTTACCATAATTTTTGTTGTTGTTGTTGTTGTTTTGTGTGTTTTTCGCGGTACGCGGGCCTCTCACTGTTGTGGCCTCTGCCGTTGCGGAGCACAGGCTCCAGACGCGCAGGCTCAGCGGCCATGGCTCACGGGCCTAGCTGCTCCACGGCATGTGGGATCTTCCCGGACCGGGGCGCGAACCCGTGTCCCCTGCATCGGCAGGCGGACCCTCAACTACTGCACCACCAGGGAAGCCCTACCATAATTTTACCATAGTATCTTACATTGTATTTTACCATAGTATCTTACATTGCACATTTTAAAACCCCAAGCCCAGGACTGGATTAAAAATGCTTACCCTGGGGCTTCCCTGGTGGCGCAGTGGTTGAGAGTCCGCCTGCCGATGCAGGGAACACGGGTTCGTGCCCCGGTCCGGGAAGATCCCACATGCCGCGGAGAGGCTGGGCCCGTGAGCCATGGCCGCTGAGCCTGCGCGTCTGGAGCCTGTGCTCCGCAACGGGAGAGGCCACAACAGTGACAGGCCCGCGTACCGCAAAAAAAAAAAAAAAAAAAATGCTTACCCTGTTACTCCAGAAATGATAATATGGGGTTTTCCCTCCAGTCTCTATTCTCACCCTCCTCACCAACAAGTCAGTTATGTCAAAATGCCTTAATGGTATGCTTCATCCAAACTTCCCTTTACTCTAAGTCAGAACAAAGGTTACCTAACAAGTTGATGCTCACCCATGCTTCTTACCACTCACTCCAGCCTGCGTCCACCTCAGTATTTCCTTTTCATGTTCTGTCATCCTTCACTGGTTTTGCTTACTGAGCCGCACCATTACCACATGGCCTATTCCATAATGTGAGAAGACTCCACTGTAAAATGAGTTCTCTGACTGAAGAAGATTCTAACAGCATGGGCCCATCTCCTCCCATGAGTGAGCTCTCCATACCTCGAAATGTTTAAGTAAGCTAAGACAGAGAAGCATCAAGCACCAACCAGATAACAAAACAGCCCTATGCAGTAAGATGGGGACTGTTTAACTCAATACCATGGCCCAGACCAGTGCTATACATTCTCCAAGACAAAATTAAGAACCTTCCCCATCAAGCACAAAAGCACAATTATGACCAAAGGCAAGCTGAAACCTGAGAGAAGATCTGCTTTACCCAACTCCAAACCTTCAGATAAGGGTTATTTCTAGATAGGCAACACCTGTTTGCTATGCTTGACAAGAACGGTGGCAGAATCCAAAACTCTCAGTAGCTGTAAAACGCAGACTTTAAGTAGCAGGGCCACTCCTTTCTTACACGAGCCCCAAGAGAACTGACATCAAGTAAACACAGATGGAGAGAGGAGGGAAATAACTTTTATAAGAGGTGGAATACCATTGCTGTTTTTATTCTATCAAAAGGTTACTGTAGGGCTTCCCTGGTGGCACAGTGGTTAAGAATCTGCCTGCCAATGCAGGGGACACGTATTCGATCCCTGGTCCAGGAAGATCCCACATACTGCGGAGCAACTAAGCCCGTGCGCCACAACTACTGAGCCTGTGCTCTAGAGCCCAGGAGCCACAACTACTAAGCCTGCGTGCTGCAACTACTGAAGCCCACGCGCCTAGAGCCCATGCTCCACAAAGAGAGAAGCCACCACAATGAGAAGCCCGGGCACTGCAACAAAGAGTAGCCTCCGCTCGCTGCAACTAGAGAAAGCCCGTGGACAGCAACGAAGACCCAACACAGCCAAAAATAAATGAATAAAATAAATAAATTTTTTAAAAAAAGATTACTGTAAAACGAGACATTGGCTTAAATGTTTAAGGCTAACCAATGAAAAAGAATAACCATCAACTAACCTTGATGTAAAATTAAGAGTCATGAAAAACATAACTAACATTATTAAAATGTCTGGCAAAAACATGAAAGATTAAGATTTTCTGCCCACAAATATGAATCTAACAATAAATGTTTGTTAATTTTACACTTTGAAAGTGAGGGTTATTTTATATATATTTGAATCAAAGTTCTAGTGGAAAGATCACAAGCAAAATCCAGGTTTCTACAACAGAGAAGTACCCAAGCCAAACATATCCTTCTGTAGAAAGCTTCTTTAGAAAAACCACAGACCTTCCTGTGTGGTTTTGGTCTGTTCACCTGGCTGGCAAAAGGAACCACGGAAAATAAGCAAAGGAAGTCATGAAAAACAGTCATGAATGGACTACTGTGGGTTGTCCCTGAGGCAAAAAAACAGTGGAGAATCCTTCAAGAAATGTAGTAGCATTCAGCTAGAGTTTTTGGTAAGCAAAGAAAGCCACAAATTTCCATGTTACTCCAAAACATAAAATAATACTGATGTTTTAACAGGGGCCGGCACTCCTTCTACAAAGGACTAAACAGTAAATCTTTTAGATTCTGTGGGACCATCCAGTCTCTCTCACAACTACTCAATTCTGCCATTATAGTGCAAAAGTAACCATAAACAACACATAAACAAATGAGTATATGTAGCTGTATTCCGATAAAACTTTATTTTTAGACTGTGAAACTGGATTTCTTACCATTTTCATGTATCATGAAATATTTTTCTTCTTTTGATTTTTTTAAACTACTTAAAATTTTTTTTTTTAAAAAATACTGTTAGCTTGCAGAAACAGGTGGCCCTCAGACTACAGTCTGCCAGGCCTGTTCTATCATCTTTAGCTGATTTGACCTTTCTATGAAAGAACTCTGATTTTCAATTAGGTCTCTGCCATTAACAAAGCTCACAAAGGTAATGGATTCCATCAGCAACTGCTTGACGGATCAGGGCTGGAAATTGAAGAAAACTTGTACCCCAATTCCCTTCTTTTTTAATGATATTATGAGCAACACCTAGTCTTGATAGCCCACACTACCTGTTCACTCCCTATCATGTTAGAGTTAGTAGTAAATGCTGAATCAACTTGTGAGAAATCAACTACTTTAACAGTGTAACAAAAATGTTTCCAACCCACATACATCTGTAGTCCTCAAAAATTCTATAAAAATGGAAATCATTAAGACCTCCAAATCTCCTCAATTATACTATAAGCCAGGAAACTTTATACAAAGTACACTCATAGTATAAAACACAAGTAACAGCTAGTTTAGTATGAGAAAATCTAACCCCATTCACCAACAGTAGATGAAAGAGAACTCTTTGAGAAACAAGAAACTTAGATCTCAAGCCTAAATGCATAGTCAACTACTTCAGGTAGCCATTTCACAACAGTACCTCATTTTCATGAAATTAAGACGAAGGTTTAGATTATTTCTGTGGTCTTTTCTAGCTCTAAAATGCTTGTAACGAGCTACACTAATTATATCTGATGTAGCTCACTGAGAGTTTCAGCAATTTTCACTTTTCATTATCCTTCAGATAAGAAGCAGATAATTCCTTCTCTGCTCTTTTATCTGTGGCTTTTTGAAAGGCCAATGAAAATATATTTCTGATTAGGACAATTGCTGCCTCCTTAGAAATATCCAGTCAACACAGATGCAAGTGATTCAAGAGAAAATTTAATGTAGTATGATACTTGGAAGATGCTTCTAGAGACAGATATTTGTGTCTGCTGCAACTATAAAATACAAATTGTGGAGCCTCCTCATAACAAAGGAACACAATCATCCTTTAGCTACCACAGAAATGTGTCTTTAAAATTGCTTCATTTTTCTACAGCAATCACACCCCTACTCTATACAAACCACACTGCAGTCTGCCTCTAGAAACAAGCAGACCTGCATTTTGTCCCTGCCATTGCTACTTGTAAACTGAAAGGTACTCACCTCCAATTCTCATTTTCCCCATCTGTGGAATAGGAATGCCGTTCTTGGTAGCAATGTAAATGATATATTCATAATTGTGTATAAATATTGATGTCTTCTGGAAGACATCTGCAATACACTGTTAGGTTTCAAAAATAAATTGCAAAGCAATAGGAATAATATGATAACACTTTAGACGGTTTTTTTTTTTTTGAAAAGCATACAGTGGGAAAAAGGAAGGAAATTCTGACACACGCTACAATATGGGTGAATCTTGAGGACATTATCTAAGTGAAATAAGCCAGTCATGGAAAGACAAATACTGTATCATTCCACTTATATGCAGTATTTACGGTAAGTCATAGAGGAAGAAAGTAGAAGGGTGGTTGCCTAAGGCTGGGAGGAAGGGAAAGGGGAATTGTAATGGGCACAGCACTTCAGCAAGACGAAAAAAGTTCTGAAGAATGGTTGCACAACAATGTGAACGTACTTAACAGCACGGAACTGTACACTTAGAAACTAGTTACGATGGTAAATTTTACATTAAGTACATTTTACCACAATTGAAAATTTTCAATAAATTTTTAAATAAAATAAAATTTAAGACACTTTAAAAAAGCATACAGTGGATACTTTGGCAGTAAAACTACTGATGATTTTCACTTTCTATTTTATGTGATTTGTCACTGTTGCAAAAGTAGAATGAGTTCACTATGGAAAACATTCAACCCAGAAAAAAGGTATTTTCATTTTATATGTAAATAAGCCTAAAAGCCTGAAAGCCATAAAAATCTACCAGCTAAGGGTCCAGTTAGTCTTTTTTTTTTTTTTTCTTTTTTTGCGGTACGCGGGCCTCTCACTGCTGTGGCCTCTCCCGTTGCGGAGCACAGGCTCCGGACGCGCAGGCTCAGCGGCCATGTCTCACGGGCCCAGCCGCTCCGCGGCATGTGGGATCTCCCCGGACTGGGGCACGAACCCGCGTCCCCTGAATCGGCAGGCAGACTCTCAACCACTGCGCCACCCGGGAAGCCCCAGTTAGCCTTTTTTAAAAAATGAAGTATAGTTGATTTACAATGTTGTGTTAGTTTCAGGTGTACAGCAAAGTGATTCAGTTTTTTATATATATATATATATATATATATATATATATATATTCTTTTTCAGATTCTTTTCCATTATAGTTATTACAAGATAAAAGAAAATTACAGGCCAATATCACTGATGAAAAGAGATGCAAAAATCCTCAACAAAATACTACCAAGCCGAATCCAACAATACATTAAAAGGATCATACACCATGATAAAGTGGGATTTATCCAAGGGATGCAAGGATTTTTCAATATCCGCAAATCAATCAATGTGATATACCACACTAACAAATTGAAGAATAAAAACCATATGATCATCTCAATAGATGCAGAAAAAGCTTTTGATAAAATTCAACATCTATTTATGATGAAAAAAAAACTCTCCAGAAAGTAAGCACAGAGGGAACATTCCTCAACATAATAAAGGACATATATGACAAACCCACAGCTAACACACTCAATGGTGAAAAGCTGAAAGCATTTCCTCTAAGATCAGGAACAAGACAAGGATGACCATTCTCGCCACTTTTATTCAACATAGTATTGGAAGTCCTAACTACCACAATCAGAAAAAGAAATGAAAGGAATCCAAATTGGAAAAGGAAGAAGTAAAACTGTCAGTGTTTGCAGCTGACATGATACTATACATAGAAAACCCTAAAGATGCCATCAGAAAACTACTAGAGCTCATCAATGAATTTGGCAAAGTTGTAGGATACAAAATTACTACACAGAAATGTCTTGCATTCCTATACACAAAAACAAAAGATCAGAAAGAGAAATTAAGGAAACAATTCCATTTACCATTGCAACAAAAAGAATAAAATACCTAGCAATAAATCTACCTAAGGAGGCAAAAGACCTAAATGTCCATCAACAGATGAATGGATAAAGAAGATGTGATAGAGAGATATAAATATAGAGAGATAACATAGAGATATCTAGATCTAGATGTAGATCTAGACAGATATATATAGATATACCTAGATCTATAGATATATATAGATATATAGATATAATGGAATATTACTCAGCCATAAAAAGGATGAAATAATGCCATTTGCAGCAACATGGGTGGACCTAGGGATTATCAGACAAGTGAAGTAAGTCAGAGAAAGACAAATATTATATGATATCACTTATATGTGGAATCTAAAAAAATGATACAAATGAACTTATTTACAAAACAGAAAAAGACTCACAGACATAGAAAACAAACTTATGGTTACCAAAGGGGAAAGGGGGGGAGGGATAAATTAGGAGTTTAGGATTAAAAGATACACACAACTATACATAAAATAGATAAACAACAAGGACCTACTATATGGCACAGGGGACTATATTCAATTAGTCCTGAAATACATTAAAATTGCATACTGTTACCAGGAACTATACATACAATTAGGGTCAGAATGGCTAGAAGAATGATAAAGGATTGATAAAAAGGAAGTATATTTCTGTTCTTAAATTTGTAGGGAAATACTAACTTTAAATGGCATTTATGCAAGTTTGTTTAAATTTTTAATTTGATAAAACAGCATATAAAGAATAAAAATTTCATTAACTCTAGTGCCTAGCAATGCTTGTTGAATGAATAAGTGGACATATTTGAATAGAAACCAACTCCTTGAAACTCAGTAAATGTACAAACCATTCAGAATAGATAATTATATTACACTGCTACCAACTGGTGGCAGCATCCCTAAAACACAAGGACAATAACTAGGAAAGGACCAGTTCATTCTCAAACTTTAAAAGATATAAGAGGGTGACAGACTTGCAACAACTTTTCTCCTTTGAAAACTTCACTATTTCCAATAAAATATGGACACTGTCCTTTAAAAAGGCAGGGTCCTTATTTTATTGGACTCTGCTATAAACAGCATAAATAGCATCGACTCTGCTATCAATCAACTATGAAAAAGATATGAGGTGGAAAAATTACTTGGAATTAGAGCAAAATCAAATTTTGGATTCTACTTTAGGCAACAATGTACCTCAGGTTTTCTCAGACATGAAATATGTGAACCTCTCAGAAACCTATTACCCATATTTCATGTGTGAGAGCATCTAAATGGCAAAATGTCAGGAGTTAATATTATTATTAATTAAATTATTATTAGTGACTGTTTCTTAAATAATAAAACATCTCTGAAACATTTCTATTTATGATCCATGTATTTGTTCATACATCAGCTTTCTAATATGTTAAATGCCTAAAGAAAAAAAAATAACAAATATCTGTCCTTTGACTGAGTCATTCTTTATATGGTACTCCATCTTCTCGATTCAATTCAGATTTTTTTCCCAGGATTTTTTTTTAGCAGAAACATGCCCTACATACTTTTCATGAGCATGATCTATTTTTAAATTTATGTCTGGGAATTCAGCACTGTATCTTAAAACAGTGCTTCACGTTAGTCATTATTTCCATAGCCCATCAGCACTTAGGCAGGAAGTGTAATATGCAAAGAAGGAACTGAATCTCATGGAGTCTATCAGAAATGTCCCTTGGCGTTTCATAAAAATCTGATACATATATCGTGAAAACTGGAAATGTTTTTATGTTAATGGTAACAACCAATGTAAAGACAAAGAAGAGGGCTTCCATGGTGGTGCAGTGGTTGAGAGTCCGCCTGCCGATGCCGGGGACACGGGTTCGTGCCCCGGTCCGGGAGGATCCCACATGCCGCGGGGCGGCTGGGCCCGTGAGCCATGGCCGCTGAGCCTGCGCGTCTGGAGCCTGTGCTCCGCAACGCGAGAGGCCACAACAGTGAGAGGCCCGCGTACCGCAAAAAAAAAAAGACAAAGAGGAAAAACAGGGACCATTTATGACTCATTACCACAGGAGATAACTGAGGGTGAAATAGATTGAAACTGAGGCTAGACTCAGGATCAACAGCTTTTAGATTTTCCACTCTGTACAATATTAAAATAATATTACATTTTATATTTATATAATATGAATTACTAACATCAAAAATCTGCCCCCATAATGAATCATAAGTAAATAATGATCAAATAAAATGGGAGAAATTTTTTTAAGTTATTTTGTCAATATTATAGTGTATTAACAAATACCTTCTGCTTCAGTGAAATTAGATTCAACAGACCTATGTCTGGGCATTTCATTGAGAATGCTCATTCTAGGAATGTGTGTATGTTTCTTTAAAAAATATGTATACACTGAGGATAGATGATGTAACAATGAACAAAACAGAGGCCAGTGAATTCCAGACATTATACAGTAGCAAAACACTTAAACATAGCCATGTTTTAAAAATATCTAAAGAAATTAAAAATATATTAGGTTCCCACATACTATTTACCTAAAATATTCCTAATTATACTTGAATCAAGTCTTCATAGAAATGTATTATAAATGTTTTCTTCTATCCAAAATAGCCCATGAAAAATGTCATCTTTTTAATTGTTTACTGTAACTTATACATTTTTTTAAATTAAGTACTCTCTTTAAGTTATTCTAAAGCATTACAAGATAAAAATAAAGGCTCATAGAGAGTTCTTAACACCAGACATAAAACGTAAGTACACTAAACGTAAAATACAAGTATAAAAAAGAAAAAATGTTTTATTTCTATAATCAAAAGTCTTTTCAGATACTCATCAACTACAATCAATGCCTATTCAAAGACAGATTTCTTAAAGGTGATAGATTATTTAGGTCATTTGGGGGATAGTGCGATGACAACGTCTACATTTTTCTCCCTGAGAACAAGAACTTGGTTACATAAGTCCTCTAGATGCACGCAAAGAATTAGGGGAAAAGTATGTGGGAGGCATGAAGCTTTTGAATTTGGAGTTAATGCCTGAGGAGTGAGGCTTTTTTCCTTTTTTGGTAAAATGCAAATGTATTTGTATGAATTGTGACAAAAAATATAACTGTAGAAATTATGTAATATTATCCTAGGAATGCTTGTTTTACATTTTCAACAAAAGAAAAGGTTTTCAAAGAAAAAAAAGACAAGAACTAACATTTATTGAATTCTTTAGTATGTGTTAGAGACACTGAAACACTATGATAGAAACTGTCATATATTACATTATCACAATCATTTTCTCCATCTTTGCTATAAGATCATAATGGACTCTATGTTAAAAGGCATAAAAAAAGTCCATCAAGACTCTAAATTATTAAAATGCCTATCTTACCAGAGTTCTAAAAAATTTCAATAGACTGTTCATTTCTTTTCAACACACACATTTCTGAATTAAGAGATTCAACAAGCTGAATATTTCATCCTTTCTCTCCAGAGACCACGGGCAACATGACAAAATGGCAAAATTCTGAGCCAAATGGATATACAAAAACAAGGTCAAAGAACCCTTTAGCTATCTCCCTAGACCTCTGATTATCACCGTCCAAGAAATTATTTTCAGAACACTGGGCTTTTTTCCTCCTTAATTTAACAATTTTACTGCTATATATCCAAAAGGCAATCATTTTCCATCTGGATCAAGTTATTCTGTCGAAAACATATTATCCATACTATTCAACATTCATCCACATGAATATAAAGAAACTATGAAAAAAAGAAACAAACAAGGAACCTAAACAGAATCTAAAATAGGATACCATAAAAGGCAGTTTTCTCAATTTAAAAAGTAGACAATAGATAATGGCGGTATCATTTTGAGAGATCCCCACCTTAAATTTGTAGAAACCACTGAAAATGGAAGTGAGGTCTCTAAAGATTGTAGTCACCCTGCAAAGACACCCTCCATGTGACATGAATCAAGATAGCAGCAATTTATGACCTACAGACAACCCATTTAGAACCCCTTCCTAAGAAACATTAAAAAAAAAAAAAGCACATTCTAAAACACTAATTCAGTAAATTCATCTGGCACTGTAGAAAAATAAGATTTTGTTATTACTGATTTGCACAATTTTTTCATTGAAGGGATTCTACCTTTAACACACACACACACACACACACACACACACACACACACACTGCAGCCCTTAGAGAAGTAGCAGAAATTCTATGTACCTAATCAATTTGAAATAGGCTGCATTAAAAATAAATTATGCTATCAACTGAAGGTAATTAACAAGCTTGTAAGCATAACCAAATACTGCATAAAAACAATATTGCGTTAGACACTTGAAATCTCCTCCCCAAAACAGATATTCTTTCTTGCTTGATCTCCAGCAAAAATTACTAGGGAAACTTCAATGCGTAAGAAAGTATATTTATAAAACATGATGTCTTTTCAGGTTTCCATATGTTTTTATTATGTTTTGCCTTTAAGCAAGATAGAGACATCAGATTATATTTTGCTAGAACAAGATAAAGGTCCTGCCATTACTATGGCATTGAGGGGGAAAATAAGGAAAAGTGGTCAATATACCCCCTATATTGACATTAATGCAATTATCAGTCTACCACTCACAGTTACAAAAATAGAAACACTGTAACACTAGACTGTATCAGAAAGGGTCTCTGGTTACTATGACAGTTACATAAGACATACCTTTTCCCAAGCTTGGCCCAGAAACATGTAGGCTGTTAACAGAGCCATGTAGGCTCTGTTAACTGCCTACATGGATGGCTTCTGAAAGCATCATTACCTGATCCCTGCAATTTTATCACCTTTACTAACCACTAGTCCTTTCTGTAACTCACATAGATATAAAAGCCTCTCTTTCCAGCTCATTTATCAAGTGAAAGGTTCCTTTCCAGGAAAACAGACACCTGAGCTCCAGGGACCATAACAGAAAACAGCAGTCAAACCATTCCACTGACAGCATTGGTAGTTTTCTTTTCTACTTTGTTCTTTCAGGAAGAAGGTGGCCTTTAAATTTGGAAGTACATTCTATAAACACATGCATTTTCCCACATAAAACTACAAATAGTTTGACTGATTTGTCTTTTAAAGCAGAGTGAGGCGCATATTGTTTGGGTGAGGACTCAGCTGACAATGATTAGACCTCCTGTTACTTCCACTCATTTGCAGCAGAACAGTTTTTCAATCATCCCTGTGGATTTTTATGCACACTAGATAAGGTTCCAGTTTCACTGCTTCTGCACTAAGCAAATGACAAATAGCCTCTTCAGTGTTTTCCAACATCAACATTTAAATGTTCTATTAATTGGTTGCTGCTGAAAAGGACTCTAGATTCACAACACCATAGGCTGCAGAATAGAACAAAACCTCATAGCCAGAAGCTTTAGAGAATGTCTTTAAAATATCTGAGTTTTTCAGAGAAGAGATAACCCTTTGGATACTAGGATTTCTCAATTGTAATATAACTCTTACCATCAAAAAGATCCAACAGTGCTTCTCAATGAGGGTGCTATGGGTATTTTAAGCAGGATAACACTACAGTTAACATCCCTGGCCCCCAGGTATGAAAGGCCAGTGGCACTGACCAGTCACTGTGACAATACAAAGCCTACACACACATTTCCACATGGCCCCTAGTAGGATAGCACTGCCCTCCCAACCTTAATACTGTATTTCCCTGCCATCTTAAATTTTAAGTCACACAAAGCTCAGAATAAGCTTTTCTTAATAACTTTACTATTTTGATAGACTACAAAAGTAACTGGAGATACAAATGGAGATGATATACGATATAGGACTAAGCCCTCAAGCAGTGTTTAACATGCAGCTTGAAAAAGTCCCAAAGGTCACTTTGCTTTTTTGGTCACTTGTAAAAATATTAAAGTTACCTCTAAGCCTTGCTGCCCAACATGGTAGCCACTAGCTAAGTATGGCTATTTAAATTTAAATTAAAAATTCAGTTCCTCGGTAGCACCAGTACATACGCTCAAGAGATGCTTTATTATAGAACATCTCCATTATCACAGAAAGTTCTATTGGACAGCACTACTCTAAGGCTTCCTAAGAATATAACAAGGCACCTCACTGCCATTCTGAGGGATGTTTACAGCAAAGACATAGAATTCTTCAGTGGTAGTAACAAAAAGCACTTATGCAATCACAGTTCCACTCCAAACTCTTTTTAACATTTGGCTTTGGAACAAAATTCTAGACATGAGCAACATTAAAAACAGAACAATATTAGACCAAGTTTGATTAGTAGCTACAGAATGTTTCAGCTCTCTTATAATATCCGTAAACAAACTGTTCTACGAGATAACATTGATAAGTGAAATAACACTAAGAAGGCACCTAACCTTTTTTTCTTTTCCAGATTATCATCTACTATGGGCCAAACTCCGTTTTATTAACAAAAAAACTATCTGGTGGCTAGTATGCCCTTCACAAGGCTCTATGTAGCCCTTTGGAAACACAGAGGTATAGATCTGCTCCTATTTGCCCCTCCCAAATTCAGAGCTGGTCCATCTTCTCTTTTATCTGTCACTGGGTTCTCTTCCTCACAGAGTTTGTAGTTCGCATACTTACTACACTTGGAATTGTGCCCAAGCAGGGGCCTGGAAGGCTACACTCCAACTATCTAAACTGTTTAGTATGTAAATTCCTGAAAAAGCATGTGATAAGACTGTAAAAGTATTTTTCTACCTCTCTACTATTTGAAACTCTAAGATTAGGGCAGTAATTCTGTTGTAATTCCTTTTAAACCAGAGTTTTCCAAAACTTCTGGTGTACTGAAGTTTTATTAATAGGTCTACTATTAAAAGGCAGAAAGGGGGACATTTCAATCTCAAGTAATTTGGAAAGCAGTACGGCACAGGCATGCCTGATTTCCATCCCTGTTCCACTAAACTGACAGGCTCTAAGAATTTAGGCAGCAGATTGCTTGGTAAACCAAGGTTCTTATCTTGTAAAATGGATGATAAGGCATTTGAGTTGCAACCCTTGGATGTGCTCAAAGTTATGATCCATATCAGGGGCTGAATACCAAGAATGAGAAAGAAGCAAAGCACAGTCAAACTAAGGAAGACTAGATTACAGTCTGCAGTGCGGTCCATCTCAATTTGTAAAATAGCTTCCTTCGTACTTGGGCTGCTTTCCATGGGCTCCCAATCAAGTGCAAACCCTTGTCATTTAAGGCTTAAAGGCCAGTCACTTCCTGTCCATTCATATCACCTCAACCGAGAAGGTTTTACTCCCCTCACTTGGCATTCCAAACTGGTCATGAGCACAATGATAATAACGCCTTTTGCTTGTGGTAACTTGTTTTTCAAAAAGCATTCAGGGAAACTTAAATATGTATATATGTACATAACCACAAAACCACCTCAGAGTGGGGAGGGTTAATATTACTATTCCTCATTTGTCAAAAGGTAAAGAGATTACAGTCTCTCACGAGTAAGGACAGAGCCAGGGCTACTGTCCAGATCTCCTGGGCTGGTGGTTCTTTCCTCTCTTCCAACCACCCACTGGATTCTGTTATGTATACTAGTCAGGGTCCTAGCAGGAAGCAGATACCACACCCAAATCAGAATACTTTGAGTAGAGTTTAATAAAAGAACTATTTACAATAGTGTGGGAAGGGCATAGAGTAATTATAACGAATAGTGCAGCTCCCTAGGACCATTACCATCCACAAGATGGAAAGAGCCAAGAAGGAATTACCAGAACCAGGAAAGTGAAAACCATAGAGAGAGTGAAATTCATATAGATATACTGTGGCTTTCACGGAGGGGTACAGCCAGGTAACTCACTCTCCCTAGGTCCTACAATCCTCTATCAGGCTTCTTCCCACTGGCTAAACCCAACCAGAAAACAGAAGACAAGACAACTGACTGGAAAAGTCTATAGTAGTCATCTCCCAGGGTAGAACGTAAGGGTATAAAAGGCTAAAAGTGAATCTGAAGGAGAAAACAGAAGATGACTGGTACTGCAATCATTTATCTAAAAGGAGAAAAGAAGACATTACATATATTCAGAGCATCAATTTCTCTACAGAAGAACCACTATTAGCACTTCATGTTCAAGAACTATATATTTAGTTCTGTTCTTTTTTTTTTCGGTACTCGGGCCTCTCACTGTTGTGGCCTCTCCTGTTGCGGAGCACAGGCTCCGGACGCACAGGCTCAGTGGCCATGGTTCACGGGCCCAGCCACTCCGCGGCATGTGGGATCTTCCCAAACCGGGGCACGAACCTGTGTCCCCTGCATCGGCAGGCGGACCCTCAACCACTGCGCCACCAGGGAAGCCCTATTTCTGTTCTTTATTGTGGTCTCTAAGACAGATCTCCTTCATGTCAAAGTAGTTCTTCTAGTGCCTTAATGAATTCCTCTTTAATAGTCTTTGGTATAAAAATATCACCAAAGGTTTTCTCTTAATCTAAAATCATTGTGTCCATTGGTTTCTCCTTGTTTGGAGGTAAATATACCTTCTCATTTAGGAAATTCTACTATAAAAATCAGGCTATCTTTCCCCAAAGACTTATAGTTGCTTCCTTTAGTCAATGATTCTATTATTTATTATGTACAAAAATCACTGGTCAATTAGACATAGATTTTGGCAAATAATTATGTCTTTAAGTTTCTTTGATACTTTAGGAAAGATGTTTTTAAATCCCAGAATGTTAAGTATATTTACTAATCAAGTCCAAAACATTCTCCTTTTTTTTTCAATTGAAGTACAGTTGATTTACAATATTGTGTTAGTTTCAGATGTACAGCAAAATGATTCAGCTATATATATATATTATTTTTCACATTCTTTTCCATTATAGTTTATTATAAGATTGAATACAGTTCCCTGTGCTTTACAGTAAATCCTTATTGTTTATCTATTTTATATATAGTAGTGTATATCTGTTAATCCCATACTCCTAATTTATCCCTCCCCCTCTTCCCCTTTGGTAACCGTAAGTTTGTTTTCTATGTCTGTCAGTCTGTTTCTGTTTTGTAAATAAGTTCATTTGTATTTTTTTTTAGATTACATATATAAGTGATATCATATAATATTTGTCTTTCTCTGTGTGACTAACTTTACTTAGTATGATATTCTCTAGGTCCATCCATGTTGCTGCAAATGGCAATATTTCATTCTTTTTTATGGCTGAGTAACAGTCCATTGTATGTATATACCACATCTTCTTTATCTACTCATCTGTTGATAGACACTTGAGTTGCTTCCATGTCTTGGCTATTGTAAATAGTGCTGCTATGAAATTGGGGGGCATGTATCTTTTCAAGTTAGAGTTTTCATCTTTTCTGTATATATATGCCCAGGAGTGGGACTGCTGAACATCCTCATATCTATTTGCTTCAAAAGAAAATTTGGAACCTTGAAGACATTATGCTCAGTGAAATAAACCAGTCACAAAGGGACAAATATTGAATGATTCCTTTTATATTAGGGTCCTCAAGTAGTCAAATTCATAGAGGCAAAAAGTAGAATGGGTATGTAGACAGGTAAGTTAAGAGATTTACTATTTTCAAGGGTCAAGGAAGGCTGAACTGAGAAGGTGATATTTGACTAGGAACCTCAAAAAGTGAGGGCGTGAGCCATGCAGCTTTCTAGGGGACAGTGCATAGAACAGACAGTTCAACCTATGCTTATAAACTGCAATTTATATAACATAGAGAAAACTGTCCACTTATTTTCTACCTTCCTTTCTTATTTTAGTGCAATTATAACAACCTAGATCACTGAAAAATAATTTTTTTAAAAGTTTCCCAATGTGTGCACACAACAGAACAAAACAAAACAAGACTAAATCCTTAGAAAAATGGGATTCTTAAGCACAAACACAGCTAGCATGCTGAACAAAAGTCAAAGGGATGGCTTCACCCAGACTAGAAAGAAACTTGTCCAAACTGGACAAAAAAGAAAGTAGGAGAAATTACTCTTTTTCACTTACTCACTCACTCTACAGTGAAGTCAAAGGTTAAACAATCACCAATCTCCCCACCCCTGAAAACACCACACACACACACACACACACACACACAGACACACACACACGCACACACAGAGTTTTCTATCAGTCAAGGATCACCAGATACATGAAGAAAATTTCTAACAGAATGGACAGTGACAAAAACAAAAACACTTCTTTTAAAAAAGCATATGGAAGAAACAGAGACAATAAAAATAGATTTCTTCATTTCTTGGTTTTGGAAATCTCTATGATGACAGCTATTGAAATAATTGAGACTAATAATTAAAATGGGGCTTCCCTGGTGGTGCAGTGGTTGAGAGTCCACCTGCCGATGCAGGGGACACAGGTTCGTGCCCCGGTCCGGGAAGATCCCACATGCCGCGGAGCAGCTGGGCCCGTGAGCCATGGCTGCTGAGCCTGCGCGTCCGGAGCCTGTGCTCCGCTACGGGAGAGGCCACAATAGTGAGAGGCTCACGTACCACCAAAAAAAAAAAAAAAATTAAAATGATAGTTGGATTCTAATAGTGTATGGGAGGAATAAATCGTAATCTATAAAGTATACTAAAAATACTTTAAAATAATCAACAAAAGACAAGAATAGACAATTCTCATCTTTTAAAGCCTGCCCTCTAGCACTCATAATATTATTAGAATAAATACATTTATCCAGAAGGATCAACTTGCTTTACAATAAAATTTTTAAAAATTTAACCATGAAATCTGTACATAGAAATATGTTAAAAGACTGAGAAAAACATAGGAAAAAATTAATTGTTGTGAATAGCTAAAATATTGGCCTCAAATGAACCAGTTTAGGGAAAGAAAGTTGAAGACAAAAATATCCTTCAGTATCATTTTTTAAAATATCAATAAATATTCAATTTTATTAAAGTGGGTGAACTTGCAACCTAATCTCCCACCAATGTCACCCCAAATATACCCAAATAAACTAATAGATTTATCAAAAGAAACTAATCAAGTTGGGATATGAACTGATGCAGGAAAATACTTATGAGTCCTTCTACAGAATTATAAAAATGTCTCAAGCACTTTGAACTTTTAAGGTCAGAACAGGGGCTAAATAGCCAGTACCTCTAAACCAGCAAAGGAGGAAAAAAATGTTTGGTATCAGGACTAGCTATGGAATTTTTGGAAAATAAGAAAAGAGGAGTGTGGTCATGGTGGGTGATTCCCAGTACCAGACAGAAACCGACTCCAGATGTGGGAACAAGAGCAGCTCCTAGGTGACAGGCTTCCTGTGAGGTCTGAGCAAGTAGTAAGGTCAGTAATGAATGTGCAGAACTGAGTTCCAAGAGCAATCTCATAGGAAAAATGAGTATGAAGTTCAAGGGGTGGTGCAGGGTCAAGAACCAAAGCAAGGGCCAGTTTTCAGTAACAAGACTATGGGACTAGGCATAGAAAATCCAAGTCGGAGCAGTTTTCTTGCTGCAGACTCGAGCAGCCAGGCCAGTGGCACTACAGCAAGCCCAAAGGCTTGGGGAGGACGCACATTCCCAGAGAGGCACTCCTGCCCATGGCCTCCTATCCCTCAGCCACATCCTGGCTTCATGGGGACTTCCTCAGAACCCAGTAAGAGGCCTACGGATGAAAAATACCAGGCCCGTTTAGATGGCTCTATATAACACACTCACACTCGGTCACAGTTTCTAACCCTTCTTTGGAGTGCCTCTGAGGATAAGGAAGAAGAGAGATTCTTTAGGTGGGCAGAATGTCAAATACCACATCTATTCACTCTGTAAGAAGAGAAGGCTGAGGCTCAGAATCTATATAAATTTCTGGACAGTGGCTAATGTCCTGCTGAATAAGCAAGGACTTGAAAGGAGTAATACTAAAGGATTGGGGGCAAGGAGGTTGGAGCTTAGGGAGTGTGGACTATTTGAAAGGGCTCGGAGGATGAAGATTCGCACACGAATTCTCAGTAAAGGGCCCATCTGCAAGGGAAGACCTTAAACATCCTTCTCCATCACCTTTGCTGGTTCCTCCTCTTTTTCCCAACCTCTTGAAATGGGAAAGCCTCGGAACTCAGTCTAGAACTTTTTCTCTTCTCTATACTCACTCTCTCAGTAATCTTATCTAATCTCATGGCTTTAAATACTACCTATAAACTATGTCCGAAATCTCTCTCTCCCTATCTCCAGACTCAAATATCCAACTACCTACCTGACATCTCCATTTGAATGTCTGAATATCTCCAACTTAACACATCCAAAACTAGTCTTTCCCCAAAACCTGCTCCTTCCCCTCAAACAAGCCTTCCCCATTTCATTTGATGCCTACTGGGATGGGTATATGGATGCTCTCTCCAAGAAATCTGATATTTAGCAGTGTTTTTTTAAAAAACTGAAGTAGTTGACATTCATTCATTCTGACAGTGACGTATGAGATAACTGTCCATTGGTTCCTGCTACCTAGATCCCTGGAGACGTGCTATATTTTGTCCTTTCTGAAATCTAGTTCTTCAGCTTTTCATTAGATTCTGAACATTTTCACTTTCCCTTAAACTGGTCAGGCTCAGTTTCTGCTGCAACTAAAACCCCATACTGGGTATAACCACCAGCTCTCAGCTCACTGACTCTGCTTTACTACCGACGACTCCCCATTTGCCACCAAACCCTGTCCTCACTACTCCTTTCTACTTATAGTGAAGATGAAAAAGCAAAGTTATCCCACTTTCAATTATAACAGACTCTAATCACACATGCCCAGAACCGTTCTCTATGTTATCTGAGAAATTCTAAAAATTAAAATTATCTTTCACCAAAGTATTTGTTCCCAAACTGGTTATGTCCAGCTATTCATGGAAAACACAATGAGTAGGAAATCTCTAACAGGATTCCCCCTACAGCTCATCTAAAGAAGTCCTGTACCACAAATTCTAATAATCCCTTCCTCTGATCCCACACAATCTCTATTATAGCAGCTAGCCTCAGCCAAACACAATTAATTATTCATGACTTCATGAAAGGAAAGGACCATGGGTCTCCTCATTTCTGTATCCCCGTGTAAGGCAGGCTTGATAAGTATTGGTTGAATTTTATCAGAAAGCAATATAGAAAATGCTTCACAGTTTTAAAGCAATCACCGTACTTCAAATGATATGCACTCTGAGATGTTAAATTATCTGCTACTAACATATCTGAGGATGAACTGTCCGCTAAGTCTTTCTGATCATACTGAAAAATCAAGAGAAACTTATACATGGGCTTACAAAGTGCTTATTATTTTGATATTTCTAACTAATTCATGAATTAGCCTAGGTAAAATTTTATGTACATCTCAAAAATAAGAATACCATATTTACTCACCTAATTCCTCCCATCTCATTATTTTTTTAATAAGTGTCTTATGTTTAAATGTGGGAATTATATGGATAAAGAGAATGATCTAAAAGAACTTTTAAGTCCCAAAAATTTCTGCTCCTAACCTCTAGTTTAACCTAAAAAATATCTAATCAACAGGATGAACATGAGTATCAATACCACATATACAACTCTCCAAGGTATTGAGATGTGTTTTCCCCCGAATAACGTAACTTTAGATAGGAAAGCCTCACAAATGCATGAACAAGCACCATCTAGTGGCAAAAAGAATTACTCCAGATAAAGAGATCATGGACAACAGAGCTAAATGAAATTACTACCAAAATCTAAATCATGGACATTTGTTGTTCAGGACCCAATTCTTTTAAAATGTTTAATAACCATGTGGCTAATAATCAAGGGTAATACCAGTTTTAAGGTAAGACTAAATGGTCAGGGCTTCCCTGGTGGCGCAGTGGTTAAGAATCCGCCTGCCAATGCAGGGGACACGAGTTCGATGCTTGGTCCAGGAAAGATCCCACATGCCGTGGAGCAACTAAGCCCGTGTGCCACAACTACTGAAGCTTGCAGGCCTAGAGCCCGTGCTCCACAACAAGAGAAGACACCGCAATGAGAAGTCCGCATGCAGCAATGCAGCCAAAAATTAATTAATTAATATAAAAAAATTTTTTTAATTAAATGGTCATTAGGACAGTCCAGGTTCAGCTGTTTTAACACTCAAGCGTGAAGTGGAAGGTAGTTAACGAACGGCTGCATCGGGCACTCACACTGCAATGTGTTGGGCACATTTACATATGTTACATCTCATTTAATCCCCACAGCAGCCCAGTGAGGAAGTTATTAAAGTCTCCCCTGTGCAAATGAGGAAGCCAAATCTCAGATATTAAGGAACGTAAGTCATACAAACAGAAGTGATGAAGTCACCTCCCCATCCACTGCTCGTCTAACTATAACTGGGTCCTTGGGGAAAAAAAAAAAGTAATACAACAGATGAAGTGTATACAAACCCACTCAGCACTTAGTTTAGGCCACATAAAACTGACTCCAACATAGAAAAGAGAGATGTGCTGTTGGATGACAGATAATCCCTCAGACTTTGAGACTAATCAGACGGCAAAGGGACAAAGCCCATCTTAGTCCTGAACACACATGAAGTGTAGTAGAAAGTTCATGGGCTTTGGTGTCAGGCCTAAGTACAAACCAGTGTTACAAACTAATATTAACGGAGGGTCTCCCATGCAGCAGAGCCCAGAGCTGGGGCTGGAGACACAAAGGTGCCCCAGCAGACATGACCTGCTCTCACAGAGCCTTACAGTCCTGCCCTTGAAAAACTTCTAGCCTAGAAGAGAAGATGACAGACAAGTGGGTCCTTCTCGCACACTGGGAGAGGCTACTTAATCCATAACCTGGTTTGGAAGAAAAAGAAGGAGCTTCTTAGAATTTTTTTTTTTAATTGCACAAAGATTGGCCCCTTCACAAGAGAGGCCTTTACACAAGATGGATCACAACTTTCAATTTTTTCTTCTCTCTCTCTCTCTTTCCTCCCTTCTCCTCTCCCCTCCTCTTTCTCTCTCATATACATGAATATGTGCAAACTGGGGCCTGAATTCAAACTTCTTCTTTTCAGGAGACATTCCCTTTGGAACAAGGTCCAGTTCTCCAGGGCCTTACATCTTTGCAGATTTAGATAAATTCCATTTTAAGAATTGAAGGATATAACAAATAGATGATGGCATAGCTTAATGGAAGAGGACAAGCCAGGTCTATTGAAATTCTAGGTCTGTCGTAACTGATTAACAGATTATTTGGTTCTTTTTTCTTAAAAGGTAAGAAGAAGGGAGGTAAACAATCATAGAGTTTGGCCCACCTCTTCTCTTTCCCCTCCTAAATAATTCCATGCTAAACTCATAGGGAGGGCCAAGCAAAGTGGGCCTCTGCTGGGGTGGCAAACACAGTGTGGGGGGGGGGGCAGCAGCACAGAGGCCCAGAGCAGGGTGAGGAGCTCATCCACGCATGGGAACACCTCTGCTTGGGGTGTCAGAGCCCAAGCAGAGTCAGGAGGGCATAAGAAAAGGGAGTGGCCCCAAATGTGATGTCAGAGCTGAATGGTGAGAGGAAGCCATCCCCCTGCGGGGAGTGGGGAGGAACGTAGAGGTATCGGGTGTTAGAATCCAAACAGGATGAGCAGGGCCTCTGAGGTCTGCTCAGCATGTGGTTTCATAACCCAAGCATGTCAGAGTCAGAGTAAGGTGAGAAGGCATGTTAAGAGATACTGGTACATACAGATATATCGAGCAAACAGAAAGTATATTAAGGATAGTGGGATCCAGGTTTCTCACCGTCAGTGAAGAAACAGATATGGAAAGAAAACTGGAATGAACCCTGAAGGGATTAGAATGGAATCTGAGGTATCAATGTGAATTCATGATTTCAAGAGAGCTAGATAGGGAATAAATAGATATAAAGAAATATACATGTAAATGTGCCTATCTCTATCTGTATCTATCTATCTATACATATATTCCCTTGCTCTGTCATCTGAGAGGGCTGGGAGAAGCAAAACGCCAATAAGCAATAAGCACACCTTGTGCCCAGATCTTGGCTTCTAAATATTTGTCTCCACTAAAAGGAAAAAGGGAGTCTTAGAGAAACTGCTGATTCTAAGGCTGGAGCAGGTAAAGCACAAGCTGAGACTGGAACATCTTAGAAAGTAATCAAGTTCTCAAAGAATGACAGGGACATGTCAAAAGGATACAGAAACCCGCTTGAAGGGCCAAATCTGGGACAGTTTGAGTAACGAAATAATAATAGTGATAGTAACAAATTATAGCTCACTGAATAAAACAGGAAACCAGGAGTCCACACTGATACAAAGAAATAAATGAATACATTGAAAGTCTGATCAAGAATTTATGTAATTTCAAAGCTCTTCTCCACAAAATACATAATACATAATACTAACTACAAAAGGAGTAAAAATAACTTTACAGCAGCAAATCCTTGCAGACGCAAGGATTCAAAGGATCAAAATGAGCTTCGTCACTAACGGGACAAATAAAAACCATGAGCTACCTGATAGGATGCAATGAGAAAAACACAGCATTGCTACTGTGATGTTCTGGCCAAGGTACATACATAACCTGCACTTAATCATGAAGAACCATTGGGCAAACCCAAATTGAAGGGCGTTCTACCAAATAACCGGCATGTATTCATCAAAAATATCCAGGTCACGAAAGTCAAGGAAAAACTGAGGAACTGTTCCAGACTAAAGAGGTCTAAAGAGACACAGCAACTAAATGTAATGCATGAGTGCAAATGATCCTTTTGCTATGAAGCACATTATTGGAACCACTGGTGAGACTTGAGTAGTGCCTGAGAACTAGATGGTAGTACTGTAGGAATTTCTGATTAAACTGATTAATTAGTAGAATCAATTTATTTTGATGATTTTACTGTGGTTATGTAGGAGAACACCCTTGTTTGTAGGAAATACTAAGGAAAGTGTAGGAAATCACATCAGCAGTGTCCTCTCTAGTGGTTCTGGAAGAAAAAAAAAACCTGTACTGACTTTCGACTTCTCTGTAAATTTAAGATTATTTTAAAATAAAAATTTTAGTCAACAAAAAGTGAATCAGAAGTGCTAGAGGGGCCTCCATATTGACTGTCAGTTGTTCCTTGGGACCAGCATCAAATAAAAGGGCTCGGCTTCCAGAGGAACATACACTGTTGGGGAGAAGACTGAGGGCCCCCAGAGTTCAGGGGCTGACAGGCCTGGATGTACCATGAGTAGGAGTAAGACTCTGGAAGGAAAGGTCAAGGTCCTCAGGAAACACAGGACAAGGAGGTCAAGGAGCCAATGGGATATATAGGTTATGTGGGGCACTTAGAATTGGGGGTTTGGGGAACCATTTGGAATCAGTAAACTATAGGTGTCATCCAGTCTCCATGATAAAAAAAAAGTGAGGAATTTTTAAAGTGATTAAGATGACAATACATGAAGTAAAGTATATTTTGAGTGGAGCGCATAATATGAAGGTTAGTACTGAGTATCAAGCTAGAAAGGTTCACCAGGGCTAATGGAAGAAGGCCTAGAATATTAGATTTAGATGTCTCCATTTTATTTACTAGGCAACAGGAAGACATTAAAGGATCTGAAAGCGAAATCTCAGTATGGAGGATAGATTAGGAGAGATTAGAGGCAGGAAGATCATTTGGGAGATTATTGTAATAAGATTATAAAGGCTGAAATAAAGATAGAAGTAGGAATTGAAGGGTGATTCATGAGGCACTAAAATTTGACAGGATTTGTCAACTAAATACATGTAAAGGAAATAACAGATGAAGATTATTACGAGCCTTGCAAGTGGTGCGATCCTTCAGAGAAATTGAGCTCTGCTGGGAGGAAGAGAAGGAAGAGAGCTAGTGATCTGTATCTCAATGAAAATATCCAATAGGCCACTGAAAATGCAAACCTGGAAGCTGAGATGGGGGCAGAAAAGAAATAGAGACTTGAGTTTCATCTACATGAGATTACTGAAGGGTACAGCATGAGAAAAGAAGATTATTGAAAAACAGAACCTTTAGAAATGCCTCTTGTTAGGAAAAAGAAACTCTTTTTAAAAAATGGTTCAAGGAGGCAGAGAAAAGTGCCTTATGATAGGCCAGGCATTTTCCATTTGCCCCTCTAGCTTACTTCCCACCTTCCTCACTCTACCCTCTGGCTCTGGTTGGTTCATCCAACGGGAGACCCCAACAAGGGATTCAGAGCGTGGGCAGGGAATAGGGGAAGGACATTCTTCCCCGGCTCCCAATGTACAGCTTCACCTCAGAGTCACAAGTTGGCCCTGGCTCTCTATGGAAGGCCACAGCCTTCTGCAGGGCTATCTCTCCAGGTTCCAGTAACTGCTACTTCCCCTTGTCCCTTCAGGCCTGCAGATGGTAATGGCTCCCTGCTGCTGCTAGCTCCAAAGTAGTACACTACCCTTTATTATCAATAAAATATCCCTTTTTATTTTCCTGCCCACATCTTTGTTTATTAAATTTTTCTCAATTAACAGTCTGGGTGTATGATATGTTTCCTGCTGGGATCTTCCTTAACATAGTGCCCTTATCTCTGCCAGCAATGGTTATATTCATGATATACATCAAAGCATTTAATTTCCCCCACTCAAAATCCTTACAAAATGTTCTAGTCTAGGATCTAGTCTAGCCTTTTCTGAGAGGTAATTGGTCCATTCTATTTTTGGTCTCCTCTGTTGCCTTCCGAGATGCTGGATTCTAAGACATCAGGACTGGGATTCATCCTCACTAACCCTGTGATAGCTGGGCCTCCAAGAAAAAGCAGATCTGAAGGCATCAGAAAACCTCACACCTACAGATCAGGAAGCAGCCTTTCCCTTCCCTGGCAAGAGACATGCTGTTCCATGTATACTGACCCAGCCTCCCCGACCTACTGTTTCTCTCTTTGAAGACTGCCAACAGCCAGTAAGTGTACCTGTCTTACCAAAAGATGTGAGGATGGCCAGAAGGGGCGAAGGAATGACTCAACTAAGCTCTTGGCACCAAAAACTAACCTTTCCCTGCTTATCTAACAGAATAAAATGTGTTGATGCTGAAGAATACAGCAAGTCACCGACCACTAGTCTGTCAAAGGGAATCCTGACATCGCCAGCCCATCTACTGAAACCGCAGCCTCAAGATTAAAACCCCATTACCATTCAGGATTTGGTGCCCCAGTCAGCTACACTCCAGATTAAAATCACCGCTCTAGGACCAAGCCAAGCAGGCATGATGGCCCTGATGTAGCTGCAGTGAGGACAACTGTGCAAAGGTATTTAAGGGGTGGGGGATGCGGGGAGGGATTCACCAAAACTAAGCCGTGGGAGTTCTAAAAGTCACACTTAAAAGTGAAAGAATCACACAGAAAAGACCTGAACATGTGAGTATCAAGTCACGTAAGAATGTGCTGTTCTGGGGACCTCCCTGGTGGTCCAGTGGTTAGGACTCCGTGCTTCCACTGCAGGGGGCGCAGGTTCAGTTCCTGGTCGGGGAACCAAGAGTCCGCATGCTGTGCAATGCAGCAAAAAAAAAGTGCTATTCCAGCAGGAAAGGGTATACCAATCCCTGATGAAGAGGCAGCTTTTCTCCCACCTGTAAAAGAAACATATTCCACATACTATTGTAGAACAGACCTGCCTTGGCAATACCAAGCCTTAGCAGTCCCACAGAAACCAGGAGTGTCTCAATGGCTGTCTCTTTGAAGGCCCTGCCTCCCTTCCATATTTTTTCTAAAGGATGGCTCCTGGCCATGGGGCTGCTGGGACAACAGGAAGAACTGGGTACACCCCTAGAGCCCCAAACCAGCCTCCCCTTCCTTGTGTGACAGCACAAAAGGCATTAATGGTGGCCTATGCATAGATGTCCTCACTCTGTCCACAGCCTGCCAAAGAAAATCCAAATCAATACTCTACCCAGATCTTCACTCTACCAGCCTCAAAATCCAAGAGACTCTCCTAGTCCACTGTCCCCAGGCTTTCTGTGATGCAGAATAAAAAATGGGCAGAGAAGCACTAGACCTAAGAGACAAGAGAGGACCTGAGACAGTAGAAAGAGAGAAAAGGGCTATTGAAGAGTCACTCTCTGTAAGAAAACACTGAGGCTGAAGAGAGTAAGGAGAGTAAAAGTCCTGGCTGACTGGGAACAGGAGAAAGAACGAAGGGCAGGGTGATACATGAGGAACAGCAGACAAAGCAGACACTAGAAATGCACTGGGGTTATGAATTGTATCTCCATTAAGAAATAACAGTATAGAATGAAATTTCTTTCCACTCATTTTTGTTATTGTTGTCAGTAATGGCCTGTGCTTCTCTGAAAACACCACCATTCTAGGACTAACCTGTCTGATCCAGCATAAATGGGATTACATGTATTGCGTTGGCCAAAAGTTTCGTTTGTTTTCTTCCGTAAGATGGCTCTAGAAGCGCTTAGTTGTCTTTAACTTCATTCGAAACAATTTTGTTAGACTGTAAGTGACAGCTGTCACATCAGTGTGCATTTTTAAAAAAGATATCAAAATTGGTGAATTTTTGTGTAGCCATTTTAACATTGAAGATGGAAGAAAAAAAAGCAACATTTTCGGCATATTATGCTTTATTATTTCAAGAAAGGTAAAAACTCAACTGAAACACATAAATAGTTTTGTGCAGTGTTTGGAGAAGGTGCTGTGACTGATCAAACGTGTCAAAAGTGGTTTGTGAAGTTTCGTGTTGGAGATTACCACTGGACAATGCTCCACAGGCGGGTAGACCAGTTGAAGTTGACAGCGATCAAATCGAGACATTAATTGAGAACAATCAACATTATACCATGCGGGAGATAGCTGACATACTCAAAATATCCAGATCAAGTGCTGAAAATCATTTGCACCAGCTTGGTTATGTTAATCGCTTTGATGCTTGGGTTCCACATAAGTTAAGTGAAGAAAACCTCCTTGACCGTATTTCCACATGCAATTCTCTATTGAAACATAATGAAAATGTTCCGTTTTTAAAACAAATTGTGACGGGCGATAAAAAGTGGATACTGTACAATAATGTGGAATGGAAGAGATCGTGGGGCAAGCGAAATGAACCACCATCAACCACACCAAAGGCCAGTCTTCATCCAAAGAAGGTGATGTTGTGTATATGGTGGGATTGGAAAGGAGTCCTCTATTATACAGAGCTCCTTCTGGAAAACAAAATGATTAATTCCAACAAATACTGCTCTCAATTAGACCAACTGAAAGCAGCACTTGACGAAAAGCGTCCAGAATTAGTCAACAGAAAACGTATACTCTTCCATCAGGATAGCGCAAGACCGCGTGTTTCTTTGCTGACCAGGCAAAAACTGTTACAGCTTGGCTGGGAAGTTCTGATTCATCCACTATATTCACCAGACATTGCACCTTCAGATATCCATTTATTTCGGTCTTTACAATATTCTCTTAATGGAGAAAATTTCAATTCCCTGAAAGACTGTAAAAGGCACCTGGACCAGTTCTTTGCTCAAAAAGATAAATAGTTTTGGGAAGATGGAATTACGAAGTTGCCTGAAAAATGGCAGAAGGTAGTGGAACAAAACGGTGAATACACTGTCCAATAAACTTCTTGGTGAAAATGAAAAATGTGTCTTTTTTTTTTTTTAATGAAAAGTCAAAGGAACTTTTTGGCCCACCCAATACAAGGCAGAAACTCTGTGGGTGCCTTTCTTCCTCCCCACGCCTCTCTCACCTGGATGGAGTCCACCGGTAAGCGCTGCCTCCAGATGGAGCAGTGCCAGTAAAGAGGAAGCACTCTTCCCAGAGAAACACCCCAGAAATCCGTTTACTGAAACTCACAACAGCAGCATATTCTGTAATAACCAGTCACGTTTTCAAAAGAGTAGTTTGGAATACATAGCGTATACCTGACTTACTAACTGGATTCAATAGAATTAGATTACTAAGTAGAAAGAAAATTGTAACTGCACCATGTCCACAGAATCATAATGTCAGAACTAAAAGGGTCTTTCAAAAACAGAGTATAGGGCTTCCCTGGTGGCGCAGTGGTTAAGAATCCGCCTGCCAGTGCAGGGGACACGGGTTCAAGCCCTGGTCCAGGAAGATCACACATGCCACGGGGCAACTAAGCCCGTGCACCACAACTACCGAGCCTGCACCCTAGAACCAGCAAGCCACAACTATTGAAGCCTGCACGCCTAGAGCCCATGCTCCACAACAAAAGAAGCCACTGCAATGAGAAGCCCACGCACGTCAATGAAGAGCAGCCCCCGCTCAACGCAACCAGAGAAAGCCCGCATGCAGCAACAAAGACCCAACACAGCCAAAAATAAATAAATTTATTTAAAAAAAGAGTAGAGACATTTTTAATATTCTTCAGAATATCTGACATCATATAAGCAAAAGAATAGAAATTGGTTGCCAGAGTTTGTAACTAATTACAACCATCATAATCTCATATTCCAAATTTTTGTTTTCATCACAAAAAGATTTTATTATTCTTATTAACTGACTTTATAGTGGAAGAAAAACTAATCTTTAAAAACAAGTATATAGTAAATATTTTGAATAGACATATACAATTGGAAATGCAAATTAAAATAACAATATGTCATTTGGCATGCATCAAACTAGCAAAAATGTTGAAGTCTGGTAACATCAAGATCTTGAAGATGCTGAGAAACAGAAGCTTGCATACATGACTGGTAGAGTATATAATGGTACAACCATTGTAATAAACTGAATCATTGGTCATAATTCTTCATACCCTCCCTGTATTGGAATTATGATCCACAACTTTTCCAGATGGCTCTGCAGAATAAGCAGAGTATACTTCCCTACCCCACAGATGTTGGGCTTATGACTTGCTCTCACCAATGGAAAGTAGGCAGAAGTGACAGAGAAGGAGACAGTAGGCCAGTTCTAGATACGACCCACATGAGGTTTTACATATTTCCTACCCCACAGATGTTGGGCTTATGACTTGCTCTCACCAATGGAAAGTAGGCAAAAGTGACAGAGAAGGAGACAGTAGGCCAGTTCTAGATACGACCCACATGAGGTTTTACATATTTCCTACCCCACAGATGTTGGGCTTATGACTTGCTCTCACCAATGGAAAGTAGGCAGAAGTGACAGAGAAGGAGACAGTAGGCCAGTTCTAGATACGACCCACATGAGGTTTTACATATTTCCTACCCCACAGATGTTGGGCTTATGACTTGCTCTCACCAATGGAAAGTAGGCAAAAGTGACAGAGAAGGAGACAGTAGGCCAGTTCTAGATATGACCCACATGAGGTTTTACATATTTCCACTTGCCTTCTTTTTGCTCTTGCCATGTTGCATGAGAAGATTGGGTAGCTATTTGTCCAACAGAATGAGAGACATGGAGCAGACCTGAATCTGACCTTAACCTAATCTGTAGCCTGAAGCCTGGAGTCCGATGTCTGGAGTCAGGAATCCAGCCAAGCACATTTGAGTTGCAACAGGGAAAAATAAACACTTATTGTTTTTTTGGTTTGTTTTTTTTTTGCTGTACGCAGGCCTCTCACTGTTGTGGCCTCTCCCATTGCGGAGCACAGGCTCCGGATGTGCAGGCTCAGCGGCCATGGCTCACAGGCCCAGCCGCTCCGCGGCATGTGGGATCTTCGCGGACCGGGGCACGAACCAGCGTCCCCTGCATCGGCAGGCGGATTCTCAACCACTGCGCCACCAGGGAAGCCCTGAACACTTGTTGTTTTAAGCCACTAAGTTTTGAAGTGTTTTTTTGTTTTGTTTTGTTTTATGTAGCATTACTGCAGCAATCTCTGACAAATACAATCATATGTAAATTAATCTGGAAATATCCAATAAAACTGAAGATGCTGATATGGCTAAGGAAGGGACACTTCCAAATATATGCCCTACAGCAGTGGTTCTCAGTCCAATCAGATCTAACACCTTTTATAAAAACTAATTTTAAACACCCTCTTTCTATCCTATAACAAACTTAATAATCTACCTACTCTCACACATAAATTTCAAAAATAACCAATATAATATCCTAACCCTAATATAAAGAAGAAGTAAACAGAACACAATTTGTAATCAAGGGCAGGATAAGGGATAAGGCAAGCAAGGCACCCAGGGTATAAAATTTAAGGCAAAGTCATGCAAATGCTGAAGCTGCACCTGCAGGACTGAGAGAGAGTAGCTCCTTAAATTCTGCACCCAGGCACCTCACATGCCTCACTCTGGCCCTGTTTAAAATAATACAATTGTATTCAGAATGCAAATGTTTTCATGACTTTGGTAAAACATTTAATGAATTAGACAGACACTTGTACCCTTACATAGCATCACCATGAATGCAACAACTACCAATGCAGGCCGATACAAGTATGTCATATTAGCGACTCAGATACTACAAATGGTATTGCTATTGGAGTCCTGAGTTTCCAAAATGGTGAACAATTCTTGGTGAAGTTCTTCCTTGCTATAGCAAGCTCTGAATAAACAGCCTTTACTTATTCCTTTTGGGTGGTCTCTGTTTATTTTTACAAAGGGAAGCAAAACTTCACTCCAGAAGCATGGGCTGTGCAAAGTGACTTCCATTTTAATAGTACAGTATTTGAAGGGGAGAGGGGAGTAACTTTACAGTGTAGAACTTGACAAACACTAAACCACCTCAGTCAGGTGATCAAGGTCAACATCAACAGTGACAAATCAAATTGATGGTATGTACCCATGGTATGTAATGAAAATGGCGTTTTACCTCTGTGGTCCTCCCTCCCCAAATCCATAATCCCAGAAAAATCATGAGAAAAACTCCTGACATATCCCAGTTCAGGAAGAGTCTACAAAACACCTAGCCAATACTCCTCAACACTATCAAGGTCATCAAAAACCAGAAAAATATGAAACCCTGTCACAGCCAAAAGAAGTCTAAGGAGACATGACAACACTGTAGTGTGGTATACTGGATGGAATCCTGGAACATAGTAAAAGGACATTTGGTAAAAACTAAGGAAATCTGAATGATGTATAGACTTCAATTAAAAATGATGTGTCACAAATGAATTTATCTATGAAACAGAAACAGACTCACAGCCATAGAGAACAGACTTGTGGTTGCCATGGGGAAGGGGAGGTGTGGGAGGGATGGACTGGGAGTTTGAGAGTAGCAAATGCAAACTATTACATATATATATTCAGATATATATATCTGAATCATTTGCTGTAAACCAGAAATTAACACAACATTGTAAATCAACTATACTTCAATAAAATAATTTTTAAAAAATGATGTGTCAATATTGGTTCCTTAATTGAAACAAATGTACCATAATAATGTAAGATATTAGTAATAGGGGAAACTGGATGTTAGGTATATGGGAACTCTCTGTACTATTTTAGTAATCTTCTGTAAATCTAAAAGGATTCTACAAAATATAGTTTGTATATTTATGTTAAAAATAGAGAAATAGGGCTTCCCTGGTGGCGCAGTGGTTGAGAGTCCGCCTGCCGATGTAGGGGACGCGGGTTCATGCCTCGGTCCGGGAAGATCCCACATGCCGCGGAGCGGCAAGGCCCGTGAGCCATGGCCGCTGAGCGTGCGCGTCCGGAGCCTGTGCTCCGCAATGGGAGAGGCCACAACAGTGAGAGGCCCGCGTACCGGTAAAAAAAAAAAAAAAAAAAGATTAATCTATACTACTGTTTTTCTTGAATAATATCCTGCATGACTGCTCCTGTCTACAATTAATTTTCTGCCCTTTTGGAAAAGCATTGTTTTAGGATAATTAATTCACTTGAAAACTGACAAGTAACAATATAATTTGGGGTTTTTAAAAATCTTGTCAAAAGTTCATTATATTTTCAGTAAATCATAGAACTATTTTAACATTCTCCTATCCAACTCAAGGGCAGAACATTAAAAATCAATTATCAAACTAACCACTGTGTGCTATTCCTAATACGTTTGTTTCCTCCTTTGTCTTTCCTAAATTCAGTTTTCATTATAAGATTTAAATTTTAAAACTCCCAAAAAAACAGAAGATGGTTTCACAGGTGAATTCTACCAAACATTTAGAGAAGAGTTAACACCTATCCTCCTCAAACTATTCCAAAAACCTGCAGAGCAAGAAACACTTCCAAACTCATTCTTTGAGGCCAACATCACCCTGACACCAAACCATACAAAGGAGATTGGTTCAAGATGGCGGAGTAGAAGGACATGCTCTCACTCCCTCTTGCGAGAACACTGGAATCACAACTAACTGCTGAATAATCATTGACAGGAAGACGCTGGAACTCACCAAAAAAGATACCCAACATCCAAAGCAAAGGAGAAGCCAAAATGAGATGGCAGGAGGGGCACAATCACAGTAAAATCAAATCCCATAACTGCTGGGTGGGTGACTCACAAACTGGAGAACACTTATACCACAGAAGTCCACACACTGGACTGAAGGTTCTGAGCCCCACGTCAGGCTTACGAATCTTGGGGTCTGTCAACAGGAGGAGGAATTCCTAGAGAATCAGACTTTGAAGGCTAGCGGGATTTGATTGCAGGACTTAGAACTGGGGGAAAAAGAGACTCCACTCTTGGAGGGCACACACAAAGTAGTGTGCACATCGGGACCCTGGGGAAGGAGCAGTGACCCCACAGAGTCTGAACCAGACCTACCTACCAGTGTCGGAGGGTCTCCTGCAGAGGTGGAGGGTGGCTCGGTCTCACCGTGAGGACAAGGACACTGGCAGCAGAAGTTCCGGGAAGTACTCCTTGGCGTGAGCCCTCCCAAAGCCGGCCATTAGCCCCACCAAAGAGCCTGGGTAGGCTCCAGTGTTGGGTCGCCTCAGGCCAAACAACCAGTAGGCAGGGGACCCAGCCCCACCCATTAGCAGACAAGCGGATTAGTTTTACTGAGCTCTGCTCACCAGAGCAACAGCCAGCTCTACCCACCACCAGTCCCTCCCATCAGGAAACTTACACAAGCCTCTTAGATGGCCTCATCCACTAGAGGACAGACAACAGAAGCAAGAATTACAATCCTGCAGCCTGTGGGGAAAAAACCACATTCACAGAAAGACAAACAAGATGAAAAGGCAGAGGGCTATGTACCAGATGAAGGAACAAGATAACACTCCAGAAAAACAACTAAATGAAGTGGACATGGGCAACCTTCCAGAAAAAGAATTCAGAATGATAGTGAAGATGATCCAAGACCTCAGAAAAAGAATGGAGACAAAGATCAAGAAGATGCAAGAAATGTTTAACAAAGATCTAGAAGAATTAAAGAACAAAAAAACAGAGACGGACAATACAATAACTGAAATGAAAAATATACTAGAAGGAATCAATAGCAAAATAAATGAGGCAGAAGAACGGATAAGTGACCTGGAAGACAGAATGGTGGAATTCACTGCTGCCAGAACAGAATAAAGAAAAAAGAATGAAAATAAATGAAGACAGCCTAAGAGACCTCTGGGAAAACATTAAATGCAACAATATTCGCATTATAGGGGTCCCAGAAGGAGAAGAGAGAGAGAAATGACCAGACAAAATATTTGAAGAGATTATAGTCAAAAACTTCCCTAAAATGGGAAAGGAAATAGCCACACACGTCCAGGAAGTGCAGAGAGTCCCATACAGGATAAACCTAAGTAGAAACATGCCGAGACACATAGTAATCAAACTGGCAAAAATTAAAGACAAAGAAAAATTATTGAAAGCAGCAAGGGAAGAACAACAAATAACATACAAGGGAACTCCCATAAGGTTAACAGCTGATTTCTCAGCAGAAACTTTACAAGCCAGAAGGGAGTGGCATGATATACTTAAAGTGATGAAAGGGAAGAACCTACAACCAAGATTACTCTACCCAGCAAGAATCTCATTCAGATTCGATGGAGAAATCAAAAGCTTTACAGACAAGCAAAAGCTAAGAGAAATCAGCACTACCAAACCAGCTCTACAACAAATGCTGAAGGAACTTCTCTAAGTGGGAAACACAAGAGAAGAAGAGGACCTACAAAAACAAACCCAAAACAATTAAGAAAATGGTCATAGGAACATACATATCGATAATTAAACGTGAATGGATTAAATGCTCCAAGCAAAAGACACAGGCATGCTGAATGCAAACAAAAACAAGATCCATATATATGCTGCCTACAAGAGACCCACTTCAGACCTAGGGACACATACAGACTGAAAGTGAGGGGATGGAAAAAGATATTCCATGCAAATGGAAATCAAAAGAAAGCTGGAGGAGCAATACCCATATCAGATAAAATAGACATTAAAATAAAGAACGTTACAAAAGACAAGGAAGGACACTACATAATGATCAAGGGATCGATCCAAGAAGAAGATATAACAATTATAAATATATATGCACCCAACATAGGAACACCTCAATACATAAGGCAACTGCTAACAGCTATAAAAGTGGAAATCAACAGTAACACAATAATAGTGCAGGACTTTAACACCTCACTGACACCAATGGACAGATCATCCAAACAGAAAATTAATAAGGAAACACAAGCGTTAAATGACACAATAGACAAGATATATTTAATTGATATTTATAGGACATTCCATCCAAAAACAACAGAACACACTTTCTTCTCAAGTGCACATGGAACATTCTCCAGGATAGATCACATCTTGGGTCACAAATCAAGCCTCAGTAAATTTAAGAAAATTGAAATCATATCAAGCATCTTTTCTGACCACAAAGCTATGAGATTAGAAATCAATTACAGGGGAAAAAAAAGTAAAAAACACAAACACGGGGTGGCTAAACAACACTTTACTAAAAAACCAAGAGATCACTGAAGAAATCAAAGAGGAAATCAAAAAATACCTACTGACAAATGACAATGAAAACATGACGGTCCAAAAGCTATGGGATGTGGCAAAAGCAGTTCTAAGAGGGAAGTTTATAACTATAGAAGCCTACCTCAAGAAACAAGAAAAATCTCAAATAAACAATCTAAACTTACACCTAAAGGAACTAGAGAAAGAAGAACAAACAAAACCCAAAGTTAGCAGAAGGAAAGAAATCATAAAGATCAGAGCAGAAATAAATGAAATAGAAACAAAGAAAACAATAGCAAAGATCAATAAAACTAAAAGCTGGTTCTTTGAGAAGATAAACAAAATTGATAAACCATTAGCCAGACTCATCAAGAAAAAGAGGGAGAGGACTCAAATCAATAAAATTAGAAATGAAAAAGGAGAAGTTACAACAGACACTGCAGAAATACAAAGCATCCTGAGAGACTACTACAGGCAACTCTATGCCAATAAAATGGACAACCTGGAAGAAATGGACAAATTCTTAGAAAGGTATAACTTCCAAGACTGAACCAGGAAGAAATAGAAAATATGAACAGACCAATCACAAGTAATGAAATTGAAACTGTGATTAAAAATCTTCCAACAAAGAAAAGTCCAGGATCACCTGGCTTCACAGGTGAATTCTATGAAACATTTAGAAAAGAGCTAACACCCATCCTTCTCAAACTCTTCCAAAAAATTGCAGAGGAAGGAACACTCCCAAACTCATTCTATGAGGCCACCACCACCCTGATACCAAAACCAGACAAAGATACTACAAAAAAAGAAAATTACAGAGCAATATCACCGATGAATATAGATGCAAAAATCCTCAACAAAATACTAGAAAACAGAATCCACCAACACATTAAAAGGATCATACACCATGATCAAGTGGGATTTATCCCAGGGATGCAAGGATTCTTCAATATATGCAAATCAATCAATGTGATAAACCATATTAACAAATTGAAGAATAAAACCATATGGTCATCTTAATAGATGCAGAATAAGGTTTTGACAAAATTCGACCTCCATTTATGATAAATCTCTCCAAAAAGTGGGCAAAGAGGGAACCTACTTCAACATAATAAAGGCCATATACGACAAACCCACAGCAAACATCATTCTCAATGGTAAAAAAACTAAAAGCATTTCTTCTAAGATCAGGAACAAGACAAGGATGTCCACTCTCACCACTATTATTCAACATAGTTTTGGACATCCTAGCCATGGCAAACAGAGAAGAAAAAGAAATAAAAGGAATCCAAATTGGAAAATAAGAAGTAAAACTGTCACTGTTTGCAGATGACAGGATACTATACATAGAGAATCCTAAAGATGCCACAAGAAAACTGCTAGAGCTAATCAATGAATTTGGTAAAGCAGCAGGATACAAAATTAATGCACAGAAATCTCTTGCATTCCTATACACTAATGATGAAAAATCTGAAAGAGAAATTAAGGAAACACTTCCATTTACCATTGCAACAAAAAGGATAAAATATCTAGGAATAAACCTATCTAGGGAGACAAAAGACCTATATGCAGAAAACTATAAGACACTGATGAAAGAAATTAAAGATGATATGAACAGATGAAGAGATATACCATATTCTTCGATTGGAAGAATCAATATTGTGAAAATCATTATACTACCCAAAGCAATCTACAGATTCAATGCAATCCCTATCAAATTACCAATGGCATTTTTTACAGAACTAGAACAAAAAAATCTTAAAATTTGTATGGAAACACAAAAGACCCCAAATAGCCAAAGCAGTCTTGAGGGAAAAAAACGGAGCTGGAGGAATCAGACTCCCTCACTTCAGACTATACTACAAAGCTACAGTAATCAAGGCAATATGGTACTGGCACAAAAAAAGAAATATAGATCAATGGAACCAGATAGAAAGCCCAGAGATAAACCCACGCACCTATGGTCAACTAATCTATGACAAAGGAGGCAAGGATATATAATGGAGAAAAGACAGTCTCTTCAATAAGTGGTGCTGGGAAAACTGGACAGCTACATGTAAAAGAATGAAATTAGAACACTCCCCAACACCATACACAAAAATAAACTCAAAATGGATTACAGATCTAAATGTAAGACTGGGCTCTATAAAACTCTTAGAGGAACACATAGGAAGAACACTCTTTGACATAAATCACAGCAAGATCTTTTTTGATCCACCTCCTAGAGTAATGGAAATAAAAATAAACAAATGGGACCTAATGAAACTTCAAAGCTTTTGCACAGCAAAGGAAACCATAAAGAAGACAGAAAGACAGCCCTCACACTGGGAGAAAATAGTTGCAAACGAATCAATGGGCAAAGGAGTAACCTCCAAAATATATAAATTTGCAGCTCAATATTAAAAAAACAAACAACCCAATCCAAAAATGGGCAGAAGGGCTTCCCTGGTGGCGCAGTGGTTGAGAGTCCACCTGCTGATGCAGGGAACACGGGTTCGTGCCCTGGTCTGGGAAGATCCCACATGCCGCGGAGCGGCTGGGCCCGTGAGCCATGGCCGCTGAACCTGCGCGTCCCGAGCCTGTGCTCTGCAACTGGAGACGCCCCAACAGTGAGAGGCCCGCGTACCGCAAAAAAAAAAAAAAAATGGGCAGAAGACCTAAATAGACATTTCTCCAAAGAAGACATATAGATGGCCAAGAAGCACATGAAAAGCTGCTCAACATCACTAGTTATTAGAGAAATGCAAATCAAAACTACAATGAGGTATCACTTCACACCAGTTAGAATGGGCATCATCAGAAAATCTACAAACAACAAATGCTGGAGACGGAGTGGAGAAAAGGGAACCCCTCTTGCACTGTTGGTGGGAATGTAAATTGATACAACCACTATGGAGAACAGTATGGAGGTTCCTTAAAAACTACCATATGACCCAGCAATCCCACTACTGGGCATATACCCAAAGAAAAGCATAATTCAAAAAGACACATGCACCCCAATGTTCATTGCAGCACTATTTACAATAGCCAGGACATGGAAGCAACCAAAATGCCCATCGACAGACAAATGGATAAAGAAGACGTGGTACATATATACAATGGAATATTACTCAGCCATAAAAAGGAACAAAATTGGGTCATTTGTAGAGACGTGGATGCATCTAGAGACTGTCATACAGAGTGAAGTAAGTCAGAAAGAGGAAAACAAATACCGTATATTAACGCATATATGTGGAACCTAGAAAAATGATACAGGTGAACCGTTTTGCAGGGCAGAAACTGAGACACAGATGTAGGGAACAAACGTATGGACACCAAGGGGGGAAAGCAGCAGGGGGTGGTGGTGGTGGTGTGATGAATTGGGAGATTGGGATTGACATGTATACACTGATGTGTATAAAATTGATGACTAATAAGAACCTGCTGTATAAAAAAATAAATAGAATAAAGTTCAAAAATTAAAAAAAAATAAGAAAACCATACAAAGATATCACAAAAAAAGGAAATTACAGGCCAATATCACTGATGAACATAGACGCAAAAATCCTCAACAAAATACTAGCAAACAGAATCCAACAATACATTAAAAGGATCATACACCATGATCAGGTAGAATTTATCCCAGGAATGCAAGAATTATTCAATATCTGCAAATCAGTCAATAGTGTCAGCTTCCCTAAGGAAGGAGGCCTGGGCCACCCACAGCTTCCTAAAAGCAGCTCTAGATTCAACAGCCTCTCCAGGGACATGTGCTTTCATCATCACAGGAAGAGGCAAACACCATAGCACTTAGGAACAGCAAAATTAGTCCCATTAGAACCCATTTAGATCTCCCTGAAAGGACAAGTTCCACCATAGGAGGGTCCAATGTCCCCTTCTCCCCTTACCTTCTCACAGAAGTGGCAGAGAGAGATGTACTCTCTGTGTGCTTCTCCTTTGCCTTCTTTTATGACTAAAATATAGGTAAAACCACACTGAAAACAGAAGTCCAGCATCACTGGGGTAAATAGTCCCAGGTTCCCTCTACCACGTGTCTGATGAGATTCAGCCCAGACGGCCTGAATCTCATACCTCGTCTTCATATTTCCTCTATCTCTTAGAGGCCCAAATGAGAAATGACCCTAATGCAAATTAACAAAGGTGTTTGTGAGAAATACTAGATTTAAAGTTGCTGGGAGAGGACCTAACAATTTTCTTCCTTAAAAATTACACATATTGGGACTTCCCTGGTGGTGCAGTGGTCAAGACTTCGCACTCCCAATGCAGGGGGCCCGGGTTCGATCCCTGGTCAGGGACTAAATCCCGAATGCTGCAACTAAAAGATTCCCTCATGCCCCAACTAAAGATTCCGCATGCCACAACTAAAGATCCCGCATGTGGCAAAGAAGATCCCAAGACCCGCAACTAAGACCCGGGGAGGCCAAATAAATAAATATATATTTTTTTAAATTACACATATTACCAGTAGGTATTTTGCTTCTTGCCTGTTCTGTATAAAGCATTGGTATGTGGCACGTATGGGCACATGCATACATATACACACGTAGATGATTATTTAACCTACTTTAAGAAAATGTAGTATTACAAATGTGTGTTCTGAAATAAAAATTTTAAATGTTTATTAAATGAGAAACGTTCACAATTTTTAAACCTTACAATGAATTTTTTGGGAGAAAAAAATCAAACCCCCTTACCAATAAATATAAGACTCCATGGCAAAAAAAAAAAAAAAAAAAAAAGACTCCATGGCCTCATATATTCAAGCAACTTCTTAAGATAACAAAACTTTGGGGACTTTCCCAGTGGTCCAGTGGTTAAGACCCTGCCTTCCAATGCAGGGCACCCGGTTTCCATCCCTGATTGGGGAACTAAGATCCCACATGGAACTAAGACCCCACATGCCGCGAGGTGAAGGTATCTTAGAGATATATTTGCCAAAGGCAAGGAAACCAAAAGCAAGGAAGAATACTCTGATAAGCAACCACTCTAACAGATGCAAAAGCCAGAAAGCCATCATCACTAGGATGACTGCATCCAAGGGCTGAGCAGCTCCTATAAAAATGGCAAGATGATTCTAGGGTGCAGAGTCCTATCTGCACCCCAGGAGTACCATCCCAAGGGATACTATGAAACAAATGTGAATATGAACATGAGTTCAAGTTAAAGAAATCAAGGTATATGAGGTCTAGTATTTAAAAGCACAAGTAGGGGCTCCCCTGGTGGCGTAGTGGTTAAGAATCCGCCTGCCAATGCAGGGGACATGGGTTCAAGTCCTGCTCCGCGAAGATCCCACATGCCGCAGAGCAACTAAGCCTGTGCACCACAACTACTGAGCCTACAATCTAGAGCCCGCGCGCCACAACTACTGAACCCGCGTGCCACAACTACTGATGCCCGCACACCTAGAGCCCGTGCTCTGCAACAAGAGAAGCCACCGCAATGAGAAGCCCGCACACCACAAAGAGTAGCCCCCGCTCACCGCAACTAGAGAAAGGCCACGTGCAGCAACAAAGACCCAATGCAGCCAAAAATAAATTAATTAAACAAGTACCTAACAAAATGACATTATCTCAAACATTCTAAAAATTGTTTTAGTGCAGTTAACAACACAGAGGAAAATGCATTTCCATACCCCTGACTCCCGGAGTAGGTAAATCACACATTAGGTAGAATACATATGCATTCATTCAAGAATGTAAGGATTTCCCAAATTACTGTGAAATTTTAAAAAAGAAAAGACCTTTCTAACGAGTCGCACAACTATTTCCAGACCTCAAGAACTGTAACCCTTCCTGCAAAATATACTTTGCGTTTTTTATTTGTCTCCGGAGTGTCACTGTTGGTGTGAGTTTTCTCTGTGGTTGTTTTTTAATGATTCAGTTGTCTGGTTGCAAGTTTAAGATCCTGTTTAATTACCTTCTGCACCTACGACCGTGGAGAGGACACACGGCGGGGCTCACTTCTTAGCATGTGGAGCTTTATCTAAGATCCTGAACATGACTAGTTATCAACGCCTTATGCAGACGGGGAGAAGGGAGAGAGAAGGGCTAAGACCATTTAAAACCAACATAAATTCCAGATTTCCTATCTCTCCTTTTGTCCCTTTGACATTCCGTCTGGTAACCTGACACGTCATCCATAGCCCTGATAGTACCTTCGAGAAACCCTCTCCCCATCTAAAAGAGACACCTCTTCGCCCGCAACTCAGGGGGCTCACAGGCGGGCAGTCCCGGCCCCAGGTGCGGGGTCGACTCCTTCTGGGGTCTTCGCCGCTGGGCACCCCTGAGCAGTACCCTCACGGGGGCGCCCGCGACCGGCCGAGTCGCGCCGGGATCTGGAGGCACGCCTCGTCCGACTACACTTCGGACGCTCTGCACCCGCAGCCGACAGCGTGTTTGTTAGGACACGGTACAAATCTGAGGAGCCCTCGGGGTTCACGCGCAGACAGCCAAGGGGGCGTACGCGGGGACTCCCTCCCTCCCGACCTCCGTCTCCTCTGTCGCCGCCCGACGAGCACGTCGGGCGCAGGAGCGGCAGCCGCCGGTCAGGCCCGCCTGCCGGCGCGGCTCCTCCTCCGCGGGGTCGCCGGGCCGCGGAGCCGCGAAGGCCGCTAGGCGCCTTCGCACAACCCCGTCTACCCCGCCAGCCGAGGCGCCGCGTCCTTGGCGGGTAGCCGCGGGCATCCGGTGCGCGGGACCCGGCGCGTCCTCGAGCGCGCGCCCGGCCGCCCCCGCTGGCCGCGGCCCCGGGCGAGTTGCACTAACTTTCCGGGGCGGGGGAGGGGCGAGCGCCGCGGGCCCGGCTGCCCGGGCCTTACCTGTGCTCAAATTGTCGTTGATTTTCAAGGGCACCCGCAGGATGTAGACCAGGAAGAGGACGATGAAGAACCATACGGTCCAGAGATAAGTCCAAGACCAAACTATGCAGGACTTGAGCTGCTCCAGAAAGCCCGTGCCCGCTTCAGCCATTTTTCCGGCGCTGCTCTCTGCTGCCGCGGCTCTCGGTGTCTGCAGGGATGATTCACCGGCCCGGAGGCGCCGCTCGCGCCGCCGCCGCCGCCGCCGCCGTCGCCGCCGCCGCGGCCCCGGCGCCCCCGGAGCTCGCCCGCCGCCCGGGACGCGGGCGCGGCGGGAAATCGCGCGCGGGTCGCGGGCGCGCTTGCCTTTTTTTCCCAGCCTTAATGCTAACTCTCTGAAGGCCCCTACAAGTGGCCTTCGTGGAAGGATCACGTGGCCCTTGCCCCTCACGTTCTGATGCCATTTATATTATGCTAATATTTAGAAAGACAAGCCAAGTGGCGCGCTGAGGGAAACTCTTGACATATGTTGAGGGTTTCCTGTATGTCAGGCACTGTTCCAAGGTCTGTATAATCTCACCTAATTCCTTCAACAATCTCCATTATATAGATAAGGGAAACTGAGGCACAGAGTGACTGAGCACTTTACCTTCAGCTCGAGCCAAAATTCATTTGCAGTATGATGGATGCCAGCGTACGAGGTCTTAAACCCAACGCTCTACTCCTTTCTCTCTGAATTTAGGTTCAGAGGGATGAATAAACGCGGAGCAACTAGAAAAAAATTAGATGTGCTCCTGTCACTGTTTAGTAGGCCTGAAGATAAATCATTCTGTTAAGCAAGATTTGGGTTGCACACTATTTACCTTTGTTTTGTCTTCCTTGAAGCCGCACAGGGGGTTTCCAAAGACAACTTGACAAGAAGAATGTTTATCTTCCAATCTGGGGGGTGATGACAGATCAAACAACTCTCAGCCTGTTTTTAATATAAACAATTCTCCGGGATAATTTTGGCTAACTCTGAACTGGCTACTTTAAACAAGAAGTAAATTGTAAACGTTTTTTGTCTGTACTGAATGAAACGTTGCCTTTACCAAATGAAAATTTAAAGTCTGTTTCTGTCCATAAATAATTTCACTTTCTATGTATTGGATAGTAATAAAGCAATGGCAGGTAACCCAATCTACAGCCAAGACATTTTTAGAATTCTGAGCATTCAACAGAATATTTTATTATAAATATTGTTTTGCTTACTTGTCGTTTCCTGCATAATAAAACAAGCTCCTTTAACTTTTTACATGTATTTTATGTATTATGGCATACATAATAGAACTACTGTTACATTTTCACTGATTCCAATCTCACTGTCAGCTACTGGTTTCTCCATATATTTGATCTACTAGAGCGGTGATACAGACAAGGATAAGAGAAATTGACACACACATACTTTTTTATAGATATTTATTGCAGCATACTACCAAACAATTTTTTATCTAACAATGATGCCTGGATTCTCAGTAGAATAAAACAACATAAGTACATGAAACATCTATTTTATGTGATGATTAAGTAACCCACCAGATTCTCTGCAATAGGTTTGCCTACTTAATTTAAATGAATAGACTGGGGCCTGACTTTTTGCTGTCAGTGAACCTCAAAGAAGGGACATAAATCTGACTCAGTTGAGCTACAGTTTTTTGATTATCTACTAGGAGATCCTGTAGGGTCAGCCCTATCTTACTCATCATTGCCTCTCCCTGATGTGCTGCCAGAGCGGGGGTTGGGGTTGGAGACATGTCTTTGTGCTCGGATGCAGAATTGAGTGAGAACAAGATCTCGTGAGAGCCTCAGCTGCTTCAGTATGGCTGGAGTGCAGGCTCCACATGGAGTAGTGTTGAGAGGGATAAAGCTGAAGAGTGGCTGATCTTGAAGGGCCTTGTAGAAATGCTAAGGTGTTCACAGTTATTTGGCATTGCACACACTAATCCAAATGACCAAGATTTATGTAAGTGGAAATTACATATTAAGGAAGTAGAACTGACAGGCCTTCGTGACTGATAGTATAGGCAGGGTAAAGATAAAGAGTGAAGGGTGGCTGTTGAGTGGGACCATTCATGAAATAGTGACATCCCAGATATGTCCCACCACCACCTGACCATCTCTCAGTGGGCTGGTGCACAGTCACCCCAAGGTCATCGTATCCAAAAGTGAACTCATTACTTCCTCACCCCCAACTGCTCTTCCTTCTAGAGTTCCATCAGGGAATGGGCATCACCCTTCCGGCTCCCTAATTCAGGAATCTGAGGATCATGCCACCCGGATTCCTCTCACTCCCTCACCTCCTTTCCTCCTCACATTCAATTAGGCATCAATACTTCAAGGTGGGACTTCCCTGGTGGCGCAGCGGTTAACAATCCACCTGCCAATGCAGGGGACACAGTTCGAGCCCTGGTCCTGGTCGAAGATCCCACATGCCGCAGAGCAACGAAGCGCATGTGCCACAACTACTGAGCCTGCGCTCTAGAGCCCACGAGCCACAACTACTGAGCCCGCGTGCCTAGAGCCTGTGCTCCGCAACAAGAGAAGCCACCTCAATGAGAAGTCCGTGTACTGCAACGAAGAGTAGCCTCCGCTTGGCGCAACTAGAGGAAGCCCGCACATAGCAACAAAGACCCAACGCAGCGAAAACTAAATAAAAATAAAATAAATCAATTAAAAAAAAACTTATTACTCTATTCTTGACTAAGCTACTCAATATCTTTACTCTTGGGAAGATACTGTAAGATGGGCTGGTTTTTCAGTTGCACTTTACATAGTGTAGAAATGATAATAGTATACTTTTCTTTTTATTCTTGATACTCAAACCCAAGAGGATTTTTTTAATACAGTACTTCTAATCAAAATAAAAATTCATTGTCTGAAATTTTCTATATATGTAAAATAGCATCAGTTATCCCAACTTTATTATTTTATTTTAAAACTGCATGTTTTTGGTCCATGACTGGCTAGAGTTTCAGGAACCAGAGTCACATCTAGACATTTCTTTGCTAAAAATTACAGGATTTCAAAAATACCCAGAACCAGTAATAACCATCATATAAAATAATTCCAGGAGAAATACAAAAATAATACGCTATTTACTGGCTATGTCATGTCATGTTATTTTGTGGTTTTGGCTTCAAATTGCAAGTTCATGCACACAGACCTACCTCCAAAGCACTTGACAAATATAGACTCCTCAGTTAAACAATCTGTTGCATTGAAAAAAATCCAGAAATTGGGTTAAACTGATGTTATAGAATTATTGGTAGAATTAAGAAAAATCTGATAGTCATGATATAAGCTTAAATTTGTTTTTATTGACACAGACCATTTATTCTTTAATTTCTGATAATTAATTCCATTCTTTAACCAAGAGGTATTCCCTTACACTTTATCAGTTACATTTCATCTTGTTCTCATTTCTAATGTGGAACTATACTTAGGCATGCAAATTAAAGTGAAAATTTCACAATCATCTGGTGTATTTGGCCTGTATGGAAACCTAATCTAAAAAAGAGGAAAAAAGAAAGATCAGATTTTTCTTATCTTAAAGCACATTTCAGGCTAGTCTGAAGTAATGCACTTGCCTGCTCCATCTTCTAACCTCTCTTCTTTACTTTGTCTTGCAAAAATTAATCGAAGTTTTCCTTTTATTCTGAGTTGCAATGCTATTGCATGGCTGCTAAATTTGGCATCTTATGCACATTTAACTGTAATGGGATTTATCTCCTTGTTAATAATGACAGTTAGTGAATATGGTTTATAATTGAAACTGTGGCTTCCCTTGAGTTTTTCCTCCCCCTCAAAATTATCTTTATAATACTATTTTTACAGTATAATTTTTTCTCTTTGATCAGAGTTTGTCATTCAGCCTTTGAGCTGAAGATGTCCATATAATCAAACCAATTTGAATTAACTTGTCAAGTTTGACTGATTGGACACACTGTAGGAAATAACTTGCTATAGCCTAGATTTAATTATCTGCACTTCTATTTCTCATATGCATCTCATATTATAATTTTATTCCAACAGGGGCTCTTATCTTGCGCTACCATGTTTAGACACATTTATCAAGTATTCTTTATTGGGTTCATTGACCCCTCTTCTTTTATCAGATGCCCTCCAGAACCTTACACAGGCCTTGAATGCTGAATTGATTTGAAATGATTATTATTGAGCTGAAGAGTGAGGGGCTAGGGTTATTTGAATTTTGACCTCTCAGACAAGCTGGTTTTCTAGACTTAAAAAATGTAAGCGCTTTGTGATTTTCATGTAAGAAAGAACCAATGAATATAAATGATGGGGAAGTACTTCTGTTTGAGGAGGAAGCCTCTAACAGACCCACTAGCTGGCTTCCCATCACTGAGATCACTGAGAGTATTCTAAAAGATGTTTGGCTGACACCAGCCTCATCTGTAAAATGGGAACAATAACAGCTTTGTTTGTCATGTAAGAAGGGATCCTTGCAGAACGTGGGAGGTTGCATGAGGTTTGCTGGGACTTTCCTAGTTTTAAAACTGAAAGTCCTGTGTCCTGGGAACCCCCTCAGTCACAGCTGGGCTAAATGACCTCTGAGTTTTCTTTGAAGTCATAAGATTCTAAGATGCAGGGCCTACCCCAGGCAAACTGAGAGGTAGAAGGACATTTATTTTCCACACCACCTAGCAGGCCTTCTTTCTTCCTTAGCTGCCTAGCTCCTTTATTTCCTTCCCTTGTCTACTCTCAAAATATGCTCTCCTATCGAGTTATTTACATGTAAACAAAATTTATGTCAACTGAAAAAGTTACTCTTCCAAGTGCTATTAAAAAATACCAGATATCAAAGCCATAAAATAAAATGATGCTTCTCAGTGTTTTCAGGCATCAGCATATGTTGGGAGTCTAGAGCCCTTAAGGAACTTTATAATATGCTGATAAGCTTAATTCCAGCACACAAGGTAAGAATAAATAAATATATGACTATATTATACATCTGCAATAAAAAAAAGTCATAGCTAAGAGCATGTATCCATTAAACAAAATTAGCAGACAAGCTGAAAAAAAAATCTATACCTTACTGTTTCTTTTTGCTAATTTTTTATTCATCTGTTTTATTGCTTACTAGGACTGGAAAACAAACAAGAGCAATAGGCAAAGATTTAATAAAAATGTACTGGAAGACATCTAAATTTGAGAAAACTGTCTATTCTCTTTTTTATAAAATAAGGTTGTCATTTTTAGTCTAGTTCACAAAACACCTGAATTCCAAGAAATTATAGATGGAGAAAACTGAGGTTAGCAAATGAAACTCCAAATTCAGATATTAACCAGCTATAGTGGGATTTGAATCATGATATAGTAGAAGCAACATGAAATTTAGTAAATGAATATGTAGGTTTAGAGGAATGGCCAAACTTGGGCCAACAGTAAAAGAATAATATATTTAACTCACTCTCAAACTATGTATATCTATTTACAAGTTAGTATGCTCCACATATCAATATACTATGTACATACACAATGAAAATAAATATATAACCTTTTCAAAGATGAGTTGAATATAAATATGTTTTAGCATTCCCTCCCTAAAACTCAACAGACTATATATGTACTCCTGGACTGCCTACACCCCACTAAGGATCAGTGGTTTAGAGAACTTATATACTGACTGTTATTTCATTATTGCCAATTTGCCTTAAATCACATAACAACATTGCTGCCTATTGCGGATAATACTAAAATAATTTGGGACAGAGATCTCATTCTGCTACCTCGTCTGAGCACCCTCAGCAGTTCCACTCTTGTTGAAGCCTCATCCTATCGCCCACTGCAATTGCTTCAGTTCATCAGTATATACTGCTTATTTCTGAACCTCTATGGGGGCTATATGTTTCTAGAAGTCTCCTTAGTTTATGTATAAATCATTGGATGCAAATATAGACCAGGAGTGGGGGAGATTGTTACCTAACTTCACAAAGTTTTATCTTTTCTCTCTCAGTTCACATCCAGCAGGGATTTTTTTTTTTAATGTAATGCTGTTAGATAATGGCGATCTACTTTGATTTTAGAATTTTTATTTTATTCTTTGTTTAGATTCCAATTCTTTAAATGAGTAAGAAATTCTCTTTATCCATATCTTTTTCTCTATTCTCTTGAATATATTAATCATAGTTATTCTAAAGTCCACATCTATTAACTTCAGTATCTAGACCACTTGTGGCTCTATTGTTATTGTGTATTTGGTTTTTTTTTCCTCCTCTCTTGGCTTTATTCTGATATGTCTAAGAATTTTTAAATAATGCTTAACACTGTGTATAAAAATAATTATAGAGCATGTTCCAGATGATGTTATCTTCTACTAGAGAGGGTTTACCTTTTCCTCTGCAGAGCAGGGGTGTTAAAAGTGAGTTTTTATTTATGAAATTACTGGCAGTCAAGATATGAAACTGGTTAAAATATTTTAAAGATACACTGTCCAGGGTTCCAAAAAGAAACAATAGGGGGAGGGTGGTGCAAAGAGCACGATTCCTAAACACTTCTGGGACTAGTTGATAACTGGAAGGTTTCTGGCTACCTCATGCCAACTATATGGTTAACTGAATCCTGTTTCTTTCATGCAGTTTTTTCATGGAAGGGTGGCAGAGCACCTAAAATTTCAGAAAGTGGGGACTTTATCCAGCTTACAGAACAAGTTATATAAATTCTTGTAATATTTGTTTCCAATAAATGCTTGGGCGTACGTCAGAATTTGGTCTGAGACTAGCTTTTATCCGAAGATACTACCTGGTGACTATGATGTTGAGGCTATAAGGAAAGGAGAGGGGAAGACCTATAGCTACATATGACCATTCATAGCAATTGATATCAACCAAAAGAAAAAAGAAAAACAACCCAGTGCACATGCCCAAGTTGTCAGTTCACAACTTGAGCCAAAACAATCACAATAACATTTAGAGAATAAAGAAAATTAGACAAAAATAATGAAGAACCATGACCCTACTATACACCTTCTGTTAGTTAACATTTTAGTATATTTCCCTCAATCAGTTTTTCCATGCATACTTTTTACATTGTTCTAATCATCCCCTAAGTTTATTGTTGCAGACTACTCTTACATATTATTATTAAAAGATTTCTCCGTATTATTATATAGTCTTCAAAAGCATCATATTTTATTTAATGATTGCATGACATTCCATACAACATAGAATTTTTAAACCATTCCATGATGAAACTTACTAATATTTTGCTATTTTAAGTCATTCCATAATGAATATCACTGCATTTATAACTTTCTATTTTTAAATTTAGGGTTATTGTATTGGGATAGATATGCAGAGGTGAATTCAGTGGTCAAAGTTAAGAACACTTTAAAGTTCCTTGACACATCCTGCCCCGTTGCTCTTCAAAAGCAATTCTTAAGAACTCCATTCAACCTGACTGCATAAAATCCTAAATAACCATAACTTTAAGTTATAGCATGGTTTAAAATGACTGTGCAACACACACAATGAGCTTTGCCTTGTCATTCAGGTAAATCATATCTGTGGCGTAAAGAGTCCTACTGGTCAGATAGATAGTTGCCTAAATTTTGTCATAACTAAATTTTCTTTTCCATTTATTTACTCAAAGTTATGTAATAGACATTGTGGGGAAAAACTGGGGAAATCTGACTGTGGACTTGATAAGAGGAACAAGTTTCCATTCTAAATTTCTCATAAACTGTAATAGAAAATAATTTAATGCTCAGGGAACAAGAGTCACTTTCTATCAGTCGATTAGAAAAATTACAAAATTTCCAAACTTAAGTCACTGTACACTGCAGGCAATACTTAACTCTGCATCATCGAAATGACACATCATGCCTTAGAAATCACATTTACTCTCAAGAGTTTTCATCTATTCATTGGCTAGGAAAGAGTCAATAAAGATTCCTTCTGAGGAGCAACCCTTCACAGAAACAAGCTTTTACTGGTTAAACTGCACCCTATCTGCATTAATTTTCTAAGGCTGCTGTAACAAATGACCACAAACTTTGTGGGTTAAAACAACACAGATTTATCCTCTCACAGTTCTAGTGACCAGAAGCTTGAAATCAAGACGTCAGTAGCGCTGTGCTCCTTCCAAAGGCTCTAGGGGAGAATCCTTTCTTGCCTCTGCTGGCTTCTGGTGTCTCTCCTTGGTTTGTGTCAGCATAACTCCATCTCTGTCTCCATTTTCACATGGTCTTCTCCTCTTTTATCTGTGTTAAATCCCCCTTTGCCTTTGTCTTATAAGGATATGTGTCATTGGATTTAGGACATACTCAGTTAATCCACGATGATCTCCCCATTCCAAGATCCTTACCTTAATTACATCTGCAAAGACTATTTTTCCAAATAAATTAATACCCACATGTTCTGAGGATTTAGTGTTTACGTATCTTTTTGTGGGGGGCAGCTACCATTCAACCCACTATACCACCCAACCTCCATTTAATGAAAGAAATCACGTTCACCCTGCAGACTTCTGTTCTCTCCTTTTGAATGGTGAACAACAGTCTGAAGATGTGGAATCTGTTTATAATAAAGAGTTATTTAAACAGCAAGGTCCTACTGTATAGCACAGAGAACTATATTCAATATCCTATGATAGGTCATAATGGAAAAGAATATTAAAAAAAGAATATATATGTATGTATAACTGAATCACTTCGCTGTACAGCAGAAATTAACACAACACTGTAAAACAACTATACTTCAATTAAAAAATATATGAAAAAAAAAGGAAAAAAAGAGCTATTATCCTTGGTTTAACCTTATGGCTACTAAAGAAATTAGGTTATTCTAACCAAAAGCCAATTTAGATTTTTTCACTTTGGTCCTTTAAAAAGCTCTTCAAATCTTTAGCAATCATAGATAGAGCATGTCAAATTAACAGAGAAATATGATACAATGCTATTTACTGTTTAATTATTTTCATTTCATTAATCCTGATATTTCCTTTGAGTTTTCCTTTTAAGAGAACTTGTGACTTCAAAAAATGTTTTGCCAAATATCGTATATTAACGCATGTATGTGGAACCTAGAAAAACGGTACAGATGAACCAGTTTGCAGAGCAGAAGTTGAGACACAGATGTAGAGAACAAACGTATGGACACCAAGTGGGGGAAACCGCAGTGGGGTGAGGATGGTCGTGTGCTGAATTGGGCGATTGGGACTGACATGTAAACAGTGATGTGTATAAAATTGATGACTAATAAGAACCTGCAGTATAAAAAAACAAACAAACAAACAAACAAAAACAACTAATACTAAACTTTCTTTGGGTTATTTGTATGGAAATATGTTAATATAAATATTTCAGACATTACATGAAATTTCTAAAAATCTTATATGTTCTGGTATAATGTTATAAGTTATAATTCTAGTTATTACTTTAAAATGTATATCTCAGAAATAACTAAATTTCTTTGTCAATTGCATTATTATGAACTTTTATCAAATCTTTAACCGTGGCCATTTTTAAGTCTTTTGTCATTTCCAGACAGTTCTGGGTGTACTCTGATGCTTTTGCAAATATGTTCCTATACAAGGGTTTCATCTTCAAGGAATTCATGGAAAAGACTCTGACAAGTACAGGATTATGGTAACTGACTGTACTGCTGAACTGAATGAATAAGCATTTTCAGAACTCTAATGGAAAACTGATGAATTCATAAAAGTGCTAACAAAAGATCAAGATGAAAAAATGAATTAATTACATGGGACTGAGTGAGCTGATGAGGATGATTATAATTTATGTGACTTTCTGTTTGAATAAAAAGAAAAGAAATCCCACAAGGACTCAGAGGTAAAAAATATACAAATCAATTTTCACTGCAAAGTAAAGTTGCTGTTACAGTGGAGGATTATTGGACTGAATGTCAATATTATGACATAGTAAGAGTGTGCTTCGTGTTTGATAATTGCAACCATTGTTGCTTTTGTTGTGGCCATCCATTTACAATGCTTGGTGTCAGTTTATTTACCTCTTGTAAAAATAAAATACAGTGTGTGTGTGTGGAAAAAGAAAAAAATGAACCTGGAGAGTGGCTTCTATCTGGCTCAGCCACCCTCCTCCCACAAAAAATAAATAAATAAGTTTTGTTTTCTTGAATATGATAACTCTCCTTGTGATATTATTTACTTAAGTTGCTTAAAAAATGAGTGTGTGTGTATAAAATTTGAGAATTTCTAAACATCTTATAATTATTTTCATTTTTACTTTATAAATAAAAAATAAACCATTTGAAGTATTATGCATGATAGACTTTTAAATAAAATTTAGAAAACCCCACTTTATTTTATTTTTTAAAATTATTTATTTATTTATTTGGCTGTGCCGGCTCTTAGTTTTGGCACACATGATCTTTTAGTTGCAGCATGTGAACTCTTAGTTGTGGTATGTGGGATCTAGTTCCCTGACCAGGGATCGAACCAGGGCTCCTGCATTGGGAGCATGGAGTCTTAGCCACTGGACCACCAGGGAAGTCCCTAGAAAACCCCACTTTAAAATATTGCCTTTGGTTTTTATCTTATCTAAAAAGTGTAAGGATTGTTTAAGGGGGTAGAACTCTAAGGTTATCCTCTACGTAATCTTGGACAAGGTACTTTACTTTTCTGAATCTCCACTATTTCATCTGTCAAGTTGGAACAATGCATCACTCACAGGATGAAGTGAGTTCCTCTATGTGAAGCTTCTCGATGTGCATAAGTGTTAGTTTCGTTTTCCTTCCTGAGGAGCTGGTTATATGGGTCCTTATGAGCTAGATAATTCTTTTCTTTTTTTTTCTTTTTTTTTAAAAATTAATTAATTTATGTATATTTTTGGCTGCGTTGTCTTTGTTGCTGCTCACGGGCTTTCTCTAGTTGTGGCGAGCGGGGGCTCCTCTTCGTTGCAGTGCATGGGCCTCTCATTGCGGTGGCTTCTCTTGTTACGGAGCACGGGCTCTAAGCGCGCAGGCTTCAGTAGTTGTGGTACATGGGCTCAGTAGTTGTGGCTCCCGGGCTCTAGAGCACAGGCTCAGTAGTTGTGGCACAAGGGCTTAGTTGCTCCGCAGCATGTGGGATCTTCCCGGACCAGGGCTCGAACCCATGTCCCCTGCATTAGCAGGCGGATTCTTAACCACTGTACCACCAGGTAAGTCCCCAATAATTATTTTCTTTAATGGCTTCTTTTTGCTGTTTTTCCTATTTCCACAGTTTTAGATTTTGTGTTTGCCAGGACCATTGGTAATGCAGTTTAGGCTAAGAGTAAGTAGCAGACCCAGACAAGCAAATAGGTGTGTTCACTGGCTCAGAGCAGATGCTTGTTGTAAACAGCTTTCCCAGGAATTCTCCTCGGACATGAAAAGCCACCATCTTTCATGTAGTCAGCTCTTCTCCCCACCAATCACTCTCCTAGAAGACAAATAGGAATTAAGGAATCTTGTCTGCAAAGGCCAATTCATTGTATGTTAGGTTATTTTATACCACATGATCTTAAAAGACAAATAACTAGGATCCTAACATAAAGGGATCATACTCTAAGTCTAACAGGAAAGATACTACAGGTACAGAGATAGCTATAAAATATAGGAATCTTAAAATAGTGTATTTATATTCTCTCAGTATTCATTGTATTCATGCTACTGACGTCCTATATTTTACTTTATATATGTTATAAATCTGTTATAAACCTCCTGCACTACATTGCTATTATTTTTGTTTAAATAGTCAATTATGTTTTGAAGAGATTTAAATAACACAAAACCCCAAAACCCTTGTGTATTGATCCATGTAGCCTCCACTTCCAGGGCTCTTCATTCCTTTGTAAAGATCTATACTTTCAACTGGTATCATTTTCTTTCTGCCGGAAGTCCTTTAACATTTCTTGTAACGCAGGCTGAATTGTGATGAATTCCTTTGACTTTTATATCTGAAAAAATTCTTATTTCACCTTCATTTTCGAAAGATGTGTGTACTGGATATAGAATTATAGGTTGATAGATTTTTATTTCTGTATTTTAAAGATGTTTCTCCACTGACTTCTCACCGCATTGTTTTTAATGAGAAATCCAACGTCATCCTTATCTTTGTTTTACCATATTTAACGTTGTCTTTGGCTGCTTTTAAAATATTCTCTTTATCACTGGTTTTAAGTAATTTGGTTATGATGTGCTTTGGTGTCATTTTCTTCATGTTTCTTGGGTTTGTGGTTCATTGAGATTTTTGTATCTGTAGGTTTATAGTTTTCATCAAATTTGGAATATGTTTGGCCATTATTTCCTCAAATATTATTTCTATTGTCCTCTCTCTTTTCTCTCCTTTGGTCACTTGAAGTTATCCCTTAGCTCACTGAGGCTCTGTTACTTTTTGTTCACTTGAGTCCCATTTTGTATATTTTCTTTTGCTATGCCTTCAAGTCCACTGAGCCCATATTCCAGTGTATTTTTCATTCTAGACAATATTGTTTTCATCTCTAGAAATTTGATCTGGCTCCTTATCAAATCTTCCATGCCTTTAATTAACCTTTTCACTATATGGAGTACAGTTAAAACAATCGTTTTAAAGTCCTTGTCTGCTCTTCTAACATATGAGTCAGTTTCAGGTCTGTTTTACTGATTGATTTTAATCCTCATTATGGGTCACATTTTCCTGCTTCTTTGCATGCCTCGTAAGTTTTCAAATTGGATGCCAGACATTGTGAATTTACTTTTACTGTGTTCTTAATGTTTGTTCTGGGATACAGTTAAGCTACTGGAAAACAACTTATCCTTTTGGGTCTTGCTTTTAAGATTCGTTAAATGCAACCAGAGCTGTGCTTAACTGAGGGCTAATTGTATCCCAGTACTGAGGAAAGACTCTGGTGAGTAGTCTGGCCAAGGCTCCGTGAATCATGAGGTCCTCCAGTTTGGCTGAGGGGAACAGGCAGTATCCTAGCCCCATGTCAGCACTGGATACTAGCTTCTCTAATGCTTAGTTTAGGGTGCTCCTCTCTGCAGCACAGGGTAGTTTCCTCACACATGCACTGATCAGTACTCTGTTGAATATTTGCAGAGGCCCCTCTGCAGATCTCCAGAATTTTCTTTTTGTGTAGCTCTCTCCACTCCAGCCCTCTTTCCTGTGAGCTCTAGCTGTCCCGGTGTCCCCAGACTCTCAGCAATGTCACTTCAGTTCAGGGTATCTTTCAGGCTCTGCATCAGTCTCCCCTCCATGTGCTGCGGCCTGGAAACTCTCTGAAGTAGACTGGGATAATTGTAGGGTTCATTTCACTTGTTTTTCAACCCTCGAGTATCATTGTCCTTTACTGCCTTGTGTTCTTATATCTTGAAAACTGTTGTTTCGTATGTTTTGTCCCTTTTGTTGTTGTTGTTTCAGGTGTGATGGTAAATAGACTCACAGTCCATTAACATGTTCCCAAAATAACTATAATAGGATTTATAATAGGATGACTCTTTTAAGAGAAGTACAAATATTATAAGGATTCAAAAACAAGAGAGAAATGAGTTTGCAGGCTTTTTTGGAGGGAATAGCCCTTGGATCAGGCCTTAAGGTGTGGGTGGAATGTGGACTTGTAGAAAGGGCATACAGGTAGAAACATAGACACAATTCAATAAAGGGATAAGTCTGGGTGAAAGTGAGCCCTACAGAATGGACACTTTTGTGAAAATGTTTCCAGGAATAATTCTATATATTTCATAACTTATCATAGGAAGTATTCAGTGCTATGGAGGAAACACTCTATTCTTACATTTCAAACAACAATCCTTTACAGACTGCTGTCCCAGCACTATGAAATTACGCTGCCTTCTGTTCGGGTTGTTCTTTCATTCATCATGAAGGATTCATTGAGTGCTGGTCAGTCAGTGTTCTAGGTGCATGGGCTACACTAGTGAACAAAACAAAGATCTCTGCCCTTGTGGAGCTTACATCCTAGGGTAGGAGAGTGGGAGGAAAGAGAGACAATAAACAATCATCTGATTATAGACTCTTTCCACACACCTTAATCACTTTCTTTCACTTAACTCCACGAGGTAAATGATTTAACTTGCTGAGTGACTTTGGTACCAGCCTGTTTCTTACAAATATTCATAGGTGCCCTGAGGGGGTGGAAAGAATTGCTTTTAAAGAGTACCTAATAAAAATAAACTGTATACTCATAGGTTTATATTTAGAACTCAAAAATAGCTTTATGTTTTACTGCAGATGAATAGGGCTTTATGAGTGAATAAATAGGCTGTGCTAATTGGCAGGTAGCTATGACTGAAAGAAGAGTGCAATTCCATTCTGTAAACTGTGCTGGTAGAGGAAAACATAAATGAGTCGAAAAGACATCCCCCAGAATGGGAGAAAATATGTGCAAATGAAGCAACTGACAAAGGATTCATCTCCAAAATTTACAAGCAGCTCATGCAGCTCAATACCAAAAAAACAAACAACCCAATCCAAAAATGGGCAGAAGACCTAAATAGACATTTCTCCAGAGAAGATATACAGATTGCCAACAAACACATGAAAGGATGCTCAACATCACTAATCATTAGAGAAATGCAAATCAAAACTACAATGAGGTATCACCTCACACCAGTCAGCATGGCCATCATCAAAAAATCTACAAATAATAAATGCTGGAGAGGGTGTGGAGAAAAGGGAACCCTCTTGCGCTGTGTGTGGGAATGTAAATTGATACAGCCACTATGGAGAACAGTATGGAGGCTCCTTAAAAAACTAAAAATAGAACTACCATATGACCAAGCAATCCCACTACTGGGCATATACCCTGAGAAAACCATAATTCAAAACAAGTCATGTAGGGCTTCCCTGGTGGCGCAGAGGTTGAGAGTCTGCCTGCCAATGCAGGGGACACGGGTTCATGCCCTGGTCTGCGAAGATCCCACATGCCGCGGAGCGGCTAGGCCCGGGAGCCATGGCCGCTGAGCCTGTGCTCTGCAACGGGAGAGGCCACACAGTGAGAGGCCCGCGCACCACAAAAAAAAAAAAAAAAAAAAGTCATGTACCCCAATGTTCATTGCAGCTCTATTTACAATAGCCAGGACATGGAAGCAACCTAAATGTCCATTGACAGATGACATGGAAGCAACCTAAGTGTCCATGAACAGATGAATGGATAAAGACGTGGCAATATATACAATGGAATATTACTCAGCCATAAAAAGAAATGAAATTCTGGTGAGGTGGATGGACATAGAGTCTGTCATACAGAGTGAAGTAAGTCAGAAAGAGAAAAACAAATACCGTATGCTAACACATATATATGGAATCTAAAAAAAATGGTTCTGAAGAACCTAGGGGCAGGACAGGAATAAAGACGCAGATGTAGAGAATGGACTTGAGGACACAGGGAGTGGGAAGGGTAAGCTGGGACGAAGTGAGAGAGTGGCATGGACATATATACACACCAGCAAGAGTAAAATAGCTAGTGGGAAGCAGCCACATAGCACAGGGAGATCAGCTTGGTGTGACCACCTAGAGGGGTGGGATAGGGAGGGTGGGAGGGAGATGCAAGAGGATATAGGGCTATATGTAGGGATATATGTATAGCTGATTGACTTTGTTATAAAGAAGAAATTAACACACCATTGTAAAACAGTTATACTCCAATAAAGATGTTTAAAAAAAAAGAGAGAGAACGTGGAACTCTACGTGTAGAAATAAGACTAAGAGGCTAGGGGGTCTATGCAAAATCTATTCCATGTTCTGTGTTCTAGTCAGTGTCCCTTGCTCCTTTCCTTTGTGTGTGTGTGTGAGAGAGAGAGAGAGAGAGAGAGAGAGACAGAATTTCTAAATACCACTATTGTTATTTTCTTTTGAGGTTTATTTTTGCAGGCTCTCTCTCTAGGTTGCCTCCATCAACGACTGTCACATTTGAGCATGCCCTCAGTCAGGTTGTGATTAGAAGTCAGACTTCATGGGCTTCTCTTTGTGGTCTTGTAATTGCCTTCATGAGAACAATCACTCAAATCAGTTAGAACAATCATCTTTATCAGCAGGAAACCATTTTTTAATTTAAGTGAACACGTCAGTTTAAACACATTTATTTGAACAGTTATTTCTGTTGGAAAGAAATTATGTGTTATCCCAAGATGTCTTGAATAGAAGAATGGGATGCATGGTTTTAGGACCAGAATGTGTGGAGATAATTAGAAGACATGCCTTGTTCTCTTTATGTTGCTAAATGAAATGATGTGAAAATCAATATTTGGTGACCCATTGGAGGAAAATCTTCAAGTCCCAGCCTGTTAAATATTGTTTAACATACTTGCAGCCTTTTATCCTTCATAGTAAACTAAGAATGAAAAGCTAAAAAAATAAACAAAATAAACTGTGCTGGCTTCTAACTTGAAAGTTGCTAAACATTTAGTAAGGGCAGGCACACAGGGGCATGCTTATTTTTCTGTCTCTTGAAGTAACACAACTAGAAGACAGCAAATCAGGGACTTCCCTGGTGGCCCAGTGGTTAAGACTATGCGCTCCCAGTGCAGGAGGCCGGGGTTCCATCCCTGGTCAGCGAACTAGATCCCACATGCATGACTCAACTAACAGTTTGCATGCCACAACTAAGGAGCCAGCGAGCCACAACTAAGGAGTCCACATGCCACAACTAAGGAGCCCTCCTGCCGCAACTAAGACCCAGTGCAACCAAACAAATAAATAAAACAAATATTTTTTCAAAATCCAGTTAAGAGCTTCTTTGGTGGCACAGTGGTTAAGAATCCGCCTGCAGGGGACACAGGTTCGAGCCCTGGTCTGGGAAGATCCTACATGCCGCGGAGCAACTAAGTCTGTGTGCCACAACTACTGAGCCTGTGCTCTAGAGCCCACATGCCACAACTACTGAAGCCCACGCATCTAGAGCCCGTGCTCCACAACAAGAGAAGCCACCAAAATGAGAAGACCGGGCACCACACCCAAGAGTAGCCTCCGCTCGCCGCAACAAGAGAAAGCCCATGCGCAGCAATGAAGACCCAATGCAGCCAAAAATAAAAATAAATACATTTATTTTTTAAAAATCCAGTTAAAAAAAAAGAAGACAGCAAATCATGCCCATGGCTACCAATAAATTATGCTAAAAGGAGGCACCCACCTTTCATGGGTTATGCCGCCTCCTCTTTGTGACTGAAAATCTCAAGGCCACCATGCCCTTCTGGACATTATCTCTCAGACTGGGATATTCTTGGAGATCTATGAGGGTTTTTTTTTTTAATTAATTAATTAATTTTATTTTGGGGTGTGTTAGGTCTTCGTTGCTGTGCACGGGCTTCTCATTGCGGTGGCTTCTCTTTGGTGCATTGCACGGCCTCTAGGCACATAGGCTTCAGTAGTTGTGGCACGTAGACTCAGTAATAGTGGCTCGCGGGTTCTAGAGCGCAGGCTCAGTAGTTGTGGCGCACGGGCTTAGTTGATCCGCGGCATGTGGGATCTTCCCGGACCAGGATCGAACCCGTGTCCCCTGCATTGGCAGGCGGATTCTTAACCACTATGCCACCAGGGAAGTCCAAGATCTATGAGTTTTTAAAGAACTTTGGCAAGAACTTTTAAATGAAGTTTTTTCATTTATGTGATAATCATGAAAAGCTGATGTGTGTGCATTTGGGGTGATCTGGACAGTGCCCCCTGTTGTATAATTCCTGGGGGCAGTGTCCACACTGTGCTGATTTGGGCTTCAGGAGAGCTGTTCACAAAGACAGTGATGTGAAGGGGCCTCCAGAGCAGTGCTGTTCTCTGCTTCTGCATCCTGTTGCTACCTTAAAGCCATCGACTGCATGAGGTTTTAGTACTGCATCTGCATTTGATTCATTCATTCTACAAATGATTACTGAGAACCCTCTATGGTGGGCTCCATTTTAGGAGCTGGGGATTCAGGCTTGTTCTCCTTAAGACTGTGGTCAGTTGATGTAACATAATCGAAAAAGAGAGGTTTAACCAAATAGGGGGGTTCTGTTTCTCACATAAAGTGGAGTTCAGAGTCTAGGGCTCATTAAGCTGCTCCAGGAAGTCATCCAAGTCCAGGTTCCTTCTGCAGGTCTGCTGTGTTTCCAGTACAGGGTGCAGCTTTTATTTCCATGACTGCAAGATGGAAGCAGCATTTCCAGGAAACAGGTCCACATTCCAGGGATGAAGAAGGGCAGAGGGCAAAAGGCCAAAGACAGAGAATCAGAAGAGTTGTTTCTTTTAAAGAACATTTCCTGAAGGCCCACCCAGCTTCTTCTGTTTACCTCTCATCACTTGGCCACCCCTGACTGCAAAGGAAGCTGGGCAAATGTGTATTTTAACAAGGCATATTGCCACCCCCAACATACTTTGAGGTCTGTTAATAAAAAAAGAAGGAAGGGAGGGAAAAAAAGAAGGAAGGAAGGTAGGAAGGAAAGAAGGAAGGAAGAAGAGAAAAGAGGGTAGAAAGGGACAGGAGAAGTAAGAAAGGGGAAGGAAGAAGGCATTTGGGCAGGTAGCCAGGAGTATCTGCCACAGTAGTGAAGAAGATGGGTAAGATGAGATCAGGCAGCTGACACTCTATAGGGGTGACAGATGACAAATTTTCTTTATTATCTTTAGCAACTTAAGTTCTATCACATCCAGATTAATTTCTAGTCACATCCAGATTAACTTGAACACATTCAGGATTTTTTCCAATTTCTCACTACTGTTAAATCTAAGTCCTGGGATTATGGGCTTCACCATTAAATGGGGAGACAGTATCTATTTCCAAGCTTCTATTTGGTCTGTGCTGGCCTTGGCAGTATTGTGCAACTCTCTAATCCTTGTCTTCTGTTGTCAGCATCTACTCCACACTGGCTGAGGTGACTCTAATTTCTAAATGCACAGTCCAAGACTCTTTCTCATTAACAGCTGCAAAGCTTGGAGCTGTAGCAGCCATTTTGTGACCATGAGAAGACCAAACAAACTAATAATAACAACAACAATAACAACAAAAATGCTATATGCTATGAACAGTGGAGCAAACAAAGAAAAAATAGAAAAGACTGACTCCGTGTTGCCATCATTGAGTGGCTGAACTACCCCTGGAATCACCTACACCTGGACTTCTTAAATAAACAATAAATGTTTTTTAGGTATAAGCCAGGGTTATACAAACTTTTTCAGTAAAGGATCAGATAGTAAATATTTTAGATTTGTGGGCCATTTGGCATTGACAGCAGGAAGAAAACCTGACTCAGCTAATATTTTTTCAACACATTTGCTATTGTCTTACAATCTTCAGATCAGTCTTTGAATGTAAAATTCAAGACTTTATTTGTCCTCGTTTTCAGTTTCCTCTCTCTTTTCCCTTAGGTAATTATAGCTTTGTGTCTTTTGGGGATTTGGGGAAGGAAGGGTGAAGGAATGTGAAGTAATCAATACTTCAAATATATCCCATCACAGAAACGAACAAGATAATGAGAGGCTGTTATAAGTGATATGAATGGAATACGCTCCTTGGTTAGGAAGTAAGTTGGGGGGGGGCAGGGAGGACTATTTTAGATAGGTCATGTGGGAAGGACCTCTCTGAGGAGGTGATACTTGATCTGAGACTTGAAGAAAAGAAAATGCAAGCCACGTGAAGGATGAAGCAGGGGAGGTGGGGGTGAGGGGAGAACCAGGGAAGAGGGAATAGCACGTACAATGGCCCGGAGGTAGAGAGCACTGAATGCATTCCAGGAACAGAAAGGAGGCCAGTGGGGAAGGTCTAGGAGGGGAAGAAGAGAGTGGGACAATGTGAAACTGAGGAGGCAGGCAAGAGCGCTGTTAACCAGGGGGATTGAAGACATTTCAGTGAGGAAGGGAAATGACAAGATATGCGTTATAAAAAGACCACTCCGCTGTGGCCATATAGGAAATGGATTGAAGAGAAATAAGAGTAGAAGCAAAAAACCACAAAGATTGTCTCCACAGTCTAGGTGGTTTGTGTTAGGGTGATGACATTGGGAGTAGAAGTGGACTTAACGAAGATACGTTTTGTTTTCTTTGTACACTTATCACTACCTGGCGTTTTCTTATTTGCTTGCTTAGGGCTTGTCTCTCCCCTAGCAAGTAAGGACTTACTGTTTAACTGACTACTGCATGGCCAAATACCTCAACAGTGTCTGGCACTAAAAGGAGCTGGAGGGAATTTTGTTAAAGGAATGAATTATGATTAAAAAATAATTTAACCCCCCACCCCAAAATAATAATTTAACTCCAATAGTGGAGTTTTGCACATTTTTTTTTCTATAAAATGTGTTGGAACAGTACTCAGATCAGGAAACACTAGATTATAGGGGCCATGAACTCCCTTAAATTGTATGGTATGAAGTATGTGTACGTTGAAGGAGAGCCAAAAGAGAGAAAAAGAAGTATGAGTGTGCAGACACACATGTACTTTTCTGAGAGAGAGATCATAGCTTTCTTCAGATTTTCAAAGGAGTCCTGGACTTCAAAAACAGGAAAGGCTGTACTCTGGCTTGAAGCATTAGTGGGCAATATTCTAATTTATTGCTAAACATTTCCACATCCTAAGGGCCCTTTCCTCACATGCTAACTGAAACGTTTCTTTCCTAGAATAAACAGTTTCCTTCCCCTGAGTAACAGCCAAGTCATGACAAGTCCCGGTGCTCCACGTGGTCAGACAAAGCACATGGTGATCTAATTTCCCTTTTTCAATAGCCTTCGGAACTGCCATTTGTCTGAAATGAGAACAGTGACACCTGCTGGTTTCCCTCAGGAACTGCCACCGTAGCCACTCCTGGTGAAAATTTCAGAAACATCCCAAACATAAGCTCAGAAAACACAAACTGCTTTTTCCCCTTTCGAGCAGAACAGGGTTTATTATACACCATGTGTGCCTGGACCTGATGGCCCAAAATGGCGGCAGTAAAGTTTCAGGCAACAGGAAGAGGGAAACAAGAAGGCAGCACGTAGGTTCGGACCCCTAAGGAAGTTCCCTGAAGTTACCCTACAAAAGGTAACACTTTTGCTTACCCACTTAGCCAGGATTTAGTCACATAGCTCTTAGGAAAGCTCGGAAATGTAGTCTTTATCCTGCAAGAGCGGCTGAGCCACTAAAATTTGTTATTAGGGGGCAACTAGCTATTCCTGCCACAGATTATCCCTTCGACCTATGCAAACGCACGCTTCTTACCACAGTATATTCACCCTTCCCCAAGGGAGACACCACAAATACCCATCCCCTTACTGCAGTGAGCTAAAAGCCCAAGACATCTGGGTCTACAGTTCTCCTTCTCAAGAACAAATGTTATTTTTTCACTGTCCAGCAAACAAAAGATGCTATCTGCTCCAATACACCCATTGTAAAATGGAGGTGCAGGAACAGAATCACAATTCAAAAATGGAACAAAATGGAAATTACATATTGTCATTGAGTATCAAATACCACTCAGTGGGAATCTCAAGGTCTCCCTACGCTGGCCGTAGAATTTGTTCTTTGGTTAGTCCATGGGGCAGCCCCTGATTCTGCTCTTTGGGGAGAACCCCTTGTCCATTCTTCCCAGGGAAGTTCTTCATTTTCCATCATCCTTCCGGGCTACAACTGGAGCTGCACAGCATAGCTTCCAAAGCTCACACACAGCAGCTTGCCTAGAAGGGTACCTGTCTACACCTGTTATCAATGTAATTATTAAAGCTTCCCTTTTTCTCTAAAAAGGACTCCACTTTGGATAATCATCTTCATTCCTGAACTCAGCTGACAAGGAACTGAATTGTGCCAACCACATGAGCTTGGAAGAGGACCCCAAGTTTCCGATGAGATTGCTGCCCCAGACATCACCTTTAGTTTAGGCAGGTGGGACCCAGAACAGAGGACCCAGCTAATCAGTACCTGGACTCCTGACACATGGAAACCGAGATAATGAACTTGCACTATTTTTAGATGCTAACTTTGTGATAATGAATTACACAGCAATAGAAAACTAATACACCTTCTCAAACAATGGGATTGGGTGGGAAGGCAATACCCTTACTTTTATCTGCCTTCAACCTTGCCTGGTTGATGTCATCACTTTGGACCTGCAATCCATAAATTACCAGTGAGAGAATGAATGATCCTGACAATCAGGTTCGGTGGACTTGGGAACATTTTTGGATCGGTAATTAGTGGATGGCAATCCTTGCAAGATTTGATACTGTAAGAAATTTAACTGGGCTTGGCTCTACACGCATCTCAGAAGTGGGAGGAGGGATTAAGTACAGCTGTCTTAATCTTCCTTCTGTCTTCCATCTCAGCTTGTAGAGGAGCTATCTTCAGCCCTAGGGCACAGGTCACCATTCAGAATCTTCCTTGTCATCTTGCCTGTTATTAAAGCCATGCCATTCTACTTCCCGAGGTATTCAGAGACAAGCATTTCTATTTTTTGTCATGGCGCAGCAAGGGTCACCAGCTTTCCAGCCTGCAATATCTGTGCCCTATGGAATCTCCCTAGCCAGTGGATCAATACTCCCTTCCTCTAGGGAGTTATTTCTGATTGTCACAGGATCGGGAGATGTCAGTGGCAGAGGTGATAACTGCACCACAGAGTGTAATATGAACATTGTACTGTATTCAAATGTCAGTAGAAGCCCTGTTGATATACTCTGCCTCTAGCCAATGCCATGTGTTAGGATGCCACTTCTGGTACCAAATTCTGTGTAGGATGAGAAGCAGAAGTGGTTAAAAAAAAAAAAAAAAGCCTCAAACAGAAAACAGCAGTGGCTTAAACAAGTTCCTTTCTCAACAAGTCCAATTAGGCAGACCAAGACCCGTAAGGCTCTCTCCATGTCAGGGACTCAGACTTCAGAGCATCTGCTTTTCAACATTCTATTGGACTCTTAATTACTGTGTTGTAGGTACTCATTAGACATTAGGAAAAGTAACCATTTGCCAAATATGTTTTTTCCTGTGGGTAGTTTGTCTTTTGACTTTGCTTAGAGCATTTTAAACTTACAGAAAAATCTTAATTTTTATGAAGTCCAATACATTTTTATTTTATGGATTCTGAAGGTTTTCTTAGAAAAGTCTTCTAATACTCTATTATTCTGAAATTATTTAGAAATTGTTACCATGATTTATTCAAGAACTTTCATGATAGTTTACACCAATAAAACTTTGATCCAATTTTAACTTGGTGTTAACTTGTGGGGAAACGGATCCAATTTAACTCTTTTTCCAGCTAGCCACCCTGCTGTCCCAACACCATTTATAGAGTTAATTCATCTTTACCCCCCTTATTTGAGATGCTGCCTTCAAAATCAGGACTGGGTATAAAATTTTATAAAATGTTTTACTGAAAGGATTATGTGTGTTCTCTCCTTTAATATGTTACTGTAGTGGGCTACATTGCTAAATTTGCTAACAAGGAACACGCATTGCATTCCAGTGACAAATCCTACTTGGTCACAATGTAATATGCTTTATTATTGTATTAAGGAATTTTGTCTTTAACTTTACAGGGAAACAGGGAAATTTCATCAACAGTTTTCTTTTTTGGTTCTTTTTTATTTAAGGTTATGCCAGGCTCATAAAATAGATGTCCATCTATTTGTATAACATTGAAATAATCTGAATATGGAAAGTTTGATAAAATTCACTATACAACAATACTGATCCAATGACTTTAAAAAGAGATATTAGTAAACTTCTTATTCAACTTATTGTATGGTTATGACCTTTGACATTTTATTACCTTCAAACTGAGTCCTTTCATAAAGTCCCAAATGTGTCAATGTAAGTTGTATAATATTTTAAATGACAAAAAAAAGGATTATGCTGTAATGAACACCTATATACGTACCACCCAGTTTAGGAAACAACTCTTACACACACAACTGAATCCCTCTATACTGTTCCCCAGCCCCACTCCCCTATGTTCCTCCCAACACATATACTATCCTGCTTTAGCTTTTTACTGTATACACTTGCTGTACATAAAACAATACACACACACACATATATGTAGTTTCAGAGGTTTTCAACTTACACTCAAAACTGTACTTACCTTTTTGCAACTTGCTTTTTTCTCTCAATATTTATAATCTGTTGTATATGATAAGCTCTGGCTAATAAGTTTTTAAAAGCTGTATGCTACCTCATTAACAATCCATGGTATCTGTATTCATTCTTTGTTACTGGATATTTAAACTGGTGTAAGATTTTGCCAATGCAAGTCTCTGTCATTTCCTTTTTCTTTCTCCTTCGTAAAGGGGCCCCAAAGGGGAAAGCGGTGCAAGCAGGATTTTCTTTTCTTTAAATTTTGCCTTTTCCTCATTTCAGATACTTTCAGTGTCCTGAACACTGATCTATATTTTCTTGTGCAGTCTAAAAGAACTAAAGTCTTAGTGTTTACTATACTTAAGAGACCTGTAGCTCCTTGATATTCCTCTTTAGCGTTCTTTTGGGAAACAAGGAGCAAGGCCTCAATTTCAGGTAGAAATCTGGAAAAGATCTGCATCAGTGTTCAGATTCTACTAAGTTAGCAAGTTAGCAGCACAAAACTTGAAGTCAAGGAGGAAGGCAGTGATTTTTGTGGTTTAGTCAAGAAGACTTTAAGGGGTATCTTTTAGTAAGAGAACTCCTTGGATATTTATTTGGTTTAAGAGCTGGGCATTCTACAAATTTCCCGAAGAAATTATCTTCTAAGACATACCAACCAACTTTGTTTCCTTAACAGTCTTCTATTAATCAGATAGCTTTAAGTTCATGTAGTGAAGATGTTATTAGAATGAAAGGCTGGTCTGACATCTGTGACACATGTGCTCTCTAGTCAGTTTGCGACAATGTTAGTTCTCCGATAGTCACACTACAAAAAAAAATGAACATCGAGTTTTTAACACTACATGTTACAACATTAAACTAACTAGTACAATTTTCTTAGATTATACCAAAACTAGAGATAAAAATGGTTTAGTATCTTATTAGTCATACTCCAGTTTTATAAGAACACGCTTAAAATTTTACCCTTTGTGTTGACTTCATTTTGTACTGTGAGATGTATAAAGAAAGAAATAAAGTCAGATTTCGTTTTCAACTGGATAACGCTATTTGACCTATGACATACCAGAGAGGGTGATATGCTGTTATCTGTATTTTGATGCTTCGATGAAATACAAGAGGATTTCCTGCCTACCAGTTACATGCATACTTACAAAAAACAAGTGTGAAGTACAGTTTAAACTCGTCCTTTCCAGGAAAACTTCCTTGGCCTGACATCCCTTTAGAAGGATGTCTTACCTTTAACTTACCTTTAAGTTAGGCTTGAAGTGCATCTTGTAAACAACCTTAAAGTATTTTACACACCTTCCTAAATAGGTTCAAGGTGTATGAAGATTCTGATCCCCTCAACCCTTAGGACAGCTGGCGAGCAGACTCATCTGTTTCTCCCAGACTGTCTTAAAATTACCACCATTTTTCCATACAGGTTATGATGTGAAAAAATTAGAAAACACTGCTATAGTACCATGACTACCTTGTAGACTCCTTTAAGAAACAATTTTATATTCTCCTGACTCTACAATGCCTAGAACAGTCCTCTGGACACAGTATGATTAATCTTGAATGACCTGACATTAATTTCTAATACCAATTAGGCCTTAAAAGTTTAACTGGTTATTTTAATTAGTGAATATTTTGCATATTCTCTAATAGCTAGCATTACTAGCCAATCCTACAATAAAGCTTTTGCATAATATGCAGAAAGTAAAATTTGAAGATGCCTATACAAAGAGCCTTGTTAAAAAGTTTTCAGTTTCAGGCCCAAAACACTACAACTTAGGAATAGCATGTACATTGTGATTCTGCTTTTAAATAATCTTCTGTAGAGAAGTGAACAGAAATACACCCTCTTCTTAGGAAATTTAATAACATACATGCATTACCAAACTCCTGTGTTTGGCAAAATATGCCTTTATATTTTATAAGCACTAGTTGGCAAAAGCGTAAACTGATGATCAGTATGGAAGATATTTTCAAAGGATCTTGCATTATCCCGAAGTTTCTGGTGTGATTAAAAGTCAAGAATGATTTTAAACACAAAAAGGGCCACCCCAATGCTAGAGAATTATCTGTAATTGTCCTTAATTATTTTCCTAAGAATTTCACTTTCCAAGAACATTTTTTTTTTTCTAAAGGAAGTGTTTTTTTTTTTTTTTTTTTTGGCCGTGCTGAACAGCATGCAGGATCTTAATTCCCAGACCAGGGATCGAACCCATGCTCCCTGCAGTGGAATCTTGGAGTCTTAACCACTGCACCACCAGGGAAGTCCATCCCAGAACATTTGTAATGAATCAGAACTTCCAGGATACCATTTTAATGCTCCTGTCCCCATTTTAGTTCCCAAAATCCCAAATGAGGAAAAACCTCATAAATATCTGTCAAATGTATCACATCAGAACATTTACTTCTATCGTAATTCTTGACTGCAACATCCACAGCAAGCCTGGGCTTCATGGTCCCTGAACTCCTCTCCTCTCTTACTCAGCCAGTCACCCCCTTGATCATACTTGTCATGACAGATAAGTCTAACTCCTCAAATTCTCAATTTTAAGCATATCACTCTAACCCCTACCTCTTACATTTCCAGGTCATTCCTTCTAAACATACCTATAATACATTGATGGTGCCACATTTTCACTATCCCTCCTCTCCTCTCATGTCCGCACTTCCCCGCTTACCTAGCTGAAATTTCCAGGTTATCATTAAAACCCTGCCCCTCTTCATGGGGGCAGTCAGACTCACTTGGTAAAACCACAACCTTGGTTAAATCGAATTCACCTACTCTGTGCCTGCACTCATGCAGTGTTACATGGCTGAAGAAAAACATTCAGTCAAACTTAGTGGTCTCATTAGATTATCACTAACTTTGAGTAGTCCTTCATTTTGCCTGGCTATCAAAGTATGTTTTCCAGGTCTGTTTGCTCTCCCATTTTTCTGGTCCAGAGCACTCCTCTACCTCCTATCTCCAGTATCTAACTGCTACATGGTATTTCCCCCTTGAAAACCAAGTTCCCAGGCTTCCCCAACCCTGAATCTTCCCCAATTTCTCAACCCCCAAATGTCCTTGACATCCTTCACATTCCACAACCAATCCTGGCAAATACACTTGCTTTTATCTTTAACATATATCCAGATATCACTACCTCTACAGCCTACAGCTACCACCACAGGCCAAGCCAGCTTTCTCTCTCCACCGGATTCCTGCAGCAGCCTCCTAATTTTGTTCTAATTTTGCCTTTATCTCCACACTTTGGCCTATTCAACACAGTAGACATTATGACTCCTATTAAAAAGACATCCCTGAGATTTAGGATACTTTGTGTTTCTAATCTTCTTCCACTTTAATAAAATGCTATTCTTAGACTATAGAAGACGAAGTCTATAGCACAACCATTATTTCAGACTGTACTCTAAATTATTTTGATAAATATGACCTTTTACATGCACATCACCTTAAAAACAATTACATAAGAGAACAAACGTATGGACACCAAGTTGGGGGGGTGGGATGAATTGGGAGATTGTGACTGACATATATACACTAATATGTATAAAATAGATAACTAATAAGAACCTGCTGTATAAAAAATAATAAAATTAATAATAAAATAAAAACAATTACATATATTTTTACAACAGCATTCTAGGTCATAAAACAGAGCCAAAGTAATTGACCTTCAGGGGATATAATCCCATGATAGCCCAGTTGACACGATTAAGCTAATCAATTAAAGATTCACCTAGTTTTTGGTTAGAATCATCAGACCTTTGAAAATGTGTTTTAAAAAAGAGAATAATTAACACTGCTAATTCATTTTCTTCCAGAATCTCAATATGACAAAACTTGCATTTTAAAACTAGAAAAAATGATTTAACCAAAAATGTCATAATTTCATATTATATTCTCAATGCTTTCAAAGCCCAACTGTGATTTTTAAAAAGATATTAAACAACATGCTTTCATTGAGAGAATTTTCAAAATCTATACAATTCAAGCTAATGAAATATTTTATTGTACAAAATAAAAGTGGTGTTTTTTAAAAAAACATTTCCAGGCCCAGACATCCACAGGAGTATGTGAGGAAAGGATTCCACTGGAGTATAATAAGCAATACTCAACTGAATGAAACCACAAATTCACCCTCCCTATAGTAAATACTAACATTCACCACAGGCTTGAAATTCCTGTACCATGAGTAAATGTATTTTTTAAAATATTACAAACATGCTTATGATGCATAGGAAGATGGAAAAATTTAGACTCAACTGCACACCACATGTACTCCCAACTTTTCTAATTTACAACCAGTTAAGGATCACAAATATCCAAAGAAGGTATTTGAAAATAATATATATGATTCACTGGTAAGTGATTTTTATACTCAAATAAATAGTATAAAATGAAATGCTCTCATTTCATTTTAATGTCACATTGAATTTTAGTACTTTTCAATCCAAGAAAAAAATAAACTGAGACATGGTCATGAGTTCAGGATTATATATATTACAATTTGCCTTGTTATAATACATTTGTGGCTTTATGATAAAAATAACTCAGGGACATATGGAATCCAAGCTAATTTGCATAACTGTCACAAGAAAAAAGCATTAAATGCATTTCTGAAATAAGTATTTTCATTTAATTCAGAATCTCGAAACAGCATTAGACCTTGGTCTTTTTTAAAAAAAGTTTAGTTAAACACTAAGCTAGCTAAATAACCTTCTTGAAAGGTTTAAACACAATTGATATAGAAAATGCTTTCCCTCTAATCTCAATCTTACATAAATGAAAGAGGTAAGGGGGAAAAGGTAGACAATTTCTTTAGCAGCATATATGGCTAAATCCATCAACCACCTTAAACTAGAATGTCCATTATTGACCCCATTAAAAAGAACTGGGCATATATCAAAAGTTACCCACTTCATAAACCAAAAGACAATAATTTTAGGGTTACGGTAAGTAAAATACTTTTGAAACACTTCAAAAAACTTCTGACATTAAACTAGAGGAATCATGTCTTCATTGTAAGAAAGAAAGGCATAAAAGAAAGTAAAAGACATTTAAACTAAACTGATTTTCAATCTTCTTTGAACAAAAGAAATAAAAAATAATGGTTGATTAGCTAAGCTCTGTGCTCTAACCAAACTAATTAATTACAGTGATTTTAAATGGCAACAGCCCATCTGACTGGGTAGCTTGACAGTTCTGAATACTTTTGCAATGATTTTTTTTTAAAACGCAAAGACACTAAAATGATCCGGTCATGCAATGTTCATCTTATGCATTCTGCATCTCTTTGCCAATCTTGTAGCTAAGGATCTTGTTCCAATCAATCTTAGTGCGTGTAACTGGCAACTGTCGACGTAAGGCTTTGAAAGTAGTGTCCGACATTGTCTGATAATTCTCACTGATGGCAGTCTATGAAAAACAGTAGTTAAAAGTTTAAAGAAATAAAGGGAACAGAACAATGTATAAAACACACAGATGTTTTAGGAAACATCTTTATTTAAGCAGTCTGTTTCACTGTTTTTAAAAAGCCAAATAAAAACCCCAATATGGTTTTAAAAGCTATTTATAAAAGCAGCTAAAAGAAAAAGCTTATAATCATTTTGAATAATTAAATTTAATAAAATGAAATTATAAATTATATTTACTATCTGTGTGTCCTCATTTTGGATCTATTTTACTATTTCTCTCAGAACAATTTCACAAGTTACTGTTTGCAAGGAGTGGAAACGTGTCCAATACACAAATTAAATGCTTAAATTCAAGAGTGCAATTTAGAAGCAGGTAAAGAACGTAAAAGAGTACAAAATGAAATATGATCTAAGGAGACCACATATAATCCAAATGCTTTGGGAAATTGCTCCTAAGGTAGAATTTCCAATCAGAAACAAAATAACCATTTAAAATCTTGGCCTATTTTGACCAATACTCAGAAATTACAGTTAGCTAAAACTGAGTTTTAGCTACATTTTCACAAGTTTGCCCTTGAACTAAAACAAACAAAACACACACAAAAAAGACTATAACTTATAGTGAAACAATGAAAAAATTCAGTCTTATGACTGAAATTAAAATTTCAGTGCCATTATTTACAAGCAAATATAGATTATACAATATTTTTGAAAATCATACCTGGTATTCATTTTCTGCAGCCTCTACAATCTTTATAAATTCTTTTGCTGTTTGCACCTCATTCTGAATGAAAAACAAAATCAAAAGTAAATAAAATAGTAATTTAAAACTACACCACTATTACTTTTAAATAGGTATGTCAATAGATGTATGGTTAATGATTTCTTATAATTTAATAAATAACACAGATGGATATTATGACAAAGGGAAAATATTGTAAGATCAATTATTCTAAATTCAAGGGGAACTAGGCAAAAATGTTTTAAAAGTCTACAGAATGAGCATGGCTTTAGTGTTTCACTGGTTAAGGAAAGTGAAATCTTAATAGTATATGTTGATGAAAAATTCAATTATAACACTTAACAGCATTTCAAAAATCTTTACGGGTAAGATGTTAGTCACAGATTTCTAGTTAATGACTATATTGCTAAATATTTACTGAACAATATTTACCACCATAATGATACATTTAAAAAATATTACCAATTAGAAAAAGCATATTTTAAAGTTTAAGGTGCATTTTTTAGTGTTTAAATATTTTCTGAAAAAAATTAAAAAAAATTTTTTTTATATTGGAATTTTATTCCGATATAATGCATTTCTTTGCTTCTTTCCTAACACTAAAAGTTAACAATTGTTGACGTAAAATTATCTAACACCTTACTTTACATATATTATTTATATATATTTACATATGTATTTATATAATGGGTACATTTTTTCTATCCAAAAATAGTAAAACAACAATGAAAACCCTCTAAGATAAAGTGAAAAGGTAATTCCTAAAACACTCAGCACAAATTGGCCTATTAGTCAAGTTTAATTACTATGACGAGATCTCACAACTCCACAGTCTATAATTTTGTAGACAAATCTCTCTTAGGAAGACTCTTTACTCAATGTCAAACTCCTCAAAGAATACTAAGTATCTTGTTACACAAATAATATTACATATATACTCACGATATAGAACTATATTGAGTGGAGACCAGACATTAGTAATTATCTTTCCTGGCAATTTTGCAAGAAGAATACTACTTAGCAAGAAAGCAGAAATCACCTAAGTGCTAATGAAAACTTGAAAAAAAAGAAAAGAAAAAGCAAAAAAAAAAAGAAAAGAAAATCCAAAAATCCCACAGCTTTCATTTCTTTTCAGGTAGCATCTGGCCTAACACACTCACACATGCTTCTTAACATTAAATCAAATGCTTTCTTAAATTAAAAATAAAGTTTTAAAAATATTTGTAAGTTAGCTAATTTTAAATATTAGCAGTTGATGTTTATAATATACTAATGCTTTTAGGTATACAACACATTTGATAAACAAATGTTTATCAGAAATGTCACTGTTAACATATTATAATATCTTTGGGACAAAAAAATTCTGCAAAGAAATAGTTGCATGTTCAATGAAAAGAATGTGTGAAAAGACCTCTGCAGGGAAAAAAAACCAAGTTCAAAATTTCCAGAATTTGAAAGCTGAACATCAGAAAAACTTCATTAAATCATACTCCAAATAGAGAAAAAAAATACAATAGGGTTTAAAAGTTAAGTACAGGAGCACAGATGTAAATTTAAAAGCTAAAACTATAAAATTCGTAGAAGAAAACACTGGAGTAAATCGTCACGATCTTGGGTTAAGCAATGGTTTCTGTTAATATTCCAAAAGCATAAGTTACAAAAGAAAAAATAAACTGGACCACATCAAAACTGGTATCTTCTGTTTTGCAAATGATACTACCAAGAAAGTGAAAAGACACACAGAATGGGAGAAAATATTTGTAAATCATATATCTGATACAGGACTTCTATCAGAATACATAAGCAACAATTACAACAACAATAAAAACACGAGTCCAATTAAGAAATAGATAAAGGATCTGAAAAGACATTTTTCCAAAGAAGCTATTCAAACGGCCAACAAATACACAAAAAGATGCTCAATATCATTATCCATCAGGAAAATATAAATAAAAATCACAATAAGATGCAATTAACAGGGGCTTCCCTGGTGGCACAGTGGTTAAGAATCCACCTGCCGATGCAGGGGACATGGGTTCAAGCCCTGGTCCAGGAAGATCCCACATGCTGTGGAGCAACTAAGCCCTTACGCCATAACTACTGAGCCTGCACTCTAGAGCCCACGAGCCACAGCTACTGAGCCTGAGTGCCACAACTAGTGAAGCCCATGTGCCTAGAGACCAAGCTCCGAAACAAGAGAAGCCACCGCAATGAGAAGCCTGCACACCGCAACGAAGAGTAGCCCCTGCTTGCCGCAACTACAGAAAGCCGCGCACAGCAATGAAGAACCAAAAATGCAGCCAAAAATAAATAAATTAATTAAAAAAAAAAAGATACAATTAAGACCAATTAGGATGGCTATAATAAAAAGGTAGACATAAGCTTTGGTGAGGATGTGGAAAAACTGGAAATCTTATATACAACTGATGGGAATGTAAAAATAGTGCAGCAACTTTGGAAGCAGTCTGGCAGTTCTTCAAAAGGTTAAACAAAGAACTACCATACAACCCAGCAATGCCACTGCTATGTATACATCAAAGAGAAATTAAAACAATGTCTACACAAAAAAACAGTATACACAAAGGTTCACAGCAGCAAAAAGTAGAAAACACAAATGTCCATCAACTAATAAATATATAAATAGAATGTGGTATATGGATTATTATTTGGCTACAAAAAGGAATGAAGTACTGACACATGCTCTAACATGGATGAACCTTGAAAATATTATGCTAGGTGAAAAAAGCCTGTCGCAAAAAATCACATATCGTAGGATTCCATTTATATAAAATGTCCAGAACAGCAAAATCCAGAGTCAGAAAGTAGATTCACATGGTTGCCTAGGGCTGAGAGGGGTTTGGGGGAAGGGCTGGTGGGAGGGAACGGGGAACGACTGCTAATGGATACAGGGTTTTTGGAGGATGAAAATGTTCTAAATTACATTGTGGTGACTGTTGTACAACCCTATTAATATAATACTTAAAAAAAAAATTTATACTTTAAATGGGTGAACTGAATGGTATGTGAATTGTATCTCTTTAAATAAAGCTGCTAAAAAAAAAGTTAGGTACCAATTTCCAATTACTTACCATCTTTAATCTATCTGAAAACACTTTAATCTGAAGCAGAAATACTACTTAAAATGTTAATTCCAAAACCGCTCTAGTTGTATAGAAGTATTAGGTTGTTTAAATTTTATTTTGGAATTAATTACTTACAGACACTGTTAGGGAATCTTGTATATCTTTATGACTCACTAGCTGAACATTACCATCTTCATAATAATGAACCTATTAGAAAAAGAAATTACAGAAACCATATTACAGGAGTTATCAAGATCCTCATGGCTTCAACAATCACATCAATGCAGATGACTACCGATTTCAGCTCTAACCTAGTCTTCTCTGCTGAGCTCCTGACCTTAAACTCCAGCGAGCCTCTTCCTGCCCTTAGGCTAGCGAGGAACTAGGTAGCAGTTCCTGCAGTTACTCAGGCAAGCCCTCCATTGACTGGACTGCTGCACATTTCTACCTCATAGATGTTCTACTGGTATCTAAACTCAAGATTTCCAAAATCAAACTCTCAGTATTATCTCCCAACACCACTCTTGTTTTGTGTATTTCCACCAACCATTTAATTCCTCAAATTCAAAGACATGAATTTATTCAATGAACATTAACTGAGTGATTACTATATATGACTGCTACTACAGGAAGTTCTAGAGACACAAAGCTTTTAAAAAGACAGCCCCTGACCTCATATTTCAACACAACACAGTAAGAGGTACATACAAAGTACATTAGCAATACTCCAGACTCTCTGAGACATAAAAAAGGACTTCAGAAAAGAGGTAACACTGTACTTGGGCTTAGTAAAATGAGTTTAACAAACTAGGGAAGGTGAGGAAACTGAGCTTAGTAGAGAAGAGCATACTTTAGGAAAGGCCTGCAGGCACTTAGGACTGGAATGTGTGCGAGTTTGGAGAGGAGGAGCTGTGGCTGGCGGAATATACAGGTAGGTGACAAGTCAACCCTGGGCCTTCTATGCCATGCAAATATGTCTGGACTATCTAGTAGGTGAGTGTACCACTAAAATGGTCTCAAGTGGCAAGTAACATATCCAGATTTAAATTTTTAAAAATCACCTTTCTTGATGGCAATGTAAAAAAGTGGATTAGGAGATGGCAAAGGGTCCAACCAATCAACAAAATAAAGTAACCATTATAAACCAGGCATCATGCCAAGTGCTTAAGATAGAACCAGCCAACCCTGGCTCTCAACAAGCTTTAGCCCAACAGGGGCACATCTCAGAAATCATCCAGGTGAGAGCTAGAGGCCTAACTGAAGGAAAAAATAATGTCAACAATAATGGCTACCATTCAATAAGCACTTTATGTCTGGCTCTGTTCTAATCATTTTGCCCATATTAACTCATCTTCAAAAAATTGCATGAGCTATTTCATTGTTGCTGTTTTCTTGTTTTTAGCTGATGAGGAAACAGAAAGAGCTTAAATGACTTCCTGATGTCATACAGCTAATAACTGGCAGAGCTGGGATTCAAACTCAGGCAGTCTGGTTTCAGAATCCATGCTCATAACCTCTATTTTCTAGCCCCTAAACAATAGCCACACCAAGACATACAAGTAATAGGATAAAAGACTAGAAATAATGTATACTGGAGTCAAATGATAGAGCAGTGCATCTGATTCATTTTTATTCCTTTATGGCTCTTAGCATAATACCTTTCATGATAGTTAAGCAACAAATGTATTGAATAAATAAGTGATCCAAGATACAAAGAAATTAGTCAGTATTCTTCTTTAACTTATTTAGTAATATTCATATTTAAATCCTCTTAGTTATCAAATTTCTTCTATAGAAACATATGAGCTTACACTGAGTCAATTCTAGTGGGTTTCATATAAGAAGCCAAATATGAGTACAGAAGATACTTAAGATATATGTAGTATGTACATGTGTTAACATATATATATACTTATACATCTATACACACACATATATTAATATTATACCTCACTCAACTCCACTCCAATTCAAAAGACAGAACAGCACAACTCAAACTCAGAAGATGCTTGGATGAACAAATTGTATGAAGAGCAGACCAAATGGTAGCATCTAATTTTAGCTGTGTTTTTAGAATCTGTCAGCTATCCTTGCAGATTTCTGATGACTAGGAAATGAACTGCAAGGTTATTTAAAAGATGAAATCAGCACTACTTGTTTTTCCCATTACCTCAAAACAAAGACCTGGAAAAGAAACAGTTATTGAGTACTATGAAAATGTAAACATATGAATTAGCTGCTTCTATGCTCAGAATCATCTAGAGATCAGCAAATTCTTTTTATTTCATACCTGAATTTTCAAGATGCCAACCACCTGAGTGGTTGAAGGAGTGATTGTAAACTTCCACTCTGACCTCCAACGACCATTCCTTAAAAATAAAAACAGCAGCTATAAATAAGGTAGGGAAAATAATTTGAATAAATTTTAAGTTCCAGATTTAAATTTCACACTACAGTATGAGACAGTGTGGGGAATGGATGCTGGACATTCTTTTTTTTAATCCCTGAAATATTCAAAAGAATCAAGAGGTTACGTTCAGTTATGAGCTACATTTAATCTTCATCCTGCTGATAAAAAATGACCTATATAATGGATGCAACCTCAGAACTCTAAAGCTAAGGCTTAAAATACAGTTCAAAACTACATCAGTTTTCTGACTTACGCTTTAATTATGAAAAAACTGAATAAATGTTCAGATTACCAGGGGCTTTCACAAGTTTACCATCCAGTGAATGACACAAAGTCCCGTAGTTTTAAAACAATAGATAGTAATACAACATTCTTAAGGAGATTTTGATATCTGGAAAGAGAAGGGCTTTAAAGGGTTATAAGCATCAGATTTTTTTCCCTTTTCCAATTTTAGACTTAAAGTTTCCACATAAAAGGCACATACATCCTCCTCCTAGATCCCAAAATGATTTTTGGTATAAAATTGATACAGATTAATCGTAAGAAACTGTGACATTACAAACAAGCAACAGGCATGTTATTCATTTTTGTCTCCTAGATAATTAATTTTATCCTAATTTTTTCCTGACAGCCTTTTCATAGCAACTCCTTTTCTTCTGACCTCTATTTGCATACTTTTGCATACCAAAGACATATTCCGATATGTAAACTTATACCTGTTTTTTTTAAAACAGTATATATTTCTAAAACAGTCACAGAGCTAATGGATCACTATACTGGCTTTGCTACAGAATTATTTCTGGGTTCCCTTAAATATTCTTGCAGTCTGCCCAATCACAAAAACCTGCAGAATGATAGCACTCTCATACCTAAAGTTAACACTTATCATTTGAAAAGTACTATTATTAGAACAATGTTTATGTTCTACGAAATAAAAGATAATTTTATAACACGTTTTGATTTTGAGTGACTTAGCCAAAATTATCCATTGAAGCTTGACTGGAAAAAGAACTTAGATCTATTCATTTTTATTTCGTGATTCCAAAAGAAGTTATTCCTTTTATTTAGGTATTACTATCAAGCACTAGTGAGTTCTAAGCATACACATTTCTGATTTATAATGACAACATACATATATCACCACTGATTGTGAAAATTAAAAAAAAAAAGAAATTCCAAATCAAGTAATCATACCAATTTGAGAACTATTTCAAAAGATCCTTCCAAAGGCATTACTATATAGTAATAGTAAACTGCACTGCATAGACAGTACCCTTTCTTTCATCAATGGAGTAAACAGTCAAGATGTCCTAGCCTTTAATTATATTCTTCCCTTCTCTTCTATTAATGCTTTAATTAGAAATGTGTATTTATTCAACAAACATTTATTAAGCCCTCAATACTGCTAGATGTTAGGGAAACAGCAGAGACCAAGAAAAGAATGTCCCTAGTGAAATCTAAGAAATGACCATGACTAGAATCTTCTGATTTTTATGCTATCTGCATTTGAGGTGAACTGAAGTAATTTCCTTGTACCAAAATATTTAGATTTTACTGAGGTTATTGTGATATGTGATGTCTAGCACTTTGGAATGTCATAAAAAATTATCTTTTCCAAAAAGTGGAAGTGATTGTTAGCTTCAATGATATAATGTTCATAGTGGTAGTTTAGAAAAAAAAAATTCAGATATGTGAAGTGAAACAGACTAGAAAATTCAAGGATATCATTTTCATTTTATATATGCTAACACTCAAACTGTATTTCTGAAAACTAGTAAATTTACTATTTTATTTTATATATATATATTTATATATTTTAAACTAAAACTTAGTAACGAGTTCAATCCCAACAAAATTGATTTTATTATATATATCCTGGCACAAACAGCACAAATTAATAGCAATTTTGTGAAGACTTATTTCTTAGGATACTGGTAAATTAATGCTACAAGTTTTTAGGCCAAAAATGGAGAAACTACATTTATATCAAGGCCATACAAGTAAGTTAATACAACAGAATTTTTAGGAAACTACAGCTTGTCATTAAGGCCTATGTTTACAAATAGAATTTATTTTCCTGCAGTGATAATGGATCTCTTTCCTCCAAAAGCTCCTGTAACCTGCATTTATTCCTGTGATGGTTAAGTAGTGGAGCAACCTTGGGCCATAGACCAAAGTGGTCCACAGGGGTTACTGATACCTGCTACTCTACCCTTAACAGCACCACCAACCAACTCGGCTAACAAGTCAAAGACTAATATACTTAAAAGGTGAACACTATGACCACACTTACTCTGATGGCCTTAGAATGTATTATCAAAAAGGGAGGATAAAAGTAAAGATTTCATTCAATTCTGAACTTATAAAGTCTTGGAGAGCCACAGAATTTTATAACAGGAGATATCTCAGAAATAGTCTTGTCTAAGAATAAAAAGGCCCAGCAACTTGTTAAAGGTCCAAGATTAAGAGTGCAAATCAGTGCTTTGGGGAGCTGGACTTTTACAAGGGATAATCAAATGATTTGTACAAAAATTTGTAAGGCATGACTGTAATTTGCCCCGCTGGACAAAACGTGTCATTACTTCCTCACATTGGCCAACCAAGCACAAAGCAATCCACACGAAAACATCTACTTCAGAGTCACCAAAGTTCATGTACCAAAACGCAATCATTCTTCACTTTGTAAGTACCTCTGCCCTCCTCCCCCATGTAAGTCTCATTCAGGAACAACCCCTTCACAGAATGAGCATATGGGCCTGCCAACTGGTCTGCTCACAGGCACGCATGTTCCCTCAGAATGCTGCTTGCTAGTCTAAAAACACCCAATGCTCTCCCACCTTCTTTTCACTGAGTGTCAACAGATTTACTGCCACCTTTGAAAGATCAGGTTGATTATAGAACAGATATTTTTCTTATATAAAAAGGCTGAAGTTTTATATTATATTGTTCTTAGTCAATCATACAGAAACAAGGTATAGGCCCAATCAATAAAGAACTACAAAGAGAATAAGCAGTATCAAAATTCCCCAATACACAAAATTTTAACTTACCAAAAGTTTTTTGCTTGAAACTGATGGCTTTCTATGCATGCAATAATGGTCTGCTGTCCATCTATTTTTTTACCATATACCTTGTTGGTAAAGAAAATAAACACAAGAGTGAATTTAGGGCCACAGAATGTCCAACTTTAAACATCTATAAAATACTGAAAATTGTACAGCATTTTGGCAAGAACATATAAAAGAATACAAAGTAGGTCATCATTCCAATACAGTAGCTAGAAAAACAAATACTTAAATATGTACACCTAATCACAGATTCTTAGTGAATCATAAAATAGCTCACAATTAATGAAGTACAATTTATTGGAAAAAAATAACTGTACTCTCAAAATATGCATAAACATCCCACAATCTCAGGGGTTGCCATTTCTCTACACATTTAAAATAAAAAAGTACTGAGATAGAAGTGAGAAAGTTAATTTACTTACAACTAAGAAAGTTCACTAAGAGAATGCCTGCAATGGTATGGTGATGTTATTTCACCTCTTGCCAACTGCTTTTAAAAAGTAATGAATAATTTGTCTTTCGATCCCCTGGGAACAAGTAAGGACCCTCTAACTCAACCTCACCACCTTATTCTTGAGGTATTCTTCCAAAATAATCCTAATCAACATGGTTATAATTCAAAGAACCTGTAAGGTATTTTAGGTTATGTTGCTATACTTCTCAAATAATTATTGAGAGCTGGATACTTAAGGCGACCATATGAATTTTTGTCCTAACCAGGAATCTTCTGAGAGTGAAATGAGGTGGCTATTGGTAATACTAATAATTATGTTGGGACAGCAGGTATAAATCAGGATGTATGGTCATCTTAGGCTGGAGAGGTAGGCAGAGGCCAGGTTCACAGGGCCTTGAAAACCACGTTCAGAAGTCTGGACTCTATCCTAAGTGCAACACGAAATCTTTGAAGAATTTCAAGCAGGAGCTTTCATGGTCTGATTTGCATTTCAAAAAATCACTGGCTATGGAGAAGATCACAGAAACACAAATGTGGGGGACTAAAAAGCATAGCTAGGCACACGCTATGAAAGAAAAAAAAAGTACTCCTACTTTCTATCATATTTTATCCTGAAAATAAAAAATAGGTTAAACCTATGAAAGAACCACATTTAAAACCTTAAGATATTTGATTATAAAACACACGAGGACAAGAGTTCACTTCCAAATAATTTTATTTGTTCTAAGATTTTGTAATTTAATGAAAAGAAGTTTGATGTAAACTTAGGGAGATGAGTCATGAACATGACATTAAAGAATCTCATCATATCAAGTTCCTCAAATCAATGTATGAGAATTACTACTTGGATTTAATTCAAGGTACAACCATTTTTCCATTTTTGACTATCATAATACATTTACTATTTAAAGTTTCTTGAAAAAAATAGTAAACATTCTTAGAAATATTTACTTCAAAAAAAGGAATATTAAATTATAAAATGTCCATTCTGTAAGTTACTATAAATTTCAAGATATCACAAAATCACCGTCATATTTACATAATACAAAAGAAAAAAGTGCACACTGGATAACTTACAGTGCAGACCCCATTTGGATAATGTTCTTTTACATAAGCTCGCAGAGCAGCTTCTACTGAAGTTCTCCAAGATTCAATTGCATTTTCTGCTTCGTATGGTCTTGGATCAGTTGCTTCCTTTCTTAAGTGATCAAATTTGAAACAGATTCTGTTTTTTGGATCCAAAAACTTTCCATTTCCCAGGTCACCATGTTCTGTAATCAATACCTTCAATGATGCAATGAATTTTGGAAAAAAAATATTTAAAATAGCATTTAAATACTGATATATTATACATTCACTTGAACTTTTTCCTTAAAACTATAAAATAATTCTATTCCAAGCAACTGGTTTAACTATATGGCCCAAGTATAATACTTCAAATGAGCAGACTATAAAGACAATGAGGCTGCTCTCATGCAGCTCAGATCAGTGGATCTGATTTTCTCCCAATATAACATCCAGCTACCTGGTGGGGGGGAAAAAATCCATTGTCTAATTACCCTGCTGGAGTCAGGTTTTGTTTTGTTTTTGAGAACTATGGACAGTCTCCAGTTCCTCAAAACTAAGGAACTGGTAATAACCTCCAATGAGAAGGGTTACAAGTGAATGTTTTGTTTTGTTTTGTTTTGTTTGCTGTACACGGGCCTCTCACCGCTGTGGCCTCTCCCGTTGTGGAGCACAGGCTCCGGACGCGCAGGCCCAGCAGCCATGGCCCATGGGCCCAGCCGCTCCGCGGCACGTGGGATCCTCCCGGTCCGGGGCACGAACCGCAGACTCCCAACCACTGAGCCACCAGGGAAGCCCCAAGGGTATGTTTTTAATCCACTTAGAATCCTCTTCAGTGTGTCCTACATTACTGCTGGGCCCACAATCTCATCTACTGTTAAGTGCCTGCTGCTTGTTTTTATTAAGATAATCACTGACTGTTGTTTTCAACTGACTTCCAAATTTTAACAAATGTAATTTCTTTGTTTATGTGCATTTAAATTATACACGCATAAATTTGACATTCTGTGCTTTCTTTTAAAAATTTTTGCTTTTTTTCCTTCCCATGCGACTCTCCCAATCTTTGACTCTATGTCAGGACTCACCCATCCCTTTGATGTAAATTATGCAAACACAGGATGTACCCTTCTGATTTTTTTTCAGTCATATTATCCTACACAGATAAATACATACACGTCTATATATACATACACACACATCCAGGGGCTTTTATTGGCCACTGTTCTACAAGAAGGAACGAAAATGCACACATATTTTTCTGCATCTGGTTTTTTTCAACATCAACACTTTATAGAAATCCTTCAGAGTCAACTGGTAAACCTCTCATCATTCTTTTTCATGGTTGCATACTATCCCATGATGTGGGTATAACAATTTATTCTGCCATTCCACTACTGTTGGACCATCTCTTTATTTCCAGGCTGTTCTCTTTTTGGGAGGAGGGATAGGCACATTAAAAATGTTAAAGTATTATTGTACATATATTCTAACATACTAATGTTTCTATTTCCACTGGATGCTTCTATTTTTCTTAGCTAGATTCTCAGCAGTGAGGACAGTAGGTAAAGGGTTTGTATATTTTTAATTTTTAATACATAATTAGACTGCTTTCCAGAAATGGCTGTGACAATTTCTGCAAACAATATATGAGATGCTTCCCTTCAAATTATCACCATCAACAGGTATACAGTTCTTTTTTCAGTCTGATGAATATAAAATATATCTCATTACTTTAATTATATTTCTCTCACTCACAGGTCTAAATATCTCCAAGTTTGTGGGCCATTTTCTCTTCTGTGAGCAAATATTTTTCATCTGGGTGGGTTTTTTTCTTACTAATTTATAAGAGTCCTTTATTTGAGGTATTTGTTTTATTCTATAGTTAAAATAATTGATATGTAGCAAAATGTCCATCTTTTCTTTTATAGTTTCTGGGTTTCCAGTCTTATTTAAGATGGTTTCCTCTGCCCTTAATTATACATGTAAGACTCTTTTCTCCTAAAATTCTAGTCATTTTACAAATTTTTAATCCACCTGAAATTTATTTCTATATATTGTAAGACAGAGGACTGCTTTAACTACATGGCATATGTAGTTGATAGAAACCAGTGGTACCAATAACCTTTATTATATGTCTGTCTAAATTATAACCTTATCATGTATAAAAATATTCATATATTTTGGGACTAAATTCTGGCTTGATACGCTGCTCTATCGATCTATTTGTCTACACAATACCACGCTGATTTGACTTTACATTGGTTGTAAAGCACCTTCTGCTATCTAGCAATGCAATTGTCTCTCACCACTCTTACATTTTCTTGTGTTTCTTCAAGCATGTTTTTCATATAAAGTTTATGAAAATTTTGACCAATTAAAAAACTATCAGGATTCTAATCAAACTGCATTAAATTCATATTTTAGTTTTTAAATAATTTAACTTTCTACCTCAAAATGGAATTCAGTGTGCTCTTCCATTTGCTCAGAACCTGTTTTATGTGTTTCAAGATAACCACCATTTTCTTCACAATCCTATGCATTTCTTGTTAAGGTTTATGTTCAGTATTACCACAATTTAAAATGAAACGCCTCCCCCTCCAACCACGACTAGTGTAAAGTCCCTACTTGCCACAATAGAGGAAAGTTAATGCATTTTGTACACTTACCTTAAATTCAGCCATCTCACAAAATTCTGTTAAGTCTAATAGGTTATTTTGGTTGGGAGGTTAATTTATGGGAGTTTCTCACTATTTCTAAATATATAAATCATGTCACCTAAGAGTTTTCTGTTCTTTTCCAAAGATTTAGGAGTTCTCATTCTCGTCTTATTTGCTATACTTCCATTTATGATAAATAATAATGGTGATAAGTTGACATACCTGGCTAATTTTCTATGTTAACTAAAATTATATTAGTGTTTACAGTTTGATATTTACTACTGTTTTTCGTTAAACAGTATATTATATTTAAGAGGTTTTCTTCTATCCCTATTTTACTTAGGGTTTTTGTAATGAGGATTAGCTGCTGGAGTTTTCAAACCCCTTTTCACTGTCTACTGATGTATCATAAGGTTTTTCTCTTTATTTGTTGATTAAGCGATAAGAGCAATATATTGCCTTACATGGAACCACTCCTGCATTCCTGTAATAAATTCTATTTAGTCTTGGCATATTATTCTTTTGATATATTTCTGGATTCTGTTTGTTAATATCTGTTTAAGGTTTTAAAACCTATAGTCATATGTGAGATTAGTATAGTTTGATTTTTTTGTTTTATATTTATTAGGTTTAAGTATTAAAATTACAGTAGGTTCATAAAATGAGTTTGAGAGCTATCCGACATTTTAAAAGGATGCATCCCCGGATCCAGCAATTCTTTTAGGGATTTACCTTAACAAAACAATGGTCCATGTGCCCAGAGGATATTCAATACAGCACTGTTTATAACAGTTTAAAAAAAAATCCAAAACACAAAATCTCCCAAGGAAAAAAAATTTAAGAGCTTCATGAAATGAAACACTACATGCCTTTATATGTATGTGTGTGTATACACACATGCATAAATCTATCTACCTACCTACCTACCCACGTTTACTTTTTCCCTTCAGTTATAAGTCATCTTCTGTCTGGTCTCTCATAACTACGAGACTACATATTACATAATGAATAATGCCAAATGCAAGCTTTAATATAATTTGCCACTGAGAACTAATTGCTACTACTCTCTCTTATGTTTTACCTCCAGTTCCTTCTTCATATTGTTTTATATAAATTGTGCTTCATGTAAGCATTACAGAAACACAATCACTGTTCAATTACTAGTAACTGTAAACCAAAAAATAAAAACTAAGAATGCTAGTGACTTTTGGGGCTTTTCTTTGCTTAGTAATTCCAACTTGTACTTTGTAAAGAAAAGATTTAATAATTACTAAATGCTAAGTTACTCACATGAAGAACTGTAGAATTCCAGAGCAATTAAATTATGACATAAATCTTACTAATATAAACTCTAGATTTTGGATTAATATAGGATTGATTTTTTTCCTATAAAAAACAAGAAAGTAGATTTAAAGCAATTACCTTCTAAAATCTTAAAATAATTACATTTGAATATTTCTAAAAGGAACTTTCTGCTAATAGCATTATTGGTCTCAACAAAAGAAACTACATTTTCAATTACTTTGCTCCTAAGTGGCTATGATTAAAATGAACGCTTTTTTTTTAAACTTTAAACATACCACTTCACAATTCTTGCAGGATACACTAACCATTATAAATGAAATAAAGAATATCAGATCCTGTGTTTATATGAAACATACCTGATCTTCATAACCTTCAATTTTTACTGGAGTAAACTGGTCCAAGTTATACTGTGCAAATGCACTAAAAAAGAAAAGGGTCAATTATTTAAAATTACGTATTTAATGTTCTTAAAAAAATCACAAACAATTTATTGTCAAATAACAGTCTCCTGCACTGCACATGGCAAGTTAAATAAAAATGTAATTCTCTACTACTGATCTTATATTAGGTATAAATATTATATAGGTATGGCTTTTTAAAAACCAGTGAATGACATCCAGCTTTCAATGCTTAGCAAAAAAATTAAATCAGTAAATATAATCAGTCCTTTCCTTCAAAACCCTGAAAGTAAAGGTTAGCCACTTATAAGACACATATCCAACTACTCAAGTATATACTAATATTTAGTATACAACATACCGGGAAACAGAGTAGGTGCTGTGAGAGATGCAAAGAGTAATTAGACAGATCAAAGGGCTTACAGTTGAATAGGAGCTATGATAAACATAATCATAACACAAAGCAGAAAGTACCATAAGAGAATGACCGATAAACATCACAGAGAACATATATTTTTAATAATTACATTCTGTTGAGGCAAGGGTAAGAAGAAAAGAGAATCAGGGGTGATATCATAATGGAAGTGATACTGAGAAATGGCCTTGAAATAATATGGGTAGGCTCTCTGGTCTTGCAGAAATTGGAGGGATGAGAAGAGTAATTCAATTAGAGGGACCAAGATGAGCAAAATACAAGAGGAGAAGATAGGTTAAGTCCAACATCATAGAAAGCACCAAGCTCAATGCCTGGCACATAGCAGGTGTTCAGTTATATTTACTGCCTTCAACTGAAAGGCCCTGCATGATGGAAAAATTACTTCATTTGGGAGGCAAAGCAGAATTACAGAAGCTTTTTGAGAAAAGACAACCGCGAACTACTTCTGAAGATTAATTTGGCAGCAGTGTATATGACAATTGGGTGGTGGAGCAACTAGAGCCAGAAAAGCAGTTGGGCTATCATTAGGCAAACGTCCATGTTAGAACAGCTGAGAGTCTGAACTAGGAAATGGTGACGAGATAGATCCAAGAATAAAGCCTCTCTCTACTTTCATATGAGTAAAGAATAATGTATTACATAACTACATAATACATTTGTAGGAAAAACTCTCATAGCACAAAAAAATTACCTAAAAAATAAAGATCACACTGTATTTTATTAAGTCTATAACCTAGGAAATTTCTTCCACTTACTAGGAAAGATACTGAGAATTTTTAAATTTAGGAGTACATCTCTAAATCTAATCTACTTGGAAGCTTTTTAGATTACTCTGGATGGCAACATGTCCACTGAATTTTTAGGTGTTAGCTACTGAATCTCCTCGAGAGAGGAGATTGAGCAAAGCATTACTGATGAGTTAACAGGAGACTAGTAAATGTAAAAACAGCAAAGTAGGATTAAATTCCTAGCTGTCAAATTCCTGACACTGCATGTCAAAAAAAGATGGGGGTAAATATAGAAACGTATGGAGGGAAAGGGAGATTTTCTTTATTCATTAAAACTGTAATTTTCTTAGGAATAGCCCCAACATACCCAGGCAGTTACTATCCCTTAAATGAATTTATCTCAAAAGTATGTTTGAGATTAAAAAGTATTCTAAATCACTTAGAATTTAGGGTTCCCTTTCCAGTAAAAGACATATTTAAATAATAAATTTAGATAGTAATTTGGTCTTGGGTCCTTTACTGCTCATATCAAACCCCGTTCATCTATAATCTGGGAATGGGGTAAGAACAGGAAATCTGAAAAGAAGACAATGAATATGAAATAAGTAAAACTGTATCTTAAATGCTCAAAGCAAGTTAAACAGGTGACAATTACGCAGTATGGCAGGAAAGGTACTCATTAACCTAGGAGTCAGATTACAGAATATCTAGGTTTTGTTCGAACCCTGATATTAGCTAGTATGGGCCCCACTTACCATATCCACAAAAAAGACGGGTTTGAACTAGATGACTTCCAAGTCCCTTCTAGTTCAGAAAACTTACTCCATTTACCCACTCATCATCCATTTACCTACCCCTCTACCCATGCAAATATTTAGGTGTTAAGCACTCTATTAGACACAGTGAAAACAATAATTTCTCGCCCTTGTAGAGTTCTGTAGCCCAGTCACCCATTTCTAAGTCACCTGTTCCTGTATTTAGATTTTTTTAATACCCTTTACCATTAGTCATTCACATCTTATACTTTTCACCATGTGTTTCCACATCATCTCTTATTTCCTATTTGAATTGCTTTCATCATTTAAACTCAGCTCAAAAACCATCTCTAAATAGAAATTTTAAATTTCTTCCTTTGGGCTCCAAAGGTCTTTGATATGCCTCTATATTTTATTTCAGTTGGCCAGAAATTCAACATGTCTGACTCCCCATCGGAAAATCCCTAAGAGGTTTATTTGTCTCATCATCACAGTGAAGTCTGGCATTCATACATATGTCTGTTGAATAAAAGGCTATTTCTGGATATTTCAAAGTTTTCTAGACTTGAGAGTACCAAGTCTTCAGTATGCCTAATTTTACTATGAAATACACTGAATTTTATGCCCTTCAGTAAAGATGTCCCATTAGAACCACTTTTAAGAATAGCCATGTTTCCCCCCCCCTTACAAAAAGATAGGAAGAGGAATTTCTCAAAAATAAATTTAAAATTAAAAGAGTTAAAGCAACAGGAAAAAGGTGGAAGAATGGAGGAAAAGAAGTACACAGAAGGAGCTGTACTTGTATAAAAGAAATTCAGTATCAAAAAATGCAATTGAAGAAGCAATAGGACTATGGCTATGCACTTGCTCTGGTGAAACTGCCACTAGGACACATTTTAAATGTTTTTATAATGCTTTCCAAGCTTATGTTATATAGGTCTGGACAGTCTCAATGACAGGTGATACATTATCTTTTGAGGATGAAACCAGGTTTGGAGGTATTTCAGAAGTAATTCAGAACCAAGTCAAGTGAACAATGGGGGTAACAGCATGTTTGTTTGAAAATTATTTCACAGACAGGACACTGTGAACCAGAGTAATATAATTCTAAAGTCAATCAATGATTTAAGGTGTATTTCTGTACTTCACAGATAACTTCAGATGTCTGCAAAATGAATTTGAACAAAGAGTTTTGAGAAATTCTTCTGTACAAAGACCACTACTGAAGTCAACTAAAAGAATCAATTCTTTCTCTTCTTGTTCATCTAGTTAGCAATCACTTACTGAGACTATAACCACATGCAAGAAAACCTGAAGATTCTACTGAAGGTTTTGATGTTTCTTGAGGTCATACTATAAACATCTTGTTTTATCATTAGGTACTGATTTCCTCAAAGACTAAAATCTCCTTAAAAAATCAGAATATCAGGCATTTAATGTATATACCTCTTGAAACACGGACCAAGACTGTCCCTGAAATTTGGTTCATAATAAAAGAGAAATTATTCCAATTATTTTAAAAAGAACTCCAATTTATTTAAATGTAACAGTCATCAGATAAATACTCCTTTGGACAAATAAAATTTCAATGCTTTCATCATTTTTTATTCAAATGTGTAACTGTTTCATACCACTTATATAATTATGAATATTTTTCTGACCTTCATTAAACTTTACTCTGCAGGGGAAAAACTCTTCTTTCAACAAACAACTTTGTTACAAAGCAGAAACTAACACACCATTGTAAAGCAATTATACTCCAATAAAGATGTTAAAAAACAAACGAAGTTTCTCATTTCCTTAACTTTAAAAAAAATTCACTAATTTTTGCACCTACATGAAACAACCCACACATTTATTTACCACAGAGAACTCAGAGGAAAAGGTTACTTTGAAAGTACTGGGGGGGGGGGAAGGGGAAGATTGCGGAAGAGTAAAACGCGATCATCTTCCTCCCCACAGATACATCAGAAATACATTTACACGTGGAACACCTCCTACAGAACACCTACTGAACGCTGACAGAAGACCCCAGACCTCCCAAAAGGCAAGAAACTCCCCACGTACCTGGGTAGGGCAAAAGAAAAAATAAAAAACAGACAAAATAATAGGGACGGGGCTTCCCTGGTGACGCAGTGGTTGAGAATCTGCCAATGCAGGGAACCCGGGTTCGAGTCCTGGTCTGGGAGGATCCTGCGTGCCGCGGAGCAACTAGGCCTGTGAGCTGGCAGCTACTGAGCCTGCGCGTCTGGAGCCTGTGCTCCACAACAAGACAGGCGGCGATAGTGAGAGGCCCGCGCACCGTGATGAAGTGCGGCCCCCGCTTGCCGCGGCTGGAGAAAGCCCTCGCACAGAAACGAAGACCCAACACAGCTAATAAACAAACAAACAAACAAACAAATATTAAAAGAATAGGGACGGGACCTGCACCAGTGGGAGGGAGCTGTGAAGGAGGAAAGGTTTCCACACACTAGGACGTCCCTTCGCGGGCGGAGACAGCGGGTGGCGGAGGGGGAAAGCTTCGGAGCCGAGGAGGAGAGCACAGCAACAGGGATGTGGAGGGCAAAGCGGAGAGATTCCCGCACGGAGGATCAGTGCCCACCCGGCACTCACGAGCCCGAGAGGCTTGTCTGCTCACCCGCCGGGGCGGGGGTGGGGGTGGGGGCCTGCTCGCAGGGAGAGGACAGAGGAGGCGTGAACACAGCCTGAAGGGGTTAGTGCACCACGGCTGGCCGGCAGAAAGTCTGGACCTGCCGCACTTTTTCTTCCCTTTTTGTTTCCTGGTGTGCGAGAAGAGGGGATTAAGAGCGCTGCTTAAAGGAGCTCCAGAGACGGGCGCGAGCCGCCGCTAACAGCGCGGACCCCAGAGTCGGGCATGAGACGCTAAGGCTGCTGCTGCTGCCACGAAGAAGCCTGTGTGCAAGCACAGGTCACTATCCACACTTCCCTTCCGGGGAGCCTGTGCAGCCCGCCACTGCCAGGGTCCCAGGATCCAGGGACAACTTCCCCGGGAGAACGCACGGCGCACCTCAGGCTGGTGCAACGTCACGCTGGCCTCTGCCGCCGCAGGTTCGCCCCACATCTGTATCCCTCCCTCTCCCCAGCCTGAGTGAGCCAGAGCCCCCGAATCAGCTGCTCCTTTAACCCTGTCCTGTCTGAGCGGGAACAGACGCCCTCAGGTGACCTACACGCAGAGGCGGGGCCAAATCCAAAGCTGAACCCCGGGAGCTGTGCAAACAAAATAGAGAAAGGGAAATCTCTCCCAGCAGCCTCAGGAGCAGCGGATTAAAGTTGCACAATCAAATTGATGTACCCTGCATCTGTGGAATACCTGAATAGACAACGAATCATCCCAAATTGAGGAGGTGGACTTTGGGCGCAACGATATATTTTTTTTCCCTTTTTCTCTTTTTGTGAGTGTGTATGTATATGCTTGTGTGTGTGATTTTCTCTGTATAGCTTTCTTTTACCATTTGTCCTATGGTTCTGTCAGTCCGTTTTTGTTTTTTTTTTTTTAAGTCTAGTTTTGTTTTCTTAGTATATTTTTTAGCACTTGTTATCATCGGTGGACTTGTTTGTTGGTGTGGTTGCTCTCTTTTTTTTTACTTAAAAAACTTTTTAATAGTTATTTTTTATTTTAATAACTATTTTATTTTATCTTCTACTTTGTTTCTTTCTTTTTTTTTCCCCCTTTTATTCTGAGCCGTGTGGATGACAGGCTCTTGCTACTCCAGCCAGGCATCAGAGCTGTGCCTCTGAGGTGGGAGAGCCAAGTTCAGGACACTGGTCCACAAGAGGCCTCCCAGCTCCAAGTAAAATCAAACAGCGAAAGCTCTCTCAGATATCTCCATCTCGACGCTAAGACACAGCTCCACTCAACGACCAGCAAGCTACAGTGCTGGACACCCTGTGCCAAACAACTAGCAAGACAGGAACACAACCCTATGCATTGGCAGAGAGGCTGCCTAAAATCGTAATAAGGCCACAGACACCCCAAAAAATACCAGCAGGTGTGGACCTGCCCACCAGAAAGACAAGATCCAGCCTCATCCACCAGAACACAGGCACTAGTCCCCTCCACCAGGAAGCCTACACAACCCACTGAACCAACTTTAGCCACTGGGGACAGACACCAAAAACAACGGGAACTACGAACCTGCAGCCTGCAAAAAGGAGACCCCAAACACAGTAAGATAAGCAAAATGAGGAGACAGAAAAACACACAAGCAGATGAAGGAGCAAGGCAAAAACCCACCAGACCTAACAAATGAGGAGGAAATAGTCTACCTGAAAAAGAATTCAGACTAATGATAGTAAAGATGATCCAAAATCTTGGAAATAGAATAGAGAAAATGCAAGAAACATTTAACAAGGACCTAGAAGAACTAAAGAGGAAATAAGCAACGATGAACAACACAATAAATGAAAGTACTGTTGTTACAAGTTCATAAACATTGTATGTTTTCTTTACTTCCGTAAGACTTTTGTCAACATGCTATATGCTATTGTAAAGAAAACTAATTTTACTTGGGTATATATAACTTAAAAAGGTTAAAAGAACTTAGGAATAAGAGGCCATTCACCCAGAAACTAATAACTAAAGTCAAAGATATCAAGTAAACTGATTTTTATTATGTACTTTAATATAATAATGGGTGGAAGCAACCCAACTGTCCACTGACATGCGAATGGATAAACAAAATGTGGTGTGTGTATATATATATATATATATATATATATATATATATGTATATAAACACACACACACACATTCAGTGTTAAAAAGGAAGGAAATTCTAACACATGCTCCAACATAAATGAACTTTGAAGACATTCTGCTAAGTAAAATAAATCAGTCACAAAAGGACAAATACTGTATGACTCCACTTCATACATTAAATAGAATGATGGTTCACAAGGGCTAGGAGGAGGGGAGAATGGGAAATTATTGCTTAAAGGGTATGGAGTTTCAGTTTGGGAAAATAAAATGTTCTGGAGATGGATGGTGGTGATGGTTACACAAATATGTGTATGTGCTTAATGCCAAGGAAATGTGTGCCTAAAAATGGTTAAAACGTTAAACTTCATATTAAGTATATTTTCCCCACAATAAAAAATAATAAATACAAATTGCTATTAAAAGATAAAAGTGGGCTTCCCTGGTGGCGCAGCGGTTGAGAATCTGCCTGCTAATGCAGGGGACATGGGTTCAAGCCCTGGTCTGGGAGGATCCCACTTGCCACGGAACAACTAGGCCTGTGAGCCACAACTACTGAGCCTGTGCGTCTGGAGCCTGTGCTCTGCAGCTGGAGAGGCCGTGATAGTGAGAGGCCTGCGCACCGTGATGAAGAGTGGCCCTCGCTTGCCACAACTAAAGAAAGCCCTGCCATAGAAATGAAGACCCAACACAGCAAAGATAAATAAATAAATTCCTACCCCCAACATCTTCTTAAAAAAAAAAAAAAAAGATAAAAGGACATAAAAGACCCCTAATAGCCAAAACAATCTTGAGAAAGAAGAATGGAGCTGGAGCAATCATGTTCACAGACTTGACTTATACTATGAAGCTACAGTAATCAAAACAGTACGGTGCTGACACAAAAACAGATACACAGATCAATGGAACAGAATAGAGAATCCAGAAATAAACCCACACACTTATGGTCAATTAATCTATGACCAAGAAGGCAAGAATATAAAATGGAAAAAAGACAGTCTCTTCCCTAAGTGGTGCTGGGAAAACTGGACAGCTACATGTAAAAGAATGAAATTAGAACACTCCCTAATACCATACACAAAAATAAACTCAAAATGGATTAGAGACCTAAATTTAAGACCAGACACTATAAAACTCTTAGAGGAAAACATAGGAAGAACACTCTTTGGCATAAATCACAGCAAGATCTTTTTTGATCCACCTCCTAGAGTAATGGAAATAAAAACAAAAATAAACAAATGGGACCTAAGGAAACTTAAAAGCTTTTGCACAGCAAAGGAAACCATAAACAAGACAAAAAGACAACCCTCAGAATGGGAGAAAATAGTTGCAAACGAATCAACGGACAAAGGATTAATCTCCAAAATATATAAACAGCACATGCAGCTCAATATTAAAGAAACAAACAACCCAATCCAAAAATGGATAGAAGACCTAAATAGACATTTCTCCAAAGAAGACATACAGATGGCCAAGAAACACATGAAAAGCTGCTCAACATCACTAATTATTAGAGAAATGCAAATCAAAACTACAATGAGGTATCACCTCACATCGGTTAGAATGGGCATCATCAGAAAATCTACAAACAACAAATGCTGGAGAGGGTGTGGAGAAAAGGGAACCCTCTTGCACTGCTGGTGGGAATGTAAATTGATACAGTCACTATAGAGAACAGTATGGAGGTTCCTTAAAAAACTAAAAATAGAATTACCATATGATCCAGCAATCCCAGTACTGGGCATATACCCAGAGAAAACTATAATTCAAAAAGACACATGCACCCCAATGTTCATTGCAGCACTATTTACAATAGCCAGGTCATGGAAGCAACCTAAATGCCCACTGACAGATGAATGGATAAAGAAGATGTGGTACATATATACAATGGAATATTACTCAGCCATAAAAAGGAACAAAATTGAGTCATTTGTTGAGACATGGATGGATCTAGAGACTGTCATACAGAGTGAAGTAAGTCAGAAAGAGAAAAACAAATATCGTATATTAACGCATATATGTGGAACATAGAAAAATGGTACAGATGAACCAGTTTACAGGGCAGAAATTGAGACACACATGTAGAGAACAAATGTACGGATGCCAAGAGGGGAAAGAAGCAGAGGGGTGGGGTGTGTGTGATGAATTGGGCAATTGGGATTGACATGTATACTGATGTGTATAAAACTGATGACTAATAAGAACCTGCTGTATAAAAAAAATAAATTAAATAAAATTAAAAAAAAAAAAAGGCCTAAATGTAAGACTGGAAACCATAAAACTCCTAGAGAAAAACACTCTTTTATATAAATCTTAGCAATATTTTTTTGAATCCATCTCCTAAAGCAAAGGAGATAAAAGGGACCTAATTAAACATAAATGCTTTTGCACAGAACAGGAAACCATCAACAAAACAAAAAGACAAAATGAACGGGAAAAAATATTTGCAAATGATATGACTGATAAGGAATTAATATGCAGAATAAATAGTTCATACAGTTCAACAGCAAAAAGACAAACATAGACATTTTTCCAAAGAGGACATACAGATGGCCAACAGGCACATGAAAAAATGCTCAACATTGCTAATCGTTAGGGAAATGCAAATCAAAACCATAGTGAGATACCACCACACACCTGTCAGAATGGGTATCATCAAAAAGAACACAAATAACAAATGCTGGAGAGGACGTGGAGAAAAGGGAACCGTCCCACACTGTTGCTGGGAATGTACATTGGTACAGCCACTGTGGGAAACAGTATGGAGGTTTCTCAAAAAACTAAAAATAAAACTAGCACATGACACAGCAATTCCACTCCTAGGTATATACTGGAAGAAAATAAAAACACTACTTCAAAAAGATACATCCACCCCAATGTTTGTAGCAGCATTATTTACAATTGCCAAGATATGGAAGCAACCTAAGTGGCCATCAACAGATTAATGGATAAAGAAGAAGTGGTAAATATATACAATGGAATACTATTCAGCCATAAAATAGAATGAAATTTTGCCATTTACAACAACATGGGTGGACCTGGAGGGCATTATGCTAAGTGAAGTAAGTCAGAGAAAGACAAATACTGTATATCACTTGTATGTGAAATCTAAGAATACAACAAACTAGTGAATATAACAAAACAGAAACAGACTCACAGATATAGAGAACTAGTGGTTACCAGTGTGGAGAGGGAAGTGGGGAGGGGCAAGATAAGGGTAGGGGATTAAGAAATACAAACTATTATGTACAGTATAAAATAAATAAGCTACAAGGATGTACTGTACAACACAGGGAATATAGCCAGTATTTTGCAGTAACTATTAATGGAATATAACTTTAAAAAATTGTGACTCACTATGTTGTATACCTATAACATATGTAATATTGTACATCAACTATACTTCAATTTAAAAATGGGGAAAAAATAACAGGAATTTAAATCAGAAGCAAAATCAGGTATGTCTAGAAGTCTGTTGAACCTCTACCTTCATTAGGATTAACAAATTGACTCAATAAAGCCTTACAAACATTACAAAAATAGAATTAGAGCAAATTTCCCCCATCAGTCAGGACTTCACATTTTGGGTAGTACACTAAGATGAAAGTAGGTGACTGGATGATACTGAACACTCTTTGTAAGGCACCTGAACGTTTAATCTCCTCATTTTCAAATGAGTAATGGAGTCCATTAGCCTAAAATACGGGTCCACAGGCCTTATTCAGGGAGGTGGGAGAGGGAAAGAGAACCAATTATTTCTCTGAAATCTTAAGATAGTTGTGGCAAGTCATGATTGTGGTCATTGGTCCAAAGATGATGTACTAGGATTTAGAACTGCTTAGTTCTTTGAATCACTCACAAATCTAATAAATACTTATTAAGTAAATATGTGTCAGATACTATGTTAGGTATTTATGGATGAATAAAATAAGCTCCTAACCCTCAAAAATCTATTTCTTTTTACTGAAGTACAGTTCATTTACGATATTTCAGGTGTACAGCAAAGTGATTCAGCTATACATACATATATATATTCTTTTTCAGACTTTTTTCCCATTATAGCTTATTACAAGATACTGAATATAGTTCCTTGTGCTATACAGTAGGCCCTTCTCAAAAATCTATTAGGATCAAGCATTTAACAGAAAGTAAAACCTGCATAAAATTTAAAGTATCACAATTTCACAAATCAAAGTTTTTAAAATAATTTTATCCAACTTTGCAAATGTCAAAATACAGTATTGAGTATATAAGCCACTGCCAAACACACAATGAATAGAGAATTTCATGTTATGATTGTGTCTCTATATCCTGTGATGAAAAATATTTCTCCTCTAACCTAGTACATACATATTATTACATATATTTGAACTTGATGTGCAAATATCTATTTCATGGATTAGTACCTAAAAACCACTTTTAAAATATTTTTTCCCATGTCACTTTAATTATGTTAGTATAATGCATAATACTTACTGGGCTGCTCCTTCCCTGAGAAGATTATCATTATTAAGCAGTAACCGAACATCTGCAAAACAAACGTTATTTTTTCTATATTACTATTTTCCTATATTTGAAATTTCTATAGAATGAATTTAGGTTATTTTAGTCATGTGTCAGTATCCTACCCACCCCCCAAAACATGTATGGGAGATCAAAATATCACTGTGATGACCAAAATAACCACAAAAACATATCATGATATAAATAAAAAAAGAAAAGATTTTGGTAAGGAAATAGCAGATGGAATGAGATAAAAATATGCTATTTCATACTCTTAATAGTCAATGCAGGCAGACTATAACATGTCTCCAAAGAACTAAAGTGGAGATAAGCTACACCAAGAAGATGGTGTGATAAGATCTGCCGAAGACTGAGCACTATGCCTCTCAGTCTGACAATACTATCATGAGTTTCAAATGAATCTGCTCTATGGAAAAAGTGATTAAACAAGAAACAGCTTGTGAATGCAGTACAGATGTAGGCATTTTGTTTCTCAGACAGCTCATGTTCAACAACAGATGAATGTGTTGAGTTAGATATGGATAACTACTTTATTTGATTTAGTAATCTCACTTTGGTTGTTGATTCTTAACTCTGTCCTAACTTCAGACTCAACTATGTAGACACGTGCTTTTTAATCATTAAAACACAACTTTAAAACTACAATTTTAATTGGAAAAAAAATCACATAATTTCACCAAAAAACAAACAAAATTCTACTCTAGTCTTGATGTACTTTCTTTCATTATTTTCCCTATACACTTGGCTGTTTTACATAATTGCTATCATAAAGTACATATAACAAAGTATCCTAATTTTTTTCATTAAATGAAAATAACACAAATAACTTAAGTACCTTCTATTAAGAAACTGGTTAAATGTAACATAAACAGACAATAGTTCTTATAAATAGTGTAAAATTGGGCATCCAATAGAAATAATGTAGATACGTATTTATCAACTTGAAATATATACATAATATAATAAACAAGAAGGGGAAAACCCAGCATGTACAGTATGATATTTATGCAATGTTATATATATGTGTCTAAATTGAGAAATGTTGGAAGTATTTCATTCAAACAGTGGAGAAGAGAGGGTAGAATTTTGTGTGATTCTTAGATTCTTTTTTGCTCTTTGGAAATTTTAGAATGACTATGAATCATTTTTACAAAAATAATAAAAGCTATTCCAAAAAAAAAATATTGCCTATTCACATACCTCTTTGTAGCAGTAAGTCCCAATTTAAAAAACAGCATCTGGCTAACCACTAAAATAATACTAATTTGGTTTCTAAGTTAACTGATTTTAAACAATGGAAGCTTCTGCCTAAAAAATTAAAACACAGACATTTACAATTATAGGTATTCTTATCTCACAAAGTAAACTGGGAATTCGATTTGATAAATATATTATTGTATCTTCAATATTTAAAGCATAATCATTAACAGCAGTATTGCATGGTAGGTAGTATATCTTTTTCAGTTCTACCTAAATGGGAAAATAATTTAAAAGCAACGTGTCTACATGATCCAGTTATCTTTACTCTGGAAAAGAAGTCCAAACTTCTATCATATGAAGAATACAGTGAAAGAAATAGAGAATAATTTGAATAAAATAAAAACTACTCTTAAGAAGGGATGTGGTTTCAAGTCAGACCACACATCAGAACAATGCGTGGGTGGGAGTCTTAATTAAAAAACAAAAAAGTATCCATTTCAGAGCTCCAGCCCAGATAACACAACAGTTCCTGAGAATGAAGACCAGAAATCTACGTTTTAATGATTCTTACATAGCCAATCTAGGAAATAGCATTTGGGAACCACTGATCTGACAAGATTTTATGACTCTGAAATTCTAAAATTTGTGGCTTCAATGGAATCATTCTGATGTTAATATTATCAACAAAAATAGCATGAAAATAACCAAATGCATATGAGATTTCCCCCTCAAATACTTAACTCCTTTCTCACTCTAAAATACTCCCTCATTTAAAACTTACATATATATTCCCATTTCCATTCCACAGTTCCAGCCCAGGTCTACTGAATGGCTCATCCTGAATGCCCAAGTCCTCATCCAAAATGCCTACTGTACGTCAACACAGAACATATCAACTCAACATCAATTTCCAATGAGACTTAGAAAAGCAATTTCTGGGACTCATACATTCTTTCAGGGTCTTTCTGATTAACAAATCTGTTGGGCATTTAATTCAGGGTAAGAATAGTAAGTGAAAATCTTTTCTTAGAATTATAATTTATTCCTGGCTCTATAAATTGTATGGGAGTTTGGGGGCTACTGACTTTAGCACAGTTTCCCCATTATCAGTTTAAGTTAAATGCCAACTTTTGACCCTATGGAGAAAAGACTATCTTCTTTAATGCCCCAACCATCAAACGTATTAACCTGTATTTAGGTTATAAAGGCTGAATATTAAAACAGAAGTTAAACCCTATAGGAAGAAGAAATACTTCTGAATTCTCCCCAATTTCCCAATTCATTGCTTCAGATTTTATGGTTATCTTGAAAGGAAGAATATTTTAACTTCCAGATTTTTCACAATATAGACTGCCATTCTTCCTCTAAGTGTAGCTCAGTGGTTAAATTTTTAAATGTATAAAAATTACCATATGTAATTATATGTACTAAATCATATATTAATCTTGTTTGTGGATGATTTAAGGGATTTTCTAGGGTATTTTAACTTTATACAATTTTTGCCTCATTTTTTGACTTTCAAACCTAATCTTTTCTGAGGTGAGATTCCATTATATCTTATACTATGAATTAAAATGAGAGATTAAACTTCTTGAAAAACAGGTTTAAATAGATTACTCTGGAGTAGAATGTTTAAAAAAATGAAACTGAAGAGCACTGTATAAATTAGTTTTAATTTAAGACATAGTGAAAGCCAAATATATATGAAGTAGAAATTAAGCATTTAAAGTACTTATGGTAGATTATTCTTAAAACTGCTTTAAAAAAGTTTTGCATAGGGCTTCCCTGGTGGCACAGTGGTTGACAGTCCACCTGCCGATGCAGGGGACGTGGGTTCATGCCCTGGTCCGGGAAGATCCCACATGCCGCGAAGTGGCTGGGCCCGTGAACCATGGCCACTGAGCCTGCGTGTCCGGAGCCTGTGCTCCGCAATGGAAGAGTCCACAACAGTGTGAGGCCCACGTACCGCAAAAAAAAAAGAAGTTTTGTGTAAAAATCACTACAGGCCATTTTCTGCACAACTATTTCAACCACTTCATTCTGTTAAAGAGGAGCTATTGTTATAGTTTTTACAGCAACCAGGAGACTATGTTGTATTTAAATTTCTCATCTATGGGTGAATAATTATAAAACTGTTTGCCAGTGAGATGTGAGGTTTAAAGAAAGGTATACTGTGAACTGATTTATGAGATATAATTTAAATAACAAATTGTTTTTACATGTGATGTCATCTTCTAAGCCCAGGAAACAAGCACAGTGAAACAATGTCCCTCCCTTCTTTTCTGGCTGTTCCTATTAATCAAGTAGGCTTTTCTTTAAAAGAAACATAAAAAATGCATTTCACAACTCCAAAAAAAAATTAAAATTTTCTTGTCTTTTAAAATGATTTAATGTTATTCTTTAAGAGGGTTAAAATTTGCAAACATAATTATCATATGTCATAAACACATTATATTCTCAACCTTACAAAATCCAGATTGACAAAAATTTTCACTGTAATTCAGAAAATACAGATTTTTCTACCCACTCCCCTTAACTTAGTTACTTTGGTTATGTAACTTATTCTTTAAAAAAGGAGTGCTTGACATATCAAGGCGTAAGTGTTATGAATTAAACACTCACCATTAAACACCTCATTAAATTCTCCAGGAGGGGCATGAATGATGAATTTTGCCGCTATACGCACCTAAAACAGAAACAAAGATATAAATGTTCCACAGCATAGGCCTCTGCTAAAACAACCAAAAACCATGCAAAATTAAAATACTTCAAAGTTCTACTGAAAATGGCTTAAGATTTTAAAGACAGTGACATTTTTTCACTCAAACACCCTAAGTTTATTACTGTTTTAATCATTTAATATAATCACAATGCATAGACTGAATGTAGATAAAATATATGTATAACTAATGCATTTAAGGATTCAAAGCTGCCTACATATAAATATTTTCTTATAAGCAAATTTTTCTTTTAAACTAAAATGGAAAAGAATGATCCATCAAGAAAATTTCTATGTGTGAGGAAATAAGATGCATTTAGGTACTATGAAGAAAATATATTGTGTGTCCATACAGTCACAAATGTGCATGTCGATAAAGTCACAAATTAGTTTAAAAAAATGTAGAAAGGAAGAGGGAAAGAAAGGTCTAAATTCAAAATGTTTTGAACATGAGATCTGACTAGATCTTAGGAAATTTTAGTTCAAAAATAAGTGAGAGACAAAATATCAACAGGTATACTGACAGGTATATTTTAAGAGAATAAAGGCTATATTAAAGAGATTAATCACTAATGACTATATATGAGAGTTTGATGACATGCCCAATATTATAATTTAGTGAAGAAGTTCTGAGTATTTATAATAGTTTTCCAACCACTATACAATAGCCTCCAACTCAGCTGATCAGTGATATTGTCAGAAATGGACATTCATGAGCCCTACCCAACCAAATGAATTAGATTCTGGAAATGAGGCCCAGAAAACACTATAAACAAGCTTTCCAAGTGATTTTAAAAATACACATCCAAGTATTCACTGAATTAAGGGACCACACATGACAAAAACAAAAGCTTTATTTCATATTGTCCACTTTACTAGCACTGTCGCTGCTCTGATGTAGAAACTAAAAATAATGGAAAAGGAAATAGTTATATATGTTTGTGTATATATGTCATATGTGTGTGTGCATGCATCTAAGTACACATATGGTTTTCAGAGGAGAGACACAGATGAAAAAGGTATTTACAGTTAAAAAGAAGATGTTCCTAGCTAGAGGCCACATATGTGACAAGGCCAGTTAGAAAACTGTTGATTTAAAACAAAAAGAAAAGCTTTTGTAGTCTGGAATATCAAAAAGTCTGAAGCAAAACCTACTGTTGTTGGATACCACCGAGAGATTACACTGATGAAGATGATAACAAAAATGGGATTATTTAAATTAGTGTTTACCAAGCACTTTACACGGATTATGTCATTTACTCTTCAGTCATCAGACTGAATATACTGAATATACACTTTATTTACTACATTATGCTGCTTCTCAAGATTTTAAACAGTTTTGTTGAATGGGTAAAATGCTCCCACCAAAAGATGAACAGGGCAGAATGTGACAGGGTGGCCACCAACAAACTGCCAAAGTATAAACATTTTTTGGTATTTAAAATGTCAATAGCAGCAACTTAAGGGAAATAAATTCTTCCCAAGACAGAAAAAAACAGAGTTCACTCCAAAAGAAAGATGTAACCTGAATAGTCCTAGATCTACTAAAGAAATGAGTTTGTTGTTAAAAGCATTCCAACAAATAAAACTTCAGGTTTTCTTATAACAGGCATTTAAGGAAGAAATATTACCAATTCTCCACAAATTATTCCAGAAAACAGAACTGAAGAAACTTCCAACTTATTTTAAGAGAATAGCATTATCCTATACCAAAGACTAAAATACTACAAGAAACACAACTCACAGACCAAAACCTTTCATAAACACAGAAGCAAAAATCTTCAATAAAGTATTAGCAAATTGAATCCAACTATATAGAAAGGATAACACATCATGACCAAGTGGAGTTTTTCCTAGAAATGCAGGGCTGTTTCACTATTTGAAAAGCAATTCACAATATAAACTGATTAAAGATGAAAAACCACAATCACCTCAATAGATGCAGAAAAATTATTTAATAACATTCAACAACCAATCATGATAAAAAAAACTCTTAGAAAACTAAAAAGACAATGTCTTTAATTTGATAAAAGGTATTTACAAAAAAGCCTATAGCTAACATGATCCTTAATGGTCAAAAACTGAATGCTTCCCCCTAACATCAGGTAAGAATGTCTGTTCTCATCCCTCCTATTCAACATCATACTGAGATCTTAGTGCAATAAGGTAAGAAAAACAAATGAAAGTCATTTCATAAATAAAATAAAACTTTCTACTTGAGGACAACATGATTGTTTACAATGAAAAATCCCAAGGAATCTTAAACAAACAAACAAAACCACCCAATAACCTATAAAACTTAGGTACAAAGCTAACAAAATATGTACAGGACTAATATCCTGAAAACTACACAAAACTGATGAAAGAAATCAAAGAAGATCTAAATAAATGGAGAGACATGTATGTTCACGGATTGGAAGGCTCCTTATTATAAAGATAACCATTTTTCCCAAACTATTCTACAGATTCAATGAAGGCCCAATCAAAATCCAAGCAGGATTTTTTGGATACACATCAACAAGCTGATTCTAACATTGATGTTTCCTATATTATTATTTTTCTATGTTTGAAGAATGCAATGAATGCAGGCTATTTTGGCCATGTACCAAGATTAACACTCCCTCCCTGCAAATGTAAGCAAGATCAAGAAATCACTCTGGTGCCCAGAACAACCATAAACACACACATGAACACACAGCATGGTATTAAAAAAAAGACTTTGGTTAGGAAATGAGAGGGAATGAATATTATTTCACACCCTTAGCAGTAAATGCGAAGTAGCAATGGCAAATGAACTAGAATAGCCAAAATAATTTTGAAAAAGAACAAAGTTGGAGAATTCACACTACCTAATCTTAAGACTTAATATGAAGCTACAGTCATATATGGATCATAATGGAATAGAAGAGACAGCCCATAAATAAACCCACACACCTACGGTCGATTAATCTTTGACAAAGGACGTAAGAATATACAATGGAGAAAAGGCAGTCTCTTCAGCAAGTGGTGTTGGGAAAGCAGGACAGCCACATGTAAATCAGTGAAGTTAGAACACTCCCTCATATCAAACACAAATATAAACTCAAAATGGCTTAAAGATTTAAATATAAGACATGAAACCATAAAACTCCTGGAAGAGAACATAGGCAAAACATTCTGACATAAATCATACCAATGTTTTCTTAGATGAGTCTCCCAAGACAAAAGAAATAAAAGCAAAAATAAACAAATGGGACCTAATCAAACTTTTAAGCTTTTGCATGCAAAGGAAACCATAAACAAAATGAAAAGACGAACTTGGAGAAAATATTTGCAAACGGTGACCAGTAAGGGCTTCATTTCCAAAATATACAGACAGCTCATACAACTCAATAACAAAAATACAAACAACCCAATCAAAAACCGGGCAGAAAACCTAAATAGACATTTCTCCAAAAAAGACATACAGATGGCGAATACTCACATGAAAAGACACTCAACATCGCTAATTATTAGAGAAATGCAAATCAAAATTACAATGAGTTACCACCTCACATCAGTCAGAATGGCCATCGTCAGAAAAATCTACAAATAATACAGGCTGGAGCGGGTGTGGAGAAAAGGGAACCCTCCTACACTGTCGGTGGGACTTGTAAATTGATGCAGCCACTATGGAAAACAGGATGGAAGTTCCCCAAAAAAACTAAAAATAAAGTTGCCATATGATCCAGCAATCCCACTCCTGGGCATATATCTGGACAAAATTATAATTCGAAAAGATACATGCACCCCAGTGTTAACAGCAGCACTATTTACAACAGCCAAGACATGGAAGAAACCTAAATGTTCATCAACAGATGAATGGATAGAGAAGATGTGGTGCGTGTGTGTACATATATACATATACACACACACGCACGTGCGCACATACACACAGAATACTACCCAACCATAAAAAAGAATGAAATAATGCCATTTGCAGCAACATGGATGGACCTAGAGATTATCATACTACGTGAAGGAAGTCAGAAAGAGAAAGACAAATACCATGTGATATCACTTATATCTAAGTGAAATTAAAGTGAAACCATAAACCTTAAAGTAGAATCTAAAATATGACACACAAATGAACTTACCTACCAAACAGAAACAGACTCACAGACATAGAGAACAGACTTGTGGTTGCCAAGGGGGAGGCAGAGAGGGGAAGGGACGGATTGGGAGTTTGGGATTAGCAGATACAAACTATTATATACAGAATAGATAAACAACAAGGTCTTACTGTATAGCACAGGGAACTATATTCAGTATCCTGTAATAAACCATAGTGAAAAAGAAAATAATAAAATAAAAAGTAAAAACCAAAAAAAGCTATAGTCATTAAGACAGAGGGATAGATAATGAATGGAACAGAACTGAGAGTCAAAAAATATACCCTGCATACGTATCGCCAAATGATTTTTGACAAAGGTGCAACGGCAATGCAATGTTTAAAGAATATCTTTTCAACAAATGATATCCAAACAATTAGATATCCATGAGCAAAAAATAAACTGCAATCTAAACCTTACCCCTTACCAAAAAAATTACCTCAAAATGGATTATAGCTCTAAATGTAAAATATAAAACTTAACAAAAAATTAAAAGGAAACAGAAGAAAACCTTCATGACCTGGGGTTAGGCCAAAAGTTATCAGACATGATACTAAAACCATGACCCATTAAAAAACTGATAAACTGGACTTCATTGAAATTAAAAACTTACGCTCTGTTACAGACATTGTTAAAAGAATGAAAAAGCTACAAACTGGAGAAAATATCAGCAAATCACATATCCAATAAAGAAATTGTATCTAGAACATATACTATCAAAACTCAACAGTAAGAAACCAGTGAACAGAAGACTTGAACACACTTCACCAAAAAGGATATATAGAAGACAGATACATGCACAAAAGGATGTACAGTATCATTAATCATTTAGGAAATCAGTATCATAAAATACCACTATATACCTAATAGAATGGCTAAAATAAAGAAGATTGATAATACCAATGTGAAACTGAAGCTCTAATACATTTCTGTGGCAATGCAAAATAGTACAATTGGTACCGAAAACAGTTTAGCAATTTCTTATAAACACACACCATACGACAAAACAAACCCACTTCCAGGTATCTACCCTATGTTCCCACAAAAATCGATTCAAAATTGTTCAAAACTAGAAACAATCCACAACCTAAATGTCCACCTATGGGTGAATGGATAAACAATAATGTGTCTATGCGATGGAATACTACTCAGCAATGATAAGGGACAAACTATGAATACATGCAACAACTTGGATGAATCTCAAAAGCCTTATGCTGAATGAAAGAAACCATTCTCAGATGGTTACATGGCAATGATATAAGATTCCATTTACATGACATTCTCCAATAAACAATATTTTATAGCAATGGAGAACAGATCAATGGCTGCCAGGGGCTGGGAGGAGGAGTGGGGATGGGTGTGAACGCAATGGGAGAAATGAGGGAAAGGAAGAAAATAAGAGAGTTTTTGGGGGTGATGGAATTACTCCATATCTCGATTTTGGTAATGGTTACATGCATCTATACATGTGTTGAAAGTCATAAAAAAAAAAGAGAAGGGGGTATTTTATAATATGTTAATTAAAAATATATATTTCGTGTGTTTTCAAAATTATTTTCTTCTGGGCTTCCTGGTGGCGCAGTAGTTAAGAATCCGCCTGCCAATGCAGGGGACACGGGTTCAATCCCTGGTCCGGGAAGATCCCACATGCTGTGGAGCAACTAAGCCTGCGCACCACAACTACTGAGCCTGCACTCTAGAACCCGCAAGCCACAACTACTGAGCCTGAGTGCCACAACTACTGAAGCCCGCGTACCTAGAGCCCATGTTCCACAACGAGAAGCCACCGCAACAAGAAGCCCGCACACTGCAACTAAGAGCAGCCCCCACTCGTCGCAACTAGAGAAACCTGCTTGCAGCGACAAAGACCCAATACAGCCAAAAAAAAAATACATTTATAAAAAAAAATTATTTTCTTCTAAACTGTTTAAAAGTATTATTAAAATCAAAAATGAAAATATAAAAAATAAGTCATTTTAAAAAGGCAAGGGTGGAGTTGGGAATGGAAGACAGTCATACTAAATATACATTGGCATCTATTATGTTTCCATAAAATGTCTTAATTTCCTTTGTCCCTTTATTCCTCCCTCTCTTCTACTGGGGTTAATGTTAGAAAGCATTTAAAACAAAGTCTTAATCACTACCACAGGCAACAAATAAAAATTGTGGTAACCTGTTAATGAATTTATCAAATATTTCTTTTGGAAACTTTTAGAATTTTGAGGAAATTTTTTTTAACACTTCTAATGACTTACACCCTACCAATGAAACTGACAAAATTAAAGTACTGATAGCAAGCAGTATCTATCTATCTATCTATCTATCTATCTATCTATATCTATATATATATATATACAGTATAGCATATTTAGTGATATGATCAACGGTTGAGCTTTATATTTTTTAGTTGTTTCAAAAAAAGGTACATATCATTTAGACTTTTAGTCAGTTCTATTTTGGGTTTTCACCTAGAAAGCAAAAATGTTCTATAGTTTTATCTTACAGACTTGTTTGCCCTTACTATTGCACAAAATGCATACAGTAACCAAAAAGAGTTAAGACTGCTCACAATATCCAAAATGAATGGTGGGTCAAAAGAAGTGCCACTGAGGGTTGAGAAGTCATGGGAGCTGTCTGGCTGAGAACCCAAAACACAACTTGGACTTTACCAGCTATGCCTGAAGTATCTTAATCTGGTCTTTGTGAATTTCACAAGCTAAGAAGAATCTGTTTTTTGGATTTCTCAGGTGCTAAAGAAAAGAAAGTGTGTCCACCACAGTAAAGGCTTAATTGTCTTCCTGCAAAACTGTTCGTTCAATCATCTGGGTATTTTCTAAACACTGCTACAGACTGAACATTCCCCTACATCCATCCTTCCTAGCAGACATTTTTTTAATTTTAAAAATTATTTATTCTAGCTACTTCCAAACCCAAGAAAGAAAAAAGTTACACAAGTTAACACATATGGAGCTATACTCAATTTACCCCTGGGAATATTATCATTTTTCTGGATGAGCCCAGTGAATTATTAGATACACCCCTAAGGCCCACAGCAAAATCTCCTGCATTAACCACCATCTTTCCTCCACATGATATTATTCGAAGTCAAGTCCTTCTAAATTGGAGCAGGAAAGAGTTATTACTTTTTTTTTTTTTTTTTCTGGTACGCAGGCCTCTCACTGTTGTGGCCTCTCCCGCTGCGGAGCACAGGCTCCGGACGCGCAGGCTCAGCGGCCATGGCTCACGGGCCCAGCCGCTCCGCAGCATGTGGGATCTTCCCGGACCGGGGCACTGCGCCACCAGGGAAGCCCAAGAGTTATTACTTTTATTTTATATCTAAACTGTAATTCTAGATTGCGAGAGGGAGGATACCTTGGTTTTGTTGGGAAGGTTTGGCTAGATGGGAGATTAACTCTTACCTATGTCAATGACTGGCAGTTTACAGGCATACTTCATAACAATCACATCAAGAACAACAGTTTTAAAAAGTTAACCTACTGGGACTTCCCTGGTGGCACAGTGGCTAAGAATTCGCCTGCCAATGCAGGGGACACAGGTTCAAGCCCTGGTCTGGGAAGATCCCACATGCCACAACTAAGCCCATGCGCCACAACTACTGAGCCTGTGCTCTAGAGCCTGCGAGCCACAACTACTGAGCCCGTGCTCTAGAGCCTGCGAGCCACAACTACTGAGCCCACGTGACACAACTACTGAAGCCCATGTGCCTAGAGCCCGTGCTCTGCAACAAGAGAAGCCACTGCAATGAGAAGCCTGCCTGCCGCAACGAAGAGTAGCCCTCGTTCACCGCAACTAGTGAAAGCCCATGCACAGCGATGAAGACCCAACATAGCCAAAAATAAATAAATAAAATAAATTTATTTTTTTTAAAAGTTAACCTACTAATATAGAGCTAGAAGCTAAAAGAGCTATATTTTTTCTTTGCTTTCTCTAGGATCCAAACATTACTTGGTATAAAATATACAAAAAGATAAACATAACATAAAAAGTATGTCCCACTCTGTTGTGCTTCTTGGAAAAAAGCAGATACTCTAAAGTTACTTATGCAGAAGACAAAGCAGTATATTCAAAACAATATCCAAAATGTTAGTATACACTACCTCTGAGAAAAAGTAATTTCTGCCCGTCAACTTTCTGAGATAACACAAAAATACTACTAAACTTTTTTTTTGGTACTTTTTCTTATGGGCTACAATTCAAGCAACAAATTAAATAATGATAGCATCCCACAGAATAAAATAAGAATCCATGAGTCCATATTGACATAAAGAAATGAATGAACAAACGGAGGGAAGCTCTTCATTATAGTAGAATTTCAATTAATGTAGAAGGAATGATTGAATTAGAAAATCACCTGGGGTGACCAACAATGGTAACTGTTGCAGGCAAAAATCATCAAGAGATGCTAAAATTAATGGGTAGAAGTCTAAGAGCATATCTACACAATGTGAATGAATCTTTCTACATGATACTTAATTAAGAATGGATAAACAGTAACTTTATATTGAGGAAACCTGCCACACACCACCTTTACCAAATGACCTAAGTTATCATAATAGTAAAAACTGTGCCTCCTAGTAGGATGTACTGAGGATACAACATCACTTGTTATGCTCCTGCCAAAACTTCATAGGCTGATCTAATCATGAGGAAACATCAAATAAACTGAAATTGAGGTACAGTCTACAAAATAACCATTTTGCACTCTTCCAAAGTGGTAAGGTCATGAAGGACAAACAATGCTGAGAAACTGTTCCAGATTAAAGACCAAGGAGACACTACAACAAAATTCAATGCGATCCTGGATCTAATTGGAGCAATTGGTGAAATTTGAATAGGGTTTGTAGATGAGACAATAATGATGTATCAATGTGAAATTTCTTGATTTTGATCATTGTACTGTGGTTATATAAGAGACAGCCCTAAACACAGTGAAGTATTTAGAGAGTGGGGAAAAATATTCCTTCTCTACTCTTAAATTGTGGGGATTTTCTCTTACATTTTTTCTAAAGTTTCTTAAAGTTTCGCTCTTTGAATTTAGGCCATTAATCTACATGGGACTGATTTCTGTATATGATGTGGGATGGAGATCCATTTTTTATTACATCGTCATAAGGATAAATAAGCCATCCTAATGCTATTTGTTAAAATGGACTTCTTTGTCCCACTGAACCAAATAAATAAACAAATGAAAGAAAAAAAGGAAAGTAACTATTTTCAGTACTATTTTTAAAGTGTGAATTACTTTTTTTCAGTCTGGGACATGAAAAACACATCATAATTTTTAATAAATTCCAAAGATAATTCTGAAAAGTGTCTAATGAATTTAGTAGTCAGCATTCAGGTAGTAACTGCAAAAATGTAACTTCCTCAAGGAACTTCTGAATAGTCAATAATATCAGTAGGCAGCCCTATACTCTAAACTTGGTAGGTAGTTTTTGTTGAATCAATGTTGAATCAATCTATAAGCAAGAATAAACTCTCATTTATTTAGGATGGTCAGGGAATATAGTATTTTAATGAAATGAGCATTCTAGAGTTATCACTAATGGAATTCTGTATGTAGACAGTTAATTTTAAAATAATGTACATTCAAAACCATAAAAACTTATGCTAATATAAGGAAGCAGTAGAGTGTATGATCTCTGGAGTCAGATTGAATGAGTTGGATTTTCATTTCTACTACTCATTAGCTACGTAAACTTGGGTGAATATATTAGCATGAGCAGTAACAGTAGTAGAGAATAAATATATCTGCATTAGTATAGTTCAATATGCCTAAAATTAGCTCTGGAATACAGGCATTTTCACATTACACGTGAAATGCTTCTTTGTGCCCTACAGTGGTACAGCTGTGGCTTACGCCCATGCATTTCTGTGTTTTCTGCAGTGCATTCACTTCCCACATGCCAACATCCTTTCTCCTCCCTTGGAAATCATCCCTTCCCTCTGTACTCTGCTTACCTCAAAAACCAGTGGTAGCAAAACAGGAGAAAAAGCCAGTTCCTAGTTCTGTGGTGGCAATGTGCAGTTAAGATCTGGGTTTTCATGTAAGCTAAGACAAACCATCTGCACCCAGGTTTTGATTTAACTTCTGTAAATCTCCATTTCTCATAGGTAAATTAAGGGAGATGAAATATATCATCATTTCTTAACCTCTTAAAACCCCTGTGGTCCGTTAGATAAAAATAAAATATCATCTACAGTTACTTTCCAAGATGGCTGTTATTACCTTTAATTCATGAAAAGAGAAAACAGAGATCCAGATTTGGGATTTGAATGAATTCTTCAGATGAAGTCCAAGGCTTTTCAGAGCCGCCTCCCAATACAGCATCTTTCTATGATGGTTCAGAAGAAACAACCAAAATATCTGGGTAATCTCGTTTACTTCCACTGCTTCTATTATCACCACATAACAATAGCTCTCAAATCTATATACCTATCACAACCTCTCTCAAGATCAAGATCCATTTTTCTAAATATAACTCATTTATTAGAAATCTCCATTAAATGCCTGACTGTCTCACCCAAACCTACTCCCTCTGTTCTTCATAAAATTATCAGCACCACCTACATACAATTCCACATTTCTCCCTTTCTCCCACAGTCAGCCACATTATATAGTGTCTGTCTGTCTTGCTCAAATCCAATCTCCTTTTCTTTGATTCCATTTCATTTGGACCCATTCCCTTTCTGGATTGTTACAATAACTGCCCTGCCTCTAATCTCATCTTTCTCCAAAAGTCATTTTCCACTCTGCCACCAGATTGATATTTTTCAATGAAAGTTCCGATCATTTTCTTTCCTGCTTAAAATCATCTAATGGTGGTCCACTGCCAACAAGGTAAGTCCAAAGTCCTTAGCATGACATATAAGGTCTTTCTGTATTCAAAGGCTGTAAAATGTACTGTTAACAGCATAAACCCTAAATAAGACTGTATGTACTCAGACTACAGCTCCACTGACTTCTACCTATATGACCAAAAGCAAATTAAATTCAGTTTCCTCACCTGCAGTAAATGAGGTAAATACATTTAGAAAAGTGCTTGGCACAGAGTAAGCACTCAATTAACAGCTATTACCTTTTTACTCTTTCTGCTACTTGATAGCTCCTACAACCAACCCACTCTTTTGCTCATCCCACCTATACAATACTAGAGCCTCACCACTCCATTCAGTCTTTCAGACAAGAACTCTTTTCTTTCATGCCTCCATATCACTGCATGTATGTTTTGGCCACCTTTCATCTACTGTGACTAAATTGTACAAAGCAGCAGAATATCTTAAACTTTGCAAATTATCAAAGAAAAGGTCACACAGAAAGGAAAACTCAAAGGTCAAATTATGCTATTAAAAACTTCTTGATGTATTATTCAATACAGCAATCATTAGCATACACTTCTGATAAAAGATTAGTACTACTACTGAGAACTGTAGTATAAGGCCTAAAATTAAAGCCCAATATTACGTGTGCCTTGACATCTGGGGAAAAACGGAAGGACCTTGAATGGCCTAACTGCAAGTTTCCATCCTCAATCTCCTCCTGCAGATAAGGTTCCTAGCCAGACAACCCTCTTTATTACAGGGAACAGGCACAGTTCCTGCTCATCCCTGAGTATGGGGCTTCAGTTCCCTGCCAGCCTGTGGAACTATTCAAACTAGCCAATCACATCCTCCTCCTGGAACTCTCACTCTACCTTCTTGATACTACAAAGCTTGCCTCCCTTGGCCTCTGCTTGTTCACTCTGTTCCCTCCACTGTGTCCCTATCTCCTGGGTTGAGTATTTGTATTAATAGACTGCTATTCACCGCATCTTTCCAATGTCAGGTGCTGTGTGTTCAGCCATCTCCATAACCCTACAGCAGGAACCCCTCCCTCACCAACAGAGTGCAGAGGAGGCAAATAAACTGGATCTCACTTATCTGTGAAGCTCAAATTTAAGATATAATTGGAGACCAAGAAGCAAGGAACTCAGTTATTTAAAATATATTTTAAGCAAGCAAATAAGCTAATATATAGTCCCAACATTAGAAGGGCATAAGAGAGATTCTTCGTATATCTTCCCTATTTTTATTTCAGACATAAATTCACAAGTGTGCTTACCTAGTTTCCGATCCTCCATGTATTTGAGGGAGGAGGGTAAAATTTGACAGTTATATTTACAACATTAAAAAAAGGGAAGAAGCTGAGTCAATCTGACAAAGGCTGCAGAAAACAACGTTCTTTTATAGGAACAAAAAAATTACAAATCAAATCTCTTGAAAAAAGAGCTCTAAAATTCCTAGGAAATGAATTTTTATTTAAGAATAACTACAAGCTTACATCAATAAACTTCTCAGATGAAAATAAAGATCAAGATTTTCAATTATTGGATGATGCAGATGAAACATTTCAAAACCTCCAGACTTACTGCAAGTCTACTAAGTGACTAACTGGGAAAAATCTTGTGTATGTGGCCAGTGGAGTGGAAGATGAATTTCAGGCTTTTCCACAATTTTAGGCAACCTTCCTCCACTCTTCTCTATTCCTTGGCCTACAGAGAACTCCTTGCTAGTTCAGAAATAAGAAGATAAAGTTGGTTTATTAAGTAGTTAGAAAGGGTCTATGATGGAGCAAACTAGAAGGCCTGAAAGTGAAACGGACCTCCTCTAAAATGACCACTGTGCCATCGTGGCAGTTTGTGACTGCTCAGACTTCTTTGGATCAGAATCCTCACAAACATCTGAAGAAAATGGGCAGAATTCAGTTGTAAATCATTAAAATCGTTCAGACAAGGGAAAACGTAAGGACAGTCACCTTTCAATATCAGACAAAGTTGATTCCACTATTCTTAGAATTTACCAAATCCTTTCCCTAAGAAAGGAAGGAATGCTATCTTCTCCACTGAGTAAAAATACAGTTCACTCGGGCTTCCCTGGTGGCGCAGTGGTTGAGAGTCCGCCTGCCGATGCAGGGGACACGGGTTCGTGCCCCGGTCCGGGAAGATCCCACATGCCGCGGAGCGGCTGGGCCCGTGAGCCATGGCCGCTGAGCCTGCGCATCTGGAGCCTGTGCTCCGCGGCGGGAGAGGCCACATTGGTGAGAGGCCCGCGTACCGCAAAAAAAAAAAAAAAAAAAACAACAGTTCACCTTTGATAATCTTACAAGAAATTGTCTCCTGCTTTCCACCACACGTTACTTTCTTTTTGTGAATGTCAGCAGATAGTCACCTAGGATCAGAAGTGTCTCAAATTGCAGTGAAAAAAGTACTATGTTAACGCTGGGAAGCTGCCTGCACAAATTGTTCCTCACGTGCTGCAGGCAACAGAGAGGAGCTGGTGCCCCTCATGTTGTGTAGCGCATCTTACAGCCTGAGCCAACAGACAGAAATCAGTTTCTCTACACAATTTTCAATTGAGAGACCAGGTGATGAGCAAAGCAAGTAATACTGACGAATTATGTGGCATTTGCACATGATGTTGGACCAATATGTGTAGAAGCCAAACTACCACAGTGATGGAAAGAGATTAGTCACGATACCCAGAAAAAGGACTACCTGTGGCTAAACCCTGTGGAGCAACGATGCCTTACTTTTCTAAAGAAGTTCCCAATTCCTTGGTTGTTTTTTTTTTTTTTTTTTTTTTTTTGCGGTACTTGGGCCTCTCCCACTGCGGAGCACAGGCTCCGGACGCGCAGGCCCAGCGGCCATGGCTCACGGGCCCAGCCGCTCCGCGGCATGTGGGATCTTCCCGGACCGGGGCACGAACCCGTGTCCCCTGCATCGGCAGTCAGACTCAACCACTGCGCCACCAGGGAAGCCCTCCTTGGTTCTTTAAGTGCTGCAACAGATGTAAATGGAAGATAAGCACATTTGGTATAAGAAGCTGTGATCAAAATCCTTGGTAACATTATGGCATAGACTGATGATCCAGACAAATATCAACAGAATACTGAATTGCTGCTTTTGGTCCTGGGTGATCCCTCAGAAAAAATAGATTCCTCAGAAAGAACAGATCCCTCAGAAAGAATAGAACACATCAAGTGTTTTTATCACCCTGTGCTACCTGGACTATAATTTTAGGACTACACTCTTAAAACTTACAATCTTATCTTATACCTACACTGCTGAGTAAGACTGAAGAACTTCTCAGGGGAGGAGAACAAAGGGAAGGTGGGCTGAATGCAAATAAACTCCATATGTAGCTTTCTGCCTTGCAGTCCTTCATTCTGTCAGTCTTTGCATTACTGTACAGAAAGCATCTTTCTCAAGTAAAGCCAAGCTTCATGGTGAAATGCCAAAGATAGAAGTGACTAGATTCCCTTGGCCTACACTGCCTCTTTAAGATATGTCTGTTACTGGAAGATGTGAGCATCTGGCAGTACTACTTCAACTTTATGATTACCAGCTAGAACAGGAAAGTACAACAAGGTGGGGGAATTTACCACAAATTGTCAATCAATTGGCACAATTTATAGAAGCTGCTGGCAAAATTAATGTTACTTCAACTACCTGTGTCTATGAATTCTCCAGATTTTTCTGATGCTTTTGCTGGGCACTGTAAATTGGCAAAATTTTTACCAACACTAAGGTAAAATCCAGGAGATTTTGACTGTCTGTAGAAAACATTAATTCTTTAGCAAAAAATGGAGTCTTCACCAAAGCAGATATAAATATATTAAGCTGACAAAAATTTTAAAAAGCTTTGAGCAACTGGAAAAAAAGGGGATAAAAGTATAAAAAGCAGACAGTGCCTGTGCACAAAAGCACACGCACACCACAAAAAATAGCTATCTGGAACCATCAAATCTAGAGGCGAACAGCCCTGCACTCTACATTAGCCCCAAAGTATACTGCACTGGGAATACTTATACTCAAAATTATTTGTTGTTTATCTTAAATTCAATTTAACCAGGCATCCTATATTTTATCTGAGAACACTGCCTACAACCCCTCTAATTTCCATACGTTGGACATTTTCCCACATAGTTATCTCCTCCATGATCTAGGCAGGAGACACTAGCACAGAGATTTCCCAAATCTGGATGCCTGGTTGATTTGCTGGGGAAGCTTTTGAAAAAATACAGATTCCCATGTTCCATTCCAGACCTACTGAATCAATCTCCAGAGGACTGACACCTAGAAATCTATATTTTTGAAAATCTCCCCACCTGATTCTGATAGGCTGCCAGATATTGTACCCACTGCCCCGTAAGGGACTGTATATGCAAAATTTGAGGCATTTGGTCCTCTGAAGAAAAGAATCATAGGTCTCACCTGACTCTCAAGGAATGTGATCCCAAAAAGGGTCACTGTCTTAGAGACCAGCAGTAAAGTTAAAAAGAGCTATTATGAATTTTTCTACTTCAACTACAAGAATTATTTGACATTGTTTCCCATAACTCTCTAAAAATTGCCTATGCCTTTTTGAGAGTTAAAAGTAAAATAAAAATAGAAAAAATACTTTTTAAAACTCGATCATTATTTAGTTTATGATCAAGTGATCATTAATTGCATGTCTGTGTTATAGACTAATTTATTTTAATCTGAGTATACATAAAAGACGTAATTTGTTTTGATGTTTTCCTTAAGAATTTTTTTCCTTTATAATTATCATTTTGAATAGTAATTAAAAACAGGGCCCATATCACTTAATCTACAACTAGGTCATCCACTGAATTCAACAACTATTTCTTTAAATATGTTTTTACCATTTATTTAAAATATTAAGAAATCTATGAATCCAAAGTAGGCATTATTATTAACTGAGAAAGTTATACAAACTATTATTTATATTTTCAATTTTTTTCTGTCCTCTGAATCATTCACCTCAGCCCACAAACACTCCTAAAGTTTTTCTATCAAAAAAAAAAAGTATCCCTAAAATGAAACAGTAGGAAAAAATGAAGTAGTATCTACTCTTTCTCTTCGGTTTCATTACTGAATTTTTTTCAAGAATGATTTATACCTTAATAGGGGAAGGAGATTAAGATGTACAAACTTCCAGCTGTAAAATAAATGAGTCACAGGGATATAATGTGTAGCATAGGGAATATAGTCAATAATATTGTAACAACTTTGCGTGGTGACCAATGGTAACTAGACTTATCGTGGTGACCATTTTGTAATGTATAAAAAATATCAAATTACTTCATGGTACACCGAAAAAGTACACCCAAAACTAATACAATACTGTAAATTATACTTCAATTTTAAAAAGCTTAAAAAATTAATTAAAAGACTAATATAGGGGAAAAAAGTAATTTATACTTACTGTCTCCACTTCTTATCCTTTAGTCAACATTTATTGAGCACCTAATACAGTGAAACTCAATCCTGGTGGCACATTCAAACCATCTGGGAAGCTTTTTTTGAAAAAAGTACAGACGCTCCAGGCCTCACCCATGAGTGAAGCCTGTGCATCCATGTTTGTTTATAAACTCTCCAGTTGACTCTTATGTGCAGCCAGAGTTGAAGTCACTGATGTAATAATATATGCCACACACTCTACTGCAATTACAAAGATGTGTAAGACACAGGGCCTGTCCCTGAAAAACGCAGGAAATAAGAACATCAGGAAACCTATTAAAATGGGTAAATGTTATAACAAAAGTATGTACAAATTGCTAAGGGAACAGAGATAGGCAAGAATACAAAAGAAGGTGAGGGAGGTCTTTGAGTATGGTTACTGAACTACAACGCACACAAGACTGAAAGGCCATTAAACTGCTCTCTTAAAGGCCAGCAACGATCTCTAGTCTACCACTTAAAATAGATGGCCTCATCTACACCAGTCTTACCATATGCAAGATACAGATAATAGCAAGGTTGCTCTGACAATTGAGAAATTAATTAATACAGTAGATATTGGCATATAGGAGATATAATTTGTTTCTCATCCCTTTCTCTTAAAGCCAAAGGCTCTTCTCAATTCTATATTCCTTTTTAATCTCTCTGCAATACTTCACTGCTCCTTCTGCAAATTCTCTTCAAGTTCTGTGAGATAAGCACCTACTCTGTGCTAGGTATACACTTCTACTTCAAAGGTCACTCCTCACCTTCTAGTTTCTCTCCTTCTCTTATGCCTTAAATGAAAGTATCCAAAAGTATATGCTCTCTGCCCTCTCCTCTCCTATGTCTGAACTTGTTCTCCTAAAAGCTATTCCAATCTCGTGGCTTTAACCCACAGAGAGGATTTCCAAATCTATATAATCTCTGGGCCTGATCTCTTTCCAAGCTCCATTTCTACATCTCCCTATCTGCTACGCATGTTAACATAGACATTCTGCTAGCAACTCAAACTTAGTAGAACCCAAACAAAATTCACCAATATTCCCCCGAGCTGTGCATCTTCTCTCCTGTGTTCTTTAGCTGTTAGTGGTGGTTCCACTTCCCAGTCAACCAGATTTTAATGTTCAGTTACCTCTGATTCTTCCCTTTCTCTACATTCACTCACCATGTCTTGTTGATTCCAACTCTGAAACGTTAGCAATCATATTTTTCCTCCGTGTCTTGTGAAACTACTTTACATCTGGTCCTAACACTTAGTTTCCCAACTGGTCTCACTAGCTCCAGTCTGTCTAGACCCGTGGTTCTCAACCAGGGGCGATTTTGTACTACAGGAGACATTTGTGACTGTCGTGACTGTGGTGCTACTGGCATCATGTGGGCCAAGGATGCCCAAACATCCTAAAATGCACGGGACACCCCTACAACAAAGAGTTATCTGGCCCAAATGTCAATAGTGCTGAGGCTGAGAAAATCTGTGCTGTTTAACAGCCCAATTCATCTTTGCATCTCTTACTTGCAAAGTACTTGAGATATAACTCATATTTCCTGCTCATTCCCACTTTTGTTTTTTCTTCCTGTGCTGTGCTCTCTGACATGAGGTTGTACCTCAACTGATACCTACCATCCTCCTAGGCAGAAGTAACTTTTCCATCTTCTGAATGTCCATGAACTTATTGCTTTTTGACCCTGTATAATATATGTTATATATGTCTGATTCATCCTTGAATCTGTAGTCTTGCACTATGTCTACCAACCAGGTAATCAAATCACCAATCTTCAGTGAGTCTAAAACTTAATCTATAGAATCATTACTGCTATTCACAAATACTGCATTTCTCCTCTTCTTCCCTGCCCCCTCTGAAAAGAGGTTTATAGATATAACTTGCTTAAGCTAATTGAAATCTGAGCAGAAGTGCAGTGAGTGTCTTAGAGTGTGTGGGGGTAGGGGGGAGCTTTAAAACCCAGTATGGTATTCATTGCATTTCTTTCCCACTGCTGTGGGGACAGTGATAAAGAGCCTAAGACTTTTTTTGGGGGGTGGGGGGAGGAGAGGTAGATTTCACATGCTACATTTTGTAAATTTAAGGTGTACAGCCTGTTACTTTCATACATTTATATAATGTAGTATGATTGCGACTAAAGCTATATTTATCACATCACTGTAGTACAATGGTACTGTCCATATTCATTATACTGTGCATCAGATCGCTATGGTTTATTTACTACTCATTACAAGTCTGTACCCTTAAACACCATTAATCTTATCCCTCCCACCCTCCATTCTCTGGTAACCACCATTTTATTGTTTTTTTAAACAGGTTTGACTTTTTTAGATTCCACATATAAGTGATATTGTACAGTACTTGTCTTTCTCTAACTTATCTCACTTAGCACAAGGTGCTCAAGGTCCATGTTGTTGCAAATGGTAGGATATCCTCCTTTCTCGTGGCTCAGTAATATTCCATTGTGCATATGTATCATATCAAAAAGCCTACGTTTAGACTGAAATCCTCCAAGAGCCTACAGCTATGTGACTTTGCGGAGCAGGGCCCTTCTGCTGCTGACCCACACTAGACACACACAGAACGAGTGAGGAGATGCCACGAAAAGCCCCCACCACCAACGCCCTCACGTTGAGATTTTAGTTTGTTTGTTATTGCATTATATCCTTGCTTACCCTGATTCACAATCAATGAAAGATGCATAATTTCACGGGTCATTAAAAAAAGGAAAAATGCTACCTGTATCACAAGCCATGATTGTACAATGCAGCCTGATTTCAGAGATCTTAAAATATGGAAAATGATGAGTAGTGAAATCAATGAAATATGGTATATTTGGTAAATGAATAAATGTGGGGGTAGTTTTCAAAAATTAATTCTATTCATTTTCAGTAGAAACATTATGAACTAAAATGTGCAAGAGGGCTTCCCTGGTGGCGCAGTGGTTGAGAGTCCGCCTGCCGATGCAGGGGACACGGGTTCGTGCCCCGGTCCAGGAAGATCCCACATGCCGCGGAGCGGCTGGGCCCGTGAGCCATGGCCGCTGAGCCTGTGTGTCCGGAGCCTGTGCTCCGCAACGGAAGAGGCCACAACAGTGAGAGGCCCGCGTACCACAAAAAAAAAAAAAAAAAAAAAAATGTGCAAGAGAAGCTCTCAGCCATAGGGTTCACAGTAGAGCACGTAAATAAATGTCTTAAGAGAAAGAATATGAAGACTGTAGTTCTACCCTCCAGAATAAAATTTATGAAATTCTCCTTTTTTGACAACTATAAGTGGTTCCGTGGAACCCCTATTTTCTTTGATATGCATCCATCTCTTGCAATAAATTACTGCTTCAGGCAATTAAGCTTTTAGGTCAGGACCACAGGTCAAGTTTTCCCATCATGCTTTTCAACCTTAAAAACTACTTTGTACTAAGCGTGTTTATTGGGGTGGCCAAAAAGTTCGTTCGGATTTTTCTGTAATATATACCATGTTCTTCTATGTATATAACCACCTTTATTTTATGTAGAAATGACTCCCCAATGCACTGAGAATGTACTACAAATTTGCTTTAGTGTGCAAAGTCTAAAAAACTCCACTAATGCTGCAGCAGCTATCAAGTTTCTGCTTGCTGTAGGAATTTTTACATTTTATTGGTGCAATGACAGAATTCATTCACCTACAGAATGAAATTAGGAATGAATAATTTCTACATTAATCGCTTACTGGTTGAGTTTACTTTTTAGTCAATAAGAACACTACTGATTTTACATTAATTATGATGGAATATAATGGCAGCTTACATTGCTTTTATCAATACATACAAACAAAACTTCTGAAGCCACATTATGATTGTGGGGGGGGGAGAAGTATACAAACTGCTTATAAAAATTTAGCATGTGTAAGTGATGTGAACCATAGCCAGTATCACCACCTGCACCTCAAGGAGCACCAGGAATTTCATTTAACTACCTAAATCTTTAAAATCTATAATACTATTTAGAAGTGAAAAATGTAGGCATACTAGATTTTCCCTCCAAAACTTACCTTTATATGCTACTTCTTTTCATAAAACTGTTATTTTTTTCTTAATTTTGAAAATTCATTACTCCTTTGTTCATTCACTCACTGAACCATTGTACTCATCCCATACATTGCACTGACAGATGCTAAAGATGACATTTCTGCACTAACGCATTCAACAGAATACAGGAAAAAAGACAGGTAAACAGATAACTACTATGCAAAACTGTATTCAATATTAATGTGTTTCAGCGTTCAGGAGAGAGAGAAAACAGTTGTTCAGGAGAGAGAGAAAACTAGCCATGTGATCTGAGCTAAATCTTGAAGGAAGAGTAATTTTTCATCTTTCAAAAAAGGGGACAGATCGGGGAGCAGTACCAATGCTCAAAGCAGGTAAGTCATGAGCAGAGAAAAATAACTAAAATTTATTGTGTTTACTACATGCCAGGCAACATGTGCACTTATAGAAGTTTAATGGGGAATATAATTTCTGTTATATCCCCACATTTTAGAGGAAACTGAGGCTGCTGAGAGATTAAATAATTTACTCCATGTGCTAGGCATGGACTAGCATGCAGGTCTCTTTGAATTCACAGCATGATTAAATAACAGTATATATTGGAAATGTCAGAACTATTTAGGTTAGAATGGAATACAAGGACATGAACACCATTTTCAAGAGTTGGGCTTCCCTGTAAAGGCAATGGAGAATGCAGCAACTAAAAGTTTGGGAGTAGAAAAATGATAGGAAGATGGAGGGATTTGTCTAGAAAGTTTATAATAAAAGTCCAGCAGTGGCAAATAAAACAGATATGAGACATTCTTCTAACCTTACTTTTCCTCCCTTAGCTTTGTTTCTTCCTCAACTGTGTAGTCACAGAACAGGTACAATCAATCTGCATTCTGTTCATACAGTACAAGTTTGTTACTAAACAACAGTAGTTCATAACATAAATTGTTAATGGTCTGGTCAATGGAGAGGTTATAAATCAAATATTAATATAAATGAACTTTTCAAGCAAGAAATAATTTCTGTAAGACATATTCTGTTGGAAGTGACAAGGTTTGGAAACTAAATGTAAGGTACAGAGAGCACAAGGAGGAAAAGTTAAAGCTGAAGTTAAAAACCTGGATGACTTGAATAATGGGAACAGAGTCATAAAGAGAAATATGAGCAGAAAGAGATGGGTATCTGCCCTGCTTTGTGTAGGGACAGAGAGGAGGGGAGTTTATGAATTTACTTTCAGTCAGGTTCCATCTGAGCATATCTCCTTAACTGTCTTCTGTGGAAGAGGACCAGCAGATAAAAATGTGTGACCAGTGCTAAGGGGAGAAGCAGGGCTGAGCTAGGTACTTGAGACATCTGCAAAGATACAAAAGCTGAAGCTATGCGAGCGGATCACTCTACTCACTGGGGGAAGGTAGAAGAGGTTGGTGGGGGGCGGGGGCGGTGGTAGGGTGTCTTCCAAAGCTTCAAGTGACTTCCAGGATTTCTCACTTAGAGAGCAGTTTGGGAATAGTTCTTATCTGAGCCTTATACCACAATTTCATATAATTTCAATCACAAAAAATGCTTTACTGTACAGTGCAGCTGACCCAGGAAGGGAAAACATGAACTGTTCTAACCTAGAGTTTCTCTAACTATGTAAAAAGGTCTGTAGGACACACCACAACAAATGAATAACTAAACAACTTCATTGTGCTTCTTCAGATAATTTTATTTCCTACTAACCCAGTGGCCAAAAGTGAAAAGGTTATTACATTTCATACCGGTATCCTCAAAAAGCAACTGTATATAACTGAAAAAAGCAAAGATATTATTCTAGATTAATTTCTAAAATGCTTCCTACCACAGGACATATATGAAACTACACCAACAGCATAAAACTTTTAAATGTGTCAAACAATAATTAACTTTGTTCTAAAACCATCAAACACAAATTAAATTTAAAACCCAACACTATTTAGTGTTTGGCACTTACAACTTCTATTAAAAACAAAGAGAACTACTGTTTCTCCCTTTTCCAAATTAAGCTGTCAAATTTAACACAAAGAGATAAATCCAGAAAAGGATTCTATCATCAATTGTTAAGAAGTGTAATGTCACAAGAGCATCAACTTTGGATTCAGACAAACTCAGGCTTAAATACCGCCTTTGCACTTCCTACTTAGGTGTCCTTCTGTGAATTACTTAAAGCTTTTAAAAATTTATTTTACTTATTTGTGCAATGGTAATAATCAAACCTAGCTCAAACTTACAACAAAATAACAAATGTATTTGTCTAACTGAACCAGGCATATACAAAGTATGGTACTACTAAGTCTTAACAGCTTCCCTTCCTTACTTCCACAGTCAGTAATGGAAATTCCAAGAGCTTTAAATTAAAAACTTATTTTTGAAAATTACAAACAAGGTGGCAGAAAAAGTAAAATGATTTAAATATTAGTTTAAAAAATAACACCTTTAAATCCTATTTCTGATTCTATATGCAAGGTCTTCCTCCCAAGAGATTAAAAAGAACATTTAAATAAAGTGACAAGACTGTTAGAATTTCACTTTACCAGTTACTTCAATTTAACCTCACAGTTTGGTTAATATTTTTCTTAAATTACTAAAAGATGTGATCAGAAATTTATATGCAAAATATCCACAGAATAGTCTTACAAAACTCGAAATAAAAACAAACCCACAAAATTCCTTCAAATTGGAGTTTTCATTCATTTACTGTTAAAACATGGTGTTGGAGGAGCATAGAGAAGAAGACCCCTTCCCACCCAGCCCCACACCTTTATGGAGCTCAGTGCCCTGAGAGTGCCGGATGACAAGAAATCCTGTCGTATCATTTTGAAAAAACTTTGCTATTTTAGGTCTTTACAACACATGGCAGGCCTATATTAACTCCCACACTGAGTACTCTCTCCTCAGCTAGATTTCTAGCTACTTGAGCTACTAATCACCACTTACCAACAGCAGAATAAAAAACATGACAATCCCTTTAAAAAAACTTTTTAGTACTACTTAATTTTAAATGTGTGTGAGCACCTGCATACATTTTCAGTTACCCATTTATGGTTATTTACCAATATTACACGTGTGAATACTGCACAGCAACTTTTGTGTATACAGGGATCTATCTGCCTACCAGGACTGTGGATTATGGAGAATCTTCCTGCTCTCCCCATTTTGTTGTTTTATTATCACTTTCACCAAAGAGCACAGAGGTAAAAAAGATTTCTGGAACTGAAGATAAGGCTGACTGCTGCACGTTCACATCGGGAAGAAGACAGAACATGACATTTCAGTACAAGAACACAGGATATAAAAACACTTGGAGCAGAGCGTTCCAACCGAAAATATCCGTAGGCTTACATGAGGATTTCTTAAACACCAGTTATGTGTTTGGTTTCATACATGGCTGTACTGCTTTGGAACTTAAAAATGAGCCCTGTTAAATTAAGAGTGGAATCTTCGAAAACTTTAACTATCTTATTCATTGTTATGTCAGTTACTTCTGAGTTTGAGAAACATCAAGGACCTGTGCAGGAAATACTTAAAATTAGGAGGGTACCCCTGTGTCCCAAAACACACTCTGCAGAATGGGGCCTCACAGAGGCCAAAGGAAACCGCGAATAAGAGAGATCCAGTTCAATGATCAGATTTCTTACTTCAAATGCCTGAGAACTTAAGTCGTTCATCTGGTTCTAATGCTGTCACAGCATCTAAGATACAGTAAAAGGAGTTCCACAATCTCCCCTCTTCGGAAGAAGTCCTATCAGGACCACGGGGCGCTACCAAGTCGGCCCCCAGGGCGGCTACTGCCAACAAAAGAGTAGCAAACAACCGTGGGGAGGGGGGTGTCTTTTTATGAGCAACTTCGTTGCCTACAGCTAAAACCGAAAAAGAAAAAAAAAAAAAAGAGAGAGAGAAAGAGACTTCCACGGCTAAAGGAAAAAAAACGTAGGACCCAGGAAAGAAAGCAGTTTGCTTGTGGGAGGATAGACTAGAAGAGAGAAGTCAAGGTCTGCTTCCTAAGCAATTCTTCCCCCTTAGCCCTCACCCCGGCCACCCTCTCCGGCCAGGCCATCGGGCTGAGTACTGTCCTTGGGCCGCTCCCAGGCCGGGACCCAGACCCCTCTGCAGTCCCCGACCCTGACGCAGGGCCCCCATGGCCCATGCGCGGGGAGAGGGTCCCCAGCGGCCGCCGCCCTCTGCGCCCCCGGCCCCCGCCCGCCGCCGCCGCCGCCCAGCTCCCGCTACCTATTTTCGGAGCACACACCCTACAAGGAGCCGAGCGAGCAGGCCTGGCGGAGACCTGCCCCCGCGCGGGGCCTCGGGTGACTGACAGGGGCAGGCACTCGGGCGCAGCAAGGAGAGGGGAAGGAAGGGCAGCCGGGGCCACCGACCAATGCCCTTCCCCGGCGGCCAGACTCCGGGCTGATACGGCGGGGCTCTACTGGCTTCCCGGACCGATGGGCTCTGCCGCCCCCGCGGCCCTTACCTTCTCCTCATCAGACAACTGCTCCTCCAGATCCGCCATTTTCCTTCTGGCGACAAACCGCGGCGGCGGCGGCAGCAGCGGCCACCTGACTTCCCCCTTTCGTTGCGGTCCTCCGCGCCGCGCGACCCTGACAAGGGAGGGGCCCACAGCCCCGGCCGCCGCGCACGCGCCCCGGGAGCTCCGCCTTCCTCCGCCCGCCTCACGGGGCCAGAGCACGGCTGTGCGCGTGCGCGGGTGCCTTGGAGGCCCAGGAACCGGGAGGAGTTGCTTACTTCCGCCTGAGGCAGGCTTGTCAGTATCCTGGGGTCGAGGATTCTTTCCCTACCAGTGACCGTATGGACCCAGTCTGCGATGAGTACATGCTGAGCCCTTGATTATACTCCCATCAAATCCTGAGAAAGTGCACAAATAGCTTTTAAACATTCTGGTTTTAAAAAAAAGATTACGAGAAAAATATTCAGCCTTCATTAAAATATGCACATACAACCCAGTACATAATTGGAAGATGTTCTGGATATATTCATTAAAGAAATAACTGCTGGTCCTTTATTGTGTGTGGGATACTGTGTTCGCTTCTGGAGATATACAATGTTAAGTAAAAGCCAGAGAAACCTCAGTTCTGAAGAAACTCATTGTCTGTTCCTTAAACGAACATATTAAGAAGTTGGGGAAGGCTCTGCACTATTGCAGGGGAATAAAGAGTTATGTTAAACATAGATCGTACCCTTCTGAATAGGGTTGCCAGATTAAATACAGAAAAGCCCAGTAAAAGTTGAATTTCAGATAAACAATGAACATATATTTTAAGTGTAAGTATGTCCCATGAAGCATTTGAGATATACCAATTATTCATTGTTTTCAGATTTTATTGGATGTCTGCTAATTTTATTTGCTAAATCTAACCCTACTTCTGAATCTTCAAGTTTAGCAAGAGAGTGAAGATGTAGTTAAAGCTGTATATATGAATTGGCTAGGAATCCTGTTAAGTGCAGTTGCTGATTCAGCAGGTCTGGGATGTGGCTGAAGAATCTGTATTTCTAACAAGCTCCCAGGTGGTGCCAGTGCTACCGATCTGGAGACCACAGGTTGAGTAGCAAGACCTTAGAGCTCAGATAGGAGTTAAGATTTTAATCATTTTGTTGTACACCTAAAACTAATACAATGTTACATGTCAATTATATCTCAATTAAAAGTATATTAAATACAGACTGGGAGAAAATATTTGCAAATGATGTGACCAACAAGAGATTAATTTCCAAAATATACAAACAGCACATACAACTCAATAACAAAAAAACAAACCAATCAAAAAATGTGCAGAAGACCGAAATAGACATTTCTCCAAAAAAGACATACGGATGGCCAATAGGCACATGAAAAGATGCTCAACATCTCTAACTATTAGAGAAATGCAAATCAAAACTACAATGAGGTACCACCTCACACCAGTCAGAAGGGCCGTCATTAAAAAGTCTACAAATAGCAAATGTTGGAGAGGGTGTGGAGGAAAGGGAACCCTCCTACACTGTTAGTGGGACTGTAAATTGATGCAGCCACTGTGGAAAACAGTATGGAGGTTCCTCAAAAAACAAAATAGAGTTGACATATGATCCAGCAATCCCACTCCTGGGCATATATCCAGAGAAAACTCTAATTCGAAAAGATCCACGCACCCCAACATTCATAGCAGCACTATTTACAATAGCCAAGACATGGAAGCAACCTAAAATGTCCACTGACAGACAAATGGATAAAGCAGATGTGGTTCATATATACAATGGAATATTTCTCAGTCTCATAAAAGAGAATGAAATAATGCCATTTGCAGCAGCATGGATGGACCCAGAGACTATCATACTAAGTGAAGGATGTCAGGAAGAGAAAGACAAATACCATATGATATCACTTATACGTGGAAACTAAAATGTGACAGAAATGAATTTACTTACAAAACAGAAACAGACTCACAGACATAGAAAACAAACTTATGGTTACCAGGGGATAATGGGGGAAGGGATAAATTGGGAGATTGGGACTGACATATACACACTACTATATATGAAATAAATAACTAATAAGAACCTGTTGTATAGCACAGGGAACTCTACTCAATAATCTACAATCCCTATATGGGAAAAGAATCAAAAAAAAAAGAGTGGATATATGTATATGTATAACTTACTCACTTTGCTGTATACCTGAAACTAACACAACATTGTAAATCAACTATACTCCAATACAAATTAAAAAAAAAACGAACTTATGGTTACCAAAGGGGAAAGGGGGTGGGGGAGGATAAACTAGGAGTTTGGGATTAGCAGATACAAACCACTATATATAAAACAGATAAGCAACAAGGTCCTACTGTATAACACAGGAGACTATATTCAATATCCTGTAATAAACCATAATGGAAAAGAATATGGAAAAGAATATACATGTATAACTGAATCACTTTGCTGTATACCAGAAACTAACACAACATTGTAAATCAACTATACTTCAATTTTAAAAAGTATATTTAAAAAAGACATTATTCAGTAGAGAATGAGACACTTGGCAAGTTTTGAACAGTGACATGACACCATCAGAAATATGTCTAGCAAGATGAATCTGACAGCTGCATGTAAATGACACATGTGAGACTACCTTAAAGAGCTCAAATAACTGTTCCTATGTAAAACTTTGTTATTGAGTAATCTATTGAATGGTCATGGTGTGCAAATCACTGTTTCTTGTGGATGGAAAGCAAACAGAAGCCATGCTACTAAAAAGCTCATAGTCGGTTAGGGGAGAGAAAGGAAGGGGAAGCTTGCTGACACGTGCAGGCAAAAGCAGGTGTCCTGTTAAGGGTAAACCGTGCAGAGAAGACATGACAAAGAATAAACCACACCGTTTGGTCAAGGACCTCACTGGATGTAAATAAAATGTTTACTTTTTACAGTTTAAAAACAATTTTTTCATTGATTTCTCACTGCAGCCTCCCGAAAGAAGGTATGTATCAGCATTATTATACCGATTTTAGAGGAGAAAAAACTGAGACAAAATATTTGTCCAAGGTTGTACCTAAGTGACTAAACTGGGATTCGACCCCAAGCATCATATTCCGTATCCCATGTTCTTTCCACTTTGAGATCTTTCTTTCATCCTCTCTAAAGCCTAGGCACTCTCCACCAAATAAAACTTAATGAAGGTGATTACTCTCCCATCCCATCAATTTTATTCACCACCACCTACTTCCTCAACAGTACTTCTGTTGTGTTTTGTTTTGTTTTATGGTTTCTGTTTACTCAGCAACGCTTAATATCAATAACTCGTACTCAGTAAATGTGTTGCTTGACTAATTGCTGCTCTCTTCCTTTAGAAACCTCACCCAAATCTGGTAATGTCTGGTAATAATTTGAGTCAGACTATGTTTATAATTGTAACCTTGGTGATACTTTACATGGGTTCCCCATAGTGACACAACCAGCAATTATGTATAATTTCTGACAATCCTTTCAAAAACCTCCCAATATCACCCTCTTGATACAATTAAAAGGAATTATAGAATTCACATAATCTAGGAATTCTAGGAAGATTTCAAGCCATCACACAAAATAGGTACATATATGGAATGACATTATAATGGCTGCAGGTAGAAATGCTCTGGTATTTTTTTTTTTGCAGTACGCGGGCCTCCCACTGCCGTGGCCTCTCCCATTGCGGAGCACAGGCTCCGGACGCGCAGTCTCAGCGGCCATGGCTCAGGGGCCCAGCCGCTCCGCGGCATGTGGGATCTTCCCGGTCCGGGGCACAAACCCGTGTCCCCTGCATCGGCAGGCGGACTCTCAACCACTGCGCCACCAGGGAAGCCCTGGTATTCTGGATAATCAGTTATTTTCTGATGAAGAGAGAAAAAAAAAACCATTTTCCCCTTACACAATTCTATCTACTAAGAATTGCTACCCTTCTTTAATTTTTTTTTTTTTTTTTTTTTGCAGTACGCGGGCCTCTCACTGTTGTGGCTTCTCCCGTTGCGGAGCACAGGCTCCAGACGCGCAGGCTCAGCGGCCATGGCTCACGGGCCTAGTTGCTCCGCGGCATGTGGGATCTTCCCGGACCGGGGCACGAACCCGTGTCACCTGCATCGGCAGGCGGACTCTCAGCCACTGCGCCACCAGGGAAGCCCTCTCATTTAATTTTTAAACTCACCTGTCTTCTACTTGTTAGTGGTGTAATCTTGACATTCCCAAATATCTGCACCAGAAACTGATTTAAAAAAAAAAAATTCTTCCCTTTTTAGTATTTGTTTTTAAATTACTCATATGCTTCTTAATCTATTTTCCTGTGGATGTGATCTATGTCCTCAACTAATTTTAAGCTTGTCAAGGTCAGAGGTTACCTAATTTCATAGAATCACAATCCTAGAATCCATCTAGTGCAAATCTCTCATTTTACAGGTAAGTTGAGCTTTGGATAAATTAAATGAATTGATCAAAATTGCAATCTAGCTGATATTTTTTTTTTTTTAAAGATGTTTTTGATGTGGACCATTTTTAAAGTCTTCATTGAATTTGTTACAATATTGCTTCTGTTTTATGTTTTGATTTTTTGGCCAAGAGGAATGTGGGATCTTAGCCCCCTGACCAGAAATCAAACCCGCACTCCCTGCACTGGAAGGCGAAGTCTTAACCACTGGACTGCCAGGGAAGTCCCTGATATTATTTTAGAACCCAAGTGTCCTTATGGTTAAACTCATGTTCTTAGCTTAATACACACACACACACACACACACACACACACACACACACTCATGTATAAATATGTATAATCTAAATATATATCACAATCATATAATGTATAATAGAATAAACATCCTTTAAGTATCAATGATGAACTACTAAATAGTTGCACCAGATACAGATTTGTGTAACACCATGTTAAAACTAATATCCATAGTTTAAAAGTATGGCTTACCTCACTTCTGAGAAAAACTGCCAGTGTTAGTGTTATTTGGTTGTTAGTCTTTCATGATCAATGAACACAACTGGTCTCATATAATGTCCTTTATGGCAGTAGAAAAATGTTAAAAATCATGTATATTTTCAAAGTAATTGCTTTCTAAGTCAAATAATTGCCTGAACTATTTGTTACTTGCAGCTGTGTGTGTCCTACCTGTAGTCCATTTCCTCAGATGGATTTGAAAAGGTCTATACAAGTGGAACCCTTGGAGAAGCCTGACATGGATCATTCCAGAAGTACCAAGGAATCTTTTTTTTTGATATTGCAACTTTTTTTTTAACATCTTTATTGGAGTATAATTGCTTTACAATGGTGTATTAGTTTCTGCTTTATAACAAAGCTCTACATATACATATATCCCCATATCTCCTCCCTCTGGCGTCTCCCTCCCACCCTCCCTATCCCATCCCTCTAGGTGGTCACAAAGCACCGAGCTGATCTCCCTGTGCTGTGTGGCTGCTTCCCACTAGCTAGCTATTTTACGTTTGGTAGTGTATATATGTCCATGCCACTCTCTCACTTCGTCCCAGCTTACCCTTCCCCCTCCCCGTGTCCTCAAGTCCATTTGAAGAAGCTGATTTTAAAATTCCTCCTCCTTCCTGAATATGTTGTCCTTCATAATTTTGTTCCTACCAACCTCACTAAACCCTCCTCTTCCACTGCCCCAAATGCAAATGTCTCTGAAACACACAAAGCTATTTACTTATGCATCACATTCTCTCAGGTCTCTGCAGAAACTCTTTCTGGAATGTTCTTTGCCACTGCATATCCTTTAAAATTCAGTTCAGTTATCCCTTTTTTCCATGAATCCCACATTGAATCCTCTGGCTAAAGCTAATAATTTCTTTTACGAGATTCCAATGGAAAGTTTTCCATGGATTTTTGCCATGTACTCTAGTGGTAAGGTGTACAGATTTTATAATCAGTAAATCCTGGGTTCTGATCTCGGTTCCAGCTCTAGTTAGCTGGGCAACTTACTTTGGAAGCTTCGGTTTCTTCATCTATACCTTGGGAGTAACAATGGTCCCTCCCTCATAGGACTGTTGTGAGGATTTAATGAGATAATACAGGCGAAGTGCTTAGCACCCAGCACAGGCATTAGCAAAGGTTTCAACAAATGTTAGCTATAATCATCATATTATAATACTAATCCACTCCTTAAGAACATAGCCTGTCTTAATTAGCTGTCTGATAAATATAGAGTCTGGCACATAAGTGCTTAAAAAAATTGTTGTCGGAAAGCATATTGATTGAAAGACTCTTTCATTTCACATCCCTAAATGGAAGCTAAAAAATTGAGCTAGCCACCCATGTGGGGTCTAGAGATTGCCCTAAAATATGGCTCTGGGACTCCAGAACAGGAAAACAAACTTTTTCCTCAGCAACCCCCAAATCATACCTCCTACTCTTTACTACTCCATTATTTAGTCGCCACTTAAATATCTAGTTAATTTTCTGCTCTTTAATTTCTCTGTTACTGTAAGTTCAAGACTTCAGTCTCTTCACACAATGTCCCAAATGAAGTATAGAGCATGGTGACTGACCAAGGTGGTCCTTAGGGTGAGGCAAGGAAATACTAAAGCTTCTATTTATTTACATTTACTTAATTATTATTAAGATGTCAGATATACGGGAAAAAAAAAAAGCATGTTTTACCCCTTGTAGATCCCATTCCCTTTCTTCTTCTTCCCATAGGTAACCACTAACCTGAATCTAGTGTTCATCATTCCCATGCATGTTGTTTCTTTTTCAACACAGGACTGTTTCTTTTTAATCCACTTAATGTGGTACCTAATTCAAACAGTATTTATGGAACAAATTAATAAGTATGATTTCTTGCATGGTCTTAAAAACAACATGGATAAAGAATATTAGACTAATTTCTCACTTAAAAAAAAATCTCCCTATATGACAAATGTAAATTATGGGGCATAAGTAAAAATTAAGGCAGACCACTGACCTGGAAAGATGAACCAACACAATGAACAGATTTGCTAGTAGCAAGTAAAAGGATGGGTCCAACATCTTTGATTTTTTTTACCTTTATGTCTGGTAATACTTTTAACCCTTATTTGGACTCAGTAATAGCAGAATAACAGTATAGCAGAAAAAGAAGCTTGTCATTTGTGTTTCCCCAAGCCACACCAACCTACAATAAAACTGTACGCTGACTCAGGTCTAATCCAAAGAACTGTAGGAGTATTTGCCCAAATTACTTCCTCTTAGTTCTCTGGGAGTACCACAGTGGTTCACGTGCATTCAGAAATGTTTACACTGCCGTGTTCCTCTGTCTTTTGACATTGGCCTTTACTGCCTCTGCTGCTCTCTATCTCATCAGAACTCTCCCAGTGTTGTAGCTCTGGCATTTTTCTGATACTCCCCCATGGGACGTACGGCTCAGTGCTCGTGTCACCTGATTTTCCTCTTCCTATGACTTTAGCTGCATCCATTGCAGGTAGGTGTTGGATGATCCCCAGCCACTGTCCAAGGCTGTGTGCTGGGGTATTCAATTTTCTGCAGTTTTCTCCGGAGAGCTGCTTCCGATGGATAGAGCTGTAGCAGACACTGGAAGTGCTCTGACCAGATTCCCTCGGATCACTTTGACTATTTCTGTGCTTCAGTGCTTTTTTGCCTCCACTTCACAGAACTTTCAATTATTCTTTGGAGGACTGCTCTTGTGCTACTGTGGCTGCCGTGAAGCAGCTCTTAACCAACGACTGTCAGATGACGGAGTATGAAAACCCAGCTCCCTAGCCTCAGGTCACAACAACTCTGAGGTGTAATTTACCTTCCAGATTCTCCCTGAGGGAGAAGGCCAACCTCTACTTGCCTCTTCCCCCTTTCCTGGGAGTGACTGAGGTATTATGGAAAGCTTTCCAATTAGGAACAGGAGAACAGCAATAGAATAGAAGTAAGGTTTTACACACGGGGGCACTTTGGGGCTCCAGATTGGGGATGGGAGGCCAATTATCAAACTTAGAGCACCTCATTAGGGTTGGGATACCCTTGAATATGAACCCCAAAATATTGATTTGGAAAGACTTTAATCGATTCTTGCCTCAGTAAGATTAGCCCTAGGAATACAGAATTAATTTTGCAGGTGACTTTAAATGTGGAGAGAAAGCCAGGAACTTACCTGACATAGGTCTGACACTGTGCATAACAGAGAGGTGGAGAAGAGAGAATTTTATACTGCAGGACATAATCCATGTCCTAAAGTAACTTATGTTCTGGTTGTGAAATGCTAGACTTCAATATATAAAAATATGAGTCTACAATGCAATGTGATGAGTTCAAAATAATTGGCATGGATGAGAAATGTTTTCCTATATGTATGAGATTAGATGTAAAACATATTAAAACAGTGGATGAAAGGAGGAAATAGAGACTACTTTTCTACTCTTTGTATTTCTTAATCTGCCACACTGCCTATCTCATGACTGAAGCATGAATTTAAGGCATATTACAATGTTAAGCTATTAATGTTTATTTTTAGTTTAAGTCAATACTTCCAGAAGAAATCTATATTCTAAAGACATATACATGTGATTGCTTCTATGAGTTCATATACTAATCACTTCTTAGATGAGTTGGCTTATTTTAGAAAAGTTTCCTAATTTCACAATACTTGACATAGTAAGCCAAAGTAAGAGATTAATGTACAGCAGAACATATTAGAATAAACTGTTCTGAGTGGTATTGAAGAAAGGGATGTCTGCTTCTTGGGAGAGTAATTTCTTTTTATAAGAAAGCTTCATATTTTCAGCCTAATATTTCTGTATTTTAACTTATGGGACAAATAGTTGTATGATTTCTGCCAATTAGTGAAATCATTCTAAGCCTCAATTTTGTCATCTGTTAAAAGGGAAACAAAAGTAATACCTATGTCATTGTGTAGATAAAAATATGTGTAAGTGTTGTACACTTTTTAAACATATAAATCACTGCAATTTGTCATTCATAGTCTGATGGAAACTGAATTCTATTCATTCATATTCACTATGATAAACATAATGAATATATAAAATATTGCCATGTACATATATACAATGGAATATTACTCAGCCATAAAAAGAAACGAAATTGAGTTATTTGTAGTGAGGTGGATGGACCTAGAGTCTGTCATACAGAGTGAAGTAAGTCAGAAAGAGAAAAACAAATACCGTATGCTAACACGTATTATGGAATCTAAAAAAAAAAAAGGTTCTTAAGAACCTAGGGGCAGGACAGGAATAAAGACGCAGACGCAGACGAAGACGCAGACGTAGAGAATGGGCTGGAGGACACGGGGAGGGGGAAGGGTAAGCTGGGACGGGACGAAGTGAGAGAATGGCATGGACTTATAAATGCTACCAAATGTAAAATAGATAGGTAGTGGTAAGCATCCACATAGCACAGGGAGATCAGCTCGGTGCTTTGTGACCACCTAGAGGGGTGGGATAGGAAGGGTGGGAGGGAGATGCAAGAGGGAGGTGATACGGGGATATATGTATATGTATAGCTGATTCACTTTGTTATAAAGCTGAAACTAACACACCATTGTAAAGCAATTATACTCCAATAAAGATGTTAATAAACAAATGAAATATTGCCATGAATGTTTAACTTTTGATTTAAACAAAACATTAAAAAGATATTTCTCCCAGTTTGCTTTGACATTGTCCTACCTTGTAATGGTCATGGACAAAAAGGCCTTATGAAATATAAGAAAGAGTATTGGCTTAGAATACCCAGATTTTGGCCCGTTTTTTTTTTTTTCACTTAAAAAAGTCACTCATCTTGGATGAGTCTCTTAACATCTTCATTCAATTCAAAGATTCATTGTGAAACTTGCATGAAATAATATATGAAATGCGCTTTGTAAAATAAAAGGTGCTGGATGAATGTAAAGAATTATCATTAAAGTACATTATATCTTGTGATATCAGTAACCTATCATTCATCTTTCTTCTGGTTTTGTCTCTAGCGTACTCAAGTCCAATAATGCACGAGTCCTTAAAAAAATTTATGGTGCTTCTATTATATATCAGCACTTACTAGTTATTGGAGATGCAGCAAAATAGACATGGTCCCTGACTTCACAGAGCTTATTATTGAGAGGATCACCTCAGCATTCAACCCTCAGATTATAATAGGCATTTTTACCCTCAACATATCCTATTTCTTGAGGTACACTGTGCTCCAATCTGGACATGTGCCTCCCCTTTTCAGGGCCATAGGTAACATCTTGGTGTCTCCCTTTCTCATTCTCCTGGAGACTCCTTTAGTACTATGTGTTGAATCTGTTTGAGATCTCCTATTTTGTGTCAGATCTCCTATTTTCTGTATCCAATGATTTCCTCTTTTTTTGATTTATTGTTGTATTTGTAGAACATATTGTCCAGAAGCTTCCTGAGAAAAGGGATATAGAAGTATAGACTGCATATGAGGTAAAATTTTACAACTGTATATATCTGAAAACATCATTATTTGACCCTCACACCTGATTGATAGTTTGGTTGTGTATAGAATTCTAGATTGGAATTCATTTTCGTTCAAATTTTTGAAAGCATTTTTCCAGGGTCTGTAGATTTTTTTTTTTCTTTTGGTTTATGACATTTTCTTTGTCCTCAGTGTTCTGAAATGTCAAAATAAAGCGACTTTTGTGGGTTTATTTTCAATTATTTTAGTGGGCTCTGTGGGTCCTTCCAATCTGGAAAGTCATGTCCTTTAGTTCTGAGAAACTTTTAAAATTATTTCATTGATGATTTTCATTTTTCTACTTTCCCTGTACTTTCTTTCTGCAACTCCATTTATTTATACATTCCACCTCCTGGATTGGTGCTCTATTTTTGTTTAATCTTTTCTTTTCCTGTATTTACATACCTTTTCTTTTTTGCCCTACTTTTCAAGTAACAGCCCCGACTAACCTGACTACCGAGTTTTTCCTTTCATTTGTTACCTGCTCACGTTAACTAGTTTAGTTTTAGTTTAGGAATATCTGATTGGTCTGTTTTGTGATTCTCATCTTGTTTTGGTCAGAATCCCCAGAACGGACTCTTCTAATCTTCTGCCAGAAGAGGAAAGGCCTGGATAATAGTATTTTAGAAGCCAAGTAGAGGAGAAAGGCTGGGTGTTTCAGCATTCACCATCCAGATGTTCCTTTAATTCCCCTCAACTATGCTTGGTATCCAGCAGTCCAGAATCCCTTTACTTTACCCTCCCCAGAGGATAATTTTCCACACTTCTGCCAGGGTGGGGAAGGGGCAGTGGCTAAGCAGCACTGACTAGGGGCGGGGACCAAAGGATGTACCTGCTCCTTAAACAGCCTACAGCCGGTCCTTCTGATTTCAGGTCCCACTTCACCCCCATTTTCAGAAGGACTTGGTGCTATCAAGTCATGAACCCTTGAGGATCTTGTGGGTACAAATGAGGCTGATTCTTGGTTTTTGCCACCACCAGGGTATGTCTTTTTGAGGTCCTCAAATCTGCTACAATCCTCCATATACTTTCTAGCCTTAAAATTTCTGGGGCTTTTGTATCTTTTCCTTTTTTCCACATTGTTGCATGTTTATTAATTAAAAAAAAATCCTTTTAGTGACGTTTTGTCAGGGAGGAAAAACTAGATAAATGTGTTAACTTTACATATTAACTTTCCAATCCACTTACTATACTGTAGCTGGAAAGAGCATCCTGTTTTGGTTTCAGGGGTGTAATATCTTATCACGTGAGGATATTATCCAGTTTTGCTTTTGTTTTCTTTTTTAGTTTTGCAAAACACTGTATTTTGCAAAATACAAATCTGTTAGAAGCAAGGTTCATACTCTCCATTTTACCATAGGTCCTGCTCCTCCCTCTTATCATTTCACACATTATCTGTCCAGTCCCTGAGGTAGTAGAGTCCTTTGCCTCTGCCTTGTATGTTTTCGCATCTCTAGCTCAGGTCTTACCACACTTCCCTCTTTCTCTCAGCTTCACCACACTGGCTTTCTCTTGGTTCTTTGTAAGCCCCACAATCACTCTTCCACTGGGCCTCTGCATGTGCAACTCTGCTTGTAACCTCTTCTTTTTCCTCTTTAATGCTACTCTTCTTCAGATCTCTATTCAGTTGTTTCTTCTATCTTCTGACCTTCCCAACTAGGTCAAATCCCCGCATCATAGGCTCTCCCAGCACCATGGAGCTGTTTTACGTTTCTTTGGATGCTATTTGGATGGTGCCCACTTCCCATGACTAAATTATAAGCTTCGTGGGATAGGATCTAGGTCTGTTTTGTTTCCTATGGCATTCACAGTGCCGAGCACAGAACGTGGCTCAAAGTAGGTACTTAATAATTATTGATTAAATGACTAAATAGAACTGATACCTTAAGGATAAATAGGACTGATAAGATGAGAACTGAGGAAAGAGTCCTCAGACCAATAAAACATATGATGGATATGTTTGTTGGACTTGAGGAAGTGAAAGACAAGGGCTGTGTCCAGAGCCATGTGAACAAGGGGAAGTGGTGCTGGGTGAAGCTGGAGGGATCAACAAGAGCCAGATCACAGAGGGCCTTTTAAGCAATGAAAAAACTTCTGGACTTTTTCTAAGGGCAACGAAAATTTTAGTAGGGGAGTTACATACTCCAGATACTATGTGGAGAATGGGTTGGAAATGGCAAAAGTGGACAAGGGGAGGCCAGTTAAAAGGTTATTGCCCAAGTCGAGGAAAGACCTGATGGCTTAGACAGGGGGAAAGTTACTAAAGATGGAGAGACATATCAAAGGATATTTTAGAGGGTACAACATTTGATGGTGGATTGAATTTGGGGAGTGAAGAAAAGAGAATTGTCAAAAGTGACACTCAGCTTCCTGGTCTGACCAACTAGGTGAACATGGGTACCATTTACTAAGGTGGGAAAGATTGCTTAGTCTCGTGGCCCCCCACCCAGGTGTCTGAAAAAGCAAAAATAAAATAAAAAAATAAGCCAGAGGGGATGGGGTTGGAAGGTAAGTGACACTCACTGGTCTCCACTTCCCTGAGGGGTTTCTGGTTACACAAGGATTTTGCTCCCTCACAATCTCATTGGTTAACTGCTCTCTGTGTCTCCAGTTCAAGCTTGAAAAAGGAGAACCTGATTGGTAGTACCTGTCATCTTTTCTGGGTAAAAGAACTCATTCCATGTGGCCTCACTGTCCAGTCTTAGGAGCCTTACTCTGGCCAGATAGCTGGTAAAACATTATTTCTGGGTGTGCCTATGAAGCATCTCTGGAAGAGATTAACATTTTAATCAGTAGACTGAGTAAAGATCTCCCTTGCCAGTGCAGGCGGGCATCATCCAATCCATTGAGGGCCTGAATAGAACAAAAAAGGTGGAGGAAGGGCAAATTCACTCTCTCTGATTGAGCCAAGACATCCATCTTTAATTTTTTTTTTTTTTTTATGGTACGTGGGCCTCTCACTGTTGTGGCCTCTCCCATTGCGGAGCACAGGCTCCGGACGCGCAGGCTCAGTGGCCATGGCTCACGGGCCCAGCCGCTCCGCGGCATGTGGGATCTTCCCGGACCGGGGCACAAACCCGTGTCCCCTGCATCGGCAGGCGGACTCTCAACCACTGAGCCACCAGGGAAGCCCAAGACATCCATCTTTTTATGCCTGTGGACATTGGTGCTCCTGATCTTTGGGCATGCAGACTCAGACAGAGACTTACACCATTGCCCCTCTTCCCCTTCTCAGGCATTTGGGCTGAATTATACCACCAGCTTTCCTGGTTCTCTGGCTTACATTTGGCAGATCAGCAAATCGTGGGACTTCTTGGCCTCCATAACCACAGGAACCAATTGGCATAATAAATAAATAAATAAATACATGTATATAGAATATATATATTCTATTGGTACGGTTTCTCTGGGAACCCTAATAGAGTCATATGTAAAAATTTCCATTCATTGATAAATGATAGCAGTGATTTTCATCTTGGATAATAATCAACTATACAATCCTTTTGTTTGTTTGCTTTTAATCACAGACAAGGCCTATTCTTCAAAGTGTAATCGTAATTCTTCTGGTTCCTAGTACTATTCTGTTCAAGTAATTCATAGGATGAGCCTCCTGATTAAATCCAGTACTCACCGGAGGTAAAGGTAGCCCAAAGAATGTCCAAAACTTCAAGGCACATTTTAATCAAGTTTAATCTTCTCTTGCCCCTAGCCATCCTATCCTAGAGCTAAAGAGAGCTCTTGAGTTTCACTTTTACTTCTCTGGAAGAGATGGTGATGAGTGCAAAAGAAAGAAAAAAGTACTTGAGTGCTTACATAATTTGAGATGTGTAAACCCTGGAATGTTCCAATCTTCTGCTTAAGCAAAATACTAAATTTATTTTTGTTAATTTTAGTGAAGAAACAAGAATATATTAAAAAGTTATGAAACTCATACTGATGCCAAACTAAACATTGTAAATCAAGGCAATAGCTCCACTGAGGTAAAGTGTCTTGCAGTTTGGATGTGCAGTGGGTACTGATCTGTGGACTGAGGTAGTGGTTTGCGCAGACAGGCTCAGAAGAATTTACTGCAACTCAATTTTGTATGCAAATCAAGGAGGCAAACTCACCAGATCTGAGATGGGAACAAAAGATTGTGATTCTACCCTTACAAGTCACAAAGGAGGTTACATTTCATAAAAATTATCCTGCATTTTACTGTGCTTATCTTCATATATAAAATCCTATTGTGAGGTAAACAGAGAATGTTGAGGAAGCTGAGATTCTATGTTCTTAGAACTTTCTTCTATATTTTTTGACTGCAAATTCAGAATTGTTTTTACTAGAGTCCAGAGCCTACTGGGAGACAAGAAAGGTCTTCTAAGGCTTTCTTTGGGTAGGAGGAGGGTGGAGCCTGGGGTGTGAGACACTGAGGGTACAGAGGGGAAAGAATATAGAGCAGAAAGAGGAAAAGGAAGAGTTCCCCCCGCCCTCCGTGGCTCACAGAAAAGGGACACTGCAGGGGAACCAGAATCTCCGTGGTTAAAGGAAGTCCAGTGCAGGCAGAAGCACCAGCAGCCTGAAAGATTTTTAACTCTAGCTTGACACAAATCCCGAAGACCGAAGACCTGGGAATCCATGCCTAAGCCTTGGGAGAGGTGTCTGTACACAAATCCAAGATGCAGAGTGAAGGGTGGTGGGGCATTGGCAGCAAGATGATGGCTAAAATGAAGAGTTGGTCGAGCATTGTATTTTAGAGCTTATCTTTAAAAAGTGTTTTCTCTAAGGGTGCTATAAAAGAAAATGAACAGTGGAATAAGATGGTAACTGGGGGAGACCTCTCAGGTGGCCACGGACAACTTCTCTGAGGAATGGCATTTGAGCTGAGGCCTGATGGGTGAAAATGAGCCAGCCAAGTGGATGGGGATGGGTAGCAGGAAGAGGGAAAGAAACGCAAAGGGAAGAAATGGGTCAGTTCTGGTTTATACTCTAATAGTACTAAGTAACTTTCCCTCATAGCTACTGAACAAGAGGAAGTGTGAATAGGTATAAGAGTATTGGAGAAATGGGTAGAATTTAGTTTACATGGACCGAAACATGCAATAAATTCACTTGTGACATTTTCCTACTCAACATTCCATGATATTTTCTTATCCCTCATCTTGCTTGCTTTGTACCAAACACATTTCTGACAAAACTTTGCTTTGTCTTATAAGGAGCCTTAGAAATGATCTAGACCAGGTGTTTCTGTAAGGCCAACTGGCCCGAGGCAGGGGTACACAATCAGATTCACAGGTTGCATCAGACCGAAATTCTCCGGACCACCCAGTTCCAGAAACTGCCCTGGAGACATTCCGGACCACCCAGTTCCAGGAACTGACCTGGGGACTTTGAACTCAGCCCAGCCTTCCCACCTTTCGAGGGGCGGGACCAACGGTCCCCCAGGATACCCGAAAAGACCACCAAATAAGGAATATCCTGCGCCCTCCCAGATTCACCACACCCCTTTCCCTTCTTCCCCTATAAAATCTTGCCCAACCCTCGCCTGGGTGCGACTCCTCTGGCCCCTTTCTCTCGGACCGGTGAACCTCGTCCGGGAGCGCTCCCTAATAAAGCTCACTTGAAGCTTTCCTCTGTTTCGCGGTGCCGTTTGTTAAGATCCGACCTTACAGTTTCCAAAGCTGACTGCAGTTCAGAATTACCTGGGGAATCTTGCTGAAAAGAGATTCTGCAGGTCCTGGGAGGAGTTCAGGCATCTGCATTTTGAAGCACCTCATGTGATTCTGATGCAGGTTTAGTTAGTACCCTAATCTTGACAGTAATTTCCAAATGGTTCAACAAAACCTTGGTTCCAGGAGATGTTATCAGTGCTCTAAGAATAAAGGATTCTCTTGTCAAATAAGCTTGAAGAAACTGAGATTCTTCTCTTAGCATTTCACAAACCACCCTAGGATAAAGGCTCTGGGACATACTGAAGTGCCTAACAGCTAAACAATAGGATCGTATTAGATATTTCTTAGTTTCACCCAGAATAGTTCTGTGTAAACAAAAGTATGGACACCAACGATCTAGAAAAAGTCTTATTTAATTTCCACAAATATATGTATGTTTATTATTACATTATAAATCTTATTGACTCTAACTGGGAAAATGCTCCTTCAGTTAGGAAAGCAGTCCCAAAGAAGGCATCTAGTCCTAGTTGCAGGTAGAGCTCTGACCAGCCCCACAGCCGGTCCTGAATGCCTTCCTTACACCTCTGCTTTTGTCCTTTTTTCAGGCTCTGTCTAAAACCACTATGCTGTCTCTCAAATGTACACTTCTACATGTTTATAAAGCATCTCCACCTGGATGTCCTAGGCTTACTCTCTATGATTCTGACAACCAATTCCAAAAAGTGGGTTATTTTCTCCACACTACCAGGCTATTCTTCAGTGGCTGGGTGTCCCACCATTTAACTCTGACACTATCTACCCAGAGACTGCATCCGATGCCACAGGTTAAGGACTTAGTCTCACAAGACTACTCCAACTTCAGATGCCAATTGCAACTACAAGTTTTCACCTGTGGTTCTGACTGACTGGCTATAAATTAGAGGTTCCCATGACCCTCTCCTCAGGTTCAATTAATTTGCCGAATAACTCAGGAAACCAGCTTACTCATTAGATTACCAATTCATTACAAAAGATATTAAAGGACACAAATATACAGCCACATGAAGAGAGACATAGGCTGAGGTCCCAAACAAAGGAGTTCTGTTCCTGTGGAGCTGGGGGCCGGCACCATGGCCCATGGTTGTGTTCTCGTTTACCAGAACCACAAGCTCCAAACCCTGTTCCTTTGGGCTTTTAATGGAGACTTCAGTACTTGGGCAAGACTGATTAAATCATTGGCCATTGGTGATAGAACTCAATCTCCAGCCCCTGTCCCCTCCTCAGAGGTGGGGCTGAAAGTTCCAAATGCTCCAGTCACAAGGTTGGTTGCCCTGGCAACAGCCTCCATTTGATTACCTAGGGGCTTTCTAATAGCAGCCTCATTAACGTAACAAAAGACACCTTTATCACTCTCCTCACTAAGGAAATTCCTGGGGTTTCAGGAGCTCTGTGCCTTGAACAGGGACAAAGACCAAGTATATATTTCTAACAATATTATAGTATCACAGTCTCCAAAACAGAAAACAAAATTCATGTTCCCTCCTAGTTGCTCAGTATGGTTTCTCGTCTCAAATTCCCCAGTGGTGGCAGTGACTACTACTGTCCTGAAGATGTAAATCTCAAAACCGTTGTAGTAGCCCTTGCTTCCTCACCTGTTGGAAATTCAAATTCTGCTGCCCATCATCCTTCAGTGCCTCAGTGTTATTTCTTCCTTCCCATTTTTACTGTTAATGACTGTGCTTTTTGTTCTCCTTACTTAATGCATAGATGATTTAAATAACCTCCTACTGGAATTTTCACTGCATGTTTTCTCCCCACCAAAATGGTGGTAAAATACCTTGTTCCCCTGCCAGGTTATTTAAAAATCTAGACTGTTCCTAATGACCTGTTGGATGAAGAAAGAACATTTAAAAATAAAATCCCTTAGTAAATAGTCCCACTTGCCAGACAAACTTCTCACGTCCCTTGCAACAAGCTGCACTCTGATCATGTTCCGCTTGACTTGCTTTGTGACATTGCTATGTTTTCTTCCATTTCTCCAAAAGCCCTTCTTACTCTCAAGCGAAATTAGCTTAGACCAGTGGTTCTCAAATTTTAGTGCCTATCAGACTCACCTGGAGGGCTTGTTAAAACACATGTTCCTAGGCTCTACCTAGCCCCAGAGTTGCTGACTCAGTAGGAATCAATAATTTGCATTTCTAACAAGTACTCAGGAGATACTCTTGCTGCTGGTCAGGAACCACGCTTTGGGAACCATTGACTTGGACCAACGGCTCTCAGCCTTGGGTTCCACAATAGAATCATCTGGTATAGTGGATGTTGTGATGCTCTCTCTGTCCAGATCTCCCTTCCAGGACTAAGACCCTTGTTTCCCCCAGATACTGGGTGTGTTGGTACTGATGTGCTTCACAGCTGAATTCTCCTATGAGAATTGTCCTTGTACATACTGTGTGTAACTGCTGCCTAGATCAGAATTGAAAAATAACAAACATCTCTAGCTCCCTAGAGAGCTCTGCTGTGTCTCCTTCCAGTTTAGTCACCAAAAGATGATGTGGATTGCCATAAATTAGTTTTATCTGTTCTTAACATTTTAAATAGAATTATTCAGGATATACTCTTGTTTCTGTGAGATTCACCCATTTTGTTCTATGTATCAGTAGTTCATTCTTTTTTATTGTGTGTAGTATTCCACTGTATCAACGTACCCAATTATTTATTCATTCTCTATTGAGGGACATTTGCACTGTTTCTAGTTGTTAGGTATATTCATTGCTAATATCTTCACCCAGTCTGTGGTTTGTCTTTTCACTCTCCTGATGGTGTCTTTTAACAATCAGAAAATCTGAATTTTAATGAAGTCCAAATTATTCTTTCTTTTATGGTAATTTTTCAAGAGATGGTGACTTACTCATCTTTGTTTATACACCCCAGCACCCACTGCCTGACACAGGTGGTGCTCGATAAACACCTGATCATATTTGATGAGTTTAATCCATCTTTCCCAGATCATCTCAATTTCTGATCATCTCAATCATCTCTATTTTCTCTATGAAATCATTCTTCACCATCTTATTCCCAATAGCATTGTCTTTCTCAGAGTATTTTGCCCTGTAATTGCTTTATTTGTATCTTCACCCTAACCAGTTTGCAAAGCTGTTAATATAGAGAATGTTTAAGGGGAAACTTTATTTTCTCTTCTTCCTGTTTCTGTGAGGAGATTAGCCTCCAGTCTCTGGAAGGAATAGTTTTGGAGTATTATTTCTGCCTCTTCTCTCCATTCTCTCATTTTCCCTCTCCCCTGTGCCCCTTCCCCTGAGAAGTAACTAATACACTTGGTGAGCTGGAGAGAGTTCAGTGGACATCTCACTCTGTGGACAGTTGGACAGTGAAAACCAGGTTTCCTTAATTTCTTCTCTTCCTCTAGCTGATACACACATTGGTAAGCATGCTAGGGCTCTGCTATGGCCTCTTGCTCTTTGTAGTTAGCCAACTAAACTTCTCCACCTGCAACTGGTTGGGGACGTTATATTCTTACGAACCTCTAGGTTCAGGGTGTCAAAGGCTCTCGTGACCCTTATTCAATAATTGAAATAAAACAATAAACTGAATTGATTGCTAACCATAGTAAAGGAGGCACAGTCTCTCCAAGCAGACTGCTGATAAAACTGCTGATGGAGTTTTATAGGGCAAGTGCAGAGTTCAGAGATTGGAGGCTTTGCAGACGTTTAGGAGTGAAGATGTGGATGTGGCTGCTGTTGATTGGCTGTTGCTGTGGTGTATTTATTGGGGTGAGTCTGTGACTGGCTGACTTTTGAGTAAGGGACTGACACTGACTGGCTGGTTTGTAAAAGCCGTTCACCAAGGTGAGCTGTTGATGGCTTGAACAGGTTTTAAGCAGGTTCTGAGTGCCACCTATTGCCTTGGTATAAGACAAGCAGGGCCTTTCCCAGGGGTGTGGAAATTTGTTTTTATTTTCCCATTCGGCTTCACCAGTAATAAAATTGGTATTGTCCTTTTATCATCTTCAGGCTCCTGTGTACATTTTTTCAACTGGTTAGAAGCTGGAGAGAGGAAGACAGTGACCAGTACTCCTAAACCTTCCCAGACAGAGAGGAGTGGGGTCTGAAACAGGCCGCATTACAGCTGGACAGAACTTGAGAGTTCATTCCCTTTAGAAATCTTTCGAACATTTTAAACAATGCAACCACTTCTTCAAGCAGAAAACTTAGATGAAACCTAATATAACCTATGGGCTAGTGTCCACATCCCCTTTGTCTAGGACACAGTGGGAAAGCAGAAGTTTTGGACTTACATCCCTGTTAAGATGGTTACACGGAAGCTGTTCTTTGGTGTCTCTCCATCTTCTGTGTTGATTCTGGCTCTGCCTGCACCACAGCTCCCTTTGCTGCTGGTCACCTCCTGGAAGCTCTGGGCACTGGCCCTGGTGCGATGTGGTGCCCTCGCCTGGGCCCAGGTTGGAGAGGAGAATGTGGTGATGTTAACTGTTGATTCTACTGCGCTGTGCCTTCAGCCTTTGGAACACTGTTGTGCTGGGTGGTCAGGTGTTCAGACTTCCAACACGGACAGGAGTTAAAGAGCCTTTTCCGGAGTCCAGTGGGGAAAGCGCCATAAAGGCAAAACCTCTCTAAAGAGTTCCCTTGGGGCTTCCCTGGTGGCGCAGTGGTTGAGAATCTGCCTGCTAATTCGGGGGACACGGGTTCGAGCCCTGGTCTGGGAGGATCCCACATGCCGCGGAGCAACTAGGCCCGTGAGCCACAACCACTGAGCCTGCATGTCTGGAGCCTGTGCTACTCAACAAGAGAGGCCGCAATAGTGAGAGGCCCGCGCACCGCGATGAAGAGTGGACCCCGCTTGCCACAACTGGAGATAGCCCTCGCACAGAAACGAAAACCCAACACAGCAAAAATAAATAAATAAATAAATAAATAAACTCCTACCCCCAACATCTTAAAAAAAAAAAAAGAGTTCCCTTGAATTCCATTCCCACTTCCTTCCTGGCTCCCCTGCCTTCAGCATTACCTTTCTACCTGAGCTGCTACCCTCCAACTAAGGAAATCCTCAGTGACTGTCAGGCATTGATCTCGACCCAGGGGAAGACTTTTCTCTGTGCAGCCTCCGTTCACTATAGCTGAATCATCTGGCCTTGTCCTGTGCTTCACATACTTCAATGTGCTTATAACTCACTAAGAATCTTGTGAAAATGCAGGTTCTGATTCCTAGGTCTTGGGAGGGGCATGAGAGTTTGCATTTCTAACAAGCCCCCGGCTGATGCTGTTCCTGGTGATTTCCCACTCCAGTTTGAACAGGAAGGATCTCATAACATGCTAGGCAAGGGATTCATCAGGACAAACAGGCAAGGCTGCCAACAAGATCAAGTTCCATGTCACAGTCTCTGGGGATTTGGCCCTCCAAGGGGAATCTGGGCTGGGCTGGGGCTCTGTACATCTTGTCCTCTTTGTGACCTGTTGCTGTGAGCTGTAAGCCTCAGGGCTGCATTACGATATTAATGGGCTGCAGGTGTGATGGCCTTTGTGGATAGCTTCCTTCATAAAAAAAATGTTAAAAATTACATTTTATGATTGTGTTGGTGCAAAGATGAATATCATCCAGGCTGAATTTGCTTTGGAATGTAAAATGAGTAAACAGAAATCTCAATTAAATAGTGTTGGGAAACCAGAAGGGGGCGCTCTCACACCCTTGACATAGCTGAGTCCAACAGGAAGAAGAAAGACTCCTCTTCTTTCCTGCCAAGGACTCGGCCAATGAGAAGCAGGAGACTCTTTTTTTACTCTAGCCCTCCCAGCTTCCTCCTTCTCTCTATAAAAGCACTTTCCTTCCCTTGCTTTGTGGAAACTTGCACGTTGCTTGCCATGGTTGCAGACCCTGAACTGCAATTCTCTGCTGATTCTGAATAAACCCATCTTTGCTGGAGAAATATCTGGCAGTCTGCTGTGTAAGGTCAACAGTAATAATGTGCATATACTTTTCTTCTGATTTTAAAAGAAATGAAAATGAAAACATTTCGGTGGGGCCCTAAAAGTGTCACGGGCCCTCGGCACTGTGTCTACCGTGTAAGTCATCCCTTGTGGGCCTGCCTACTGGACCAACCACAGACATCTGCCATGAGAAAAGTACTTCTCAGACATGGAGCTGTCTAGATTCCCAAGAAGGATAAAAATATTTTCTGTCTTAAATTTGTGAAGCATCTCCCTTTCTGTGGCACTACATTAATATCTGGCACAGGAGTTAATTCAGTTTGCTCATTCCCCTCCTTGCTGCTGTCCAAATTGTGCTCATTTGGATTTGTCATGAATTAAAGGAAAGGGTATAATACTTTAACGGCTGCGCTCTTAATTACAAAAAGAGGAGCTTTGAGGCTCTTGCTCTGGGAAGAACTTGATTACATTTTTAGTCAAGGGCCTGTGGTTCTACTGGTGTTTTGTTCTTATGGTTACGATAATATATAAAACAGATGCAAGTAGAGCCACTTTGGCTGACATGGGGGCTGGGGTCTCACCTGCACACCTTCTCCTCCGTATATCACCCCCCCACCCCCCCTGCTCTGGGAGGCCTCCGACACCTCTGAGGAATACCACGACTCTGCAGAAGCCAAGTTGGGAGCCACCAGTTCAATCCACAGCCTTCACCACACTTCACCTATAAGGAACCACAGGGCCAGAGTGTGGGACTGTGTCTTCTGTTTTTTGTTTTTTTGTTTTTTTGGCGGTATGCAGGCCTCTCACTGTTGTGGCCTCCCCCGTTGAGGAACAGGCTCCGGACGTGCAGGCCCAGTGGCCATGGCTCACGGGCCCAGCCTTTCTGCGGCATGTGGGATCTTCCCGGACCGGGGCACGAACCCGTGTCCCCTGCATCAGCAGGCGGACTCTCAACCACTGCGCCACCAGGGAAGCCCGTCTTCTGTTTTTTAAATCATAAACTTTGATGTGTTTCCAGGTATTAGAACTAGCCTGATTATTCTAGAATCACAATAGAATTAGCCTGCCTATTAGCTTGGAGACTTTCCTTCCTTCCAGACGGAGGAATGGTTAGTCACTTTGTTACTCTGAATGGTTTTGATCCCAGAACCACACCCTGATTTCCTGGAGAAAAAAAAAGACCGGAATGGAATTGTCAAGGCAAACAATGCCCTGCTACCCAGGGAGAGATAATAATAGCAATAGGTACTTAGAACAACTCAGGTCAAGTCCAGTTCTAAACACTTGACTCGGGTTAACCGTACAGGCTTTTGATGGTGGTGCTATGAGGTGGGTGCCGTCTTCTTCATGATTAAGGCACAGGGAGTTTCAGTATATTGTCCAGGGTCCCTGGTTACTCAGTTGTGGAGTCAGGCCACGGACCCAGACTCTCTAGGGTCTGGTTCTTAAACCCTCTGTTATAGGGATAGCTCTGAAAGTTCCCATTCCAGTATTGACATTTTCTGCCTCAGAGAACAGATTTTTTCCCCCCTTTTTCACTCAGCTTCTGCTGCCTTTGCAAGAAATTGAGAAATCTTCAACATCCTTCCTTGTCTACTGATACTAATATGTCTTACTCTCTCAAAATCCACCTGCAGACAAGAACTTCAGGTCATGATCCTAATTATTTCTTAGTTTTGTACTCACAGGGAGTGATTGTGATATAGAACAGCCTTGGGGGCTCAGGGTGGAGCTCCTGGGGGCTGCTGTGGCCTCAGAGCGAGAGCCAGGGTTTTGCTGTCTCTGGTTCTTATAGTCCTTGCCATCTTGTCACCTCACAGCCTTCAACACCAAGACACACCCTCCATGCCTTGATGCTCCATTGGCATCCCAGCACTGAACCCTCCCAACTTGACCAATAAGTCACGCTGCAGTTCTGCCCTGACAGCTGTGCAATACAGAGGTCTTGTCACCACTGAAATTGATGCTTTCCCATCTCTGGGAGGCAGCTGAGTGTTCAGACGGAAGATAGTCTCTGGGATCAAACTGCTTAAATTCATTGATGGTCCTATTACATGCTTGGAGACACTGAGTAAGTGATTTAATTCACCCATGCCTCAGTTTTCTTATCATTGTAGCACCTACCCATTTAGCTGCTGTGCAGAATGAGTGATACAACATACATAAAGCACTTAGATAAGTGCCTGGTTCATAGTGACGGACTAATAAATAGCATTTATTGTGATGAGATGATTGGCAGTAGAAGACAAAATGATTCCTTGTTATCATATGAGCATTATTTCAAGACAAGAATTCTTTTTGTTTGTTTGTTTTGCGGTACGCGGGCCTCTCACTGCTATGGCTTCTCCCGTTGCGGAGCACAGGCTCCGGACGCGCAGGCTCAGCGGCCATGGCTCACGGGCCCAGCCGCTCCGCAGCATGTGGGATCTTCCTGGACCGGGGCACGAGCCCGTGTGCCCTGCATCGGCAGGCGGACTCTCAACCACTGCGCCACCAGAGAAGCCCCAAGACAAGAATTCTTGAGCTGTCTTTCACTATCTTATTGGACCCCCTTCTGTTGTATAATCAAAGGAACACAGATCTCTCGGACTCAGAATAAAAGTCCTCATCCACATTTGTCCCTTACAGTTGGTGGGGACAAAGCAGAGGCCCAATTTTCAGCATTAGCTTCCTGGGAGTTGTCAAACTAATTCACCACCTGACGCTGACTCCACTCTGTCTGTTAATCATGGTAGTTGGGGTAATATTACCCAATCACGTCTGATTCACTGGTTTCACCTCTACCAGCAGAAAACCCACATATTACTCTATGGACACTCCTAACTCAGTGTTCAGTTTTCTTTCACATCCTACCTCATCACATTAGGTTCCTGACTTTGTCCTGTCTTGTCTGAGATTCGGTACCACTTCTAAATGATTCCCTTTTACAGCTTGGCCTTCTTGCCTTACCCATTTTTCTTTTCTTTAAGATATTTTTTTATTGTGAAAAATATCACACATAAACCAGTGTTGTGGTGGACACTGTGATGTGCTGCTTGGTCCCTTTCAGGAATAAAGGACCTAGTCCCAGTTGCTAGAAGCATGGCCAGCAAAATGCCCTCAGTTTTCAGTCCCCCATGTGAAAGGCCTCCGCTGAAGAGAGTTGCTTTGCTCAAGGTCAAGACCTTCTTCCAAGGGTGGCTTGCATCCAATGACTACTCAATGACTACTCAATAAAGACCTGTCCCCCACCACCAAATCAGGATAACTTTGGAGGGCCATTCCCACTTCAGAACTCCCTAGACGGTTGGCTGAGACCTCTACTAAGACTGCATTGCAGATAACTTCTTCCCCTATCCATCCTGCTTCTTTCAATTCCCTTCACCAGTTGTTTGTTCCAAGGACACTGCCAAATAAATCTCTTGCATGATAATCTTCATCTCAGCGCTGCTTCCCAGGGATTCCAACTTGTGACATGTGTATAATGCTTTATACACATTTATAAAGCATTGTACACAGGTTGCTTTCCAAACTGTACTCTTTGGAAGGAAGTCACAATGCTATGACTACACAGAGGGAGTGGGTAGTTATTTTCCACCTCGTTAAGGGAGGAGTAGTTATATAATTATTTGGAATTCTTCTGCATGAGAGATTTGTCTTTTCTCCCCCAGTTTCTTTATTGATTAAATTCATTGTTTATGTTAGTATCAATTTATGGATTAGAAAATACTTTGCCACTGCCAATGCCACTATATTTTATTGCTCAACTTGTTCCAGCTTTGTTCATTGGGAAGTCTTTCAGTTCACTCTCTTGTTCCTCCTTACTGTGTTCTGGTGTGTGTGTGTGTGTGTGTGTGTGTGTGTGTGTGTTAGCACTTTCTTGCTTTCTATCACTACAAGATGTTCCAGGCTCATCTTGTGTACTTCCTGCCCCAGTCCTAGACTCAGCCATTTCTCCAAAGAGATCTAGCTCCTTTTTTTTTTTTTTAATTGAAGAATGTGTTGTATTGCATTCTTGTATTAGAAAACAAGACCTGGGAGCTGGGTGTGCAAATAGAGTTTTTTGATTACCACTTTCTCTATTTTATGTGGGCTGAGTCTAGAGTTAAGGGCTAGCTTTTCCTAGGGCAGTTAAGCTAAACCTGCTCATCACACACACAAAAACTGAATCCTGTGAAACAATATACCTACTGGGGTATCATACTGATTAGTTGTGCTTCTATCAGAATATAGGATGGTATGGAAAGCAAGTGAAGTTGTAAAGAGTTTTGAATCCTGCAGTTCCTCTTCTTTCCATAGAAATAAATATTCCTATTGACTAGTGGTCTTCAGTGTTGGCTGTACATTACAATAACTTGGGAAGAGATACCCATCTCTGCCCTCAGAAATTCTGCTTTAATTGGCTTTAGGGGGAATAAGTATTTTTTAAATGTTCCCCAAGTGAGTACAATATGCAAATAGAACTGAAAACCACTGTTGTAAATCATGTGTCAATTATTTGGGTCAAAATGATTATGATTTTATTTTGTATAAAGTGTTTATTTTTAATGATTATTCTGTATTTATCAAGGTAAACTGAGATCAAGAAAGCATACATAACAGCCATGAAAATAATAAGGCATGTCTTTTCTCAGTTGCTTCTCTTCACTAAGAGTTTGCCTTGCCCAATGATCCTGAAAATGAACCAGTCATTTCCTCAGCGTGTCTATGCGCTCTTCCTTTCTTCAGCCTAATAGGCTTTCAGTTTGCCTCTTTTATTCTACAGTATGTTACTTTTAGCATTCTATGTTCAATTATGATCTCTCTTGTTCGAGATCAAGTGAATTACACATATTCAGACTGTCTGGTTTTTGTTTTTTCACTGAATTAGGAGTATATTTTAGTGATAACAGGGACACTGATCATCTCACATTCATCTGAAAAAAATCCCCAAAAGCCAAAAATCTCCTTCCTAGGCTGACTCCATAGGTGGTAAATGGTAACACTTGTCTCTGCTCTTTAATTTATGGCCTAAAGTTTCATTCACTTAACCCTACTCTCCTACAAATCAAACCACCCAACAAACTCTACAGACTAACTGGATGAATCATTTCCAGGCTGGTGGAGTCCTGTGATGATCCTCAGAATCACTGTGACAAAGGCCAGAAAGGTGACTAATGGTTAATTACTAGGTGAGTAGAGCCTTTCAGGAAGTAATGGACAATTTCATTACAGTGATGTTTCCTTTGACATTTTTGGCTTTAAGTATTTGGCATCAAAAGGAAAAGCATTACTAATTCAAGAAGAGAAACTGTCCTTGATGAAGAGCCTGAAGAACAAGTAACACTTTTCAGAGACTTTCTATACCTGTAAAAATGTGTATGATATTTGTCCTAATGCATTCTGTTATATACTATGTCATTCAAATACCTCTAAAACTGTGGGCTTTGAAATCACACTGCCTGGGTTTAGATATTTGGCTCTATCACTTATTTTGGGCAAATTCCTTAATCTCCATGAGCCTCAGTTTACTGATCTGTAAAATGGGGGTAATAATATTAGGCTAAAATACGAAATTGTCATTTTTATAGGTTATAGGCAGTCAAATATTGGCAATTTCCTATGTTAAACTTGATAATTCCTAGTTCATAAGGTTCTTGAGAGGATTACTTGAGATAATGACAGTCAAATACTTGGAACATTCTTGATACTTAGCAGGTACTCAATATATACCAGTCATGATTAATATACACTATTTTATTCTCTGCAAGTTTTGAACATGTAACATAACAATTTAGAAAAACTACTGTTATCATGATTAGACACATGGATGGTCAGTCCACTTCTTGCTAGTCATATATACCACGAGTTTAACTTAGTCCTTCCTGAAGTCAAGAGAACAATCAAATCAAGGCCTGGAATAGAGGTAGAACAGCACAATGCTTCATGGCAGGATTTGAGGAGCACCAAAAGATTTCACTCACCAAAAAAGATCTCCCTGATCATCCCAACCATTTAAATATCCTCAATATTTATTCTTTTATACATCCACTAGCATTACATCCACTAGAGTCCACTTAAACAATTCAAATATCTTAATTACATAAACATATATACACAACAAGAGATTAGGTGAGAAATTCATCAAAAAAAGAGAGGATGAGGTAAAAATGAGAAGTGTGAAGGACCAAAGTCGAACTGTTCACTTGTCAAGATGGCATCAAGCCAGCTCTTGGCAGGGATAGCCTCAAAAGCTCTTCTGTCTTATGACAGTACTTTGAATTCATTGTATAAATAAATTTTTTGGAAAAGAAAGGAAGAAAAGAAGAAAGGACAAATAAAAAGCAAAGCAGGGCTTCCCTGGTGGCGCAGTGGTTGAGAGTCCGCCTGCCGATGCAGGGGACACGGGTTCGTGCCCTGGTCCGGGAAGATCCCACATGCCTTGGAGCGGCTGGGCCGGTGAGCCATGGCCGCTGAGCCTGCACGTCTGGAGCCTGTGCTCCGCAATGGGAGAGGCCAGGCCACAACAGTGAGAGGCCCGTGTACCGCAAAAAAAAAAAAAGCAAAGCAAAATATTGCATCTGAAATGAAATTTTTAGTAAGGGTTACAGAGTGGTATTTGATTCCATCCCTCTTGACTTTATGCAGCAAATAGTATTTGTGTACAGTGATTTTGAAAAAGTACAGTGATTTTGAAAAAGAAGCCATATATCAGTAAATGATATATTTTTTTCTATTCGAACAGAAAGGAAAAGTAGCCTTACTGACCGAATGACGGAAGATTGATACACACTTTAAATGACTGATTTACAACAATTATCATCAGAATCTGCTATGTCCTTGATGACAAAAAATCAAACACTAGCAAACATTTTCCTCTTCCAAAGAGAATGCAGGGCAGTACATAAATCTTGCAATAGAAAACTGTTTGGTTTACATGTTTGGAATCTACATGTCATTGTTTACTTTCTGAAAATCTGACAAACACAGCCAGCAGAATAATGAGAATAAATTTTTGCATGGGAGAAAATTTCCTAGGTGCTTTTAACAGGGATTTTATAAAGATTTTAAAAAGCTTTATTTGTACCTCTTCCCCTCTCCTTTCCATTTAGAGAAAATGGAAACACTAACATTATTATTTTAAACTTAGTATTTCTATTTTCACTCTTTCCCCACCTTTCTCCTTATTATTAGGCTCACTCATGACATTTTTGGCAAATTAAGTGTCTAAATTATTCCTCAGAAATAAAGTGAAGTAAAAACAAAAAGGAAACAGCTCATCTAATTGGGCAAAGAGTTGTCTGGAGGAGAAGCATATCCTCAGAGGGCCATCTGTGCTCCCTCATTTTTCTTCCCCTCTTAACTTGATTTTGCATAAGCACAGTTTCCCTGCTTAACCAGGAGGTTTTCAACTGCCATATGACCTACAGCCAATACTGCAGTACTTATCTTTTCTTCCTATACATATAACTTGTCTTTATAACACAGCATCTTACCTGCACCCCATCTACCAGCTGCTTGTGGGTGAAGTTAGGTAAGAGCCTCCTGGAGTCTTCTGTGTCTTCAAGCAGCTAGGTTTCCTTGGATGCCATGACATCCTGTGCTCTGCCACTTAGTAGCTGCGTGACCTTGGGTGAGTAACTTAACATCCTTGTACTTCAGTTTTCCTTATCTAAAAATAAGGATGATAAAGTACTTGTCTTATAGGGCTTTTGATGAGAAAATACTTGTTAAGCACTTTGTAAATGATGACAGGAATTATTATGGTAATGATGACAATGAAGAAAATATTCCTGGACCACTTAAACAGATTTTCAACTACATCTCTTAATTTGTCTGGGTCCCAGGAGTGTCAGTGGAGAGAACCTGGCTCATGGCCATATTTGGTGTTTAGTCATATACAGAAATGTTTGATGTACTCATGGGAGGATGGGTTTAGGGAAACCAGATTAAAGGGAGGGCAATGGGATCTCTGAAATAAAAATCTTTATAAGGGAGTAGGGAGTTTGTTATGCTTAGGTCACTTGGGTCAAAGTCCGAGTTAGAAGGTAAAAGAAGGTTCCAAATACAATGTGTGGCTGCATGTGAACCTACCCTGACCTAGCGTCAACCCGCCAGCTGCTATGTATGAAAGAATTATATCTTTAGGGGTCCAGAGAACTCTGCTGTAGAAATCCCTCTAAAGAGCTTAACAGGAAAGAGGGAAGAAATCATTAATTGGTCACTGCCTTCTGGGAGCTCACAATCAAGAATAGACATACATGTAAGGGAACTATAGATGGAGCAAAAGAAACATGAATGTATAAAGTATTGATCTATTTACATGATATGTAAATTAAAGGTAAAGGTACTTTAGAAATGGAGCCCATATGATGAGTGCCATAAGATTACCAAATGAATATTAGTTATGGTGAAAGACAGATATTAGCTCTCATTTGGAAGCAGTGAGCTTGAAACAAATTTATTTTAGAGCTTGGGACAATTTTATTTTAGGGCTTAACCTATTTTAGCTTATCACTGGAGGCTGGATCAAGGGAAAGGATCCCAGGTCTTATGGGTTGAATTGTGTCCCTCAAAAAGATGTGTGGAACAATGTTCATTGGAGCACTATTTACAATAGCCAGGACATGGAAGCAACCTAAGTGTCCATCGACAGATGAATGAATAAAGATGTGGCACATATATACAATGGAATATTACTCAGCCATAAAAAGAAATGAAATTGAGTTATTTGTAGTGAGGTGGATGGACCTGGAGTCTGTCATACAGAGCGTCAGAAAGAGAAAAACAAAGACCGTATGCTAACACATATATATGGAATCTAAAAAAAAATGGTTCTGATGAACCTAGGGGCAGGACAGGAATAAAGACACAGATGTAGAGAATGGACTTGAGGACACGGGGAGGGGGAAGGGTAAGCTGGGACGAAGTGAGAGAGTAGCACTGAAATATATGAACTACCAAATGTAAAATAGATAGCTAGTGGGAAGCAGCTGCATAGCACAGGGATGTCAGCTTGGTGCTTTGTGCCCACCTAGAGGGGTGGGATAGGGAGGGTGGGAGGGAGGCATAAGAGAGAGGGGAAAAGTGGATATATGTATACGTACAGCTGATTCACTTTGTTATACAACAGAAACTAACACAGCATTGTAAAGCAATTATACTGCAATAAAGATGTTAAAAAGAAAAGTTAAAAAAAGAAAAGATATGTGGAAGTCTTAACCCCTAGCACCTATAAATGTGACTTTGTGTAGAAATAAGGTCTTTGTAGATGTAATTAAGTTAAGATAAAGTAATTAGGATGGGTACTAATCCAGTATGATTACTGTCTTTGGAAGTAAAGGAAAACATCACATGAAGAGAGACACACAGGGTGAATGCCGTGTGATGATAGAGGCAGAGATTGGAGTGATGCAGCTGTAAACCAAGGAACACCAGGGATTAACGGCCACCACTAGAAGGCAGAAAGAGGCAAGAAAGGCTTCTACTCAGAGCCTTGGAGCACAGCCCTGCCGACACCTTGATTTTTGTACTTCTAGCCTCCAGACTGTGGGAGAATAAATTTCTGTGGTTTTAAGCCACCCAGTTTATGGTACTTTGTCATGGTAGCCCTAGAAATGAATATACTCAGGTATGCTGTCGGCAGTAAGTACTGTCACCATCAATTTACCACTAAAGAGTGTTCTCTTTAGGCAGCTTAGTCATAGCTTTTTTAAAAGTCATTTTTAAAACCTTGAATGTGCCCTCATAAATAAATTTTCAGTTAATAGTTGCTCTTAGTAACCATGTTAAAATCTATTCTGTGTATTTAGGTCTTCTGCCCATTTTTTAATTGGATTGTTTGTTTTTTTGATATTGAGCTCCATGAGCTGTTTGTATATTTTGGAGATTAATCCTTTGTCTGTTGTTTCATTTGCAAATATTTTCTCCCATTCTGAGGGTTGTCTTTTTGTCTTGTTTATGGTTTCCTTTGCTGTGCAAAAGCTTTTAAGTTTAATTAAGTCCCATTTGTTTATTTTTGTTTTTATTTCTGTTACTGTAGGAGGTGGGTCAAAAAAGATCTTGCTGTGGTTTATGTCAAAGAGTGTTTTTCCTATGTTTTCCTTTAAGAGTTTTATAGTGTCTGGTCTTACATTTAGGTCTTTAATCCATTTGGAGTTTATTTTTGTGTATGGTGTTAGGTAGTGTTCTAATTTCATTCTTTTACATGTAGCTGTTCAGTTTTCCCAGCACCACTTATTGAAGAGGCTGTCTTTTCTCCATTGCATGTTCTTGCCTCCTTTGTCATAAATTAGGTGACTATATGTGCGTGGGTTTATCTCTGGGAATTCTATCCTGTACTATTGATCTATATTTCTGTTTTTGTGACAGTACCATACTGTCTTGATTACTGTAGCTTTGTGGTATAGTTTGAAGTCGGGGAGCCTGATTCCTCCAACTCTGTTTTTCTTTCTCAAGATTGCTTTGGCTATTCAGGGTCTTTTGTGTTTCCGTATGAATTGTAAAATTTTTTGTTCTAATTCTGTGAAGAATGCCATTGGTAGTTTGATAGGCCTTGCATTGACTCTGTAGATTGCTTTGGGTAGTATAGTCATTTTCACAATATTGATTCTTCCAATCTAAGAATATGGTATATTTACCCATCTATTTATGTCATCTTTGATTTCTTTCATCAGTGTTTTATAGTTTTCTGAGTACAAATGGAAGACCTAAATAGACATTTCACCAAGGAAGACATACAGATGGCCAAGAGGCACATGAAAAGATGCTCAACCTCACTAATTATTAGAGAAATGCAAATCAAAACTACAGTGAGGTATCACCTCATGCTGGTCAGAATGGCCATTATCAAAAAATCTAGAAACAATAAATGCTGGAAAGGGTGGGGTGAAAACGGTACCCTCCTGCACTGTTGGTGGGAATGTAAACTGATACAACCACTATAGAAAACAGTATGGAACCTCCTTAAAAATCTAATAATAGAACTATCATATGACCCAGCAATCCCACTACTGGGCATATACCCTGAGAAAACCATAATTCAAAAAGAGACATGTACCGCTATGTTCATTGCAGCACTATTTACAATAGCCAGGACATGGAACCAACCTAAATGTCCATCGACAGATGAATGGATAAAGAAGATGTGGCACATATATACAATGGAATATTACTCGGCTATAAAAAGAAACAAAACTGAGTTATTTGTAGTGAGATGAATGGACCTAGAGTCTGTCATACAGAGTGAAGTAAGTCAGAAAGAGAAAAACAAATACCGTATGCTAACACATATCTATGGAATCTTAAAAAAAAAAAAAAAGAGGTACTGATGAACCTAGTTGCAGGGCAAGAATAAAAACGTAGACATAGAGAATGGACTTGAGGATGCAGGGTGGAAGGGGGAAGCTGGGGCAAAGTGAGAGTAGCATGTACATACACACACTACCGAATGTAAAATAGTTAGCTAGTGGGAAGCAGCAGCATAGCACAGGGAGACCAGCTCGGTGCTTTGCAATGACCTAGAGGGGTGGTATAGGGAGGGTGGGAGGGAGGCTCAAGAGGGAGGGGATATGGGGACATATATATGCATACGGCTGACTCACTTTTGTGTACAACAGAAATTAACACAGTATTGTGAAGCAATTATACTCCAATAAAGATCTATTAAAATAAAATAAAATAAAAATAAAAACCATGGCAACAGCAAAAAATCTATTCTGTGTCTGGCAAAGAGACTTTATTTAATAATTTTTTGCTGGTCAGCCTTTAGTCTCTCCGTTTACACTGCCATTTATTTCTACCTCAAGTGTGTTTGGTCTTCAGTTGCCCATTCTAATGTACCTACCATTTTAATCTGCAGTCCGCTGCATGTTGGGTCTATTCCATCCTGGTGTAGTAAGTACAGGCAGTTCTGTGTTCATGTTGTTTCTTATGTTTCCATAGGCAAAACATTTCATTACTGTGGGTTTCCCTTCTAGTTCTGACATTTTAGGAGGAGTTCTTGATTTTTTAAGGTTTTCTCACACTTTTAATGAAAAAGCAAATGTAGGGTGGTCTCATTCAGTCAGGTCCCATGTAAGGCATTATAAATGAAGCCCACTCCAAGCTAGGAACCCTATATTTGCTTTTAATTTTTGATGCTTTTGCAGGTCATTAACTTACGAGTTCTCACTTTGTCACTGCAAGATAAGCATAAAACAAAGACTGCTTTTCTTTGGAGACTGAGAATCATCTTGAGCCCCAGAGACTCTTAAGGCTTAATCTGTAAAAATTAATAAACAGAAACCTCAATTAAATACAGTTGGGAGACCAGAGGGGGAGCTCCCATGCCCTGCAATGATAGTAAAGCCCTGCTGGTAGAAGAAAGACTCTTCTTCCCTGGAAAGACTCAGCCAATGAAACAGCACAGACTCTTGGTTTACTATAGTCCTCCCAACTTCCTTTTCCCCTCTATAAAAGAGTTCTTCTTCCCTTGCCCTGCAGGAACCTGCCTGTGGCTTGCCATGCCTGCAGACCCCAAATTGTGATTCTCTACTGATCCCAAATAAACTCCTCTTTGCTGAGAAATATCTGGCACTCTGTTTCAGGTCAACAAACCCTAACTCTTATCAGGGTGTCCTTTAGGAAGCCATTGCTCTGGTTCTTTCACATGCAAGTTTTCATCACATCCGTTATATAAAAATTGAGGCCTGCCTTAGCCAAAAGTAGACTGAATTTTGCCTCCAGTTGTTCTTCCCTTTTCAGCCTTCCTTTTCTACCAGCAACTTCTTACCCCTTTTACCTCTTGAGAGCTGGTTTCTCTTTGAAAATCTGACAAACTAACACAGCCAACAGGGTAATCAGAATTAATTTTCACATGGGATAAATCTTCCTAGGTGCTTTTTAACAAGGATTTTAATAAATATAATATGCTAACTTTAATGGTAGGAAGAACAGGCCTTAAGAGGTAGGGAAGATTATTTTCTGTTTTGTTTTGAGCAGGAGAGACCTCATGGTACCGTTTAGATGTACATCTTATTTTAAGTTTTCAGATATTTTTAGAGGATAAAAGTAGAAAAAAGAGGCTTGTATTTATAGTGCGCTTTTCCAGTTAACACTGACTGTCCAGTGCAATGGTTCTAGCATTTTCAGGCTCCACCAAAAGAACATCAAGCATCTCCCTTCCTTTTGGTGTCTGCTTGGTTGCTCTGTATTTCCAAGGACTATTAGAAGAATAGTCTAATAGTTGGTTCAGGAATTCCAAAACAACCCAGAGCTCTCATAATAAGCAGAGTGTTGGCTATTTTTTCAATCAAAGCAAGAATAAGATGCATGCAAAATAAAAGATTTTGTTAGCTGGCCATTTTCAAAGTGGCAAACGGAGGGGAGAGGCACTGTGCTGACAAACAGTTCTCAAAACTGTGTGATTTCCAAGTCTTGGAGCTTCGATCAAAATTATTAAGCGGGTTTTCAGAATATATAATTTCTATTTTCCCATCATTCCTTTCTGGTAAATACTGAAGAGTAACAGTGTTTGACATCTTTTATTGATGCTTTTTAAATGATGATTTGGAAACACAACTTATTTTTTATAATGCATGTTTGTTGGGTTGTTGAATGCATTTATTTTTAGCTTCTTCGTTTTTCTCTATCAGCAAATGTTTATTAGTGACATTTTATAACATTCCAGGACGAGTGCTAGAGGTGCAAAGATAAAACATAGTTTCAGACCTCAAGGATTTCACAATACTGTATCAAGATAATAAATAATTATCATATTGCTTGAAAAGTAAAATAACAAAAGTATTTGTATGTTAAAGAGGCCACGTAGGACAAAAGGACCAATGCGGATTTGGTAGACTGGAGAAGGTTTTGCAGAAGAGGAGATCCTTGAGTTGGGTATTAAAGGCAGATTATGAGTTTAACATACAGATGAGAAGTGTATAGGCCGGTGGAAGGCATTTCCAGAAGGAGGAATAGTCTGTACCAGAGCAAAAAGGCGGAATTTGGAAGCCATTTGAAAGTCATTTTGGAATGGCTGGAGCACAGGAGCATCTGTGAACTGTGATGCACACAGAAGGCAGGGGCCCAATCGCAGAGGACCTTACTAAGGAATCTAAGAAAACGTGGACATTCTGAAGGCTGTTATCTGAAATTTGTGTATGAGAAAAATTGGATATTGGATTTAAGAATGATGAAACTGGAGGGAGATAGAACAATTAGGAGACTATAATGTTAAGGTAAATAATGATGAGATTCTGAGGTTAGGCAGTAGACATGTGTGGGAGAAGACAAGATAGAAATAAGAGATGTTTAAGAGACAAAATTTAACAACTAGTTGGGCCTTGGGAAAGAGAAGAAAAGGCATTTAGGTAAAGCAGAAGGAATGGGTTAAGTAGCAAAAACTGAATCAAGTAGAGGATGATATTCCATAATACCTGAATCTCAGCTTTGTTCATGGGTAGAGCAATAACAACTACTGTTCACTCATTCATTCACTCATTTGACATATTTTTGGGAGTCTGTTGTATGTCAGCCTCTGTCTAGGTTCTAAGGGTATAGAGATGAATAAGGGAGATCTATCATTGCTTTCCTGGAGTCTATAATCTAGTGGAGGGGAGATAGATATAATACAGAAGTAAACATATAGATAAACAAGATAATTTCAAATGGCTATAAATAATAAAAGAAAATAAAGCAGGGTCAAGTGATAGCGCATGACTGATGGGGTGAGTGCTATTTTGGACTGGGTGATCACGGAAGGTCTCTCTGAGAATGATGAGGAAGGACCAGACATGAAAAAATCTGAGGCAGAGAGTTCTAGGCAGAGAAAAAAACTAGGGCAAGACGCTGTTGGGGAAACAAGCTTCGAGGAAAGAAGGAAGGCTGGTGAGGCGGGACAGTAGTGTGCTACAGCGGGTGAATGGAATGAGAGGGGTTGGAGAGGAAGCTGAGGCTCAATCATGTAAGCCTTCATGAACCATGGTGAATAACTCAGGCTTCATTCTAAGTGCAACAGAAATCCATTGAAAGATTTTAGACGTGAAAGTGATGTGACATGAGTTATTTATTTATAAAAATAAATTTATTTTATTTATTTGTTTCTGGCTGTGTTGGGTCTTTGTTGCTGCATGCGGGCTTTCTCTAGCTGTCGCAAGCAGGGGCTACTCTTCGTTGTGGTGCGCGGGCTTCTCACTGCCATGGCTTCTCTTGTTGCAGAGCATGGGCTCTAGGCGAGTGGGCTTCAGTAGTTGTGGCACGTGGGCTCAGTAGTTGTGGCTCGTGGGCTTAGTTGCTCTGTGGCATGTGGGATCTTCCCAGACCAGGGCTCAAACCCATGTCCCCTGCATTGGCAGGCAGATTCTTAACCACTGCGCTGCCAGGGAAGTCCCATGACATGATTTATGTTTTCAAAAGTTCATTCTGGATGCCATGGAAGAATGGATTGTAGTGGAATCTTGGAGACCATTTGAGCAGTAGTCCAGTAAAGCAGTGATGGGGTCTTGGGGTTTGGCAGCACAGATGAAACAGTTTGTGGATATATTTTGGAAATAGAGTTGATAGTGTGTGCTGGAAGGTAGGACTTTGGTAGAGTACCATTGGGTGGATGATAACACCATTTTACTAAGACGGCAGAAGACTTGAGGAGTGGGGGAGGTCAAGAGTTCTATTTTTTATCTGTTAAACTTGAGGTGCTTATCACATGAAGATGTCAAGGAGGTGCTGAATGTATTACTTTGGAGTTCAGGGGAAGATGGAAATTTGGGAGTGTATAGATGTATTTAAAACAATAGGAGTGGATAACATTACTTTGGAGAGAGTGAGGCTACAAAAGAAAAACGTTTCTAGGACTGAACCTGAGATATTGAGTTTGAGCTGGGAAAAGGATCCAGCAAAGGAGACTGAGAAGGAGCTTTCCATGATATATATAGGCAGGAAACCAGAATGGTATGGTGTCACTGAAGCCAAGAGAAGAAAGTTAATCAATGAGGGAGAAGTGATCACCTGGGTCAAATGCTGCAGAGAAGGGGTGCAAAACTGAGGACAGATTTAACACCACTGATGATTTGACAAGAGGAGATCCAGTGGAATTGTAGGGATGGGAAACTTGATTGGAGTCAAGGAGAGAAATGAGGTATGAAAGTAGAGGTGGTGTCTTTCAAGATATTTTACGGTGCAGTGAAGGTAAAGGAATTTAATGTTGCTACTATTCGCTGAGCACCATCCTGTGCTAGGCATGTTTTGCATATATTATCTGTAATTTTCACAACAACTCTACCAGGTAGGTATTTTAATTTTCATTGTTTAGATAATCAAGCAGAAGATGAAAAGAACAAGAAACCTTCTTAAAGCCACATAACTTGGTGATGAGAGAGCAGGAGTTCAAGCCCAGGTCCGTCTTGGTCCAAGTTCTATCTCATTCCAGTTCGTCATATCCGCACCAGAGTAGCAGATCACTCCATAGGCATAACTTTCCAGAACCTAAGAAATCCTTCTCAATTTCTGGCCCAAAATATTTTTCCTGAAAATTACAATGCTCCTGAAATTTCACTAATAGGGATTTAAAAAAATCCATTCTTGATAGTTTTCAGGCTTGTTATTGATTAAAATGTCAACAACCAAAGGAAAACTAATATGCAACAGCTTAATGTGGATTCCTATGGTTTTAAGTACTGTCAAGACATCCCAACTTTTTTTTCCTTCAACCTAGAACTTTCCTTTGTGCTCTGGGTTCACACTTCCAACTTGACATTTGATTGCCTTACAGGCATTTAAAAATCAACGTATCCCAAATGGTAGTCTTGACTTCCAGAACCCCTCTTCCAATTCCCCACAACAGAGCAAGTAAATAGTGAGACAGTCCTTTCAGTTGTTTATTGCAGAAACCTCGTAGACATCTTCTAATTCTCTTTCCTTATCCCTCTCATCAGATCCATCAGGTTATGCCGGTTCTGCCTTTAAGGGAGACCTTATATCTGTCTTCCCTTGTCCATCTTCAGGATCCCACCTTTACTTCTACTACACCATCCAAGATGGGTCTCTCCTACTCTATCTTCTCACTTATTGCTATTAATTTCCTTCTAGCACTTGTGCTGTGCTCTTATCATTTGGCTTAATTTTTGTTTACTGGTTTATCTTTTGTTTATATCTCTCCTCTAGAATGTAAATTCCATAAGGACAGGGACTTCATTTCAATTACATTGTATTCCCATTGTTTATCATGATTAGCACAATGCTAGGTACATGGTAGATGCTCAACAAATATATTAGTACTTGAATGAAAAGATGGATGAATAAATAATTTCCATGTGGTTGGCAGGGACTCAAGGTAAGGAAATAGCCCCAGCCAACTGTGGTTGGAAAAAAAATGTGGCAAAACCCATGGTCATCAAATTCAGGCTCTCCAGTGGTTTTGAGGCACAGAAGCAAATGGGGTTGGCTCCCTGCCAGTGGCACACTTTCCTTCTCCCTCTCCTGAGTGAGCTGTACATTACTCTTCTCTGACATGGCAGTAATACAAACAACAGCTTATTGTTTGGTAGTTCACAAAGCACATGCAGGTATGTTACTTTCATAACCTGCGAGATGGGGACTAGATTTTACAGATGCGAAGTTTGAAGAATAAGAGAATATGTCATAGAGTTGCTAAGAGCTGAAACCAGTGTTGGGCCTGCATCTCTGATTCTGGGTCTCCTATGCATTCCACATGCTACACTTATATTTTCTATCTACAGGACATCATCCCCACCTTCAAAGTACAGCAATCTTGCAAGGTCAATGCCAGGTGATCTTGCCCAACTATAAACCCTTCTGTTGAAAAGGGACATCTACTTTAGAATATTACCTAGGATGCATCTTGCTCATTTCTAAAAACTAGGAAAGAAACCGAAAACTGTAATGATTTATAACTTACTGAGATTTTTACATACAATGATCTCAGTCCTCAAAATGACCTAGGGAAATAGGTAGAATAGGTTTATTATCCTCATGTTCCAGATAAGTTATCTGAATCTTAGGAAGGAAAGGGCTCAGGGTTACCCATTTACAGAACACTGATTAAAAGCATGGATTCTTGGAGGAACCCTGCCTGTTTGATTCCTAGTTCAACTATTTATTAGCTATGCAATCTTGGGCAGGTTCCATAACGCTCTGTGCCCAAGTTTCCTCATCTATAAAACAGGGATAATAATAGTATGTACCTCATCAGGTTATTGTGAGGATTATATCTGTTAATCCATGCAAAGCATTTTGTGTAGTGTCTGGCACATAGTAAGCTCTCAATAAACACTGGCTATTAAAAAGTAACTGAGCCAGGCCTTGGCCCTATTTGTCTGGCTCCAATTCTAGTGGTCTTCCTATCATTCAAGTTAGTCCGCATCTTAGAAAAACAAGTCGAAATAAATTTCTTTTGAAATGCTCTTTTCAGGAGCATCTGAGCCAAAGATGTGTTGTTTAGATTTTTACTTAACTCGTGACTGGATTGCGGAGCAGTGATAAGAACTTAATGTTGTTACATCTTATGAAATCACTGCATAGAATGTAATTTGGCAGAGGGTATGCTGAGGATACTAATATAAACATAAAGAGTTGTTCTTTTTCATTTTAATTTTCTTCTCCAGATTTTCAGATCTGGAGCAAATGTGCCATGTCTTTTTGTAATGAAACATGCTCGGATTTACTGGGTGTCAAAAGAGAAAACTTCTCTTTCAACTTCAAATATTTAACACAATATTAGAGGATGCCCCAACTATTTATTACTTTTCTGTGTGTTTAGGGCTGTATCCTAGAAGAATAAAAGGCTGGCACATTATATATGAGAATATTTTTTGCAGCATCATTTCTAATACTAAACAAAACAAAACAAAATGCCCAGGAGGAAGGATATGATTAAGTGAATTTAGAAACACCCATTCTAAAGAATATTAGGCAATAAAAAAGACTGAGCTATATACTAGAGGAATACCTGTGATATATTGCTAAGTGAAAATAAATCATGTTGCAGATTATGTACATAGAATGATCCTATTTTTGTTTAAAACCTCTAAAATCAATATATATGTATATTTTTCAGTAAGTATGAGAAGCATGAAGATATGAAAGTGACAGTATCTATTGGAACAGGGTAGTACTGGAGAGGATTGCTAGAATCTGCAAGAATGCTACTTTTTAAAAAACTACATCTGACATTATTTTACACACAGGAAGCATACATCACTTATGTAATAAAAAGTCTAACAAGAACAAATTAAAAAAATGGTTTTCTTTAGCAGTGGCCAACTTACACATTCACTCTCCTGAAGCCCACTGAGGAAACATTGATTAGATGCCCAGAGGCACCCAGCGGTGAAGCTGTCTATCCTGTTTAGAAATCAAACCTCTGACCTTGGTCTCAATAGTACGAAGCTCCAAATGAATTAATACCCCCTGTTTATACATAATCATAGCAAATTGTAAAAATATACACTGGTACAGGATCACACCTGTCCTTAATTAAGCATGAGTTAATTATTTAATTGTTAGCCTCTCAATTCATAAAAGTTATGATACTTGAATTTCAGTATACTGTGAAGCTAGAACTATAAAATCTCAAGCTCAGGTATAATAAATGTAATTGCCTTTTTTCCGCTGATTTACCGGTGTTCTTTAAAATTTGTGTTTGATGTCATTTAAGCCATATCTGCTATTGTCACAACCGACTATAGGTTTCAAATTAGTAAAGTCTTTGAAATATGACTCTGCTCAGTAGAAAGGAATCTGCAGCACTTGGCATAAAGATTATAATCTTTGGCCTTTCTGTGGCAAGATTTACAACTGTGACCTTAGGCTCTACACTCTTTTGGAGTGTAGTCACTTTAAGTTACCAGTGATGATTGCTTTGAGTTACTAGGTCAGTGTGAATTGCCTAATATAATGTCAGATCCGTGCTTGCCAAGGGCTGGGCAGTATTAGGGACATGAAACAAAGTGAATTTTAATGTCTGTAGAAGGCAGTGCTCTGATATACGAGCGGCATCAGTAACAGTGAATTTCCACAGCAGGAGACTTTTAACACCAGTTCTTAACCTCTTCCATGCTACTCATTCTTTAATTCATGAAATATTATGAGTTCACTTTTAATTAGGTGAAAAAGTCTGAAACTACCCAGTTAAAGAGATAAAAAGAAAGAGTTAAAAGCTAGCTCTATCTTAGAGCCAACCTTTTCCCAGTATGATAAAAAGAGAGAGTTGTATGAGGGATGATGCAAAGCTGCAAACAGTGCCCTCCAATTCCGTTAACGCACCACTACCTAGAAGTTGAACTTAAGCCTTCGTCCCGCCGCAGTTCTAAAATGAGTACTTTGTTTAAAATTCAGAACTATATATCTGGATGACAAGCAATAAAGGCGGTGGAAGAATTTGTTTTTTAGTAGTCAGACGTTGCCTAGTTTTTAACAGGAAGTCGCGCACAATATCTGAAACCAGACCTTTCTTTGATACACTGCACTTAAATATGTTACAAACACTAGATGGCACTCTAGGGTCACTTTTCTAGTGCCTTCCTCCAGTACCAAGTTCCTTCAACCTTAATTCCCTCCTTTAAAAAGAGCAAACATGCTATTTAAACAAAGGTCCCTGTAGTTGCTCTGTAGTTCTGTTTTTATATTTATAGTCATGTAATCAATATGTTGGAAGAGTAATTAATTTTTAACCTCAGTCCACGGGGAGATCAAATGTTAGTGGAGTTAATGGATGGAACAGACTTCATTATTCTAAAGTAACACTAATGATAAGGCAGGGAAGAAAGTGGAGGGTTGTAAACAATTGTGTCATCAAACACCATCATAAAGCAACAGTGCAATGTGATCACGGGGTGCTGACCTATTGTCACTCTCCATCAGTGCAGCTGTAGTTTCCACTTTAGTTAACTAGACGAAATTGAAATAGTCTCCTAATAGAGCTTTTAAAATATTTCCTTTTCCAATCAATGCTGTTGGAGTTATTATTCCAAATAACAGTTCTGATTTTGTTGCCCCTCTGTTTTGAAAACATTTTGTCATTCCCCATTCCCTAACACCTTAAGGTGATATTAAAGGCCTTTGATGATTTGAGTCCTCTGTGCTCCTGGAGCATACACCCTAGCTCCAGGAGAGCCATGTGAGTCTTCAGCCACAATATTTTTCCAGTGCTATGTGCCTGACTGTGTATTATCTTCTTCCAAGAGAGGTAACAACCCAGTGCAGCTTCTGTACTGCATCATATCTGTGGGCATGGAGGGTTCTGGATGGGCTCATTCGCGGGACAGGAGTGGGGTGGCACGGCCAGAGATGAGAGGCTGGAAGCCAAAAAGGACAACACCCACACTCTTTTATCCTGATTGTATTCTCCCATCACCCAACCCCACCTTGGAATTTCCAAACACTTCCCAGAATCATGAGAGAATAAGAAAGATTGTTATGTTGCAGGCAGTGGAGGCTTACAGTCAATCAGGCACCAAGGCCTATTATCAATAGACATATTATTATGTCTTTCCCAAATATTATTATGGTCAAATGAATCTCTCTTGTTCCTTAACCATTCTTGTACTTTGCTGACTTCTTTGCTGATATGACTCTCTCCATTTGGAATATCCTTTTCAGGTCTATCCATCTGGGCCTAATTCACATGCATCTTCTTTTACAAAATCTTCTTTAGCCCCTTCTAGCATAATGAATTGCATTATACCTGAATTCTCAGATTTCTTAATTTATATGCCTATTACAGTAATCTATTGCAGTTAGGATTTCTGTCCTTATTTTTCTTTTCTAATAAAATTGTAAATTATATGAGAATTTGGAAATCTTTGTATCTCCTACACTGTTTAACCAAGTGCCTCATACAACGCTGACAGTCCATAAATGTTGAATTTACTGAAATTAGATAGAATAAAACTGGATCAAAGGACCCAGGGTGGATGGCTGTGTCTTTTTCTTGGATTAATCATTAAAAGAGGATGATTAACTGGTTTATTCCATAAAAAACACTGGTTGATACTTGTCTTGTAGACACACTGTGTAAGAAACTATTAGTTGCCCATCAACATCCATTCTCCCCTTATTCCTCAACAGAATTCTGGTTTTTAGCTGGGCCATTGCTGTGAAAAAATAAAGGACAACATTTCCCAGCCACCCCTTGCATCTAGCTGTAGCTCTAAGGCTACATTCTGGCTGAATTTAGCAGTAGAACAGTTTTGCAGGCCTTTTAGGGATGTTCTTAAAGAATGCTGATTCACATGGACATAGAGAACAGACTGGTGGTTGCCAAGGGGTAGGGGGTGGGGGAAGGATGGAGTGAAAGACTGGGGTTAGCAGATGTAAGCTTTTATATATAGAATGGATAAACAACAAGGTCCTACTGTATAGCACATAGAACTATATTCAATATCCTATGATAAACCATAATGGAAAAGAATATAAAAAAAGAATGTGTATATATATATATATATATAAAATGGAATCACTTTGCTGTACAGCAGTAATTAACACAACATTGTATGTCAACTATATTTCAATTAAAAAAAAGAATGCTGATTCTGAAACTCAGGAAGCCATTTGCACCACAAAGGTGACCTTGAGGATAGAAGCCATGCACGGGGATGGCAGAGCAGAAAGACTGGAGCCTGGGTCCCTGACAACATCTTGCAGCCTCTATCCCAGTCCTCCACTACCTGTCTCCCAACCTGTTTTGTGTAAAAGAAGGAAACTCTTTTCTCATTTAAGCCACATTGTTTTGGGGTTTTCTGAACCTAATCCTGATGCACAGAATCTGGATTAATTGTGGACCATTACGTTTTTTGTTTTCGGGGATTTTCTCTAAGAATGATAATGATTGTATAAATTTATCATCTAAGTATGAGCAGGAGTTGAGGTGCTCAAAGTGAACAGGTAGATGCAGGATGCACAATTTTCCATTTCAAAATGAAAGAAGACAAGCTTGAATATCATTTGTTAATTATATCTGGATGGTGGGAGTGGGTGTGCAGGGAGAGGGTTAAACAAAAATGGAAGAAATTAACAATTGTTGAGGGTCTTTACCAGCTAGTAGCAAAACATACATACTTTTATTTAATCTTTCCAGATGATAACTTTGCATTTTATGATGAGGTAACTCCTTCTCAAAGTCCCTGACCTCTAAACACTGTAGTGCCCTGAGGTTCCATCCTTGGCCCTCTCTAGCTTCCATCCCTAGATGACCTCATCTTGTTCCATAGCTTTATACCACCAAATGTTGATGTTTTTGCCTCTCCAGGCTTTAGACCTACATATTCAAATGTCTACTTGGCATTTCCACTTTTTTGTCTAAAAGGCATCTGAAACTGACTTTTCTGAAGTAGAACTCTTGATCTGACCTGTGACTCTCCCCGCTTTCTCTCTCAGTAAGAGGGGACACCATCCTTCCAGTTGCCTAAGCCAAAAATACAGGAATCATCTTTGGTCATTCCCTTTCCCTCCTTACCCACATATAATTCATGAACACGGTGCATTCATTTTATCTTTAAAATGCATCTCAGACTTCCCTGGTGGAGCAGTGGTTAAGAATCCGCCTGCCAATGCAGGGGACACGGGTTCGAGCCCTGGTCCAGGAAGATCCCACATGTCGCGGAGCAACTAAGCCCGTGCGCCACAACTACTGAGCTTGTGCTCTAGAGCCCATGAGCCACAACTTAAGCCCGTGCATCTAGAGCCCATGCTCTGCAACAAGAGAAGGCACCACAATGAGAAGCCCATGCACTGCAACGAAGAGTAGCCCCCGCTCTCTGCAACTAGAGAAAGCCTGCACAGCAACGAAGTCCCAACGCAGCCAAAAATAAATACTTTTATATTTAAAAAAATGCATCTCAAATCTATCCACTTAGCTCTACTTCAATCCCTCTATCCAACTTCAAGCCTGCCCTGATCTCATGCCTGGCATTATTCAATGGGCTCCTGCTTCTCTTGCATTGCTACAATCTATTTTCACTCTGCAGCCAGACTAATCTATTAAAAATAAATCATGTCCTCTCTTGCTTAACACCCTTCAGTAACTTCCCATTGCTGTTAGGATAGAAATCGAAGTGGTTCTTGCGTACGTTTCTAACTCTGCCTCATACCATGCTTCCCCTTCAACATTATTACTGCCGTGCAGGTTGGTTTCCGGGGCCTTCAACAGGCAAAGTCCTCTTCTTCTCCAGAAGCAGAGTCTGTACAGGTGTCCTCCCTGCCTTGACTGCTCCGCACCAGCTGTTCACACTGTGGGCTCCTCTTCATCTTCAGGTCTTAGCTCATGTTTTGATTTCTTAGAGAGGCCTTTCCTGATCCCCCTGTGCCAAATAGTCATTTTAATCTTAATTTTATTATCCTATTTGTTCCTTTTGTAGCACTTAAAACAATTTGAAATTAACTTTTGTATATCTATCTCTGTGTATCTATCTATCCATCCATCACCTATCTATCTATCTATCTACCTATCTCTATCATCTTTCTTTCTCTCTACTTTGGGATAAAGGCCCTATGGGGGCAACAGTCTGTCTAGTATATCCTCTGCTGCATCTTTCCTTCTTAGAACAGTGTGTGTTACGTAGAAGGCTCTCAATAACATGTTAAAATGGAATAAGTGGACAACCATATTTGTTTACAGGCAAATGGTGAGTAGATGGCAGAGCTGGGATGGGAACCTGGCTCTTTCTTGCTTTCAACCCTTATTTATTCATTACAAGATCTTCCTATCAGCCAACCAGGACTCAAGAGTTCTTCTCTCTGGGCTTCCTTGGTGGCGCAGTGGTTAAGAATCCACCTGCCAATGCAGAAGACACGAGTTTGAGCCCTGGCCCTGGAAGATCCCACATGCCGCGGAGCAACTGGGCCCATGTGCCACAACTACTGAGCCCATGTGCCACAACTACTGAAGCCTGCACGCCTAGAGCCCATGCTCCGCAACAAGAGAAGCTGCGACGGTGAGAAGCCCACACACCACAACGAAGAGTAGCCCCCACTCACCGCAACTAGAGAAAGCCTGTGCACAGCAACGAAGACCCAACACAGCCAAAAATAAATAAATAAATAAATTTATTAAAAAAAAAAAAAAAAGAGTTCTTCTCTGAGCAAGACTATTTTATTAAAGCAAGGACTATTTTAGCTAAATATACTGAAGAACTGCAGTAATAATTTGGTTAACTGTGTTTACTCTATGATTTTACCTAAATATCACAGGTGCTTTACTTTTATATTTTATTTGAATTATTTAAATAACTGCCTCAACTCTCATTTTTCTTTGCTATCATTTATTTATTATTCTTTCTATGTATGAAGAACCATTTCCTTTTAAAAATAATGTTGTCCATACCCTTATGAACTGGTTAATTTTCTTTCCAACATTTTCTTTTGGGCTGTGTAGATATGACCTAACAGTCACCACAATAATGCTGTTATTTCAAAGGGTAAAGACCTTTTTTTCTTATAAAAAATTGAATGCGAAAAAAAAAAACCACCTCATATAGTGTGAGAATGCCTGTTTTTCTTGGTCATATTTCATTTCCTTAGCAAGACTATTTTCTTCTGCTTTCCATTGTCAGCAGACAAAAAAGATACAATTAAATCAAGGAAACCTGGCAGAGCCGATTTTGGAAAATAAAGTGAATTCAGTTTCTGATTTGAACAAAGAGCAATTTATTATGTTGGAAAAACACTGCCGTGATGAGATTCAAACTCAACGTGTCTCATGTTAGCTCAGGACACCACTTCAGATCTGCATTTGTGTTTATCTTTGAGAAGGGGCAGTGATTTCACCCCCAAACTTTAAACTCTGAAGAGGACGTAGAGTTGTTTAAGGGTCAGCAAGCAATTAGCACCCAGAACCTTTGAGCGGAGGCTGGGGCCAGATTTGCAGCCTTCTCGTCCTGAGCTCTTTGATTCTAGGTACAGATTTCTGTAAACAACTCCAGCCATTCTGCTGGAGCAAATGAAGCACTAGGGCTGGTTAGAGGGAATTTTATGAATCAGATGAGTTCTAAAATATATTTAAAATTAAAAATATATTTTAATGACTCTAATAACCATAATAATACCATGTATTTGTATAAAACATTATATCATTTAATATCAACAACCAGCATTGTGAGGTATAATTATCTTCATTCTTTATAGACAGGAAAAGTGCAACTTGAAAAATTAAGGGACATTGAGACTCACACAGATAGTAAAGTCAGCTGGGACTAGACTAGGACCCTGTTCCTAGTGTCACGCTGGTATTACTAAAAAGGATGAAGAAAACTAGCGTCTGTTTTCATAACTTTTTCCTTCACATATTTCTAGATTGTGCCAAACTTTGGACCTGTTTGATGGTAATTTTATTCTAGCACCTTCCACATAGAATCTTTTTGTGGAGAAAGGCAGGTAATTAATAATAATAATGATGATGATGATGATAGTAAAAATCAACGTCCCCATAAATATTACTGCCACTTCATTAAAGTTTTGAATGTGTCGTTTCATTTAATCCTCACACAATCTTATGAGGAAGCCACTGTTTGTATTTTCATTTTACGGATGTGGAACTGAGGCTTAGGGGGGGTTAAACAACTAGTCCAAAATCACGTCACTAGTAAGTGGTGGAAATGATGAAAACCTAGAGTGTCTGATTCCAAAGTGTGTCCACCTAAGCTCTACGCTATAGCACTTCTATCCAGAATAAGGGGGTGGGGGTGGGGGCTTGCCAGGTCACTGGGCCCTGAATTATGACTGGATTAAGTCAGTAATATGATGTCAGCCGATTCAGGTTTCCACATGTGGCCCCTTATGAAACGGACAAAATTAGGCTGGGCTTGCTCCTGCCAAAAGGACAGTTGGAGTGAAGCAAAGTAACCGGCTACAGTAAACAGCCCATCTCTGTGGTGTATGTTTACCACGTGTAAATACAGTTCCACTCAGTTAAAAGTTGTCAGCTGAAATTCTGAAATAACCCTCACAGAATGCTGCTTATCAGGAATGGGTGTTTTATTTTTATTACCTAAGCTGAAACCTTTATAACTTCCAAGTAGTCTAGTTTTGAATATTGCAAAAGAGGACTAGAATTTTAGGAAAATGTAATGTTTTGTTGATTTTTTTTAGTATGTTGATTCTGCTTTGTTAAATGGAAATAAATAAGTAAATCTGTTCTTTAATTATTTTTATTAAGAGAAAATCATTGAAATCTATTTAAATAAAGATTGAGAAAATATTTAGAGAACATCAGTTTGAAGGGACACCAGATTATCAGCCAGCTAGGGAGTCGGGGGAGCATGGTCCAAATAGCTCAGTCTAGCTCTCTTTACTAAAATCAAAAGGGGGATTTCAGTGGAATTTCAAAGTCACAGAGGTTGAGAGACAGTCTCCTTGACTGGGGAGATTATGCTGAGTAGTAGTTTGGTCAGTAAAATGGAGGCTTGTGAAGGATGTTCTGAAGTGTCTGGCTTAGTTTTAGAACTAATGCAGGGTGGAAATTTCTGGAAGAATATACGTGAAAGTGTTAACATCAGTTACACTTAGGGAGTAAGAATGGAGAGTGTGGGAGAGTGGTCAGAGGATATTTCCTGTCCATTTTGTATGTTTTTGTCCAACTAAAATTTTTTTTCCATGAGGATATATTTTGTAATAAAAATAAACAAAACAAAACGAGACATAGCAACATAAAGACTTGATGCAGGGAATGTCTAGGAATGGGCATAGGTTTTCAAGCAGGAAAATGACATAGTCAGATATATAATTTTGGCAGCTGGTTTTAGATTATAAGAGTCAGTATGGAGAGGGCAGAATAAGGAGGTCAGTTGTTAGAATAGCCTTGGAATAAGATGTTGAGTAATGACTTCTAAGCCAACTATGATTTGGAGGCAATATTCTAAAGCCCACATGTGGAGGATCCACATTTTCTTCACATCAGAGTAGTTAAAATAAAATGATTCAAAGTAATCATAATTTAAAATTTGATATGCTTGCACTAGAGGGAGTTACATTTTTATTAAGAGCTTAAATCTCTGTCAGTATAACAATCCTTAGGTAAACATATCCTCAGAGTAAAAGTAGGAGATAGATGTATGAAAAAAATATATAAAGGATATATTACAAATGAATAGAAAAAATGAATAAGAGCAGCACATGACTCATTAACTTTTTTTTTCCCTGTGAATCAGGCAGGCTGGATGGTGGCAGCTCTGTTTTTTTCCTTTGTCATTATAAGCATTCGTTTACTAAACTAACAGCATTTCATCAAGCAAGACTAATTCCTGAGAGCATTACCTTAGCCCATTAGCTTCCAGACAGTCATTAATTCCTATGACATGTCTTGGGATGAGATCATTATTATTAACATTATTGTTTTATCAATTAAGTTCATTTTCAGAAAAAGTACCTATGTAGTTTTAACAGTGGGTATTTTGTTTCTAAAACATGTTTTTATAGTATCTTTGTGATAGTGATTTCTTGCTTTACCCATGTGTTTCCATAGTTCTTTTGGCTACCACTGAAGCTAGTTTAAATTCCTTACATTTAATTCTCATAATCTAACAAAAAATCAGAAACAGGTTTGCAAAAGTATCCTGATAGGATATTTGGGTTTCTCTGTATTTTTCTTTATTGGTACTTCTGAAGTAATCTCTAAAGGTGGTCATGTGCCTGACTTCAGAAGTGTGGGACAGGATTTCACAAAGGCTCTGAATTTGGCATTTCTTGTTTACAAGAATTGTTGCCAGTGATGAATATGGTGGTTGTTTAGTCCCAGTTCTGTGGAAGGGAAGGCCCTGCTTGACTATAATGGAAAGAGCAGATGTCACTGTAACAGTGGCAAACATCAAAGTGATGGCTTGGGTTGGCAGACAGCAGTCTGTCCATTACCACCTTCCAACACTTCTACAATTAGAGACAGAAAGAAAACTCATAAAACAACTGTGAAAAGTACAAACAACCAAGAAAGGTAAAGGAAAATGAGATGAAATATGGTGCTTAAAAATTCCAGGCTGCCCAATAAAAGCAGGAACTGATGTTACAGACCCCATGGACCATGATGGGGAACACAAATGGTTTGGGGAGTCAGTGAAAAACGGTTCTGACATGTTTGGATGCCAAAGATTTTCAAAGTTGATTTCTTTTGGCTTGGTAAGATTTTATGCATTTTTGTCATTCCAGTCCAGAGGTCTAAGGATTAGTGGACGTTTCTACCAGCCTGGAACTCGTGTGGTGGAAAAAAATGTACCCATGGGACAGTGAAAGAGTGAACACATAAAGACAAAAGGCTTCTTTTCAAGAAAAGGATAAAAATTAATTACCATTGTAATCTGGGACCAGTGCTTCAAAATAATGTTAAATTAGTAGTTTACTTAAATTAAAAATTTCTATTTATGTACCCTAAATATGGCCATTTTCATCTCAGAGTTGCTTCCTTAATGCTAACTAGTTTTTGTGGAATGCTTAACCAGGTAGGATTTAACTGCCCAGGAGAGTGGGACTTGAGCCCTATTATAAATTGAGTTATATGGAGAACTAGCTCTTTGTTAAAAAAATAATAAAGGATTAGGAGCTATTTGGATGATTGATGCTACTTTTATATGGAAATAATGAACTAATTAATTCCTATCAGTTTTTTTTAAAAACCTATACTTTTAGTGATAAGAAGGAAAACACACTCATCGGAGTAGCTCAGAAGCATGCAATGGAGAAAAGGGTGAAGACAGAAGTACCTTCTGTTTCCAGCATTAGTTAAATATTTGCCTTGATGCCAACACAGTACTAGTTGGATGACAGGATAGTACGTTCTATTAATGATGGGCTTTTCATTATCGTAGATATGCTTTTGCAATTTTCCTTGATTTCTGCTCCAGGGTCACATGGTAAGTCAATAGTAGTTATAAACCTCTCAGCATTGTGATCAATACCTTTGGCTGACGTAATCTAGACCTCTGGTGTAATTTACAACAAAGGACAGTTTGGGTGAGCCTCTATTTTATTACTTTCAATTCACCAACTGAAATATTTCACTGGTTTATGACTGGAGTTATTTCCAAGTTTTGATAGATAGGGAATTGAGATAGTCCTGAAGAAAAATGTCACGTATGAAGAAGAAAAACACTTTATGGAATTAAAAGCAATATGCATTTCTTCCTTTGGGGCATAATGTCTGCATACCTTTCTCCTGAAATTGTCTAAAGCAACACAAGAGTGCATCCTACGTGTCTGCGTAGTCAGCTACGTATGTCTAGTCATCCAGATGGATTATAATATTAACGAAGTATTCCTTATCTCCCAAACACACCCCATATAACATATAACACCATATAACAATACTGTACTTAGTCTACTTTTCCTGAGTTTGAATAATCATTAACCACCCATTTGAGCAAAGCAAGGAACAGTAATACTCTCTAGACATGAATACTGAGAATTGGGATTCCTGTCCTTGTGCCTTCCTGCAACTTTCCTATAATTTAGACAGGTTGTTCTTTTCCATGTCTGTTGTGAATTCTAGGTCTGAAGGCTAAACAAGAAAAAAGGAAACTAGTCATTGGAGAAGTGATTAAAGGACTAATGTAGAGTTTGGAGAAACAAGAAGGGATAGAGGTAGTCTTTGGGTGATCGGTACTAAGAGGAAAGTTGCCACCATCTTGTCATTGTTTTGTCATGCTTCTCAGCCCCGACCTGTACTGTCGTATCAATATTCACGGACGAGGTAGAATCACAGCTTTATTTCCACTGTATAAAGCTGGTATGACATGACGGATGGGGTAAGAATTTGTATTTAAACATCTGTAAGGTTCCTTTCAGGCTTCATTTCCCTTTCATCAACTGCAGGCTACATTTACATGGGCTTTTACTGAAGATAATAATAATATCACAATTATTGAGCAACTATGGTATCCAGGTGACTATACACACTATTTTTTAGTCCTTGTACAACTTTGTGCAGTAAGTAGGACAAACCTACATGACAAAGAAACTTAGGTTGAGAGAGGTTCAGTATTTTGCTCAAGGTAAGTCAGAGCTTGATCTATTTGCTTTACTAAGAAGCTGCACTTGGTATGTTTAAACTGTGATACCTGCCTTGATTTCAAACTATTTTACAAAGCTATAGTAATCAAAACAGTATGGTATTGGCATAAACCTGTCACAGAGATCAACGGAACAGAACAGAAATCCCAGAAGTAAACCCACGCGTATATGGTTGGTTAATTTTCAACAGAGGCACCAAGGATAAACATGGAGAAAGGATAGTCTTTTCAATCAGTGGTGCTGGGAAAACTGGACAGGCATATACAAAAGAATGAAACTGAACCACTATGTTACACCATTCACAAAAATCAACCCAAAATGGATTAAAGACTTGAATGTAAGACCTGAAAACGTAGAACTCCTAGAAGAAAACATAGGTAGTAAGCTCCTTGACATAAGTCTTGGTAATAATTTTTTGAGTCTGGCACCAAAAGCAAAAATAAAAAGTGGGACTATATAAAACTTAAAAGCTTCTGCACAGCAAAGGAAACCACCAACAAAAGGGAAAGTCAAACTACTGAATAGGAGAAAATACCTGCAAATCATACATCTGATAATGAGTTATATCCAAAATATACGAAGAACTCATACAACGCAGTATCAAAATCACAATCCAATTAAAAAGTAGGCAGATCTGAATATACATTTTTCCAAAGAAGACATATAGATGGTCAACAGGTACATGAAAAGATGCTCAACATCACCAATCATTAGAGAAATGCAAATCAAAACCACAATGACGTGTCAGCTCACACCTGTTAGGATGGCTATTATCAAAAAGACAAGGGGACATGGAATTTAAGGAAAAAAATTTCAAGAAGAACCTAGGGGTAAGACAGGAATAAAGACGCAGACCTACTGGAGAACGGACTTGAGGATATGGGGAGGGGGAAGGGTGAGTTTTGACAGGGCGAGAGAGAGTCATGGATATATACACACTAACAAACGTAGTAAGGTAGATAGCTAGGGGGAAGCAGCCGCAAGGCACAGGGATATTAGCTCGGGGCTTTGGGACAGCCTGGAGGGGTGGGACGGGGAGAGTGGGAGGGAGGGAGACGCAAGAGGGAAGACATATGGGAACATATGTATATGTATGGCTGATTCACTTTGTTATAAAGCAGAGACTAACACACCATTGTAAAGCAATTATACCCCAATAAAGATGATAAAAAAAAAAAAAAAGACAAGGGAAAAAAAAAGGCAAGAGGTAACAAATAATGGTGAGGATGTGGAGAAAAAGGAACCCTTGTTCCCTACTGGGAATGTAAATTGGTGCAAACACTATGGAAAACAGTATGGGGGTTCCTCAAAAAATTAAAAATTAGAACTACCATACAATCCAGCTATTCTACTTTCGGACGTTTATGTGGAGAAAATGAAAATTCTAACTCAAAAAGATATATGCACTCCTATCTTAGCATTATTTACAACAGCCAAGACATGGAAACAATCTAAGTGTCCATTGGATGAATGGATAAAGAAAATTATATGTATATATATAATTCAGCCATAAAAAAGAAGGAAATCTTGCCATTTGCCACAACATGGATGGACCTCAATAACATTATGCTAAGTAAAATAAGTCAGACAGAAAAAGACGTATGATCTCACTTATATGTGGACTCTAAAAAAAACCCCCCAAATCCCAAAACCAAACCACAAATAAAACCCCAGAAAAAGAGCTCATAGATACAGAAAACAGATTGGTGGTAGCCAAAGGGGATGAGGGGGTGAGAGAAAAAGGTCAAGGGGTCAAAAGCTACAAACTTCCAATTATAAACTGTGAAGCCTCTTCTAGATGGTTTACAGATCTAAGAAAATGCACAGTTCTAATATTCACTAACTGTGTAATACTGTTTGTCTCTTCAATTAAATTCCTTGGAGGGGGAGAGACTGTTTATTTGTAAATCTCCATTACCTAGTACAATGCCTGACATATGCAGATGCTCACTACGTATTAGTGGAATTAAATTAAATACTAATTAATTTCTTTTACATAATGTTAACTTGTTTCCTGAACTAAATTGGGTAAATTAACAATGCAAGACGTCAGCAATTAAACATTTAATGTTCTTGTACAGGTTTTGTATCCTTTCACCGTATTTCTTTAAGGATGCAATCTCCTGTGTAGGTCAGAGAGAGCAAAAATATAATTGATGCCTACACTGTGGAGTGAAAAATCCTGTGGTAATTAAAAATACAGAGCAGCAAGCAAAACTTTGCAAAGGGATATCTTTTTATCCCTCTCTCCCTAGAAAGATTCCTTTCCACCCCCCATGTCAGTGATTCACCAAACATCATGGGAGCTACTCTGTATCTGTGGTGGCTTAAAGTGACTGACTGAAGACAAGAAAATCCTGTTTCAGTAGAGCACTGTTTGACGACATGCTAAAAAAGTGACAGACACTTGGGATATAAAGATGACAAGTTCTTGTCCTTCTGGGTATGGGGTCTGATTGAACTTCCTATGGAAATGCATCTCTTGGAGGGGAGGGAGTTTGACTGGGTACAGGCGTTAAATTCTCTTTCACTAAAGAATCAGCCCCCACAAAGTAGTGCCTACTTTGTAGGCACTAGTTTAAACTCAGACCTTTTTTTAAAAAAAAATTTCAGACTGCCCCAAAGCTTAGATGACTGAAATTTCACCTTTGAATCCCTTTACCATTACAAGAATATTCATGGATATAACCTGAAGGTAGTTGCTCTAGTCCATGGGGGCACCTGAAGAGTGGGAACCTGTGTAGATGAAAAGAGTAGTTTTAAGGGGGTAAGAAGGTCTCTCTCCTCCAACACCCAACTAGCTATCTCTGTGCCAATTGTGGGGTTGCAGCTCCATTGTCATGTCTTCTGGTCCAAGGATGCACCTTGCTGGAGAAGAGGATCAAGCTGAAGTAGGGGCCAGGTGCTCCAGCAGTTGAAAGGTTGTCAGGGAAATGTTAGGTAATTCAGCAGCGCAGGGGAAACCACCCTTAGAGAGACAGACTTCCTGAGAATCAAGGATGCAAATTCTTTTAGATGTCTATGCATTAACTTGACTAACACTCTCATAAATGGATGAGTTGGTATAGTCAGGTGAAATCAATCTTAGGCTTCCTCTGTCATTATGTAAATGGAGTAGGTAATCAGGCATGACTAGCAAAAACCAACTCAGTATACAAGATGATACATCACTTTAATTGTACGATTTATCAGAACAACAACTATTAACATACAAAGTACCATTCAGCTCAACTGCAGGTATAGGCAGTGACAAGTATCTAATTCTTCGAAGAATCACTTAACTCCCACAATCTGTCCAGACACATTAACCTAAGGACACGTTTATAAATAGCAAACATGATTTTCACATTGTAGCTTTCTCAAGCATATATACAGGTGTGCAGTCTTGTTGATGGGTTGATTACATAAGCGCTATTCTCGATGTATTCATTCTCTTGACATCGGTGGAGACAGTTATTTCTTTCTGCAGAATGGATTTTTTCTTCCTCATCCATCATTTACAATATTCTGTGAATCAGTATTACTCTTTACACTTCTGAAATAGTAATATTTGAATTGAAGTATCACTGCAGTACAATTCCTTGTGTCTTCTGATAAGTTCCACCGTTGTCAAAGAGCTTTTGGTTGTAATCACTCTCTCTCTCAACAAGAGCCCAACTCTACTATTGGGTTTTAGCATAACACACCCTCTTTATAGCTTGCTGTGTTAACCCTTGGCTTCAAGTCCTGATGATGTAATGAGGGTGGGGTGTACTGGCAGTCAGTACATTTCCTTATCACTATTTACAGCCATTTAAAACCATGCTGTTATTAATCCAAGTCCGACATACCTTTTCTGAAATGTTCACAGTGCAGTATTTTTGTGGCCTAACAAAAGTTTTTTTACATCATTAAAAATAAACCTTTTTATAAAAATATAATACTTTAAATGTTTACATCGACAAAACCAGTTAGAGTATACTGTGCCACATGCATTATACAGTAGTAAGCACAAAATCCCACAGAACAAAACATCACAAAAGTCCTGACCAGAGTAACTGTTCATCCAGGTGAAATGGCCAGAACTTTCAATTGTCTTTCTTTTTTACCCCCTAAAATATGTTTCGCTTAACACAAAACATGTCCTAATGCAAAACGGGACTCCTCCTGATTTTATCATCTCCAATTGTTTGTGGGGTGGAAGGCTGCCACCTGAGAAAGAGGCTAATATTCCCAGTCCATCGATTCTTTCTCGGCTCTACTTATGAGCCATGATTGGAACCAATAAAGTTTTAGTCAGATGTATTTTGCTTTAAAAACATGCTCAGTTACCTTTAAAAACATTTATCATCACAAATTACTTGTTTCATCTTCAGAGTCATCATTAAAAAAAAAACAAAAAACAGACAAAACTTCTAAATGTCCACATCCAGATCAGAAAGGCATCATTCTCAAACAGTTGATTTTTAAATGACAAACATTTCACTGTGACTAAGCTATTCTATGAAAACCTTAACGTTGTCTATGTACATATGTAAATATTCCTACTAATTTATAAACACATTTCATGTCCTGCTGTTTTGAAATGTTGACCGTGCTGTCTATGGATAGTTTTCCAATAAAAGGAATGTGTAGAAAAAAATTTAAAAGGGAATGTTTACCTAATGGGCAAATGACAACACCAGTAATAAAAAAATGTGTTGTTCATACAGCACATAAAAGTTATTTGAAACTCTTTAATTCTAAATGAGTGGCCTGGTCCCAGGGCTGCCATGTCTGTCCTGGACATTACCACTTCTTTTGAATTTTCTGTGATCAAGAAGCCCTCAAAATGCATTGCTTCAGTTCCCCATATGAAATCAGGTGGGATCCCGATTTTTAACCAGCATTCAGGTTTTGGCCTGAATGTGACAGGAGCATCATCACAGTTGCAGGATTGCTGTTGGTCACTGGCCTGTGGGACCAAGCTTCTGGCTCCGATGCTTTGTCAGATGAGAAATTCCATAGAATCCAGTCATTTTAAATAACAATATAAGGTCCTATAATAGTGCAATTTTGGCAAAAGCAAATAATACCTGGTGGCCTTTCAGTGGCCAGGCAGTGAAAAAAATATTGGACGAAGTGTGGACTGTTGTTTGGACAGTTCAGTAATGCTTCTCAGAAGGGGGCTGGTGGTACAGGTGCCTCCATCCATCATGTATCCCCCTCGCCATCAACATTATCTTGTGATGACAACAGAGAAGGATATGGAGCGACACATTTGACATTCACGTATGTAGCGTTCACATGGACATAGTGCTCCCCAATGAAAGTAGAGAATATCGCTGATATCCTGGAGACCAGTTCAGAAAAGGATGGGCGCAGTTCAGCTTTAGGGTGCCAGCATTTCAGCATCACTTCATACCTGTTTCAGAAAGGAAACAATGCTGTAAGGACTCTGAAGGCAAGTATTTCTGTAAAAGTAAAGAACATAGAGCTACAGAAGATCCTGTTGGAATTCTTACTCACAAGGGATCTGGGCAGTATTCAGGTTGTAGGAGCCTTCTGCCTTGCAACAAATATACTGTTATATCAAAGGTGTTGACATCAGGATAAGGTGGTGCTCCTCTTGTCATCAGTTCCCAGAGGAGCACGCCAAAGGACCACTGGTCAAACAAGGGAAGGGAGAATCCAGGTGAGGGAAGGGTGACCACACAAATATGAAAGGTGATCAGCAGGTCTTCATAACTAATCTTGGTTTAGTGTATTCAATACTATTGATGTTTTGGGCAAAATCTTCCTTAAAGGCAATCAGTAAGCTACATAATTATGATTTGTTTAAACCAGAATTGGATAAAGTTTAGATTACAAGTAAATGTAAAGTTTTCAAAGTCCACGTGATGATTAACATTTCATCAGTAGTTTGTAGAGTGCATTTTCCAAGTTCTCTCTTACAGGGTCAAAGCATTAAAACGTTTCTATCCTTCTTTTTTATAATAGCTTCACTACAATTTTAGATTATTAGTAAAAAAGAAAAGACAAGGCTTCCAAAATTTAAATGTGTGGGATTTCCCAAATGAATGTAAATACTCCTTAAGAAATGTAACCATATCTAAAAGTTAATGCTAAAAGAGAAGGTCTAAGTCAGTAAAAGTAAAAATCCATATTAAAAATCAGAAGTAATAAAACTGTTAGGCATCAAGGCTCTCAACTGAAAATGAATTTCAATAAAATATATTTTGAAAATGTTAAAGGAGGAAATTAATATAAAACAGCTGTAACAGTACTTTACAGGATGATCACAAGGCCACAGAGAGGTTGACTGATTTGCTAAAAATTCCCCAATAAATCTGAATTCACACAGGGATGAACATTTAAGAGTTCTTGACTCTTGGGTCTTGCTTGGTCTACTAAACTTCACTAAGTATGCAGTTTCTTGATTTAGAACACTCTCCTTGGAATAGATCAGGTCATACATATTATCTCGCCCTGGACGTGTGCCAAGGTGAGAATGACACAATGAGAGTAAGTCAGCATGTGTGGGTCACCGAGGACCAAGGAAATCAGTTCTCCCCTAGCAACACTTCCAGGACACTCACAGACCAAGAAGCACATGGCGGCAGGAATGAGGCACTGAGAAAAAAGAAGCTAGGAGGGCAAAGAGAATACAGATCAGACATGCAGAGCAGGAAAACATAACATTGAGAAGCAAGTGTAGCTCGTAATACTCAGCAAGAAGGAGAATAAAGCTTGTGTTTCTGAAAGAAAGAAACCAGCTAGACACTGTGGTTGCCGATACAAATCTCCATTAATGACTTTTTCCCTTTGCCTGAGTGTGAGAACCCTTTAAGGTCACTGACTTCCTTGATCCAAATAGAGAAAACAAACTCCTTCCCAGGTGGACACTAGATAACTTTGCCCTTCAAAGTCAAAGTTTTCAATGACTAAATATCTTATGAGTCACTTCTGACAACTTCATTGTGTTAACCTTCAAGTTCCAGAATTTGCATTAGAATTTAAATCAATTTAACAAGTATCTACTGACCCTTGATGATACACAAGTAGGTCACTGTTCAAGTTACTGGATAGGCCCCAAGGCTGATTTAACAGGGTTAAGAGTATTATGCAATTAACTGTCACATAGAACAATAAGATCTAATAACTGTGATACAGAGCAATTATAGAAAAGAGGTACAAATGTTGTGAAAAGGCAAAGGGATAATAGTGGGGTACTGAGAAAGGCTTTAGGAAGAAAGTGACAGTATAGCGGGTCTTGAGGAACAGGGAGAATATGTTAAATAGATACGTGTATTGTAAGGGTAGAAAGAGTGTTCTGGATGGAGGGAGTGGGCCCAGGGGTAAGAGTACTTGTGTGTTTTTTTGAACCATAAGGACAACAGGTCACTCTTGATGTGTGGAGTAGATGAAGGGACGACGGATAGATAAGGTTGAAAGGGGACCATGTTTTTGAATGTTGAACGTGGGTTAAACTGAAATAGATGAGATGTGACTGGGGTTGAGCTCCAGGAGATTGCATCTGTAAACACTCTGCTTTAGACAAATAGGGGAAGCCCATCCACAACATGGAGACCAGTTAGGAGGTTTCTGAACGGGAGTAGGTGAGGGCTGCTACTGTCTACTGGCAACACAGAACCTTATGAGACTGAACTCCTGAATTAGAGTGGTGGGAAAGAGTACGTGTCATCGAATGAGCCTGGCATGGGTGGGTGTCATGCCCTTTAAAAAAAAGATTGTCTTATTTAATCTTTATCAACAACCCTGTAATGTAATCAGTTTTGTAGATGTTTTAAGGATGAAGAAACCAAAGTTCTGAGAGGCTGATAACTGGTGTGTGATCAGGTTTCCCTAACCAACAGCCTAAGCTATAGGATGCCTGGAGGCAAATTTGCAAAAAAGGGGAAAGAGTTGGATAAGTTTATAAGGAATGATAGGGCTTGGACAATAACTGGGTATCAGAGGAGTGTTGGAGGAATCATGGGACAGAAGAGGTGAGAGGGAGGCAGTTTCCATGAACAGTCTGCATTCCAAACTCCCCATAACGGCTTGGACCGCCAGGCTCGTAGGGGGAAGGGGCAGTGAGGGAGGAGAATGATGCTGACCAAGAAGAGAGAGGCTGATGGGGGCCAGGAGAGGGAAGGGGAGAGAGAGACAAAGGGAGGGGGTGGTGTACAATACCTGTGCGTTGAGAAAGATGGACACAACATTGTAAAGCAACTATACTCCAATAAAAGTTAATTGAAAAAGAGGAAAAAAAAAGAATGATGGAAACAAGTCAGTTTAAGCTTCAAGACAGGAGAGTGCTGCCATTCTTGCTTATTGTGTGAATGGTCAAGTCTTTCTGAATATCTGAGCACCAGCAGTGAGCTCACCTGAAGAATCTCTGCCTCACTTTATCAAAGGTGATGCTCAAAGCAGTTATTAGAGGTGAGAGATTGTTATAAGCTATAAAAAGTGATAGAAAGGCACACTGCCGAGGTAATCAAGGAATAGACACAGCCAAATTTGAGCATTCGAGAGTAGGTAAATTGAGATACAACACAATTTATAAAAAAGCACAACTGATTAAAAAAATGGATAAATTGATAAAATTTAACAACTGGTAAATTGATAACATTTTCAATAAAATTGAAAACTTCTGCTCTTTGAAAGATACCATTAAAAAAATGAAAAGGCAAGCCAAAGACTAGAAAAATATATTGGTAAAAACACATATCTGATAACATGTACCTGTATCCAGAATATATAAAGAACTCTCAACTCAACAGTAAAATAACAAACAACCCAATTTAAAAAACACCAGAAAAGGCTTCCCTGGTGGTGCAGTGGTTGAGAGTCCACCTGCCGATGCAGGGGACACGGGTTTGTGCCCCTGTCCGGGAGGATCCCACGTGCTATGGAGTGGCTGGGCCCGTGGGCCATGGCCGCTGGGTCTGCGCATCCGGAGCCTGTGCTCCGCGGCGGGAGAGGCCACAGCAGTGAGAGGCCCGCGTATCGCAAAAAATAAATAAATAAAAAATAAAAATTAAGGTTTGATTAAATATATTATCTTAAAAAAAAAAAACACCAGAAAATAAATTCTGAAACTTAAAATATGGGGAAAAGACTTGAGTAGATGTTTCACAAAAGGTGGAATAAGGATGGCAAATAAGCACATGAAGAGATGTTTAACATCATTAGTTATTTGGGAAATACAGATTAAAAAGAAAATTAGACGCCACTACAATCTATTAGAATGGCTAAAATCCCACAAACTGAAAATGGTAAATGCTGGTGAGGATGCTGAACAACTAGAACTCTTATATATTATTGTTAGGGATATAAAATGATACTGGCACCGTGGAACAGTTGGCAGCTTCTCATAAAGTTAAACATACACTTAACTTACAACCCAGTAATCTTACTTCTAGATATCTACTCAAAAGAAATAAAAATTATGTTCACACAAAAACCTTTAAGCAAATGTTACAGCAGTTATAATTATGTATAAGCAATTGCCTAAAACAGGAAAGAACTCAAATGTCCTTCAAGCAGTGAATGGATAAACACAATGTGGGACGTCTGCACAATGGAATACCACTTAGGAATAAAAAGTAGTGAATTATTCTGCTATGGAAAAGAGTATTCAGAAAATTAAAAATAAAATTACCATATGATCCAGCAAGCCTACTCCTGGGTATATATATTCAAAGGAAATTAAATCAGTATCTAGAAAAGATATTTGCACACCCATGTTCACAGCAACATTATTCATAGTAGCCAAGAGACAGAAGCAATCTAAATGTCCATTGACAGATAAATGGATGAAGAAAATGTGGTATATATATACAATGGAGTATTATCTAGCCTTAAAAAAGGAAATCCTGTCATATGCTACAACATGGATGAAACTTGAGGACGTTATACTAAGTGAAATAAACCAGTTACAAAAATACAAATACTGTATGATTTCACTTATAATGAGGTATCTAAAGTAGTCAAACTATTAGAAACAGAAAGTAGAATGGTGGTTGCCAGAGAGGCTGGGGGGAGGGGGAAATGTGGAGTTGTTCAGTGGATACAGAGTTTCAGTTTTGCAAGATGAAGTTCTAGAGATCAGTTGCACAGCAATATGCATATAGTTAACACTACTGTACTGTACCTTAAAAATGGTTAAGATGGTCAATTTTATGTTTTTGCCACAATAAAAAAAGGAATAACTACTGATACATTGATTCCACTGATACCTCTCAAACGCATTATGCTACGTGAAGGAGACAGACTCATATTTACTGTATGATTCCATTTATATGACATTCCAGAAAAGTTAAAACTATAGAGACAGAAAACAGACCGGTGGTTTCCAGGTCTTAGCATTAGGGCAGGGGGTTGAATACAAAGAGGCACAGGAAATTTTCCGGGATGATGAAAGTGTTTCATATCCTGGTTGTTGTGGTGGTGAATATACAACTGTATGCAATCTTTAAAACTTAAAGAACTGCACAATAAAAAGGGTGAAGAATTGGTATGTTGCACAATGGTGATACCATTAATAGAAATAAAGAAGTGAGGCACTGACAGTTGGCAGGAAAGAATTTGACTTTGAACGTGGTAAATTTGTGTTGCTAATGAAAATATCTTGGAAGAGAGATTCAAAGGAGACCCTTGATGGGAATGGTTGAAATCGTTGAGAGAGGCTAACACCTGGGGACCAAAATCCTGGGGGAGAGTTGTGTGTAAGGCTGTGAGAGAAGAAAGAGAAGCTGTCAAGGTAAAGAAAACACAGCCTAAAAGCAGGAGGAAAACAAGATGGTACAGTGTCCCCCGAAACCAAAGAAGGAGGAAATTTCAAGAAGGGAGGAGTAGTTGACGATATTAAACACTGCAGAATGGTGAAGCAGGATGAAAAAGCCAGTTGGTTGAACAACTGAGAAGTCAGTATTGACTTTAATGGGAGCATTCGTACTAAGTGTGAGACACTGTATAATACTGGGTATGAATAACTGCACATATAGAGACACTCCAATTTTGTCGGAAAGGGCTTCAAGAGTATTCAGACTTTAGCTGAACTCCATCTGGGCGTTTGCAAGACAGTAGACCTTTCTACAAACAGGCAAGTTTTTGCTTGTAGGTCTCAACATACATATGGTTTATTACATGCTTTTGGAAATGTTCCATGTCAACATTCAAAAGATTGTGCTGTCCTGGAAATGAAACTTTATGCAAAGTTATCCATGCAATCAATAACCATTTTCCAAAGCAGCACTGTATGGATTACTCAGGTTCACCCTTTATGTAGTACAGTATAGTGTCTTTCAATAAGAGGGAGAAAGACATAGCACTTCGCATCTATAGAAGCCTGTGTAAATTTCTAGTCAAGTAACTGAGTGACAGCTGTTTTATAAGAAGTGCTAAACCTCCCTGCAGTGTGTGTGTATTTTTGTGGAGATAGTAGTGTGTGTACAGGGTTGTCAAAAAGCTCAGAATCCCAACTCTTGCCTTGAGCATCCAAAATTTCATCAGGCTTCTTTTGTTTTAATAACTTTGCTGAGGTATGATTTATATATCATAAAATTTGCCAATTGTAAGTGTACAGTCGAGGATGTTTAGTAAATTATATATAGTTGTGCAGCTATCATCACAATTCAGTTTTAGATCAATTACAACACCCCAGAAACTTCCCTCATGCCTGCTGGTAGTCAATCTTCGCTCCCACCTTCAGCCCCAGGCAACCGCTGATCTGTTTTCTGTCTCAATCTTTTGCCTCTTTCTAGAAATTTCACATAAATGGAATCATTCAACGTGTCATATTTTGGGTCTGCCTTCTTTCACTTGATACAATGTTTCTGAGGTTTATCCATGATGTAGCATGCATCAGTGGTTCCTCTATGTTACTGAATAGTATTATTCTGTTGTATAGATATACCATGTTTTATATACCCATTCGCCAGTTGATGGACATTAAAATCGCTCCTGGTTTTTGGACATTATGAATAACAATACTGTGAGCATTCATGTGCAAGTCTTTGTGTGGGCATATGTTTTCATGTGCTTATTAGCTAGCTCTTCATACATCTCCGTGGTAAATATCTATGTAATCTTTTGCCTATTTTTAAAAAATGGGTTATTTTGTCTTCTTATTGAGTTGTAAGAGCTGGTTCTGGCTCTTACCAGTAGTCAAGTCTGGATGAAATGTATGTTCTTTGAGGATGAGTTAATTCTCCCTACCTTATGCCTTCACTTGCCACCATCATTAATGTGTCCTCAAGCCTACTTCTCTAGCACCTGCTTTTTTCATCTTTTTCAGAGTCTTTTAGGATCAGAATCCCAGGCATTAAGCTCTAGCATGGGCTATCACATCCTCTTACCAATCTTATCCACCCTGAAGTCCCATTCCTCCAACTTGTCCTGTGATACACCTGCTCATTGAAAAGACTCCCAGTCACCCTCAACTTATTCTCTAATGACTCCCCCACTTCCTCAGGAACTGAAACTCTGCTTTCACTTAAAGACCACAACGACTTTGAAACTCTTACCAATAGAGGCCACACCTCTCTTTCTTGCTGACTCACAGGGAGGAGGCAGATGAGTTCCCGCCTCCTAACACTGCACTCAGATCCCGGTCCCCTGTTATACCTTAAGAGCTGCCAACCCTTTCTCTTTTGGAATCTATGTCCTCCATTAACGTTATTTTCTCCCAATCTTGTTTGCTGATGTCACCAGTTAACACTTTTCCTGTTTTCAGTTGTTATCCTCAAGGACTGAGACATTAACATTTTTCTAACTCCACATATCATAGTCCTCTTGACTTATTAAAGGCAAATAGAATATTCCATCCACCACCCAGGCTCCTCAGCACACTCTAGACCAAATCACTTAGGTCATTCAGCTTCCAAGACCTTTCTTGTGCACTGAGTAGCAGTGGACTCTGCTGACCATATCCCATTACTTCTTGAAACTTTCTCTTCCTCTGAGTCTCCCACCTCTCTCCTTTTCTCCCTTACTTCATGTATGTAGGTTCCTCTGAATAATTGTATTTGGACTTTCAAAAGCCTATTTCCAGCCTTGTCCTCTGCTATGGACTGAACTGTGTCCCTCCTTTCCAAATTCATACGTTAAAACTCCAACTCCCATTGTGATGGTATTTGGAGGTGGAGCCTGTGGGAGATAATTAGGTGTAGATGAGGTCACGAGGATGGGGTTAGTGCCCTTTTACCAGAACAGACACCAGAGAGCTTGCTCTTGCTCTCTCCCTAGCATGAGGCACAGTGAAAAGGTGGCCATGTGTTTTCCTCACCGGAAGCTGACCACACTCGCACCCTGATTTCCCACTTTTACCCTCTAGAACTGCGAAAAATAAATGTCCATTGTTTAAGCCACCAGTCTGTAATACTTTGTTATGGCAGCCCTAGTTGACTAAGACAACTAAAGAGTTTGTACAAGCTGCAGATCCACATTTCCAACTGCCTGACGGACACTTCGCCTGTATGTCCTACTCCCAAGTCAAACTCAATATGTTCAAGTGGTATTTTTCCTCCTAAACCGGCTTTTGCTCCTCTGTTTCACATACTTGTAATTGCACCAGTATATAACTTTGCTCAGCTTTGACTTTCATCAATTTCTTGCTAAATATTGTTGATTCTACCTCTGAGATGCCTTTCCTTCCAACTCTTTTCTGTTCTTACAATTTCTATATTACTTCAAATTCTACCTCTCACTTTGTCTTCCTGCATCTACTCCTCTCAAAACATCTTACAGAATGAAGAAAGGCTGTAGTGTAATCTGATTCACTATAATGTTTCCACATGGCCAGAGAATAAATTCCAGACTCCCTAGTTTGCTTTCCAAGGATCTCTATGACCTACTATGAAAATATTTTTCTCAATTTATTCTCATAAGTTCCCTTTGCGCCTTCTATTTTTGCTGAATCACTGCTGCTTACTGTTTCCTTAGAACTTTACAGATTTGTATACTTTCCTGCCCCTTTGCCTCACCTGGATTGGCATTTTTAATTTCATTGTCCATCATTCCATCCTCCTTTAAGGCCCATTTCAAGCACCACCTCCTCCACCAGGTGAAAGGGCAGTGTGGTAGATTTGGCTGCCCAGGTGAGTCTGCCCATGGTCTTGCCTAACCTCATAGCTCAGGTGCACGCCTTTAGAAGCTTGTTCTGTGACAGGAGGATGACCATTGCAGATAAAGGAGGGCACTTTTCTAGCTAGGCCCACACTGCTAGACGTGCCTCAGTTACAGCTTCTTCTGCCCTTGAGCTATGAGTGGCTGGACTAATCCCAGTCTACTTTGTGTGAGTTAGTGACGGACATGCCGTCCCATTCCTGCTGAGCAAAAGCTCCTGGAGGACAGGGTTCATACCTGGTTCAGCTCTGGGCTTCCCAAGGATTTAACGTGCTATTCTTCTGGACAAATGTTTCCGAATAAATGAATGAATTTATGGAAACATACTATGGGTACCTGTTAGACAGTCAAGCCCATTTTTACTTCTGAAGAAAACTGAAATTAGTGGTGCTGAAGGTATCTTTTTTTTTTTTTTTAATTAACTTCCTGGGACTTCCCTGGTGGTGCGGTGGTTAAGAATCCCCCTGCCAATGCAGGGGACACATGTTCGAGCCCTGGGCCAGGAAGATCCCACATGCCGCGGAGTAACTAAGCCTGTGCGCCACAACTACTGAGCCCACATGCCACAACTACTGAAATCCACGTGCCTAGAGCCCATGTTCCGCAACAAGAGAAACCACTGCAATGAGAGGCCCATGTACCACACTGAAGAGTGGCGCCTGCTCACAGCAACTAGAGAAAGCCTGCATGCAACAACGAAGACCCAACGCAGCCAAAAATAGAAATAAATAAATTAATTAATAAAAAATTAAGTTCCCATAAAACTACTAAAAAAGTTAGGTATGAAAGTAAAAGAGGAGGTTGGGGTGATCAATACGTTACCACATCTGACTTGGTGGTAAATTTCTGAGTTTGCAGGCTCTCTAAAGCCATCCACTTCACCGGCAGTTTTGCACCTGTTTTGTTGTGTACGCTATAGTATTCCTTATCATACACGTCTCTGGCAAGGCCAAAATCAGCAACTTTGACCGTAAATCTTTCATCCAGCCTACAGAAAGAACAAAAATTATTACTGGTGGCTGAAATAGAATAATTTACAGTGATGCTGAATCTCTAAAGATTAGAATAAGGGACTTCAGTATTTGAAATCCATAACTTCTGAAGGGAGGGCTTCATCTGGCCTGTTTTGACTAACACTAAATTACAATGGAATTCTTGAATAAAAATGCTTGACATTAACATTTTAAATTCAACAGACCAAGGAAAGAGATTATAAATGATGTGGCATAAGAAAATCTTTTTTGCTTTCATGTAGATCTGGAGAAGTAGTAAAATTGGCCACCCTCCCAGCTTTCCTTGGTTGCTAAATCGAGTATGCCAACTGACTACCCAAAGCAATCACTAATTTTCACTTGCCAGCTTATTAGCAATACTTAGTTTTATGGGGGAGATATGAGAGGGGACTGTTATTTTCCTTTTTCATTCTCAGTGGGCTAGGCTAGTACGTACAACTCTTATGTTCCGCCAGTGAGGTAATAGAGAAAAACGATACATAGTAAAGCATCTAGGAAAACAGCAAGGTTCAACAAAAATCAATTTCTTCTATCTGAGGCTATGTATCTTTTGTTTAAGCTGGCTTTTATGTTGTTACATTGACCAAAACCAAGGTGGGAAATTAATAGCACAGTTCTTTCATTCACACGTACCATGAGCCATGAATCAGTGCCATGTAAGGGAAAGCACAAATCAACTACAAACTGTTGACTGTTGTATTATACAGCCCAGGCAGACAGACACAAATAAAGTTCGTTGTATATTCATTCCCAAATACCATTTTTGGTAGGGTTTCTGCAGGCTGACTTCAAATCTACTCTTGGGAAGTTACAATATGTTGGTATTTGTGTTACCAGCCCTCTCCTTTTCACTGTAAAATGCTGAAGATCAAATTCTCCCTCCCAAAAACTAATGCAGTGTGAAACCACAACACTGGGGGCTATGGGTGGGAAGGAAAAAGAAAAGCAAGAGCACACAACAGCTGTTTAAGACCCCCTCTGGAGAATTCCTTTTAAATTCTGTTTGATAAAGCCTGAAAGCCCCGCCTACATCCCCAGTGCTTACATATTGATTTAAAACTGTAACGGAACTAACGGACTTTTGCATGAGAAGAGAAAACATCCTCTCTAGCCTTGAACAGTGGAAAACAGATTCCTCCTTGTCACTTAATTTGGACTGCAGGCACAGAGATTCTTCTACTTACATACAGTTTCTTGCAGCCAAGTCTCTGTGGACAAACTTTTTGCTTGCAAGATATTTCATGCCTTTGGCTACTTGAAGACCAAAGCCAATAAGATCTTTCACAGTGGGGTTCTGTAATCAAAGAGAATTGGAAACGCATAAACTAAGCATTTACTGTTCTAGCTATGATCTCAGAATTATGAAATGTTTATAAGAATGACCTTGTTTCAAATAATAACTTGTGCCCTGTTGATAACAGCAATAATATTAAGTATCTGTTAATTGCAAAGTACCATGCTAGATGTTTTTATAAACTCTGGCTAATCCTTATATACTCACATCTGTGATATGGGCTCCATTTTCCAGATGGGGAACTGGAGGTGTTTTAAAATGTAGGTTTTATTATTATTTAGGTGTGGTAAGGCCAGCAGATGGGAACAATTGCCATCGAAAAGGCTGTTACTCACAACTCCCAAGAGGAGGAGGCATGCCATGTCATACAAGGCCACTCAGGGAAGCACCAGGGTTGGTAAGGAGGCAGAGGAAGCAAGGGGAAAACACAAGCAAGAGTCTGTACTGTGGTTTCTGTGGGAAGGAATGGGTGAAGCAGGCTTAGAATTGGCTGGTTTGAATAATTTCAGTGGGCTCTGGGGTATAGGGACTGTCCCTAGTAGTCTGGTACCTGGTCTTGAAGTGATTAGGGCAGGTGGATAATGTCCCAGAGTGTGAGAGCACTTTAAAGGAGGTGGCTGGGGTATGGGCTCTGGAGTGGTTGGTTTGGTGATGAAAGGCATGCTCTTTGAAGGTGAGTTGTTTAATACCTCTGGGAATTTGCTAGTCCTGGGAGGGGCAGTCTCTCCAGGGTCAGAATGTCCCCACAAGTCAGAGCATCAGAAATACACGGTTAATACAGGACGTTCCCAGAAAAATAAACCACCCCAAACCACTCAGATGCTAAGTTGTGGAGTTAGGGTTTTAACCTAAATCTGTTAGACTCCAAAGCCCACACTGTAGTGAAATCAATCACATCAGAAACCCTCCTACTGGTACTGAAGCACCAGTGGCCTGGATCCACACAGAGAACAGGAAATCTCATTCTCCATAAGCTCAACACACAAAATTGGATGGACAGAGTAATGCCTTTAGTACCTACGAGAACTGTATCTGAAATCACATAGATGTCACTGTGGCTGATAGCCCTACTGGTGCCTGGCCATCAGGAACAGGATATCTCTTCTTCAGCAGCCACTGTGGAGTTTGTGAACTTAAGAGGCAGACAGTGGGGACTCTGAAAGGAGGGCTACAGCCCTCCTTAATGCATACAGCATGTGGAGAGGCCATTTCCTGTGTTTTAGGCTTCTCTAAGACATATCTGTTAGTGGTTGTAGTCAGTATAGACTCCTTGGACTATAAAAGGCCATGATACTGTATAATACGAAATCTCTATCATGCTTTAACCCTGGGGGAATAATACCTAGAGAAGATGGCATATCCAACCAGATGAACTCATCAGGGTAATGGCAAGAGTTAGAGTGGAAAAGTGGGTATGGTAAGGCCAAAGCTCTGTGCTTTGTAAGGTAAATTCATCTTATTTGCAAAAATTCACTGCCAGGGAATATTTTATTCTTTTGACTGAATGCAAAATATTTCTTTACTGTCCTAGAGCTTATTTCCTCCGAGAACCTGACCTCATGTTTATGAAGCTGTTGATCAAGAGTAAAGCTACTCCATAACTCCCAAAGAGGCCTGATCACAGGAGCCAAGAAGCAGCCAGGGACCATCTGTGACTTCAGTTCCGGAGACTCCTTCTTCCCTCCCTGGTCCTGGTCTGGCCATTGTTTGCTCAGCCTTTAGGAACCAGCATAAATGTCACTTAGAAAACCCTCATTTGCAAGCATCTAAGAACCTCTTTTGTAACCCTGAGCTCATTCATTCAACAAATATCTCCTGAGAGTCTATGTGCCAAACACTATTTTAGGTGTTACTGTTACAGCAGTGAACAAAATACACAAAATTAGCTACCCTCATGTGCTTGAATTCTAATGGGATGTGTGTGTGTGTGTGTGTGTGTGTGTGTATACATATATTATTTATTTATTGCCTAGTAGAGCACTGTTCAATAGAAATATAATACAAGCCACATATGTAATTAAAATTTTTCTAATAGTCACATTAAAAAATTAAAAAGAAACAAGCAAAATTAATTTTCACAATATATTTTTCAACCCAGCACATCCCAAATATCATTTCAACATGTACTCAGTATAAACAATTATTGATGAGATATTTTACTTTCTTTTTTTATACTAAATATTCAAAACCTGGGATGTATTCTATACTTACAGCACATCTCAGTTTGGACTAGCCACATTCACGTGTGGCTTGTGGCCACAGTATTGGATAACTCAGGCCTAGTGTATGATATGAGGGTAAGTGTGATGAAGAAAAACAAAGCAGAGGAGAGGAGCAAGAAAGAAGGCATGAGGGTGTGGTGGTCAGCTGCAACTTCAGACAGGTCAGGGAGGCTTCATTTTGAAGATGACATTACAGCAAAAAGCTGAAGTTGATGACTGAGATATGTGGATATTTTGGGGAAGAGTAGTCCAGGCAGAGAGAATAGCAAGTGCAAAGGTCCTGAGGTAGAAGAGTGGGTGGCAAGTTTGAAAAATAGTAAGAGACCCATTTATAATTAATTTTCGATGTATTTCTTCCTTCTAAGGTTAAAACTCCTTGAAAGCTGAGGCTCATTCTGGCTCTACGTCTCCTGTGTGGTACTTTTTCTGGCATATAGTAGGTACTCAAAGATGAGTACCTATCCAGTAGATGGTACAGCAAGGATGTTGCAGTGCAGGTAAGAATCACTGCCCCCAGGAGACCCTTCTAAGTATCACTATCTTCCTACTAGGATAGAGGATTTTGAGGAACTAGCGAATTGAATTGGCCTCTGTCCATTTGAATGGTGCAAACATTTTATATGTGCTTCTTTGGCTAAAAGCTTTTAAAAAGGTTCAAAACAGGCACATTTTGGAAGACTCACTGGCTTACAGCTAGTTCATGAATTAGTAAGTTTGGTAATATACTTACGTGAGTCTCATTTCTAATGAAATTTCGAAGATCCCCATGTTTCATGTATGGTAGGACCACCAGTGGAGACCCCTCACTTCGAAGGCAGATTCCCAAGAGCGAGAGAACATTGGGATGACTAAAATCTTTCATGATGATTCCCTCGGTCAGAAATTGGGAAACTTCTCCTATGTCAGTGATTCCTGAGAAAGACAGCAGTGGAGACATTAACCTCATTACAGGGACAACAATTACTTTGTCAAGTTCAGAGAGGGAGAGCAATGGAATGTAAAACCATTGGGCTACATCTTGCCCTGACGCCTTATCATCAGAGTGTTTCTTTACAATACTTCTGAGTGAATGATGTCACCTGTGCTGCACTTTTTTTTTTTTTTAATTTTATTTTTGGCTACGTTGGGTCTTCATTGATGCGCGCGGGCTTTCTCTAGTTTTGGCGAGATGGGGCTGCTCTTCATTGCGGTGCACAGCCTTCTCATTGCAATGACTTTGCTTGTTGCGGAGAATGGGCTCTAGGTGTGCGGGCTTCAGTAGTTGTGGCATGTGGGCTCAGTAGTTGTGGTGCACGGGCTTAGTTGCTCCACAGCATGTGGGATCTTCCCGGACCAGGGCTCGAACCTGTGTCCCCTGCATTGGCAGGTGGATTCTTAACCACTGCACCACCAGGGAAGTCCCTGTGCTAAACCTTTAAGTCACCACCTGTACCTGTTTTTGTAAGAGTCTAGCAATCTGTTTGTCTCATGCAGAACCATAGTTTGTCTCTTACAGAAAAAGGAGACGGAAGCAGGCCAGTCCATTTCTGTAGTGATTGTCTAGGGCAGGGGTTGGCAAACTTTTCTGTAAAGGGCCAGATAGTAAATATTTTTGGCTTTGTAAGCCTTATGATCTCTGTTGCAAATACTCAACTCTTGCCATTGCAGCGCAAAAGCAGCCACAGACAATAGTGGCTGAGTCTCAATAAACTTTATTTATGAAAACAGGCAGCAGGCCATAGTTTTCCAATCCCTGGAGTAGGAGGATTTGAAGACCAAACGTTGTCTATGGTATCTAAGTAGACTATTTTGTTATAATAGTTTCTAATCATTTCCAGATAGAGATCCCGAGGGCCTGACAATAGTCAGCACTAATAAAGAGTTAACAACCTTTAATTTATTAATCTGATTAGTATCAGTGTCAGTGATGATATTCTTCTACAAATGCAATGCATTCCAAGACCTGGAAGTCCATCTGGACCAAACAGAGATCAGCACACACCAGGGACAGAGAAAGATTTGTTGGCATTAGGACTGTTCTGAGTACAACTGGCAGGGGTACTCTTTAGTAAGGCAAACTTATTGACAATTATACTTAATCCATCACAGTTTGTAGTTAGATTTCATATAACTGTCCCTCTAATTACCTTGTGGTTAGCCTTTCAAAAAAATGAACCATACAGAACACTGCTCAGCGTGGAGATTTATGTTTAAAAAAGCTGAAATATTTCTGGCAATAATGTATCTTGTAAGAAAACCTTTCACGTGTGCATTGAAAGCTTATTAATTCCAATATAAATCTGTAATATATCTTGTTAACATTTTTTCAGGCTGCCTCAAACTATGAGCAGAAATTTAGAAATGGGGGTAGAAAAGGCAAGCACACTGACCTGACATGTGAGACCTGTCAGCAAAGGTGGAGCCAGGAAAGCTCTAGTATGAGGAGTATATTGGGTTGTACAAGACAGTAATTTATGCCATAATTATGGCTCTGGGTCATTAATAAAGTCTTAGTTTATGTTTGGAAGCATTCCATGTTTCTTTTCTCTTTTTTTTTAAGCGAAGTTTAATAACATGCATACATGGGAGAGACCCAGGAAAACTGAGTAACTCCAGCATTCCCTGCTTCTTAAAAAGAGTATGCATTCCATTTTAAAGATTTTCTCAATAGCAGATAATATTAAAAAATATATGTCTAGCACTAAAAGAGGGTAAGTATCACTTGTTAAGGAAGTACATTTATGTGGAATACCTCATTCACCAAAAATGTGGATAAACGAGATATTACCACATTTACAATTTTTCAATTTTCTGCTGGCATATTTTTTTCCTGTTTTCTTATTTCATTTTTTATCTTTTTGATGGAAGTCATGGTTAAAAAATAATTATAGTAATGTCTCTGGGTAAAATGAGTCATTATTACTGTATGTGCCAACATGCTTCCCATAGTTTCCATAAATATCACTTGTAAAACAAATATTATAAGCCAAACGTATTTAAGTGATACTTAGGCTCATCCAAGAACCTCATTTCTCCTTCATTCTTACTTATGAGGGCTCTGAGGGATAATTTCTGAGGAAACATTTCAATAAGCATTTTTAAAAATAAATTTATATATATATATATATATATATATATTTAAAATTTTTGGCTGCGTTGGGTCTTCGTTGCTGCATGCGGGCTTTCTCTAGTTGTGGCCAGTGGGGACTGCTCTTCATTGCGGTGCGCGGGCTTCTCATTGCAGTGGCTTCTCTTGTTGCGGAGCACGGGCTCTAGGCGTGCGGGCTTCAGTAGTTGTGGCTGCAGGCTCTAGAGCACAGTCTCAGTAGTTGTGGCACACAGGCTTAGTTGCTCCGCGGCATGTGGGATCTTCCCGGACCAGGGCTTGAACCCGTGTCCCCTGCATTGGCAGGCAGATTCTTAACCACTGCGCCACCAGGGAAGTCCCATCAATAAGAATTTAGATCAAATGAATTTTCAGGATTAGATCCATAATTCCAGCAGTTGCTGATTTTTCCACAAGGGAAAGTGTAAATCAACGTTTTATTATGAACTATTTATTAGTTTGCAAACCACAAAAGTGTACTCCACTGTTAAATAAAATATAACTTACTATTCAAGGATTTCACAGCACAGTGAATTTTCTTATCATCGTTGTCCAACAAAGTCCCATGATATACACACCCGAAATGTCCTACATGAAAGAGGGAACTTAGTTAGTGCCACATTACTTTTAATTGTGCAATATTATTTATTAAGCTCTTCATGATCTTCATTTCTCTTTTTTTCCTACATGGAAAAAAAGTGCATTGTTTCTTATGCTTTTGATTAACAATACCACTATTTGTGTGTGTTTGTGAAATATGTATACGTAATTAATTTCACCCAAAGATACAAGCAATATGATTATTTAATACATGGTAAATATTTAGGTGATGTAACTGTTATTAAAGGTTAACATAATAAAATATTCAACCACAGTGGAACCACTGAAAACAGGAGTAACATCTGCCTCGTAAAAGAAACATTAGTTTTAAGGATCAAATAACATCTTTTAAATATGAAAAATGAAGTTTTACCCACATAAAGAAATACAATAAAATAAGCTCCCTATATTACAATAAACTGAAATGAAATAAAAATGTCACCATTAGAAATAAGATTAGCATTACAGAATAAGGATTTCCCCCTTTAGTCACCAGTTAGTTTGTAATCCAGGTTGGCAGAAACTGAAAGGCAATCGCCCAAATGAAGCAAATTCACTCTGAGTCATTTCATCTAGTTCTCTGGTTTTAGCCACATCACTTTCCCAATGGTAGCCTTTCATCCAGTGGCAGTAATTTTCCCCAGAGGTGCCAAATGTCTGATAGCTGTGTAAGTCATTAAGTTGTCCAGCTGGCCAAGACCCCCTGAGTGCCTAGCATGTGAGTGTTGGGCATTAGTCTACTCTCTTGTAATGCAAAGATGACTAAATAAATGCTCTTGAGGGCTCACGTTCTACTGGGGAAAGCATATAAATAAATAATAGTTAATACTTATAGAATCATTCATGATTATTACTTTATAAGAGAGATAATTGCCATTTTTAGCACCTTTCATGATAAAATACTAATTTTACAATATGTAGAATTAGAACATAATTAGTGAAGCCACACACTCTAAAACTGGTACAATTACTAGGATTTACAGGCTGGTAAAAGAACTATATATTACTCTGATGTGAAACACGTTTGTTAACAGCGAAGCTGCTATTTGGGAAGGGGAGCATGCTAAGGATTAAAATCTGGAGTATGTGATAGAGGAATGTGTTGATGCTTTCACAGGAAAATGGGAAGGCCTCGTGAACACAAAAGGCAAATTGTCCCATCAGCTTCTTCTGCATCATGCTGGCTGATGTCTCTGCTACCTCTTGCAGCGCACACTGAATAAAGAGGGATCAGAGGCCATTCAGTATTAAAGGTAAAAGCTTTTTAGAAAAAAAGGGAAGAGTGGAGTTCATTTCCTGGCTTCCGGTTGGTTTCTTTTCCTGCTCAATATTTCCTCAAATACTGTACACGCTAGCTGTTATTGCTGCTCTGGCTGGCTTATTACAAATATTCATTCCTCTTTGTATAAAGAAATTGGAGTGCATTGTAGAGATGATGTATGTTGCTTCAGATCAAGGGAAGGCTATAAATTCCCTTTCTCCTGATGCTGTCCAGCAGTATACAAACTGCTATAAACCAGGACTTCATAGAGTTAGTCACTATTCTCAGGGTAGAGAAAGACTGGAAGGAGATAGGAGTAAAAATATTGGAACTTAACAGAATGATTTTTAGAAGGAAGTAAAAGGCACGTTTCAAGAAATTATAGTTGTCATTATGAAAAAGGTGAGGGAGGAATGTGATTTATTTCTAATACGTTTGGGAGATTATCAAGTTGTCTCCATGCACAGGGACAAATCCCCATGGATGTGATTTGCAGGGCTGTATGTCTGCAGAACAGAAATCAAGTGCACTTGTTATCACTGCTCTGTCAGTTGCTTTCACCATTGTCTAATTCCTAATCTGCAAAGGCAGAAGATAAAATGCTTACTGGAAAATCGTGTTTAACAAAAAGCTGAGTGGAAATACTTACCTCTTCCTATGACTTCATTGAAATGCACAATCAGGCTGCTTGGCCCAATCACTACATGCTGAACTGCCTGGACCAGCTCTGGATTTAGAGCACTGAGGTCAATGTGGACAGTATTTTGCAGTAATGGACTGGATATATCAGAGTCCCCACTAGTTAGGATGGGGGATAGGTCTGTCAGAGGATACTGCACTTGTCTGCATGACCCATTCTGAGATGAGTTAGGAAACTGGTCTGCAAGATAAAGCAAAATTATTAGAAACAACAGTGAGACCTCACTTAGTGGGGACTGCAACAGGGGCAGCAAATTGAATTAATAACAAAACTAAAGTTTAAATTTAAATTTAAAGAAATGATGGTTGTATCATTGAATGAGGCTAGGAAAAACCCTTACAAAGGAACTGGTTTAATAAAATTGGGAAAAGATACAGGTATGCGTGTGTGTGTTTAAAAAAAATTTATTGATTCTCTTGTAAGAATATTAAGCAGTAACTTTGAAAGCTTGTTTTCCCTCTTCATTTCCTTAGACATTTCTCTTTTTATGTACAGCAAAAAGCCAAGCTTGAGATTTGTTTTTTTTTTTTTTTTTTTTTTTTTTTTTATGCGTTACGCGGGCCTCTCACTGCTGTGGCCTCTCCCGCTGCGGAGGACAGGCTCCGGACGCGCAGGCTCAGCGGCCACGGCTCACGGGCCCAGCCGCTCCGCGGCATGCGGGATCCCCCCAGACCGGGGCACGAACCCGCGTCCCCCGCATCGGCAGGCGGACTCCCAACCACTGCGCCACCAGGGAAGCCCGAGATTTGTTTTTTAATATATTATATTCTTAAGAATGCAAAGCAGCAAAAATAGTAAGCAACTGCCTGGCTCCCACAAAAATCCAACCCAACTATAAGAAAATGAAAAAAGATGCCTTTTGAGAGACTAGTGTTTATTAATGGAATGAATTAGTATTGCTCAAAACCAATGTGGATTCCTGGTCAATGAAAAATATGTAAAGTGAAATATTATATATCTATATCTCTCTATATAAATATGCACCCATACACCCAAACGACTAGAAATATGCAATGGCTAAAATTTCAGAACTGAAAGTTTTTCACATTCGTGGTAAGTTCTCCATACTGTGGTGATGGCAGCAGATCTAGTGTTATCACTCTTTAGAGAAAGCAGATTAGAATTGGGTTAGTGTGCCATTCTCATTGTTTACTTGAGGACACTTGGAAAGGGATCAGATCAGCATTCCTTGTAAGTTGATCTTTATAACCAAAACGGTAAGAGCCTCAAGCAAGGTTCCCTTTTTCTAGGTGAAACTTTTCCATTTCAGGGGTAGGGAATTATGGGGCTGAGAATACATTTCTTAATGCCAGATAAGGCAAAAAAGCCACCAGTTGCTTTGCCCTTTCCAATGGGAATGCATACATGTCAAGGAGAGGGCATTATACTGGCAGCAACTGACTTGAAGACAAACTAGGCTGGGTATTGAAATGTATTAGTATATAACACAGGGAGAGGGCAGAGGCTTATGAGGGGGTCCCCATTAGCACCAAAAGAAAATATTGTTTGTTTGCAAAGGAGCAGGAAAATCAGAACTTAAGAGAGGGTCATTAAAAAGAAAGTTGATGGTACCCTAAGTATTCCTAAGCCCACTTAAACATGTTTAGTATCTGCCACATTGGAAGTTTGGTTAATACATCAATTTGGCCAGAGCAGTAAATTTCAACAGTGGTTCCAGAAAAGCTTTGGGACCACCTGTAGTTATAGTAATCACTAGCTGGAAATGAGACAGATGCAACCTTAAAAGAAGGATGTAGAACATCAGGGGAGTGCTTGAGATGTTGGATGGGTGAGGGAAGGAAGGAGCCTAGCTGGGTGTCTGTTCCTTTAATTCCAGAGTCAGGGTTTCCAAACCTTTCCTAGGGGATGGAAATGCGGATGAACCTCTCTAAATTCAGTTCCTTTGCCTTCACTTCTCAAACCTTTGCACCTAGAGATCAGGGTTCTAAATTTTCAGAGGTGCAGAGATGAAGGGAAATCCTTGATGAGGCACAGGAAAAAATCCTCTGGCATAGAAATTGTACTGACCTTTGGGCTAAGTTCAAACATGCACACAAGCCAATTTAAACCATCAGTGTGTGATTCTGGTCTGACACACAGAGAATTCTAGGTCTGCATGAAAGACTGATAAGGATGTTGTCCCCACCGCACACAGAGAGAGAAGCTCTGTAGGTGCCTCTTTATTAGGTGCTGGCTGTGCATTTCCTCATTATTCTCTCTGGATAACTTTCTTTTGCCTATTTTATTTTTCCATATCTCCAAGGAGTAGGTTCAATGTAGGAAAGAGGATGAAACTCAAGTTTCTTAGCAATGATGACAGAGGTCTGGTGAGTAATGAGGTTGAAGGAAGATTAAATATGCTTCTTTAAAAAAATTACTTGTGAATTTTAAAGATCTCAAATTAGAGCCATTAAATGTGAATATAAAATAATAAACAGATCTAAATTTCAAAACTATAAACTGGATTTGATTTGTCCATGTTGTTAAGGGCTTGGATTCTTAAAGGTAAAGGGAGTCATGTGGGAAAAGACAATATTAACAGTGTCTATAGAACATCTCTATAGAACTAACATAAACTTGAAAAAGTAAGAGGCAGTAAGTGTTGAAAAAGCTAAAATGTTAAGTGACTCATTGCTCTTGTACTTGTTTTGATGAGCAACTTCTAAGTTTTGCAGTATCCTCAACTGTCTGTGACTCATTTTATTTATCCACTGGTAAATATTCAACCAGGAAAATGCTTGTACTTGACTCACGTCCTGTAACTTCTGAAGATAATGGAGCAGATACAATACAGACATTTTGCTTTTACCACGAGATTTTAAATAAAACAATGTGAAATGCTCTGGCTAATCTGACAATTATTAGGTCTAATGTTTTGCAAAACAGATGATGTTAACCCTCCCTTTTAAATAGCATAACTGAAGGTTTTTATTGGATAAGACTCAAAATATATTCAAGTCCTGGGATGCTGTGGGTAAAAGGCTGAGTAGTAACAGTTTATTGAGAATCCTTCAAAGGAGGGCTAAAAGTATAATTTAAATGTTTGAGGATCAACGGGTAAAAAAATGTAGCTGTGCCAACTTCTATTTCAATAAATATACGTTTCCTATCTTAACTCTTCCTGGGTTGTTAAAGAGAGCTTCACAATTTTTTAGCATTGCACTCAGATGATAAACACCTTATCTTTGCTCAAATGATTTTAAAATGAACCTTTTTGTGAGAACAGAGCTTAAAGACTCTAAAAATCTCATACAACATGTAAATGAGTTCATTCTAAAATAAGAGCCGTGTAACTCTGTGTCAAATTAAATACTTCTTTGGCCAAAGAAGAGGTGAATACTTCTTTTATATTTTTATAAAAATATAAAGGCAAAACCAAAAATAAACAACAATGCCACACAACACACTGAGGTATACGTATAGGTATTTCTCTGAACAATAAACTGAAGTATACCTTCTGGAAAAGTAGCTCGGTAGTCTACAGATTCATTTGAAACCATTTCTGTAGTTGGGCTTACACTTCGGGCACTTACAAGCCTATCCAAATGAGGAGTGTGTACTCTTGCATCATAGCGAACTAATTCACTGCCCAGATCTTAAAACAGAAAGAGAGAAAGAGCTCATTAAAGACTTGGCTATCATGGATCCCAGTAGACTTTGACCCAGTGACCAGAACTCATGGGTTTTATGGATTGCATAAGACCGCACACATGAATCTATGACAATTTTAAACTGTAACGACTGTATTCTTAAGGCAACTCCTTTAAAACAAACAATAACCAAAAAATGCACCTTTAATTTGCTTTCTCCTTTTCAGCCACAGGAAAAGCCCAAGTAATAATAAGAGTATTATTGATATTGAGACAACACCAACAATCAGTCCTGTGAAATTCTGATCTGGTTGAACTATCACTTTTCCAAGGACGGTTGAAGAAATTGCATGCTTCCACTAAAAATGACAAATAAAAGTCAGAATTTAGCCATGATAGATACAAAATACACTACACAGTTGAATCACAGTCTCCCTGGGCTCAAAATACTACCTGGTTATTACCGTTCTAGAAGTAGCATAACTGCCTTCAGAGTATTAAGACACTCCTCAATTCTGTTTCAGTGTTCAAATAATTAGGGGCTACTAATCACTTAAGTACTTACATTACGCATAGCTGCTTGTACTTATAACTAGGTATTAGGGGGTAAAAAGATAAAAATCAGTCTCTGACCTTGAGGAACCGAAGTATGAAAGGGAGACAAACACAAAAATAAATGATTACAGTACGCTGTGGTATGTACTGTAGAAGTATGAACATATAGTAAGAAAAAGAGACGACAGGACATTAATTCTGTCCTGGAGGGTAGGGTAGAGGACACAGGAGACTCCCCATAAGTAGTAATCATATTATTATTATGATGGGATAATAAAGTCTCAGAATATTTTTATTTCAGTTTTGATACATAGAAGAAATCTTTGACGTTCCTTCCACCTCTAACATGGTATGATTTTTAGGATTTCTGGTCCTTTTAATTCCAAACTCTGATCTCATGATTCAGCCTTCTTTTTTTTTTTTTTTAAATTAATTAATTAATTAATTTTAGGTATTTTTGGCTGTGTTGGGTCTTCGTTTCTATGTGAGGGCTTTCTCTTATTGTGGCCAGCGGGGGCTACTCTTCATCGCGGTGCGCGGGCCTCTCACTGTTGCGGCCTCTCGTTGCGGAGCACAGGCTCCAGACGCGCAGGCTCAGTAGTTGTGGCTCACGGGGCCAGTTGCTCCGCGGCATGTGGGATCTTCCCAGACCAGGGCTCGAACCCGTGTCCCCTGCATTGGCAGGCAGATTCTCAACCACTGTGCCACCAGGGAAGCCCCAGCCTTCTTTGACTTTTAAATTTTTTCATACATTCCCATTTCATAACTTTTTGGAAAACTTCAGGAACCGTTTAAAAATCACATATTCTTGGATAAACAAAATGTGGTATATCTATACAGTGGAATATTATTCAGCCTTAAAAAGGAATGAAGTTCTGACACGTGCTACAACATGGATCAACCTTGAAAACTTGCTAAGTAGAATAAGCCAGACACAAAAGGACAAATATTATATGATTTCACTTATGCAAAATGTCTAGAGTAGGCAAATTCATAAAGACAGAAAGTAGATTAGAGGTTACCAGGGGCTGGGGAAGAGGAGGGATTGTGACAGTACTATTGAATGGTTCCAGAGGTTCTGTTCAGGGTGATGAAAAGGTTTTGGAATTCGACAGTGGTGACGGTTGCACAACACTGTGAATGTAATTAATGCCACTGAGTTGTACACTAAAAAATGATTAAAATGGCAAATTTTATATGTATTTTACCATAATTTAAAAAGTTAATAATGTAATATACCTAAAACCACTGAACTGTATACTTTAAATGTATAAACTGTATGGTATGTGAATTAATCTCAATAAAGCTGTTAAAAAAAAAGAATGAAAAAAAGATCACTCACTCTGGTTCCCAGTTATCTGATTTAGCTGTTTACATGAAAGAAGTTACTGTAAAATAGTTTAATTCTTATTTTACTTCATCCAGTGCATACATATTCTTTTACTTATGGGTCTCTGCATTTGAGATCACTGTAGCGGGCAGTAGTTTGTTGGCTCTGGCCTCTTGGAGTGGTGAGAGGTGGGGAAAGGGCCCTATTGAATGTGTCCTTATCCCTCCTGAGAATTACAGAAAATTTCAGCAAGAACGTGGCATGATGGAGAGGAGCGTGTCCAGCAAAGACTTTTGAGGTCTACCCTTTGAAGCTTGGGAAGGAGACAGTGCAACAAAAACCTCACTATTTCTAAAATAACAACTAAGAAGCAAGGCTGAGATGATGAGCTAAAGCCAACAGACAAATGAGTTTTAATGATTTATGTCAAGCCTGCAAGTGACATAATTACGCTGGCATCTTTATTTACATCATGAGAGGAAAGCAGGAATCCCACCTCTATATTTAGTTCGCTGTTCAATTTCAGCAGGTCATTGGGGACCGTACATAAAACGGCTTCAGAATGTGACTGTATATTCTCACAGCTCTTATTTCCAACTTTTAACACTTCACCTTTAACTGCTTCAGGGTCAATATCGTTTCCCTGGAAGAGAAAAAGAAAAAGGAGCTTGTTACCACTTCACAGTTTTGCAGGAATGCAAACAATTGTGAAGTAATATAAATATACTGCAAACACAGGCCATGTTGTTTACCAAGGCACATGATTTTCTGACACTCCTTTTTTTTTTTTTTTGCGGTACGCAGGCCTCTCACTGTTGTGGCCTCTACCGTTGAGGAGCACAGGCTCCGGACTCGCAGGCTCAGCGGCCATGGCTCACGGGCCCAGCCGCTCTGCGGCAGGCGGGATCTTCCCAGACCGGGTCACGAACCCGCGTCTCTTGCAACGGCAGGCGGACTCTCAACCACTACGCCACCAGGGAAGCCCATGATTACATTATTTTGAACAATTATATAGTTACATGAAGGCTTTAAAAACATTGTTCAATTTGACATATTTAGTTAATTGAAGTCACCATTAGGTATTTAAAATATCACTGTTTTGTTGAAGAAACCAATAATTAGCCTTGGTAAAGAAGTGGCACAATTTCTCATATGAAGACTTAATGAGTATGGCTATTTATTTATTATTTTAAAATTTTATTTATTTTATTTTTATTATTTATTTTTTGGCGTTGGGTCTTCGTTGCTGCACGTGGGCTTTCTCTAGTTGTGGCAAGTGGGGCTCCTCTTTGTTGCGGTGGGCAGGCTTCTCACTGCAGTGGCTTCTCTTGTTGCAGAGCACGGGCTCTAGGCAAACGGTTTTCAGTAGTTGTGGCTCGCGGGTTCTAGAGCGCAGGCTCCGTACTTGTGGCGCACGGGCTTAGTTGCTCCACGGCATGTGGGATCTTCCCGAACCAGGGCTTGAACCTGCGTCCCCTGCATTGGCAGGCAGATTCTTAGCCACTGCACCACCAGGGAAGTCCAAGTATGGTTATTTATTAAAAAGTTATTTTGAGGAGAGAGAGATATCAAAAATTATTAGCATTTTTCTTAGGGACAAAGAGCAGCCAGTAACAAATACAGTACTGCTACTTTGTTTCCCACTTTGTTTTACATGACCTTTAACACTTGGCAAACTAGTTTTACATACATTGTCTCATATGGATCTCGATAGATTGCTAGGTCAAATATTATTCTCGGAAAAGAAGCTGGAAGAAAATACTTCTTTCTAACATGAATTTGGAGTTAAAAAAAATGGATATAGACAAACTCTATCCTTATGATATTTCTAGAGGCAGTATGTGTACTCCATTGAACCAGGTCAGCCCCACAGGGCAAGTCAACGTAGAAGCACATAAATCTAATAAGTCACCTTGGGGCTTCAAATGACAACTTGTTGGTTAGAACTGAGGAGGGCTAAGGCATTGGCTCACATACTGGAGGAAATTCAGGGAATGACAAAGGAAAGAGATTAAAGAGCTGGAGGGCTTGATTTATGAGGGAATGACTAAAATGTGTCTTGCTTGCTTAGATAATGATGAAGGCTGGGGGAAGGGATGAACATACTGCGTTTACATTTCCAATACTCCTTTTAGGCTCAGGGCTGCCTAGGATGTTGCATAAAAGCTTATCTAAAACAAAAACAGGTCACAAAGCTGAACAACGAAACCCCTTTTCATTTGTGCCTACTAAGAAAGGCATAATAATTAGTGACTTACATAAGAAATTAATATCAGCTTTATATGTATAGTGACTGTTTTATTTTTTTTTAATTTATCTTATTTATTTATTTTTGGCTGAGTCGGGTCTTTGTTGCTGTGCGAGGGCTTTCTCTAGTTGCAACGAGCGGGGGATACTCTTAGTTGCGGTGCACGTGCTTCTCATTGCGGTGGCTCCTCTTGTTGTGGAGCACGGGCTCTAGGCACGCAGGCTTTGGTAGTTGTGGCGCACAGGCTTTGTTGCTCCGCGGCATGTGGGATCTTCCCGGTCCAGGGCTCGAACCCATGTCCCCTGTCTTGACAGGCGGATTCCTAACCACTGCACCACCAGGGAAGCCCTGTACAGTGATTATTTAAAAAATTTACAATCCAAGATATCAAAAAACTGATACTGGAAGCCCACTACTATATAACAGAGGGGACCGAATCAGGAAAAAAAAAAGGTATAGGCTGGTTTTTGTCATTTAAAATAAACATAGCTTTATCGAGCTGTGGAAAAAAATGTTTATGTTTAGAAATTTTATTATTTACTTTTTATTATTTAATATTAGCTATTATTAAATAGTAGAACATATTTACAAAATTGGATTAGTTCTTCAGTCATTAAAACAGTAATGCATAGGTTTTTAAATAAAGCAAAATAAAAGGAGCTTTCTGGTCTTTAATCCTCTACACCCATAGAGCAATTGAGAGTTATAATTATCTCATTTTATCCTGCAAAGACACTTCCCTGAGGTAGGTATTATGGTCATTCCTGCTTTACACATTGAGAACTAAGGTTCAAGAAGGGACCTGGTCGTGAAGCAAATCAATTCCATTTAATACAAATCTACTTACCATCTACTACTGTGTGTTAGACAAAACTCTGTAATATAAAGATGAGTAAGAGTTTCTTCCCCTCACTATAATGTTTAAATGAATATATTTCTAAAGTGAAAAACTGTTACTCCTCTGTCATATCAGGATGTCCCTTGTCCATTTCCTCTGAACTCTGGCCAGGTATGACATGTTTCTATCTAGGACTCAGGCCTGGGAACACATGTCTGAGCTGGTTACAGAGCAGAGCCGATAAGAGTGGAAGTGGGTAGGATTTGAAAAATAGCATTATAACAGGCAGGGTCTTGCAAGTTTTCATGACTCCAGGGGGCCACAATGTTGAGTCTGGGAAAGTCAGTTAAGGCCATGGAGGGGATGGTAGCAGGACTCAGCCAGGCCACGGTCCAGGGAGGCTGGCAATAGAAAGTCAGTGAGGTGGGGTGGTGGTGGACGGACATTTACACTTTATCCAGAGGATATGAGCCCCCTCAGCTTGGGAACTAGGCCAAAGAAACATGACAGAAAGCTTCAAAACTAACTCCACAGGGCATTAACAGGCATTTGGGGAAAAAAGTTCCCAGGTCTTTTGAGGAAAGCTGAATGAACCAAAATTAAACTGGTTTCTTCATTGGCTACTTGGGGCACTGGGATACCACAGGTGCTGTCTATGTGCCCTGGAATATGGGTTTTTTTCCCCCACAGAATGCATATTAAAGTGTGTAGCACAGGGAAATACAGTTGACCCCTGAATAACGTGGGGGGTTAGGGGCACTGACCCCCGTGTAGTTGAAAATCCACGTGTAACTTCACAGTCAGCCCTCTGTATCTGAGGTTCTGTAACCACAGATTCAACCAACCATGGATCACGTAGGACTATAGTATGTATTTATTGAAAAAAATCCGCGTATAGTGGACCTGCACAGTTCAAACCTGTGTTGTTCAAGGGTCAACTGTACTAGTTTATGAGCACCATCAATAAGAATAGGTCTTGACACTGGACCAAATGACCTCTAAGAAAACAGCCCTTCATTTCTACCCTGTCTGGAGACAGAACTGGCCTCACGGTGGTTGTGAATGGGTTTGAGCCTACAATTGCAGGTATCTTAGTCAGAAGTGGGAGGAAGACAAAACTCTAGCTGGCTCTGGGCAGCAGGTAGACTGAGTTAGCTCAGAACTACTCTCCCTTCTAGATCCTTCTGATGCCCAGAAACTGACACAGGCCTCTAGCTGAGCTCTCAACCTTTGCTCTTATGCTCCTAGTATCGTAGCCTGAGTCCCTGTTCCCTGACTTAGATGATCTTCCTGCTGCTTTTCCTGTTTTAGCCAACTTCTCCAAACTGGACTTCTGAAGCATCTCTATTACCATGTGTATCTATATGCTCCAGAATAAGATGAAGCCCCAGGGCAGTGTCAGGCAGTCCTAGTTCCAGCATTAAATACTGTGCTTCTCTAGTTTCCATAAAATATGATCATGAACAAAGAGTCATATAAGATAATTAGGAAAAAATTCAGGGTTTCTTTCAACAGAATTGAATTTTAGATATTTTTAGAGTTTAGAGCTATTTCACTTAAAGGATTATATAGCTATCCATGTACCGTATGATAAAAAATTTCTCTATTATGAAAGGTATTTTGGTATACATGAAATGAAAGTTAATATGAAAGCCTTTGTAATGTAGTGGAAAGAAGACCAAATTTGGAATCAAGAAATTTGAGTGTGAGCCCTAGTTATGCTGTTTGCTCCCTAGCTGACCCAAAACAAATTACCTAATCTTTCTAAACATCTGTTTACTTATCTACAAATGGGGATGATTATCACTGACCTCCCAACCTCACAAGTCCACATGAGTCTCAAATGAAACAACATATGTCAAAGTACTGTGTTAACTAAAATTCCACACAAATGTGAGCTGTTGTTGACATGAACACCGTACCTTAATGTGTACTCCTAAAGATATGTCTACTTCTTTTTTTTTCCATAAATTTGTTTATTTTTTACTTTTGGTGGCATTGGGTCTTCGTTGCTGTGCACAGGCTTTTCTCTAGTTGCGGTGAGAGGGGGCTACTCTTTGTGGGGTGCGTGGGCTCTCATTGCAGTGGCTTCTCTTGTTGTGGAGCATGGGCTCTAGGCGCAGGGGCTTCAGTAGTTGTGGCTCACGGGCTCTAGAGCACAGCCTCAGTAGTTGTGGTGCACAGGCTTAATTGCTCCGTGGAATGTGGGATCTTCCCGGACCAGGGCTCGAACCTGTGTCCTCTGCATTGGCAGGCAGGTTCTTAACCACTGCGCCACCAGGGAAGTCCCGAGATGTCTACTTCTGATGACCACTGTCCACAGCTAGTGCCTAAGCCTTGGATATAAACTACCTCCCACATTAATGGGGTTTCTGATTAGTCCTGAGGAATGACTGATCCCCGATCTCTATTATGTTCTCTTGATCCAAACTTGGCTGACCCTCTTGGCCATGGTGTAATCATTACACCAACTATTGACTAAGCCAATTCTCACAACTAGGGCTGGAAACTATCACAGTCTCTTTTTAGCCAAGGAATTCTTGTATGCATGGCTGCTTGAGGAGCACGAACTCTTCCTGGCAACAAGAAGCAAATCTCACTCTAAACACAATTCTCTCCATAGTGTTTTCACTGATGGAATGCAAACATACTTCACATTCATGTTTTGAATGGTAATTGAACAAGCACAACAAGAAATAAAATGACACCCTTTTTTTTGATAAAAAACAGTTCACTGCTTGTCCAGAAGAGGCTTTTTCTTTTCTTTTCTCTTGCTTTATGTTTTTTTGTTTCTGCCCTCAGAGAGGCAGAGGTTTTAATGTGATCAACTTTAGAAACTGATAAAGGGTTAAACTGCTGTCACACAAAGATTCTCTTATACTAAATTTCCTCTTACACATACATAAAATGGAATATGGGAGAAGACTGAATCATGACACCAAAATAGTCCCCCCAAACTATTCCTTTTTTCCCCAGATTGCCACTCTGTGACATGACAGGTGCTAGACCCTTGTTAGAGAAAAGAGTCATTCTGTATATAGGCAAGAAAAGAAAGTCTCTTGTTTCCAGAGGCCTTTTGGGCCAGGTTGGGAACAGCCTTGAAAGGCTGAGGATTATGTCGAATCATACTTTTCTTGGTCCAACAATTTTGTAGGACATTGAATAATGGGTATGTAATTTACAGAAAAAGGAGTTTTCTCCTCCATATAAGACTGCTTGAAAGGGTAGATAAAGAACCATTCTTCTCTAATCCTTCCATCACAGATACAGGAACAGAAAAATAGAGTTTATCTGGGTGTAAAAATATTTGCAAATAAACCTTTGTTTTCATCAAGAAAAATCAAATGGAATCTTTCAAATGGCAAACACAGTAATTGTTGAAAGCAAAAGGTCACACTAGATTAATTTTATTGAAGAAAAAAGAAGTGATAAAAGCTCTTTCTCCCTTTCTAAAACTAATTAAAGAAGCAGATGAAAGAACTCTGCTATGGTAAACATGCTGTTCGTTGAAGCAGGCTTCCATTTAATTTCACGCTGGGCTTGCTTAATTATTGTACAAAACACAGTTGCGAGGTTAGTAAACTTGTATGAGTACGAACGTGTGCACGGGTTTGGCTGTAGATAAAATCTTGTTGAAAAAGCAGAAAAATTTTAGTAGAAACATATTCTTACTTTGATGGAGATGGTCTTTGGGAATTTATATTACATCTAAACAAGGACTATCGTATTACTTTGTGTTTGTTCATATTTGCATTCAGGCTATCTTTCAGGGGGAAAATCCTGCATGCCTAAAACATCATGTTGAAGCATAAATATTTTGTTGTTTCTAGAGACTGGGGCTACAGATAATTAAAGTTTTGATCATTTTGCCTCTTTTATTACTATTTGAAGTAAAAGTGACTGAAGCAACATAAAAGAGTTGTATTCTAGTCTTTGTTTTGCCACGATTTGATCACTTGTCAAACCACTTAACCTCTCTGGGTTTTAGTATTCTTTGTTTGCAACAGGCTGGGTTAGAAAAGATGCTTTGTTATTGTCCAATCAAATTATATTTAGAAGCTAATATATTTCTGAGGTAGAGGAAATCCAGCTCCACTTATAAATCAGCTTAGAGATAACCACACCCAGATACAAAATTCCAAATTAGAAGGAAGTACAGAACTACAATTGATGAGTTTACTTTCATGACTCTTACCTTTTATCTTATAATGAGCACATTTAGGTGTCCAGGGAAATATATAACGTTGGCAGAATGATACATCATAGGCAACTTTAATGGATTTGTGTCTCACATTTACTACTTTTTAATATATACACAAGAAAGAGTTTTAAAATACTTCATTAAAAAGCAGTTCGTGATTATACATACCTTTTAGTCTTATGTCAAAAAGATTTGTTTCTCAGAGCTTAGATATTTGCCGATGTAGTAGAAGATAATGACCAAGTACAACAATTTTATTCACATAGCTATGAAGTCAATTAGGTGCAAGTTGATGATTTGAGAGATGATTTTAAGTGTTTCTTACCTTAATTTCCAGTACATTTTTACTGCCTATTGAGATCATCACTGGCTTTTCAAAAGGCTTAAACACAGGATTATGTACATAAATGAGATCAAAGTATTTGGAATGGATCCCATCTAACATGAAAAAGGCTTTGGTTTTCAGGGGGAGTTGTAGGTTCAGCTGTTGTAGTGAAGGAGTTGTACAGCAGATTATCTCCGAATTAGAGCGATGCTGACATGCCTATAGTAAAACACAATTATCCACTGTAAACAGAACATAGCTTGACAACATCAACAGCAACTTTCACATTTCACTGTTTCAGACAATCAATTGAAAATGTACAATTTTGAAAAAAATCTCCATTTAACTTCCTAATGTTGAAGAACACATTTCTGGAAACATGACAGATGTGATTCTCTAAACAACACGGTCTTTTTTTTTTTTTTTAACATCTTTATTGGAGTATAATTGCTCTACAATGGTGAGTTAGTTTCTGCTTTATAACAAAGTGAATCAGCTATATGTATACATATATCCCCATATCCCCTCCCTTTTGAGCCTCCCTCCTACCCTCCCTATCCCATCCCTCTAGGTGATCACAAAGCATCGAGCTGATCTCTCTGTGCTATGCAGCAGCTTCCCACGAGCTATCTATTTTACATTTGGTAGTGTATACAGGTCATCTTATTAGTGTGTTTTAAGCTATCAATTACTGAGTGCCAGGTCCTGTGCAAAACACTTTAGTACAAGGTTGGTCTCATTTAATTCTCACAATAATCCTATGAGGTAGGTGCTACGATTACACACATAATTACAGATGAAGAAACTGAGCTTTGCAAGCTGATGTCATCAGACCAGGTCACACAGCTCTGAGTGGCAAAGCAGGGAACATAAATCCTAGGCCACTGACCCTAAAATTCACATAACTCCCACACTGGATGGCTTCTCGCTCACTTTGTATTCTCTACTGATAAATCTTTTCCTATGCTATTTTACAAAGGCTCTGTTATTATTATTTCATGCCCTTTCATCTCTCATTTCAAATCTTCCTCTTTGTAATTCTGATTTATAGAAGTTTGGAAAATGTGGTTTCCTCTTGATTGTGCTTAGACTAAACCACCAACACAAAGTGGCACATTTAAGGTTAAATGGTTGCATTTTTTCCCCCAAGGAAAAGACAAACAAGCAACAACATCCCTCATATTTCCTTTTCTTTGACAAGTAGAGTTGGAGATAAAACAATTACTTATGCCCACAATAGAAAAAGGACTCAGGATATACATAAAAAGCACAAACAAAATTGGATATTTGATATTTTCTTTTAAAAATAATTTAAAAAATTATCCTACATTTTAAAATGTGTGCTATAAGCAGATAAAGAAAACTGATAAATAGATAATAATATGAATAAAATATTACTTAGTTTTGTATCAAATCCATATTATAATGCTAAAAGCTATTTATTCTATCATCTTGAAAAAAAGGAAATGAACAATTTTACTGCTAATTCTTTACGTAACAAGAAATTTGAAAACTATACAATAAATTGCTGGCTTCTGGGACATAATGCATATTAACAAATTAATATGCATTTTGTTAAGAAGGTGATTAGTATTTTTATTTTAAAATATTTGAGTTCGTTAGGCTTAAAAATTATTGTGGCTGGATTGGTATATCTAAGTCAAACCTGACCAAGAGTTTTTCTCTGTTAAATAATGAATGGGTTCAATTCATCATGGTCAGCTTCAAATTCTATAAGAAGCAGGGAACATGGAAGGAACACACGTCTCTTTAAGAGGTTTTTCAAAAACAATAGTCAAACAGACTCACTGAATTTTTCATTCCTGTCCAATTTGAATGCATTGTTCTATTGTACTAATATGTTTGTGGCTAAAATAAGAGAAGTTTACATTTCCAGATATGTAAACAGATAAGATTTAAATCTTCTACCATTATTTGAATCTTCCTTGGCACATCTAGGAGGTTTTAATAACTATTTGATTACAAATGAATGAATGATGCCACATGTCATCATAATGCTGGTGAGGAAGAAGGAAGAAAACTTAGCCATTATTTCAATAACGCAGGCTCGGTGTGAATTAGATAAACTAATAAGTTCTCAGATTTCTACTTTAAAAAGTCACATGCCAACACCAAAGAGGGTTACTGTTATTTTTATAGGTTAATGAAAAATTGCTATGCCTGGCTGTGGAGAACCGATGTCCTTTAAATTAATAGTGGCGGTATTCTAACTTTGTTTGTGGCCATGTGCAGGGATTGGTTTCAAAGCTCTCTACTTCATACGGTGACTCCCTGGAGTACAATCTCTCAGGAATATTATAAAAATCTAATAATACTCTTTAGAGGTGATGCAATGTGGCTGATTGAGAAGGTCAAGAAAAATCTCATTTGAGATGACCTTATTGTTTGGTGATTTGGCTTGACATTTTTAGCCCCAAATTGGTTTTTGTAATTAAAGCACACTGTGGTCTTAGCCTTCACAAAATATTGGATGGGAATCTAAAAGGAAGTGCTGTAATTCAATCTACTGCCTCCCCAGTTAAGCCCCTGCTTGAGAGGGGGCACTTAGAACTTTCATTCTAAGTTGCATGTACAAGTCCAACTAGATTATGGATATTTTATATCAAAGAAAAACAACAAAAATATGAAATCTTTGTAAATAACTCCAAACTTCCTAAGGTGTGAAGTAAAACTACCATTTTAATGTGATGTCCCAAAATTGTTAGAGCACAAAATAGGTCAATCACTTTTAAGGAGGAATTCAGTTAAATTCTGATTGACCTTGCAAATAAAAGAAAAAAGGTGGAGAAATACCAAACAACATACACACTCTAGGACATAAATATTCTAATGCTCTTTCTCATTATTTGATAACATGCTAACCAAGGCACAAGAGGAATGGTAAGAAGCAGGGATGTGTAAGAAAACACTGTACCACTTAGGAAGACAAGGATGCTGTGGCAAGATTAGAGGCTTTACCCAAGGGTTTTATTAGAGCAAAAGGGTTGATGTTCTATGGGATATTAAAAAAGGGGGGATATGGAAATGCAATGGCCTGAATGATTGCATCCTCCCCAAATTCATATGTTGGAAGCCTAATCCCCAGTGTGACTGTATTTGCAGATGGGGCCTTTGGGAGGTAAGCAGGTCATGAGAGTGAAGCTCTCATGATGGAGTTAGTGCCCTCATAAGAAGAGACACAAGAGATCTTGCTGCCTCTTTCTTTCACCTCCATGTGGGGATACAATGAGAAGAAAATCATCTGCAAACCAGGAAGCAGGCCCTCCCCAGACAGCCAGATCTGCTGGCACCCTGGTCTTGGACTTACCAGCCTTCAGAACTGTGAGAAATAAATGTTTGTTGTGTAAGCCACCCAGTCTATGGTATTTTTGTTATAGCAGCCTGAACTGACTAAGACAGGGAATGACGTGGTTTGCCCTTGTACTGACTGTCTTTAAAAAACACTGCCTCAAGTTGATAATCATTATTTGTGTCTAAATATTATGTGTGTGTGTGTGTGTGTGTGTGTGTTTTATAATGTTAGCCTGAGACTAGATAATTTTAGTTGTTGAATAGAAAATACTATTTGACCCATGCTGCAAGGAAGATAACTAGCAAACATTAAAGGCAAAACTGAAATGTCTCTGCTACCCTGAAAGCTGGTGGCAGAAGCAGAGATGCTGAGCTCTAAGCACAACTATCACTCAGAGGACTTACCACTGTAAAGTTCCTTCCTGCTTCGTGAACATTTATTACCATCCTCAGGATACTAACTGAATTCAGGTTTTTTCCAACACCTGTTATTGTGCTCCCACCACTGGCAAAATAAAATAGAAAAATAGCAATATTGAGAGGTTCTTTCTCTATCAAGTATTTTAAGAGAGAAATTAAATTAAATCACACGTAGTGACTGCAAGTTATAGCCACAGCCAAAGTCAAATGAAAGTTCAGTGGTAGTTTTTCTTTGGCAATAACTTATTTAACTTGAAAATGTTTTAAAAATTCATATTTCATGAGCTGAAGAAATGCATTTGTCTTTTTATTCACAAAATAAGCAAAAGAAATATTTTTTCCTGTCTGAAAAAAATACAAAGGAAAAATGAACTTAACTGTTGTTGCTAGACTGATAGAATTAACAGAAACAAGGCAGACTGAATTGGGTCCAATGAGATATTGATTCAGAGGGAGTCTGGTATAGGGAAAAGCTGTGTGTAAAGTAGGCAGGGCAAAAATACACTGAAGAATGAAGAGAAAAAGGTGATTCCACTTTTAGGCACTAAGGTTAGTACAGAATTAAAATGTACATAATATAAGTGCATAAATATCAAAACTATGATGTCCAGTTAAACTGTTTTAATGAAATCTATTTAGAATAGGATAAAATGGCATGAACTAGCACTGATAAGGTCAAATTGTACTCAGAGCCTGAATGTAGTTTTCACTCCCGAATTGGAAAGGTAGCCTTCAAAAAAAATGCAACAGTATCAAATCCAGAGATAAAACTGTCTTCCTTTTGACTATTCAACAGCCAGTCATCCTCATGTTCATTATTTTCTTATACCCATCAGAAGCTTTTACTTACCTAACAAAAGATTTGGTGGGATGTATTTCATAGACAATGGGGTCTTCCCGGTAAATGAAGCTGTTCATCTCTCGGTTGGCTAAGTCAATTTTCAATTTAATAGGAAACTCAGTTGGAGTGCTTTGGGCTGGGGTATAACACTCGAGAATACTATCTGAAACACTGAACAAAAAAAATTAAGAAAATGGACCTTTGCTATTAGAGACACACATATATTAGAATTATATACATAAATCAAAAGGGTATCAGTCAGTGGCTCCTAAATGGGAATTTCCTGATGTGGTCTAGAAAAAAACTCTTTCTAATCTAGAAATTGTAGTCAATTTACAATTGACTGGATCCCAAACTTAGGTCATCCTTGACTTAGAAATATTTGGGATTTTAAGCAATTTTAAAGTATCCTTTTGGCACTTGATTAAACTGAGCTCTCCCAAATCTAAGAAGCAGAAACATAACTTCCTCACCCAATCTCCCTCATGCTTCTCACCTCCCCAAAGTGATTTGATCTAATTGTAAATCTTGATGGAAATGTTTATCTTAATTTATTGTCAATTACCAGAATCTCACAGCTTACAGCATAGGTGGGATACTAAGCATAACAATAAAGAAGGTGGATGGGAAGACAAAACTTAAAAGTGGAATTAATAAACCATAAGGGAAGGGTAGAAAAATCAGCAAAAAGGAGTAGATGGATTTGGGAAGGAGAAAGTTTTGTAAGATGGAGAGTAAATAATAAACATCTTGATTTTTCGTCACAAAAGAAGAACAATCTTTTCTTGATTTTTTAGGTATACATATTAATCCGTCTTGACTGATGCAACAAAAAATAAACTACAACACCTTTTTAAAGTACATGTTTTTCCACCAATTGAAATGTGTCTAGAATTTCCACTGTTTAGGTGCTTTCCAGTTAATGTAAGTAAAGTGCCACCAGTTTTAGGACCATAACTTGGAGAAATACTTTTTATTATAGGATCCTGAATGAGAGATAGAAACAAAACAAAATAACTTGTTAATTTTATAACTCTAAGTAGATTAAGTAATAATTAAATATCCTAGTTCATAAGAAAATTAATGCCTAGACTTACCACATAGGAAAATGTACTATAATGTACGGTCCCTCGACTGTTTGAAATAACTATGGACATATTGAAATGTTCATTCATTGCAGGACCAACTGTGCATTTCAACCTGAAAAAACAAAGTTTTATATGTTATAAATCCAAAGCCATTTTCTGGGTTGGCTGTTTTATATTATGGGCCATTATCTCTAAACAGTGAGCTGACTACTCTAAATAGCAAGCAGAGTTTACAGGTAAGCATTAGAATTGAAAATTGTATAATTCTGTTTCTGTACTATTATGCTAAACTTTATACTGACTGTCTTGTATTATTCATACAGACAAAACAGGAAATGTTAAACCTCATCAATGCAGACCTCACCAATTGAAAAGTTCATTATAATATAATAATATACAATTATAGGCATAATGTTTGGCATACTTAAGATGGAGAAATGGTGCTTCAACAGCATATGAAAACAATGGGCTGATTACAACTAAGCAGAATCTCTTCTTTAAATTATGTCAAAAGATACATTTCTGGGTTACATGTGTTTATTTAAGTTACTTAAAAAATGATGAAATTGTGATAGGCTTTCCATAGAATTATTTTTGAATTAGTAATCTTATTATAATCCTAAAAAGTATAAATATAATTTGTTTTATTAAATAACTTAAAAAAATTTTATTTTATTTATTTTTTTATATAGCAGGTTCTTATTAGTTATCCATTTTATACATATTAGTGTATACATGTCAATCCCAATCTCCCAATTCATCCCACCACCACCACCTCCCCTGCCACTTTCCCTCGCTTGGTGTCCATACATTTGTTCTCTACATCTGTGTCTCTATTTCTGCCCTGCAAACAAAAGAGGATGAATTATGTTTCACTTTTACAGGCTCTAATTTACAATGCAATGAGCAAGAACTTACAAGGGGGATTTCTAGAATGAATTTGTTTTGCCATTAAGCTAAACAAGTGTGACATTATTTGATGTTTTGGCCTCTGTAAAATGAGTAGATTTAGATCTTTGTATAACCCTGAAAGGAATTCTACTAGGTATAAAATAACCACTTGAAAGAATAGGTTCAACTATAAAACTTTAAACGTTTGGTTGTTGTTACTACATAACTAAAAATTTCTGGGTTCTCTGTTCATTATGGGATTTAGATCTTATAGAAGTTATATGTAGAATACAGCAGAACAGGAACAGGTCTTGAATCATGAGAGCTGAGTTTGAAGGCCTGTTCAGCTCTTACCCTCTGGATTACCTCTGCTAATCTACACTCCACCTTTCTGAACATCTTTGTAAAATAGGGATAACATTGCTATTTCCCAAGATTTGGGAATGGTTATATGAGATACACTCCCTCCATTACAGTGCCAATAAATATCACGTAAATATAAATTTAAACTCATCATAAACAACAAGTCTCAAAAGTGTGATTCAGCTGCTTCATTACATTTCTGAGGTTTAGAAAGTGAATTTAGAAGAGAGGGTCCATATTGAGTGGTTTCTGATTTTTATAGAAAAAGCTGTTTGAGACTCTCTTTATTTGAAGACTTTAAAGATGGAACGACCCCAAACAGTGCTAGTCTTTCAAATCTACTCAATTTCTCAAGAGTTGTTACAAAAATGCTTGAAAAACTCCCAGATGCTAGATTCTTCTTTTCTTCACCTGAGTAATGTCACCTTTCTTCTTCCGTAATCCTGGTGAATAAACAGTTTTAAAAACAAAACAAATCCTCAAGGGGAGTGATGAGCCAAGACCCTTTTTAACTCAAGAGATAGACATTTGGAGCAAGTTTTACAAGATTCATTCAAAGACAAAACCCGTTTTCCAAGCACACCCTGGCCAAGCGATTTCATGTCCTTACATGTTTATTGTGCTCTCACTTAAGGTCAAGGTGCAGCTCTCATTTCCAAGGAGAACTTTGGTTTTCTTCAAGTCAAATTTATTATTCCTCTTGAATCCAAAGTCCCAGCCACATATGGTCAGCGTTGTCCCTCCTTCAAGGGGGGCACTAGTTGGGAAAACCTATGAGGACAATATAGAACTTAAAAAAACCCAGTATATTATTATCTTTCATAGGTGTGGAAAACAAAGAAACAAACAAACAAAATATGTATACTCAAAGAGTCTGAAATCCTTCCCTTCTCCCATTATCTAAAAAAAATGAATTTTCACTATAGGAAAAAGGGTCACAAATTTCAGAGAATCTGGAACAAACATTAAAACTATCTGACAGGCTGATGAAGCAAGCTGTTTTCAGGAGATCCAGAGATGGGAAGGAGAGCAGATTCAGCCTGGGTGGGGATGAAGGGCCTTCTTGGGCATAGACACACTTTGGGCCCAGACTTTTACATGCTTATAACCCCTTCATGGGCCTTCAGACTGAACTCTGATCAAAACTCCTTTACAGGCCCTAGAAGCCAAGCCCTAATATATGTCTTGGTCTGTATGCCAGGTGGGTGTGTGCTACATTCATGTTGCTATGGTATTCCCCACCCAGAGGAGAAAGTCACACAGTAAAAATACCTCTTTCTGCACCCAGTGTTTTCATAGCTGCATTTATCAGCTATCATAATATCAACCACATATATGATATTCAATACATATCTGCCATTCATTCATTCACTCACTATAAACCATCTACTGCAGGCCAGGTATCAACAAATGAACCCATTCTTTTATACTTAATTCACATTTATTACTAATCTGCCACTTTTATTTTTTCTTTAAATATGGTCACTATTTGATATATACCAGCTGGTTAGTTGACAAACTAAATGATGTAATATTTAATATATTCAATATATTATTTCTATTAGAAGTAGATAAAAACAGAATTGGAGAGAGCCCCACATGAGATCTGTATTGTAGCAATGTTTCTAATTATCTCCCTTGGCATCGCCGTACATCTCATTTCTAGGACTGACTTTTTTTCCTCAGGCTCAGTATTAAATAAGTAATAGGTTCCTTTTATTATTGCAGGCTCATCTTTGGTGTATTAAAAGTAAAACCTGGGCCTCCTTGGTGGCGCAGTGGTTAAAGAATCCGCCTGCCAATGCAGGGAACACAGGTTCGAGCCCTGGTCTGGGAAGATCCCACATGCTGCAGAGCAACTAAGCCCGTGCTGCACAACTGCTGAGCCTGCGCTCTAGAGCCCATGAGCCACAACTACTGAGCCCATGTGCCACAACTACTGACCCCATGCGCCACAACTACTGAAGCCCACGCGCCTAGAGCCCGTGCTCCGCAACAAGAGAAGCCACTGCAGTGAGAAGTCCGCACACCCCAACAAAGAGTAGCCCTGCTCGCAGCAACTAGAGAAAGCCCGCGCACAGCAACGAAGACCCAACGCAGCCCCCCCCAAAAAAAGTAAAACTTGAATTCATTAATAAAAATTTGGCAACTGTGATATAAGATAGCATTAGGCTCTTATGAAGTCTATACAACAACTATTCTTAGGCTAAAACTATTAAAACAAAACAAATTTCTATGTTAAAAATAAGCTTCTCCTCAGCAGCAGCTTTGTGACAATTGAGAAAGGAAATGCTCTTTTGGGGGGACATATTGTAAATTGTGCTGTAAAGTACAATGGTGGGAAAACACAGCACCGCTACAGAGGCAACTCAAAAGCCAGTAAAGGTATCTGCTAAAGACAAGTTAGTGAAAGTGATTCTTTTACAATTTAGAAGAGCTTTTAGCAAAATACAAATTTGCAAACATTCCCTTCCCTCCCAAGTAAATGACCACAAACCAAAGTCATACCCTTGTTGCCAAACCCCTTCAAAAGTCTTAGCTTAATGCCCTTACAATAGCTATTTTACCCATGAAATCCATTACACAGTTGTGCCTTTCATGAAAACTTACTTCGCCCCTGTCTAGCCAAATGAGAACTGCTAGAAAAAAAATATCTGTTTATTATTATGTTAGAAATCCAGGAGGAGGAAAAAAAGACATCTAACCCTCCAGGACTCTCTTCAGCCTGAGGCAGTCACACAGCTGCTGTTTCCTCTTTTAATGAGAAGTCTTGCCCACTGAAAAGAGCCCAAGGCTGATGTTGGCCTGATCCCCCTGTCTGGATTCCCCCCTTTCGATGTAAAAATTGAAGTCTGTCACTCCACATTCATCATCACTTTCTATATATAAGGCAAAGCGATTGGGTGATGATTTCAGAGAAGACACGGAGAGTTGTTTGGTTGGTGTGCTGGCAACAGAAAGAGATACTATAAAACCTCTGCTAGATCATCAGGATTTGAAAAGCCAGCTCTACTTAGCTTTCCTCTCCCGGCTGAAATATTAGAGGGGGGCATCTGAGCTTTTCTGCCTTAGCTTATGGGGTAACGTTCACTCTTCCAGGGGAAAAGGAAGGATGCAGTCTTGGACTACACACCCTTGGACAGAACCAAAATGGGCTGGCAAACTCTGAGTTATCCTGAGGGTAGAGAAACTCTGTGAGAAGGAAGTGAGTGTCCGGCATAAAGCCACAGAGGCTGTGTCTGGATATGGTAGAGCTAGCCACAAAAGTAGCTACTGTCCTTTCACAGGTGAAAATGATTTAAATGATCATATTTTCAAAACCCATTAGGATATACATGAGAAAGTTAAAACAACACCATTACCACCAAAAACTTTGGAAAATTAAAATTTGTCTCTTCAGTGAATGTCACAAATATATTGGTGGCAGTATATTGCAGGCGTGAGATAAGATATCTCAGGTCCCTCATTAGATATCGCTGTTGCTTCTTATCTGAGTCTTCTGATCAATTAATAAACTGTTTTATTGTCTCACTGGGACTGAACTCTAATCCTACAAGAATGACAGTTTTATCCCAATAAATTCAGAATATATTGGAAAGTGCTCTTCCTTTTCTGAAGCATTTTTCATTGCTCTCTAAGTACAAGATCAGATAACATGTTTGAAACAAAATAATGGGCTTGCAATCCTGAAATATTTCATATGTGGAACTGCAAAGAATTTCAGCCACTGAACATCATGTACCTTGAAAAGCAGGTTGACTTAACATTTATTGGAAAGTGAAACTCTACGCATTAGCTGGGTTTTGTGCCTGCAGCGTTTAAGACAGATAAGAAAAAGATGAATAATCTGTCTTATTTTTTGCAGTAAGAATGCTAAATGTCATGCTCTAGTGCAGCATGAAATCTTCCTAACAACTATGAACCGAAAGGGATTTATGGACTCAGCTGCATTACGTTTTTTCTAACTGTAGCACCCAAGCCTCAGTGAATCGAGCAGGATGCAGTCCAACCTTTTAAAAATTTCCAGCTAGAGTGCTGGAGTTAGGGAAGGTGTGGGGTTGGGGGGGGGGGGGATTCAAACATTATGGGAGATTCTCTGGTTCTAGAAAATTCTAAAATATTTACTGTTTTTAACCATTTTAATATAGCTTTCATTACTAATAAAAGGAGGTACATGGGTCAAAATTAAATGTTTCATTTGTACAAGTTCTTAACATGCTCTTTATTTAAAACATCAGCTTGGCTGTGAAATTGTGATTTAGTTGCATACACACACACACACACACACACACACACACACACACACACTCCCCATATCTCTTTCATGGAATAGCTGGATTCAGAGGTCTGGTGTCTCAAGTTGCCACGGCTACGTGTTTTAAAACGTATAAAACTGCATGTGGTTTTAAAAGCATATTAAACACACAAAAAGTGCATAAATAATACAGTATAGATTTAAATTTGTTTTCTTAATATCTCCTAGTTTATTCTTGAGCTGATCAAGCTAAGTCTTAATAACTGTGTAACACCTAACATAAAATGATTTGGTTTAAAACCCAGTCACCTGGTACAGATCTTTCCCCAAACCGTAGCTAAATGAAAACAGCCATGCTCTTGGGGGTGGTTCCTGTTCTGACTCATACACTTTGTTTACTTGGGCTTGAACCAGGCGACCGACCAAGACCTTTAACTTGAATCTTTCACAGGAACTACTTAGTTACTAAGTCCAACTGTTCCACATGCAGGCAGAGAAAATATACACTGGGTCCTCACTAGGGAAGTAGCTTCAAGCAAAATGTGTCTGGATCAAGAAAAAAATTTTTAAAAATTGCCATGGAGATTTTCATAGTGCCAAACACATGCTTAAGTAAATAAGGCAACAGAGAGTTAGAGTGTGGCTACAACATCATGGCTGAAGTCCACTTCTAGAAGCTCAGTTCTCTAAGGGCAGGAGGCACTTCTGTCTTGTCTGGGACTGTATCTCCCCATTGTCTAGAAGAGTGCCAGCTGTGTGGTATGCACTCAATAAATGTTTTTGGAATGGATTAAATAATGAATTGGCTTACAGAGTATAGAGGTTAGTGTAGTCATCAGCTGTGCTTTTACTTCTCTTCCAGGAACTTTGAGAGAAGGCACACAGTCACCCATTTGTCCACCATCCACTTGCTTCCCACCTTGCCCTGAGAGGTAACCTCTAGACTCATCAGTGATGAGACAGCCATCATCTATGTGTCAGACAGAACGAAACCTCCTGTTTTGCCTGCTCCAGCATGGCTGGGATCTCTAGCTTGCACGGTCCAGGTTAGGGTTCTGGATTATGCCATGAGTGGATCCCCGTGTGTGATGAAGGCTCATGCATGGGCACCTGGTAGATAAAGCAGCTGGTGAGGAATCAGAGAATGGGCAGGCCAGAAGGGAACAGGTCCCAGTGTGAGGAAATGGAGAGCAGTATTGCTCTCTAGCCACCACTCTTTTATTCACATAGCACTAAGGGAGAGCAACTGCCCAAGGAGAGTGTGAAGCAAGCACTTCAAGTGCAGGGCCTAGGGGCATGTGCCCAAACACCACTCTAAAGGAAAAACCTGGGGGGTAGGATTTCCCTGGTGGTCCAGTGGTTAAGACTCCGTGCTTCCAATGCAGGGGGCGTGGGTTTACTCCGTGGTCAGGGAACTAATATCCCACGTGCCACGTGTTGCGGCCAAAAAGAAAAAGAAAAAAAAACGTGGAGGGAGATGGTGCTTGGGCTGATGGCTCACAGTTAAATGAATAATTTTTGAATTTTTCCATCAATGGGATTTATGATTTCCAAAAAACACACATGACAGCTGACAGAAACTTCTACCTTGTAGATTGTAGGCAGACAGGTCTCCTGAGTCCATGTTCCACCAGGGCATTCCTCCAATCGCACACATTTATCATGGCACCAGCCACACTGCACAAAGGAAGGGGCGGAGAGGCACTGACTGCAGGACTGGAAATGTTCACAGCCCAAGCCATTCAGCGGGATTTTGGTGATCTGTGAAGACAAGTGATGGAAAGAGCTTCCAGAGGGTTTTTTTGTTTGCTTGTTAATAAAAACTAAATACATCGAAGATACATATAAATATAATTTTACAGAGTCTGACAGGGATAGCACCTATGTGTGCTAATCATGTAATAATGCTTACGTGATTAAAATAAAAAAAACAAATTTCTTCCTTCCTTCCACTGTTGGTGCATATGTGATAAAAGTTACCATTATTGTCCAGTGAACACAAGCATTACCGTGCAATATTAGAGGTCCTAGTTATTGGGACATTTTGCTCTGAGATGATTTTATTTAAAAATTTTTATTGGCGTGTAGTTGACTTACAATGTTGTGTTAGTTTCTTCTGTACAGCAAAGTGAATCAGTTATACATACACATATATCCACCCTTTGTTTGATTCTTTCCCCATATAGGTCATTACAGAGTATTGAGTAGAGTTCCCATGCTATATAGTAGGTCTTTATTTTCTATTTTATATATAGTAGTGTGTATATGTCAATCCCAATCTCCCAATTTATCCCTCAAGAGTATAAATTAAGCTGCTGGAAAACACACTTGAACCCCCGGGAAATTCTAAGTAAGTTTACATATCATTCTGGCATCAAAATGCACCTCCTCTCAGAGAAAAGGGATTACTGGCCAGTGTCAGATTCCAAGGTACACTTCAGGGTTTATCTGCCTGCACTAGAGTTCTGCCCTTAGGGCTGTAATTCTCATTCTGCGTGTTTGTTTTTCTCATTGAGAAATAGAGGACAAAAAGAGAAGTTCACATCATGAAGAGGACCTAACATAAGTCCAATCTTCCCCGAGTAAAAATTTAACTTGATTTCAGAAGATCTCTGGAATACTCAGTAAAGAACTTGATAGAAGAGAGCCGAATCCAGACGAAGAGAGAAGTTAAAAAGGACCAGGTGACACTGGCTGTAAATATCCACTGAGGAGGAACCACATTCATGGAACCTCCCTGGCGAACAGGGCTTACCTTCTTCCCAGTGACAACGAGTGTATAGCCATTTTGGTTTAGCGGGTGCTCCACAATTGCTTCTGGAGACACAGGGTGGGAATCCAGGAGAAAATTCACGTGTGGGGTTAATGATCCTGATCGAGAAACCACAACCTGAGAAACAAACCAGAAAGCACCCTTAGCCCAACAAGCTCAGTTTAAATATACTGTCAGGGGAAAATGTGGACGATAATGGTAATACCAGATTAGACGAGCTCATGAGTGTTTGAACTATAGGCCCAACAGTTTATCTCACTGTAAATCAATACGATATCTTCTAATCTCCTGCCTTGAAGACAATTCATCTGCACCCCCAAGACAGAGTTTTGCCTGTTATCTTTTAATGATTTCTAGGGAAGGAGATCTTCCAGTCAATCAGCCAGCACATGCAGACAAATCCTCACGACTGTATTGGGAACTGGAAGAGCCAAAACTCTCCCTAGCACGGAAGACCACCCTTATGCTACAAGGATTCTGGATTATTTTTTAATGTATTCTCCTGACCCACCCCACTGAGCAGCTTCCCTTGATGTAATGGAAAGGGTAGTGAATGGGAAGTCTGGAGACCTGGATTTGGTTCCAGCTTTGCTACTCTTAAGCCATATGTATAGATCTTTTGAGGTCAAAATAGGCCCTCAGCTAACTTAGAAATGGTGTGCTGTCATTTCTTACAGACCATTGTCCCATCATACTTTTTTACTTTGATTATAACTAAAGTTCTGCTTCTTGGCCTGGTGTTACAATAAGACCTGATGGTTTTAACAATGCCTTGGAAATGAGGTTTGATGATTGGTGTGATTCTTGCTGTTAGGTATTTCTAATCTGGGATGGTTCTCAGCTATATAATTTCCAACTGCCCAGCTGCTAGAACCCAGTAATAATGAAGTCCAGGTATAAAATCAGATGACTATCTGAGATGAACACTCAGACTACAGGAGAGTTTAGGAGCACTCAGAGGGACTCTCATTCTTAAATAGGGCATAAGGTTGTATCTACAGGAGGGTACAGGAGGCTGAGCATAGCTCTGGGCTTGGAATTGACTTTGTGAAATTGCCTGACATCCAAATACCCTTTTACATTTCACTGAAAGTGCGTTTATTTGCCATGTGTTTGAAATCATGGGACAAACGTGGGCAGCTGTGAGATTAGGATTAAATAATAAATAACTACTCCTTCTACCTCAGCTTTCTTATCCATAAAATGGGAATGAACTGCGTAGTACTCTAACAAACACACAACATACAAATGTTTTGGGGAACCAGTAGTAAATTTTTTCTTCAGTATAATAAAGGAGTCAAGTTGCCTGAAACAATTTGGGAAGATTCCCAAAGTCCCTAATTTGCTCCCAGAGAGTGGACTGTTGATAGAGAAACCAACCACGCTCACACAGAGCTATAAAAATTGAACATCATGACATTTTTTTCCTAACATTTGTTCTATCCCAAACACTCAACACTTTCAAAATAACTCCATTAAGCAGGGTGGCTATATTTGCACAGAAGTTAAGTGATGGATCGAAGGTCATTTGGTTAGAATGGGAAAGGATGGAAACTACTGTTATTCCTAAATTTAGGGCCAAATAGTTATTTATGACTTTTGTAAGGGAAGTAAAAAGAAGTTCAATTACCAGTCCTACCTCAATTACCAGTGCTGGTTACAAGCAGACTATCAGAACACCAAACTTCTATCCCAAATTATCCAGATTTCAGGTAACCAAGTTTTCTATCTTGACATACTTCTGGTGCTCACCACCTCTTGTTTTTCCTACCCCTCATGCCTCCCTGCCCCCCAATTTTTTCATATTTCCCTGATTGTTGTCAATCACTTCAAACTGAAAAGGTGAAAAAAATTTTCATTTTCTCACACACAAGTAAAAACCAAAACAATACACCAGCCTTTCTTAATAACCTGACTCTGTTCTCTGCCTCATTCTGTGCTTTCTACTTCACTGGAGATCATTCATCCCTCTGAACCTTGCCTATAGGTATTCGCATTTTGTTTCTGTCTCTCTTATACCTTCCATTCTTCAGACCTGCTACATAACAGTCACCTCCTACTAAGTTTTGTCTCCTATCTTCCTGCTCTCTTTAATATCATTTCCCCTATCTATAATAAGAAATCCCTTCTTAATTAATAGGTCATCATCTTTGACTTTATCAACTATCTTAAGCCCATCCAAATATTCATTTCCCAGAAAGGATTAACATTACTCTTTTCATAAAGAAGCTCTTTGCACCTCTGGAACTTGGATAGATTGATTTGGTGCATTACCAGTTAAGACTTTTTGTCTGAAGAACACCATATATGATGGTAACTGAGCCAGGCATTGTGCTAAGTGCTTTAAATGGGTATTTTATTTACTCCTCACAATAATCCTACAGGGTAGGTACTATTGTTTTCCATAAAGAAAAGATGACAGAGAATCTCAGCTAGAAAGTACAAGAGTCAGGTTTCCAAGGAGCTTTATCTCATGCCAGAATCTGTTTGCTTGACCTCTTTTTAAACACTCAACTGATCTACTCTTGGAGCACCAGAGTAAATACCAATAAAAAACTTCAACTCTGAGCTCCCAAGAGCCACTTATGAGTCAAAGCATTAAAACAAATTTCACAATATATTTGCCTTGCCAAATACTCCTTGTTTCAGTAATCTTGGCTGCACAAGTTAAGTGTGCCTAAGGAGAAAAGACTCCACATCTAAATAGTTTTTGATGGCACAGAGGAAATGTTATTAGTACAGCTGGCAAGCTCAACTTTTGATCATGAGCTAGGATAAGTGTGGATTGTTATAGAAAAAGGAATGAACCAGAGAAGACAGGAAGGCTGTGTGGAAAAGTGAGACGACTGCTTGGAGTTTCAAGCAGAGGTCATATCACAGATGCAGATACATTTTTAGTTGATCATTAGCCCTTTCTCTGGAGGGATACCTATTGCTATTGTTTCTATCATTAATTCCTCACTTTCTCTTATTGCCAGAATTCTAAATGAGTGGGTAACCACTTTAACTCTCAAAATACTCCTGAAGCAATCTTTGCAAGAAGTTAGGAGTTCCTTTTGGTTGTCATGGAGATATTTCTAAGGACAGAACAGAATCCAGCATTTAAATTTAATTCTTATGATAAATCACCTGGCAGTTTTAGGACAATGAGCAAGAAATAGAAGACTGGCAACTACCTTTTGAGTTTCTACTGTGCTGACAACTAATCTTTAGTGTTTAGTTCTCAAAACCATTTTCTTTAATGTTCTTGAAAATACAAGACTAGGGTGAGGGAGTAGGGAGGAATCTGAATTTACTTGACTGTGGTGGCTATGATCTCAAATTACCTGGGGGAGGACAGGGGAAGAAATATATGTAAAAATAAAATAAAACCTTGTGGCTAGGGCCCTAAATTCATGACCCTGAACAAAGTAATTCTATGTAATATATCTATAAATACATAAAGGCCAGACCTCTTCACCCCACAGACAGAGTTCTATTTTTTCTTTTTTTTGCATTACACGGGCCTCTCACTGTTGTAGCCTCTCCCGTTGCGGAGCACAGGCTCCGGACGCGCAGGCTCAGCGGCCCTGGCTCACGGGCCCAGCTGCTCCGTGGCATGTGGGATCTTCCCAGACCGAGGCACCAACCCGTGTCCCCTGCATCGGCAGGTGGACACTCAACCACTGCGCCACCAGGGAAGCCCCAGAGTTCTACTTTTGATTAAACTGCTTTAGAATTTAATTTTCTTTAGGAAGGATGAATACAATTTAACATGAGAGATTATTTCTCACATAACGTGAGATACGTGGTTTTTCTCCTCATTTTTTTAAAGTAGACAATTCAGTGGTTTTTAGCATATTCACAGATTTGTGCAACCATCTTCACAACTAATTTTGGAATATTTTCATTACCTCAGAAACCCCACACCCCTTAGCCATCATCCACCCTAGCCCGTCATACCCTCCAGTTCCTGGCAACCACTAATCTACTTTCTATCTCCCCAGATTTTCCTATTCTGGACATTTCATGTAAATGGAATCCTACAATATGTGGTCTTTTGTAACTGGCTTCTTTCACTTAATGTTTTCAAGGTTCATCCATGTTGGAGTATGTATCAGTACGTCATTCCTTTTTATTGCCAAATAACATTCCTTTGTATGAATATACTATATTTTATTTATCCATTTATCAGTTGATGGACATTGGGTTGTTTCTACTTTTTGGCTACTGTGAATAATGCTGCTAGGAACATCCAAGTCTAACTTTTGGTGAGAATATATATTTTCACTTCTGTTGGATATATACCTAGGAGTGGAATTGTTGGGTCTTAACAGCAACTCTATGTTTAACCTTTTGAGGAACTGCCAGACCATTTTCCATATGGGATGCATAATTCTACATTCTCACCAGCAATGTATGAGTGTTCCAATTTCTTCACATCCTTACTGACATTTGTTATTTTCTGTTTTCTTGATTATAGCCATCCTAGTAGGTGTGAAGTGGTACTTCATTGTGGTTTTGGTTTGTATTTATCTGCAAAATGTTTCCTTAAATTAAGTAAAAGACAAGTTTACTTCTGAAGGTTCACAGCCTTCCATCCATTCCTCCTGCCTGAGACTGACACTTGGGCATCACCTGCTCAGCCTCCCAACCAGTTCTCTGAAGAACATACCTCATGGTCAGACTGGACTTTTGTAAAACAGAGATCTAGAGAGGCTGGAGGTGGGGGAGGGGTAGAAGAAACAAAAATGGATTCTCACTAGGAGAAGCAGAGTGGGAGATGCAGCACATTCCCCAGTGAATTGAGAGAGAAAAAAAAAAATGTAAGTGAAGGAGATGACACCATTAATAAACAAACTGGGTTATAACTGGATGTGAACTTACAGATCCAGGAAATGAGTCTGCTTTCTCTCTAGTTTCTAGTACAGATCTGGCACATAGTAGGTCCAAAAGGCATATCTATTGCTTAAACATATGAATAGACTGAAATAATAAGCCTACTTAAGCCTTGATGAAGGGATGGGCTTTTTTTTAATGCTTCAGACATTTAGATAACCTTCAAGAGTTTGGTTTGCATTTTCAAGGTATGGTTTCTGATGCCTTTTGCAATGTACTGAATATTTGTGTCCCCCCACCCCGCAAGTTCATATGTTGAAATCCTAATCCTCAGTGTGATGGTGTGAAGAGATGAGGCCTTTGGATGCTGCTTAGGTCATGAGGGTGAAGCTCTCATGAATGAGGTTAAGTGCCCTATAAATGGGACCCCATAGAGTTCTTGTGCCCTCTTTCCACCACGTGAGGACACAGTGAGAAGATGGCAATCTGTGGACCCGGAATCAGGCCCTCATTAGACTCCAGATCTGCTGGCACCTTGATCTTGGAATTCTCAGCCTCCAGAACTGTGAGAAATAAATGTTTGTTTTTTTAAGCCACCTAGTCTATGGTAATTTGCTACAACAGCCTGAACTGACTAAAACACCAGCTATAGGTTTATATCTTAAGTATGTGAGAGAAATCGGTATTTGTTTAGAAAGAAATCAGATATAAAGAGTTTTGTTTCAACCAAGGTAAACATCTAATTTTCTGGAATTAAAAAAATGAAACATAAGAAGTGGAAATTGCTGACTGGTGCTGACAACTCAAAATTTGAAGTAGTAAAACAAAGTACCAGGTGGCAAAAGTTGAATTAAATGAAACTTTGCTCTGTTCTTTCACTCTTTATTTGGTAAGTGGGCACAAGAGCTTCTATACCAACCTGACACTATAAAGGCCAGGGTATGTACAAAAAGTAAAACAATTTTTTTAATGATTATAATACCGATGTGTATGTGTGTTTCAACTTTTTGAAATGAGTCAAAGTGAGTCAAAATGAGTCAATACCAAACTGAGAACTTTGTAAAAAATTTCAAGCATCTAAAAACCAAATAAGCTAGTAACTTTGTAAAAATTAAAAAAAATCCAATACTTTCAAATCAGTATTCCAAATACAATGATTGTGGGATTCGCCAATCTATATATAGAGTATATCTGTCTGAATTTTGAAAAAACTACTGATAAATATATTTACTGTTTTAAAATGTCTCTCCATTTTTTCAAATAAGCACCCAAACAAGAAATTCCAGTTATTCCCTGCTACCAAAAAACCCAAAACAAACAAAAGGTTATTAGCACTTTCCCATGGTTTCAAATATGTATGGTGTTTTAAGTTTCTATGCTATAAGAATTTATAAGATATATATATTTCAAGACCATTCATTAATTCATTTTAGGAGACTATATACGAGCTGGGCTTATTTTTTTGTTATGGACATAACTCTGAAATTATTATTTACAACAGGTTCTTTTTCTCCCAAAAGAAATTTCAGAACCCATGAAGTATATTTTCCTCTAAAGAAATATAGCAAAGCTACCATTCTTTAGAGATGTAACTAAATCAATGATGTACACCTTAAAAAAAGGCAGATGATATTTTTATCTGAGCATTTTATAAAGGAGACGGGTAAGTTAGCAATCGCTGAAGAGGAATGTTCAAGTTCAAGCTTTGTTTGGCTGTGTCTCTGCAGGCTGCTCACAGCATTGATGAGTTGATGATCTGTGTCTACATAGTCTAAAATAGCAGTAATCCCCAATGAAATGTATGCTGCAGGCTTCGAGCACAAAGCACTGACATGCCATGATGGCAGCACAGGAACTGAAGAAATTTAGAGACAGGAGGTCAATAGATGAATCGATTCTTCTTACTAGAAGTGAGTAATTGTTGTCAAGTTCACTGATTACTAACATAATCCTTTAAGTGATGGTCATAAGTAATGATCATGAGCTAACGATGTCTTTTTAGGTGGTCCCTACCTCTTGAAGTTTCTTGCTTAAGACCAACTAGTCCAGTTAAGAGGCACAAGAGAAAAGGGGTTATGGGTGGTAACAGCATCAAGGAATTGGGGAGAGGGGAAAGGGTGATGGGAGAAGAGCAAGGATAATGCCAAAGAACCTAATGAAATCTGTGACAGTGCTCAGACAGTGGCCACTGTATATAGACAAGGTAGCTACCCAGTGAATGTGGAGCTGAACTTGCAGCAAGTCTTGAAAGTGCCTCTCCACTCCCACCCCACCCCCATCCACTTGCTCTCCATGGCCTGACAGTCATGCACAAGTATTTTAATAACGATGCTTGCATCTAGAGATTAAAGGCCTTATATAAGTGCTGTAAAAAAAAAATCAAGCAAGCATTGTTTTTGGCTGTAGATTAGATGAGGAGCTCAGAAGGGGAGATGTGGGCAATCCCTGTGATTAGTCCTGTGATCTTCATGAGTATCCTGCTTCCCTCTCCCATGTAGCCCTGCACACTGTGCTCATGTTCCCCAGCCTTGTTCTTTTCTACATCCGCTCTGCCTCCAAAATTCGTAAGAAGGCGTGTTCTTACTGTTTACTTATACTATCTCAAACATTGCTTATCATATTATTTTACTTCAGAGCATCCCAGAGTGATCACACAAATAAAAACTGTTTTTGAAATCTATATCTACACTGACATAGCTCTACAGATAGACTTGAATGTATGTACACATTAGTATATTTAGACATAGCTGCACCTGTGTAAGTTACACGTTTAAATGTTAAAAACATGTCAAAAATGTCTTCTCTTCCATACATATAATATTGTTAGCTAAACAATATAATTCTTTCTAATCAAATAACCACTGTGAAATACCTGATTCACTTTGCACCCGACAGCTGGGGCTGAAGCTTGTATTCCCAGTCAGAGTTGAATATAAGCACAATAGGAAAGGCAGAAACAGCTGCAAACTCTTGGGAGAAAACATTTGCAAAGCAACTTTGCCTTTAGGCTTCAGGGTAGGAAGGAAGTAAAATCATTTTTCTATTCCTTTTCATGTATGGCAGCTGTCTTTGGGAAAATTATGTCCCTTCTATATTGTAAGAGAAACTTCATAGTATTATTAAAACATGGGTTGTAGAAACTTAGGCTTGGCCACAGATTCAGCACTTCAGTGCAGTCAAAACATTTACAGAACTTGGCAGGTTACTGCTTGGATAGATTAAGCTGGATGGTCCCCAAATTTTTGCTGCATTCCTGACTCCGCCTCCACATTATTTGCTGTAAACAAACTGGATTTCAGTGATGTTGACTCTTTTATCCATTAAATGGTTTAGGTTTATTTATATAAAATTTTACTAAATGGAATTCTTCTGGGCAAGTGTCAGAGAAATAGATCCTCTCTGTGTGGGTTTCAGTAGCCCTGTGTTTTTTATGTCTTTGTTTTCTCTACTCTTCGTGTCAGATACATGTTTTTATTTCCTCTACTGAAATTTTAGTTCCTCAGAGGCAGGTTCTGTGTCACTGCTTCCTTTGCTGCACTCACTTGCCTAGTAAAGCAAAGTTAGTACCTTCTTGATACATATTTGATGAATTAAGAGCCACCTGGTTTAAAAAAAAAAATCAAGGATATCAGTGCTTTTCATAAAATAAATATCTACTCATATACTTATTTTCATCTTTGGTGTTATGGATGCAAAGGTGTACTATGGCTTCTTTTATGAAAATGCTGGGAGACAAGAATAAAACATCTGTTACATTTTTAATAGAAATGTTAAAGCATTTCTATTATAATGAGACTGATGTACATAACATATCACTTGGGTTGTGAAATCTGTCACACAGTAGAATTTACTTAGCTATTAAAGCAATCTATCTAAAAATGGAATTCTTTAGAATCTGGAAATAGGCCAGGAACCTTATGATGTGAAAAAGTGTCAGACCTAAAGTGACTGTAGAAAGTTTATTAATATGGAACTGGATTGGTGAGGTATTAGACAATTAAGAAAAAAAGAAAAGGAGAAAAAAGATAAAGGGAAGCAAATCAACATAGTGAACACAACAGAAATTCAATAGAGGAATTCAGTCATCCTCTAGATTTTTCTTGGAATTCTACAGAATAACATCAACGTAAACTAAAAACACATATAAACACCACATAACAAACACATTTTACAAGGATAATAGATACGATCATATTTCAAATATGTTAGAGTGCTTGTCTGTGTGGGAGGAGACTGGGCATCTCTCCTTCACATTTTGAGGAGTTAAGGACAGCACTGAATGTTCTGAAGTGGGTGAATAAGAACACTGGGCTGGGGGAGTGGGAGCAAAAGTGTAGTTAATTGTGAAGCAAAAGGAGGAGGGGAGACCAAGTGTGGGATTATTTAGATAACAGGATCTACAATATATGATTCATTTTGAGGTGGGAAAGCTGTATTTACACGTTTCATGATTTTGAAAAAATTCCACCATGCCCATTAGTACAAGAAAAACATCTGATCAGTACCCAGACTGCTCTAAGACAGTGGTAACTTTTAAGAAATATATTTGTTAAAGAATACAGATAGAGAATGTACAGATGGGCAAGCCATAGGAAAACATCATCGTCCTCAATTCGTTTACTAAAAGTCATTGCCGGACTGGGCTGTTAATTATGTCAGATGATTATGAAATAAACATCCTTCTTTAAAAGAAATTTCTAGTCTTTGTGGAAAGTCAACATTTCCAATAGATACCATCGTCACTGTGCATTAACCAAGAATCTACTAATGAACTCATGTTGAAAGCACTACCAATAACTATTAGAGCAGCAAAACAGACCCAACACGAGAGCATTTTAATTTCTGCAAAGTGCTAGGGTTCTTGTATCTAGGGGACACGATAACTGCAAGTCTGAAATGTGAACTTTTATTGTATGGAAATACTGTTGCTATCCATTAAAGGCATTTCTTAACAAAATCCGGATCTTTTTTTCCCAGTGTTTGCACTTTTTTGTGTCTGACCCCATCATTTTGCAGAATCAGGAGAACTGGAGTTACAATGGGATTTTGATGATAACGTCCCTTCCTAACTCCTGCCAATATTTCTCAATGATGTGAATGTTTCTTCTCATGGAGACGCACGGTTCACACAATAGCTCTCTTTTGATCCGTAGCTTCCCTTGAAATAGGAAAACATCGCCTGGAAGCGCTTTAATTGTTTCATTTTATTTTCCAATCATGTGATAGAAATCATGAATGGAAAAAAATACCCCAAACCATTCCAGGCAAGAAAATTAAAGCAACCACATTTAAACTGAAAGCTTTAAGAATTTAACAACAGAAAATAGGCCATACACTTCATAAAACGTGGACCAAGCTTCATTGCTTTGCTTTCAGTCTATGCCTCTAGCTTCCACTGTGATTTTCACTTACAGTATTTGCAAACACCTTACTGTAAAAAGAGAAGGAAATTAACTGCATAACACCGGATAAAACAGACACAGCCACTCGCAGAAAGTATGTACCTGCATGAATCGACCCTCTGATGTTCCAAGATTAGCGATGGTGAGGTCTCCTTTAATAAAGGTGGATATAGATGTTAAGAGGACTTGGTTGAACTGGCCCATGAATAAGTCAACGCGCTGCAAAGCTGTGGTAAACTCCGTTCGGTATTCATCACTGCGCACTTCGCAGCCTGATGAATTTCTCAAAAGTGTCTGGAATAAAATATGGTCATAGAATTAATGTGAGTCCAGATGTGAGCAAGCTATTAAGAAACTTTTTGGTGTGTCTTTTTAGAGCTTGGAGGGAATGGCAAAGATAATAGACAGTTTGCAAATAGACAAATAGTCCCAGAGAGGCAGAAACAATTCTAGTGACCTAAATGACTCTAGTACCAGTAGGTGCTGCTGTGTATATACAGACTCTAAAACTAGGGGCAAATCTTTCCCTCACAGTTTGTATCATGGTTTGATATGTACGTACATAAAAATGGAACTTAGCTGGTGCTAGTAAAAGAAAAACAAAACTATGAATGTTTCAGGCCTGGACATGAAGGTAATGCTTCTAGCAGGCAAGTCCAATGAGATGAATATCAACTGAAATAATCATAAATGTCAGAATCACACTAGGACATTATATTTTAAAACGTGCTCCTTTGTGCATTTGTGTGCAGTGGGGTGGTGGGGATAATTCATGGGGAAGTGGCAGAGCACAGACTCTAGACCTAGGTGCCTGCATCAAACCCTGGTCCTTAATGGTTACTCGTTGTATGTAATTTCTATAACCTCCCTGTGTTTGTGAAATTCATGTTATCTCTGTTATAGTTCCTCCATTTGTAAAATTGAGAGAATTACAGAAATGTACTTACCTTACAGAGCTGTTGTAAAGATTAAATGAGCTAGTTTACAGAAATCTCTTATAATAGAACCCAGCACAGAGAACACAGAGTATTTGTCCTCATTATGGTAAAAGGCTCAAAAAATGTAAAAGTTGTGCATCAAATGCTTTGTTAACCAGCTAACTAAAAGGCAATTACCACTAAATCAGGTATTTATCTTTTAGCTTTAACTTTAAGTGAAAGGATTTAAAGAACATTGTTCACTAATATATGACAATTTAAGTACTATGGATCCCTCCCTTCACCTTGACACCTCAGTCTGCTGATCTTCCTTCTATTACTTCTCAGATTGTAACATTTGTCTCCTTTGCAGGACCATCCATGCTTGCCTGTCAATGTTAGAGTTTCTCAAGACTCCATCCTAGGGCTGCTCCTCTGCTCACTCACTCTTCATACCCTCCACCCAGGATATCTCAGTTTTACTCTATTTAGTTGACACTCACATTTGTACCTCTAGGCTAACTTGCTCCTCTGAGCTGACTGTGCATTTATCAAACTGCCTATGAAATCTGAACTCAGATGTCTCAAAGACCTCAGGCTCAACATGACCAAAGTAGAAACCACAATCTTCCCCCATGCCTGACCTTGTGATATAATGCACCCCAGCAAATGGCTGCACCATTTCTCCAGGTGCACAAGTCAGAAATCTAAGTGTCATCCGTCATTCCTCCCCATACACAGTCCATCACCAATTCCCATCAATTGCACTTTCTAAATATCTCCTGGGTCTCTACAGTTTTCTCTATCTCTACCACGGCAACCTTCATCGAAGGCACCTCCATCCTTTCCTGAACTATGACAATGGCTTCTTAACTGGACCTGCCCCGTCCAATCTCATCTAATCTCTTTCTAGGTCCATTCTCCACACTGCAGCCAAATTTTCTTTTTAAACCACAAATCTCATCATGTCACTCTGCTTAAAACACTGAACATTTCCCCATTGCTCTTCGGATCAAGGACAAAACTTTTAATATGCCCCATTGGATCCTGCATCATCTGGTTCCTGCTCAAATTCTCCAGACTCACCCTGCGCTGTGTTCTTCCTTGCTCTCTATGCTCTAGTGAGCTGGCCTTCTCTTAGTTCTCTAAATAGCTATGTGTCCTCCATGACAGGGCCTCTGCACATGCTGTTCCCTCTGCCTGGAATGCTCCTTCCACCTCCAATGCCTCCTTCAGATCTCAGCTTGTCATCAGTTCCTCAGAAGGCCTGCCCTGACCCCAATATCTAGGTCAAATGCTTCTATTATAGACTGTCATAATACCATTTACTATGTGAAATAGCACTCATTATAGCTGCAACTACTATTCGCTTGTGTGATATAAGAGTGATGTGAGACTTCTCCCAAGTGGCTCCCTGTCTTTAGGGACCCTGCTTGTTTACCACTGTATTGCTAGTAGTAGATGAAATATCACACATAGTAGATGTTTAATAAATACTAATTGAATAAATGAACAAGTAAGTAAGTCAATTATGGGTAGATGGGGAATGAGTGTGAAGATATGAACCAATATTACTAAAGCTATTTTTTTTTCAGGAATAGGGATAGTTTATGAGTTTATAAGGGACAAATGGAGTGACTGACCCCGACTGTCCTGACAAGATAATTGCAAATTGGTAACTTTGGGGAAGATAATGGGGGGCAAGAAGGTGTATAAAGAAGGCAAAGTCTAACTTGAAGAAAGAGAGAAACAGCTCAGTTTTACACATCTTTGTATGTAGCTACAAGTCCAGGAAAATGATTTGAAGATTAGAGATTTTCTATTATTGTCCTATTATATTTGTAATAATCAGGAAGTTGTTAGAGCATATTTCAAACCAACTTAGTGCTTAAGAACAAACTGAAATAAAAAATTTAGTTACCCGTATGTAAAATAACCTTACTCCTTAATGTCAAACTTCTGTCACATTGAATGCAAAGTTCTTACATGTATTAACTTTTATGGTTAAATATCACCTAACATCCTGTTTTATATAGCAACAACTACTTTTTTATTTTAAATGGTGATACGTTAGCAAACAGAGAGTCTCAGAGATGCTAAATCTATGACTTCTAATAAGATGTTCTAGTTCTAGACATTTTTTGATATATTTGTGAGTGCTATTTTACTATTTAATTGGAAACTTTTCTTCACTAAAGTGCTATAGATTGCTCTGAGGAGTAGCAGATAACTGAGATGTACTGTCAGTTCAATAGTTACCAATTAATTGGTAATTAAGTTTCCATTGGTGATCAATCATCCATTTTGCAGAGAGTGCTAGAACCAGGGAAGCTTCTTAAAGGAGCAGAGGACATTTTTAAATCAAAGCCCTTCTGAAGTATTCCGTTATAGAGGTGGCTGCTCTTCAGAGTCAGCTTCTGTGATTTTGTTCATTTCTTGTTCTCCCTTTTTTCCAATGTCTAGGTGGCATTCTGGGAACTTTAAAGCCTCAGACTTGACTTGGGGTTCGGTGCTGGTGGAGATATGATGGATTCATCAGCATATAAAACAATTGGCAAATTGTGGAGTAGAGTCTTAGGTTGTAAACTAGTAGCAGCCTACTATCAACAAGAGTCCAGGAACTGTCTCATTTATCTTTTATCCCCACTGTGTACACTGCCTAGCACACTGTAGGTATTTAACAACTGCCTGCTGAAAAATTAATGCAATTATACTCCAATTTGCAAAGTAACCAGGCATAAAGCTCATTTGCCTACCCAGCTTGCTTTGTGGTCTGCCTTGCTGAATAGGGCGAGCTGGAGAACAGAGGTTTAGATGCATCTGAGTGTCTGCAAACCTGCAGGACCTCACTGATCTTTTCTAAATGAAGGGAGAGAAACAGGACCAGAACTTTAGCTTCTATGTGTCTGTTTTCTCACATGTAAGGCTTAATAAGTGTAGAACTCTGCATCAGAGTTAATGCAATATTTATATTCCACACTTCAAGGCTTCTCCTTCAGGAAACAGTAAGGTCTCTAAATGGTACTTCCTCAAGGACTGAGAGGGATTCCTGTCCCCCACCCCCCCACAAACAAATTCCAAAGTATAGAAACATTGAACAATGTTGGAATAGGATGTACAGAACTCCTTGATCTTAAAAAATTGTGCAATGGAGCCGAAAACCAAACATCATGTCAGGGTCAAGTGGCATTCAAATTTCAGAAGCCAGGGGACCCCAACCTTTTTCTTTTTCATTTTCTCCTCAGCTGAGATCTGCAGGAGAGGGGCACTAACTTCGAGGAAAACGTAACATTCCAGTGTTCGCTGCAGGAGAGGGGGACTACTCCTTGTCTCTTCCTGCTGAGAATCGTGATAAACTCGACGCCTGGGGTCAGGGTGGCAGGAACTGGCTTACAGAGCTGCGGGTTGTCGTTAATGCTTGAATAGTTAGACCTTTAACTATTAGAGGGAGCCTTGGTTTAAACTCTCAGCATTGCAAAGGTAAGGTATCTTGTAAATACTCCATCTGATTCACCATGTCCCTTACAGGTAACGAGTGAATGTGTTTGTTGCTCATTTGTGCAGGAAAGATGGGGTGACTTCTCACCACTTTACACACAGTTCCTGGTGTGATGTTGGAGTGGGACTGCGTCCAGCTGGAAGAACAACTACAGACCCACTGCCGGGGGGTCTCCTTGCCACTCGTGCTTCTCTTAAAGCCAAAGGTCTTGTATTTTGGGGTAAAAGTGAACGTAGCTGGTGAAAAGCAGTTCTCTGGTACAACAGCTGCTTTGGGGCACTGCAGAAGAGCCTTACAGAGAAAGTTTTCCCCCAGCACCAGTTGAGGAGCCAGACTAATGCTCTCTCTTTGGTAACAAAGGGAGGAAGAAGGAAGGAAGGAAGGAAGGGAGGGAGGAAATCAATCTTTACCCTGCACCTACACTGTGCCAGGCACTGAGTTGGGCATTTTCACGTACAAGCAGACTCACAGCAGCCCTGTGAGGTTTTATCACACTGAGTTTCAGGAGGAGACACAGGGCAGCCAAAGGTGGCGGCCACAGGTTCACACTGGAACAGGCATTCGAATTTAACTCTCTCTGACTCTCAAGCTCATGAATTGCTTTTGCTACTGTTTACTATTCTGGGCAAAGTTCCGAGAGTTGTACAATTAGAAAAATGGAAAGGACCTTAGAGACCATCTTACTCCAGTCCCTCACTTTATGTATGAGAAACCGAAAGCTAGGGAAGTTGTAACTCTAAGAGAGTTGGAATCACTTAACGAAAGTTATCATTTAACATGTAAATCCACAACGCTTCAAAGAAGGAAATGTATTGATAGATTTGCCCACCCCTGATTCCTTTTCTGAGAGAAAGGCTGGAATTAATCATTATTTTCTGGACCATGGCACAGAGATGACCACTAGCATTTTGGGCTGCTCTAGTTAGCATGGCTCTCAAATTTACCTCTTTGTCACCTATTTTGGTTAACGAACATTATTCCAACCCGGTCACTCGAAATTTCAGCCATCACCAACTCCTCTTTCTCCAGCATCTCTCACATCCAAGCAGTTGCTAGGTCTCGCTCAACTCTGTCTGCAGTGTCTCTCCTGTGCAGCTCTCCAGCCACCCCTGCACGCCTGCCCCAGGATAGGTGTTCCTCACTGGCCTTCCTGTCTCCCATCTCATCTGCCTTGAAGCAGTTACTTCCTTCTTCAAAATTTTAATTGCTTCCCGGAGGCCTGCAGGAAAAGTCCAGTCCCCTTAGTATGACATCCTAACCTGCCTTGATTAACATGCTTAGTCTTTTTTCCACTAAGGCATTAAGATTTTCCATTAAGATGGTCAGGGGACCATCTAGGACACCATGGGAATCTCAGAGTGACTATCCTGACACAAGACCCTTCCCATTTTTGGATTCTTGCATTTACTTTGGCAGCTGATGGCCCCCTCCCGCTGGCCACTGACACCCACTCCCTGCTCATGTAAACCTGAAGCCTGGCTCTCTCCTAAAGTCTCTCTTTACGATGTCTTTTGAATGACAGAAGTAATGTGTTTTGGGACTTCCCTGGTGGTGCAGGGGTTAAGAATCCGCCTGCCAATGAAAGGAACACGGTTCGATCCCTGGTCCGGGAAGATCCCACATATCGCGGAGCAACAAAGCCGGTGCACCACAAATACTGAGCCTGTGCTCTAGAGACCGCGAGCCACAACTACTGAGCCTGTGTGCCACAACCACTGAAGCCTGTGCGCCTAGAGCCTGTGCTCTGCAACAAGAGAAGCCACTGCAATGAGAAGTCTGCGCACCTTAACAAAGAGTAGCCCCCGCTTGCTGCAACTAGAGAAAGCCCGTGCGGCAACTAAGACCCAACTCAGCTAAAAAAAAAAAAAAGTAATGTGTTTTATTGGATGGGGGAGGGGAAATAGTGACAATGAATAAGAACAGTGGATAGTACAAGGGTACAGGAAGATACCATAGAGCTCAAGATACTTGATTCAAGAGGGAAAAAGAAATAAAATCATCCAGTACAATACGTTGTTTAGGTTATACACATGTGTAGCACAAGTAAAGGCAAGGGAAAGATGAACAAACAATTCACAATTGCCGTTTGCCCACTTTTCTGGGGCAGGAAGGTAGGAATAAGACTGGGTGTGACACATGAGGCCTTCAAAGGCATTGGTAATATTCTCTTTTTTCAGCTTCGTGGTAGAGAATCAGTATCTGTTTTATTTAGCATACACACTCACAATACATACATGTATATAGTACATTATTCTTTTGTATATATTACTATGTCATTATAAAAATAAATTTTAAAGAAAACAGTGAATAAATGGGAGGTAAGAAAGTGAAGAGAGCCGATTAACTACTCTCTCCACCCCAACTTTTTTTTTTTTTAACATCTTTATTGGAGTATAATTGCTTTAAAATGGTGTATTAGTTTCTGCTTTATAACAAAGTGAATCAGTTATACATATGCATATGTCCCCATATCTCTTCCCTCTTGTGTCTCCCTCCCTCCCACCCCTCTAGGTGGTCACAAAGCACCGAGCTGATCTCCCAGTGCTATGCGGCTGCTTCCCACTAGCTATTTTACGTTTGCTAGTGTATATATGTCCATGCCACTCTCTCACTTTGTCCCAGCTTACCCTTCCCCCTCCCTGTACCCTCAAGTCCATTCTCTAGTAGGTCTGTGTCTTTATTCCCTAGGTTCCTCATGACAATTTTTTTTTTTTTAGATTCCATATATATGTGTTAGCATACGGTATTTGTTCTTCTCTTTCTGACTTACTTCACTCTGTATGACAGACTCTAGATCCATCCACCTCACTACAAATAACTCGATTTTGTTTCTTTTTATGCCTGAGTAATATTCCATTGTATATATGTGCCACATTTTCTTTATCTGTTCATCTGTTGATGGACACTTAGGTTGCTTCCATGTCCTGGCTATTGTAAACAGAGCTGCAATGAACATTTTGGTACAGGACTCTTTTTTAATTATGGTTTTCTCAGGGTATATGCCCAGTAGTGGGATTGCTGGGTCATATGGTAGTTCTATTTTTAATTTTTTAAGGAATCTCCAAACTGTTCTCCATAGTGGCTGTATCAATTTACATAACCATCAACAGTGCAAGAGGGTTCCCTTTTCTCCACACCCTCTCCAGCATTTATTGTTTGTAGATTTTTTGATGATGGCCATTCTGACCGGTGAGAGATGATACCTCGTTGAAGTTTTGATTTGCATTTCTCTAATGATTAATGATGTTGAGCATTCTTTCATGTGTTTGTTGGCAATCTGTATATCTTCTTTGGAGAAATGTCTATTTAAGTCTTCTGCTCAGTTTTGGATTGGGTTGTTTGTTGTTTTGATATTGAGCTGAATGAGCTGCTTGTACATTTTGGAGATTAATCCTTTGTCAGTTGCTTCATTTGCAATATTTTCTCCCATTCTGAGGGTTGTCTTTTCGCCTTGTTTATGGTTTCCTTTGCTGTGCAAAAGCTTTTAAGTTTCATTAGGTCCCATTTGTTTATTTTTGTTTTTATTTCCATTTCTCTAGGAGGTGGGGCAAAAAGGATCTTGCTGTGATTTATGTCACAGAGTGTTCTGCCTATGTCTTCCTCTAAGAGTTTTATAGTGTCTGGCCTTACATTTAGGTCTTTAATCCATTTTGAGTTTATTTTTGTGCGTGGTGTTAGGGAGTGTTCTAATTTCATTCTTTTATATGTAGCTGTCCAGTTTTCCCAGCACCACTTATTGAAGAGGCTGTCTTTTCTCCACTCTACATTCTTGCCTCCTTTATCAAAGATAAGGTGACCATATGTGCGTGGGTTTACCTCTGGGCTTTCTATCCTGTTCCATTGATCTATATTTCTGTTTCTGTGCCAGTACCATACTGTCTTGATTACTGTAGCTTTGTAGTATAGTCTGAAGTCAGGAAGCCTTATTTCGCCAGCTCCGGTTTTCTTTCTCAAGATTGCTTTGGCTATTCAGGGTCTTTCGTGTTCCCATAAAAATTGTGAATTTTTTTGTTCTAGTTCTGTGAAAAATGTCAGTGGTAGTTTGATAGGGATTCCATTGACTCTGTAGTTTGCTTTGGGTAGTATAGTCATTTTCACAATGCTGATTCTTCCAATATAAGAACATGGTATATCTCTCCATCTATTTGTATCATCTTTAATTTCTTTCATCAGTGTCTTATAATTTTCTGCATATAGGTCTTTTGTCTCCTAAGGTAGATTTATTCCTAGTTATTTGATTCTTTTTGCTGCAGTGGTAAATGGGAATATTTTCTCAATTTCACTTTCAGATTTTTCATCATTAGTGTATAGGAATGCAAGAGATTTCTGTGCATTAACTTTGTATCCTGCCACTTTACCAAATTCATTGATTAGCTCTGGTAGTTTTCTGGAAGCATCTTTAGGATTCCCCATGTATAGTATCATGTCATCTGCAAACAGTGACAGCTTTACTTCTTCTTTTCTGATTTGGATTCCTTTTATTTCCTTTTCTTCTGTGGTTGCTTTGGCTAAAACCTCCAAAACTATGGTGAATAACAGTGGTGAGAGTGGGCAACCTTGTCTTGTTCCTGATCTTAGTGGAAATGGTTTCAGTTTTTCACTTTTGAGGATGATGTTGGCTGTGGGTTTGTCATATATCGCCTTTATTATGTTGAGGAAAGTTCCCTCTATGCCTACTTTCCGCAGGGTTTTTATCATAAATGGGTGTTGAATTTTGTCCGAAGCTTTCTCTGCATCTATTGAGATGATCATATGGTTTTTCTCCTTCAAATTGTTAATATGGTGTATCACATCGATTGATTTGCGTATAATGAAGAATCCTTGCATTCCTGGGATAAACCCCACTTGATCATGGTGTATGATCCTTTTAATGTGCTGTTGGATTCTCTTTGCTAGTATTTTGTTGAGGATTTTTGCAGCTATGTTCATCAGTGATATTGGCCTGTAGTTTTCTTTCTTTGTGACATCTTTGTCTGGTTTTGGTATCAGGGTGATGGTGGCCCCGTAGAATGAGTTTGGGAGTGCTTCTCCCTCTGCTATATTTTGGAAGAGTTTGAGAAGGATAGGCATTAGCTCTTCCCCAAATGTTTGATAGAATTCCCCTGTGAAGCCATCTGGTCCTGGGCTCTTGTTTGTTGGAAGATTTTTAATCACAGTTTCAATTTCAGTGCTTTTGATCGGTCTGTTCATATTTTCTATTTCTTCCTGGTTCAGTCTCGGAAGGTTGTGCATTTCTAAGAATTCGTCCATTTCTTCCAGGTTGTCCATTTTACTGGCATAGAGTTGCTTGTAGTAATCTCTCATGATCCTTTGTATTTCTGCAGTGTCAGTTGTTACTTCTCCTTTTTCATTTCTAATTCTATTGATTTGTCTTCTCCCTTTTTTTCTTGAGGAATCTGCCTAATGGTTTATCAATTTTGTTTATCTTGTCAAAGAACCAGCTTTTAGTTTTATTGATCTTTGATATTGCTTCCTTCATTTATTTTTCATTTATTTCTGATATTTATGATTTCTTTCCTTCTGCTAATTTTGGGGTTCTTCTTTCTCTAATTGCTTTAGGTGTAAGGTGGTTATTTGAGGTGTTTCTTAAGGTAGGATTGTATTGCTATAAACTGCCCTCTTAGAACTGCTTTTGCTGCATTCCACAGGTTCTGGGTATCATGTTTTCATTGTCATTTGTTTCTAGGTATTTTTTTGACTTCCTCTTTGATTTCTTCAGTGATCTCTTGGTTATTAAATAGTGTATTGTTTAGTCTCCACGTGTTTGTATTTTTTACAGATTTTTTCCTGTAATTGATATCTAGTCTCATAGCGTTGCAGTTGGAAAAGATACTTGATACGATTTCAATTTTCTTAAATTTACCAAAGCTTGATTTGTGACCCAAGATATGATCTATCCTGGAGAATGTTCCATGAGCACTTGAGAAGAATGTGTATTCTGTTGTTTTTGGATGGAATGTGCTATAAATATCAATTAATTCCATCTTGTTTAATGTATCATTTAAAGCTTGCGTTTCCTTATTTATTTTCAGTTTGGATGATCTGTCCATTGGTGAAAGTGGGGTGTTAAAGTCCCCTACTATGATTGTGTTACTGTCGATTTCCCATTTTATGGCTGTTAGTATTTGCCTTATGTATTGAGGTGCTCCTATGTTGGGTGCTTAAATATTTACAATTGTTATATCTTCCTCTTGGATTGATTCCTTGATTATTATGTAGTGTCCTTCTTTGTCTCTTGTAATAGTCTCTGTTTTAAAGTCTATTTTGTCTGACATAAGAATTGCTACTCCAGCTTTCTTTTGATTTCCATTTGCATGGAATATGTTTTTCCATCCTCTTACTTTCAGTCTGTATGTGTCCCTAGGTCTGAAGTGTGTCTCTTGTACACAGCATATATACGGGTCTTGTTTATGTATCCATTCAGCCAGTCTCTGTCCTTTGGTTGGAGAATTTAATCCATTTACACTTAAGGTAATTATCGATATGTATGTTCCTATTCCCATTTTCTTAATTGTTTTAGGTTTGTTATTGTAGGTCTTTCCCTTTTCTTGTGTTTCCTGCCTAGAGAAGTTCCTTTAGCATTTGTTGTAAAGCTGGTTTGGTGGTGCTGAATTCTCTTAGCTTTTGCTTGTCTGTAAAGGTTTTAATTTCTCCGTCTAATCTGAATGAGATCCTTGCTGGGTAGAGTAATCTTGGTTGTAGGTTTTTCTCCTTCATCAATTTAAATATGTCCTGCCACTCCCTTTTGGCTTGCAGAGTTTCTGCTAAAAGATCAGCTGTTAACCTTATGGGGATTCCCTTGTGCGTTATTTGTCATTTTTCCCTTGCTGCTTTTAATATTTTTTCTTTGTATTTAATTTTAATAGTTTGGTTAATATGTGTCTTGGTGTGTTTCTCCTTGGATGTATCCTATATGGGACTCTCTGTGCTTCCTGGACTTGATTAACTATTTCCTTATCCATATTAGGGAAGTGTTTAACTATAATCTCTTCAAATATTTTCTCATCCTTTTCTTTTTCTCTTCTTCTTCTGGGACCCTTATAATTTTTTTATTTTTTTTTTTTTGACCCTTATAATTTGAATGTTGTTGCGTTTAATGTTGTCCCAGAGGTCTCTGAGTCTGTCCTTAATTCTTTTCATTCTTTTTTCTTTATTCTGCTCTGCAGTAGTTATTTCCACTATTTTATCTTCCAGGTCACTTATCCGTTCTTCTGCCACTGTTTTTCTGCTATGGATCCCTCTAGAGAATTTTTAATTTCATTTATTGTGCTGTTCATCACTGTTTGTTTGCTATTTAGTTCTTCTAGGTCCTTGTTAAATGTTTCTTGTATTTTCTCTATTCTATTTCCAGGATTTTGGATCATGTTTACTATCATTATTCTGAATTCTTTTACAGGTAGACTACCTATTTCCTCTTCATTTGTTAGGCCTGGTGTGTTTTTGCCTTGCTCCTTCATCTGCTGTGTGTTTCTCTGTCTTCTCATTTTGCTTAACTTACTACGTTTGGGGTCTCCTTTTTGCAGCCTGCAGGTTCGTAGTTCGTGTTGTTTTTGGTGTCTGTCCCCAGTGGCTAAGCTTGGTTCAGTGGGTTGTGTAGGCTTCCTGGTGGAGGGGACCAGTGCCTGTGTTCTGGTGGATGAGGCTGGATCTTGTCTTTCTGGTGGGCAGGTCCACACCTGCTGGTGTTTTTTGGGGTGTCTGTGGCCTTATTATGATTTTAGGCAGCCTCTCTGCCAATGCATAGGGTTGTGTTCCTGTCTTGCTAGTTGTTTGGCACACGGTGTCCAGCACTGTAGCTTGCTGGTCGTTGAGTGGAGCTGTGCCTTAGCATTGAGATGGAGATATCTGAGAGAGCTTTCGCTGTTTGATTTTACTTGGAGCTGGGAGGACTCTTGTGGACCAGTGTCCTGAACTTGGCTCTCCCACCTCAGAGGCACAGCTCTGATGCCTGGCTGGAGTAGCAAGAGCCTGTCATCCACACGGCTCAGAATAAAAGGGGGAAAAAAAAGAAAGAAACAAAGTAGAAGATAAAATAAAATAAAATAGTTATTAAAATAAAAAATAACAATTAAAACTTTTTTTAAGTAAAAAAAAAAAAAAACAAGAAGAGAGCAACCAAACCAACATACAAGTCCACCGATGATAACAAGTGCTAAAAAGTATACTAAGAAAACAAAACTAAACTAAAAAAAACAAGAACAAAAACGGACTGACAGAACCATAGGACAAATGGTAAAAGAAAGCTATACAGAGAAAATCACACACAGAAGCATATACATACACACTCCAAAAGAGAAAAAGGGAAAAAATAATATATATCATTGCTCCCAAAGTCCCCCACCTCAATTTGGAATGATTCGTTGTCTATTCAGGTATTCCACAGATGCAGGGTACATCAATTTGATTGTGGAGATTTAATCCGCTGCTCCTGAGGCTGCTGGGAGAGATTTCCCTTTCTCTTCTTTGCACAGCTCCCGGGGTTCAGCTTTGGATTTGGCCCCGCCTCTGCGTGTAGGTCACCTGAGGGCATCTGTTCCCGCTCAGACAGGACGGGGTTAAAGGAGCAGCTGATTCAGGGGCTCTGGCTCACTCAAGCCGTGGGGAGGGAGGGGTACGGATGTGGGGCGAGCCTGCAGCAGCAGAGGCCAGCATGACATTGTACCAGCCTGAGGCCGCCGTGCGTTCTCCTGGGGAAGTTGTCCCTGGATCTCAGGACCCTGGCAGTGGCGGGCTGCACAGGCTCCCAAGAGGGGAGGTGTGTATAGTGACCTGTGCTTGCACACAGGCTTCTTGGTGGCGGCAGCAGCAGCCTTTGCGTCTCATGCCCGTCTCTGGGGTCTGTGCTGATAGGCGCGGCTCACGCCTGTCTCTGGAGCTCCCTAACGCAGTGCTCTGAATCCCCTCTCCTCGCGCACCATGAAACAGAGAGGCAAGACAAAGTCTCTTGCCTTTTCGGCAGCTCCAGACTTTTTCCCAGACTCCCTCCCAGCTAGCTGTGGCGCACTAGACCCCCCTCAGGCTGTGTTCAGGCAGCTAACCCCAGTCTTCTCCCTGGGATCCGACCAAAGCCCGAGCCTCAGCTCCCAGGCCCCACCGGTCCCGGTGGGTGAGCAAACAAGCCTCTTGGGCTGGTGAGTGCTGGTTGGCAGCAATCCTCTGTGCGGGAATCTCTCTGCTTCGCCCTCCACACCCCTGTTGCTGCGCTCTCCTCAGTGGCCCTGAAGCTTCCCCACTCTGCCACTCGCCGTCTCTGCCCGCCAAGGGGCCTCCTAGTGTGTGGAAACCTTTCCTCCTTCACAGTTACCTCCCACTGGTGCAGGTCCCGTCACTATTCTTTTGTCTCTGTTTTTCTTTTACCCTACCCAGTTATGTGGGGAGTTTCTTGCCTTTTGGGAGGTCTGAGGTCTTCTGCCAGTGTTCAGTAGGTGTTCTGTAGGAGTTGTTTCACATGTAGATGTATTTTTGATGTATTTGTGGGGAGGAAGGTGATCTCCACGTCTTACTCTTCTGTCATCTTGAAGCTGGAGTCCAGCCCAACTTCTTGATGTCCTAAGCAGGCTTTTCTCAGCTCACAGGAGCTCACAATAATGGTGTTAAATAACATCTGCATGGTGGATCATGGTTTTCAAAGTACATTATCTCATCTGATCCTCTCAACAAGTCTGTGAGTTGGGTTTGTTATGATTATCATATTTCTACAGGTGAGGAAACTGAGGTTCAGAGAGTTGTCAGTAACTATCAGAGCTTGAATCCAAGGTGTTGATTTCAAACAGTGTCTTCCTTATACTGCATCGTGCTACTTACTTACAGGCTCCTAAAGTATTTCTGAGGCAAACGCACACTCTAGGGATAGTCTAAGGACCAGGGAGGGAAGAAAAACTAGCATGCCTACTCGATAGGACTGGTTCTACCGCAGCTAGGATTTGATGAGTCCCATGAACTCAGGCAAATCACGTGATCTCTCTGGGTCTGAGTTTTACTTTACTTATTTAACGAACATTTGTTCATAGTGTGTACAATGTGTCAGACATGGTTCTAAACACTTTCCAAATATTCACTCACTGAATCCTCTTAACAATCCTAGGAGGAAACTGAGGCACTGAAAGGTCACACAACCAGCAGTGGCAGAACAAGACTGCTGAGTTGATGACCTAGGTCATCTGGCCCTAGGGTCTTCACTACTACATTAGGCTACCTACTTCTTGTCTGTAAAGGGAGAGGTTGAGAGAACTGATTTCAAAGTTCTCTTCCAGCTCTACCATGCTGTGGCTCCATGGGTGACTTTCCAAAGTCCCCCTGGGCTTGGAATCACCAGACTGCCACCAGCCCACTGTTGGAACAAATGATTGCTCACGATGTTTAAGATGCCATGAATGATCACTGTCCCCCAGCCACCAGAGGCTGCTTCAAAACACAGATTCCAGATACATCTGCCTATTCTATAAGAAGTTTTGAAAAGCATTTAGCTTTGCAAGGTTTATCCTCTTCTAAAATAATTATGTGACATCAACTCTGAGAACCAATGGTAAACATTCTGTTCTGTTTTTCTTTAAACTTGTTAAAGACTTGCTTCCTTAACCTAAAAGCTTATATACTGTCATAGGGCTAAATAATAGGAATTACTCTACAATTCATAAGGCTTGAAACAATAGTTTAGTTTTTCTTCACCTTTTCCCAAGCACTGGACATATTTTTTTAACCTCAGATGTATACTTTTTTTTTTTAATGAAAAGAAAACTGAAGTGCTACATACCTCAATGTATTTGATTCAAAATGTTTCCCCTAATTAAAATTATGATGCATGCAGTGAATATGCAATTACATTTAATTCAGTATAATTAAGGATGTGATATATTTAAAATAGTGATTCTTCTAATTGATCTATAGGACAAATTTAGCTCATCTATAGATAATTTAAACCAGTCTTGCAGATAGACTTTTTAAAATGTACTATCTTGTGAGATCTTTGACAGTTCACTCATACCAGCTCTCTTCCCTACTTGCCCATGACTAAATTAACAGAAGCAATTTAATATTACCTGTATTCATAATTATACTTTGTACAAATTCTTTGGACATGTAATAATGGTTTTCAGGGGGATACATATTTCAAAATAGAAAGTCCCTCTTTGCCTAAGGCTTGATATATAGTTGGCTAAAAATTCAACTGCTTTAATTTCAGGAACTCCACTTTGCTTATTTCCCTAAATTTCATTCATGTGCTCTCTTCTCTTTGTTATATGGGACTTGGAGGCAGGTGGTATGGAACTGACCGCAGGCAGAGACACAAAGCTTTGAACTCAGGGGTCTGCTTATGTTTCGTTCAACTTCTCTCAGTCTGTACTCAGAAGTCTAAGATATTAACACTGAAGCCTGGATTCTTTGTAAAATGCAGAATCTCTCTGGCAGAGCAGGCCCTTCCCTTTGGGGTCTTTAATGCAAGGCCAGACTATTAGGATGCTATAGTCAAACCCTAAGAATGTGACTACATTGTTTTGTGCTATGAAGAGGATGCTTGATGTTGGCCTTAGTCATGATTTAAAAGAAAGATGCTTCCTCAGTATTTTTGCTGCCATGAATTCCCCTTGATGAAGTGATCTCGCCTCATGGCTTCAACAACCTGAAACCTCAGTTGGAGTTCTAGCAGAGGAGCAAAACGGGGGATCAGTTAAAGAAAGGTTGATTGTCTCTAGGAAGGAAAAAAGGGCATCCTCTCGGGCTGTGTGTAGAGCCTCAGACAGTCATGAACGTAGCATAACCAGGCATCTGGCCAGCCAGCTGCTGGCTCAACACTGGTGATTCACGAGGTGATGTATGCTGCCTCGTGATGACCTAACTTCACACACCCAAGCGCATTCTCTGTTCTGAGGACCAGCCCACTCTCTGCAATTGCCTTCAGGCCAAGTTTGAATGTACCATTGATGACATTGAAACTCATCGTTTTTCTTTCCAAACTGACTCCTTTTCTAGCTTCCTCTTTTTTTTTTTTTTTTATGGGAGTATAGTTGCTTTACACTGCTGTGTCAGTTTCTGCTGTCCAGCATCTAGCTTCCTATTTCTATATGGCATCAATAGCCACCCTCTCCCTAAGCCTCAGGTCTCAGCCATCTTTAACTCTTCTTCTTTTCCTTTATTGTTTATATCCACTTACCAACTCAAAAATTTTTCTACTGAATTAAAGGAAATCTCATACTTAGCCTCCGACAGTCTGATTTCCTTGATTCCATAATCTCCTTCCTCAAGTCCACTTCTTAGTCATTGGTAATCTCACAAGCCTAGTGGAGAAGAGCATGCGTTCAGGGATGACCCTGCCCTTATTGTCTGTGTGAACTTAGAGTGGATACTTAGATCTCCAAGCCTCAGTTCACTTGTAAAACGGAAAAACACACACCTATCTAATAGAATTGTTTCCAGGTTCAAATGAAATGAATCCAGTGCCAGCAGTATATTAAATGGTCACTTCCTTCCTTCATTTAGTCATTCGAAAATATTTACTAAGCCTGTAGTAGGGTGAATAGAGTTCCCCTGCAAAGTCATATATCCACCTGGAACCTCAAAATGTGACCTTATTTGGAAATAGGCTCTTTCCAAGTAATTAGTTAAGAATCTTGAGATGAAATTGTCCTGGATTTAGTGTGAGCCCTAAGTCCAATGTCTGGTGTCTTCCCAAGAAAAGGAGAGGACACAGAGAAATACACAGGGAAGATGCCCACGTGAAGATGAAGGCAGAGATTGCAGTTATGCTGCTACAACCTAAGGAATGCCTCGAACCACCAGAACTGTAAGAGGCAAGGAAGGATTCTTCCCTAGAACTTTTAGAGGGAGCACGACCTTGACGGACATCTTGATTTTGGACTTTTGGCCTCCAGGACTACGTGAGAAGAAATTTCTGTTGTTTTAAGCCACCAAGTTTGTGGTCATTTGTTGTGGCAGCTCTAGGAAAGTAATATAATGCCATACCACAATACTGTTCTGGATAACTGGAAGAATACAGAAGCAAACAGAAAAGGCCTAAGTCTATGCCCTTGTGCTTAATAACTTAAATAGCTATTGTTATTATTATTTTTTGTTGGTTAGTCTAATGGGTCTTCATAATACCTAGAAGGACAAAGTCCAAAATTCTTATTATTTAGATTAAGAAAATAATCTAAAATGGAAACACTCACACCCATTTAATAGAATTATTTATAGATAGTAAGGTCAGACTTCTTATCTGTCCACTATTATTTTTCATTATTCTCTAAAGCAGGGATTGGCACCCTTTTTCTGTAAAGGGTTAGGGAGCAAAAATCCTAGCTTTTGAGTGCCATTGGGTCCCTGTAGCATATTTTAGTTTAGTCTGTGTGTGTGTTTTTTAAACCTTTTAAAAATGTAGGGGCTTCCCTGGCGGCGCAGTGGTTGATAGTCCGCCTGCCAATGCAGGGGACGCGGGTTCGTGCCTCGGTCCAGAAGGATCCCACATGCCGCAGAGTGGCTGGGCCTGTGAGCCATGGCTGCTGAGCCTGCGCGTCCGGAGCCTGTGCTCCGCAGCGGGAGAGGCCACAGCAGTGAGAGGCCTGCGTACCGCAAAGAAAAAAAAAAAAAGTAAAAACCATTCTTAACTTGCTGGGTGTACAAAAATAGGTCATAATTTGCCAACCCTAGCAAATGCTTCTACCTATAATCCAGCCTTTTCCCTCAATATCCCTTGAAGGCACTGTGCACATAGGGAGACAAGAGGTAGACACACGAAATAGCTAATAATGCAAAGTACAGTATAAAGAACACTGTTGATAGATAAGTTCTGAAAACACTGGTACAGGTAGTATATGCTATAAGATTAGATAAGGATGAGATCAGAGTGGGCTTAAACAGCTGGGGAAGGCTCATGGCAGAGGCTAAAGTTGAGCCTGGTCTTGATACACGGGAAGAGAGAAAAACTTGGAGCAGAATATATTTTATGTGTATGTGTGTATGGACTTACATACACATGTGTACAAATGCATGTATAAATAAGTGAAATATATATATCCATTCTCCTCATGAGATATCCTTAGGATTCAAATTCTCAGAATTCTACAATGATAGGGGCTTTGGAATTCTGAATGTTAAAATGTTTTCTTCTTTATCATCATTTCCTAAGGTGAATCAGATCTAAAACAGACCAAGTCCATGTGGTTTTGGTTAGCAGCTTTCACATTGCCCTTCAATCACATTCAGGAGTGACAGAGTGATTCATAGAGAAAGTTGTTCTCAGTGAGGCAGATTTTAATGCTGAGTGTACAGAGGTTTTCTGCTTTTCTTTATTCAGTTAACAGAAAAAATTTAATGTACTTACTCATAGAAATGTAAGAGATACTCAAAAGACAGAACACCAGTTACCCTGCACTAATCAATAAAACAGAAGCAGTTCCTCCTGTAGAGTGTAAGAGCCATGGTCTATTTGTGTGTCTAACAGTGTCACACTCAGTAGAAACAGGCTGATGAATGTCTTAGTGGAAGGCCAGGAGACGTGAAAGATGGATGAAACCAGAGTCCTTCAATTGTGCCCCAATATGTTGTTTAAACCCATGACTGTATTCTAGCCTGCCATCGCTGTCATCACCTCTTATCCCTTCTTTCCATCTTATCATTGTGCAGTGAGACTCTTCACTCCTCTTCTCCACTTGTTCTTGCCCAGAACTGTTTATCAGGAACCTCAATCTGTGGGCCACCCTTCTCACTGGTCAAGGCCCCTGAGGCCCTTACCAAACTCTCTTCTAATTTTACTGCAGCTACATCAAGTCCAAGCTCAAGAAAGTTTCTCTCTGTACCAAGCATGTACTTAGTGCCCATGAAGTGGTGCCACTGTGGAGTCTAATTCTGTGGCCACAGTAAGGGTGGTATTGAAAAAGACTTTCACGCTCAACTTCTTTTCCTTAGCCCATATATTTCAACTTGAAATCATAGACTGGTGGTCAGTAGTGAAAATCTATGGATTCCAAAAGCAAACTTCATGGGAGGGCACTTCTACTGGTACCACTGCTTGAGCAATGACCACCAGAAGGCATTGCCTAAGTCCCTCTTACAGACCGTGTCACCCACTCAAAGGGGAAGCTCTGTTGAAAGGCTTGAGAAAGCCTTAAGGAGCACAGAGGTTACTCTGTCTTTCTCTTTTTAATGGCTTTAATTGTGTTTTCCCAATTTTGATTAAGTACGAAGCTCTGGAATTTCTGTCTATTCACTGTCCTTTTCTTCATCTTTTCTTCTCCTTTTTGTTCTTTGATTCATCTTCCTCCCAAACTGGTGCATGGAGGAGAGTGTGTGTAAGTATGAACGTGTGTATATGTGTGTGTGTGTGTGTGTGTGTGTGTGTGTGTGTGTAAGGAAGGGGGCATAGGTTATGGTGAATAGAACTTTCCAGAATTTCTTCAGTGCTCTTTAACTCTTGGAAAGTCCCCAATTCTATAAATTAGTTTTCAGGGATCTGGGGGAGAGAAAGAAAAACTGTTTTATCTAAGATTATTTTTGCTAATCAGCATTTTATTATATTATTTGAAATATGAGGATTTGTCATAACTAATTGCTCTTTTGATAAATATATATTTTGTTCAAGCTATTTTGTTAGGTACCAGAGGTATGGAGATAAAAGCTATAGGCCACATCTTCAAGGGGCTAATGAAGGACCAGTGAACATATTATCAATACTATGAAGTATGGTAAGGAATATGACAGAAGTAAACAAAGGGTGCTAACTGGAGTACATAGGAAAGGCAGCTTATCCCGAATCAGGAGTGAGGGGAAAGCTAGAGAGGAGTTTCTGGGGAAGGAAATGCCTTAATGGGTTGCAAAAAAATAGGGAGAAAATGTTAACCTGACAAAATGAGTGTTAAAGGGAATTTGAGGTAGGTGAAATAATATGTGTTAAGGCAGGGCTGTGAGAGAGACTGATGGATTCTGGGAACTGCAAGTATGATAGGTTGACACATATCCAATAAGGGGTTAATGTCCAAAATATACAAGGAGCTCATACAACTCAATAGCAAAACAAAACACAATTAAAAGATGGGCAAGGAACCTGAATAGACATTTTTCAAAAAAAGACACAAATGGCCAACAGGAACATGAAAAATTAATCATCAGGGAAATGCAAATTAAAACCACAATGAGATATCACCTTATACACATTAGGATGGCTATTATCAAAAAGACAAGAGATAGCAAATACTTGTTAGAATGTGAAGAAAAGGGAACCCTTGTACACCTTTGGTGGGAATGGAAACTGGTACTGCCAGTAAACATTATGAAGGTTCCTCAAGAAATTAAAAACAGAACTACCGTATGAGCCAGCAATCCCACTTCTGAGTATCTATCCAAAGGAAACAATACCATTATCTGTAAGAGATACTTGTACTTCCGTGTTCATTGCATAACTATTCACAAAAGCCAAGACACGGAAAAAACCTAAATGTCCATCAATGGATGAATAGATCAAGAAGATGCGGTATATATGCATATATATACAATGGAATATTATTCAGTCTTAACAAAAGAAGGAAATCCTGTCATTTGTGACAATGTGGATGAACCTGGAGGGTACTATGCTAAGTGGAATAAGTCAAAGAAAAACAAATGCTGTGTGATATCACTTATACGTGGAATAAAAAAAAAAAGTTGGATTCATAGAAACAGAGTAGAAAAGTGGTTGCCAGGGGCTGGGGTGGTGGGGGAATAGGGAAAGACTAGTAAAAGGGTACAAACTTTTTTTTTTAATAGATCTTTATCGGAGTACAATTGCTTCACAATACTGTGTTAGTTTCTGTTGTACACCAAAGTGAATCAGCCATATGCATACATATGTCCTCAGATTCCCTCTCTCTTGAGCCTCCCTCCTGCCCTCCCTATCCCACCCCTCTAGGTCATCGCAAAGCACCAAGCTGATCTCCCTGTGCTATGCTGTTGCTTCCCACTAGCTATCTGTTTTACATCTGGTAGTGTATATATGTCGATGCTACTCTCACTTCGCCCCAGCTTCCCCCTCCCACCCCGTGTCCTCAAGTCCATTCTCTATGTCTACATCTTTATTCCTGCTCTGCAACTAGGTTCATCACTACCATTTTTTTTTTAGATTCCATACATATGTGTTAACATACGGTATTTGTTTTTCTCTTTCTGACTTATTTCACTCTGTATGACAGACTCTAGGATGATCCATCTCACTACAAATAACTCAATTTTGTTTCTTTTCATGGCTGAGTAATATTCCATTGTATATATGTGCCACATCTTCTTTATCCATTCATCGCTACAAACTTTCAATTAAAAGATAAATAAGGTCTGAGGATCTAATATATAACATGGTAACTATAGTTGATAACACTGTATTGTAAAATTGAAATTTGCTAAGAGAGTAGAAAAAAGAAAAAAAAAGAAAGAGTAAGAATGAGACAAAAAAAGAAAGTTGAGAGTAGGGTAGGGTGGCAGTGGTATGCTTGATCCATCTTGTACCACCTTACAGAGCCAACTGTGAACATTTCTTCTTAACTCTTATTCAGTGACTTTACCTTCTTTGCTTGAAATTGGCTTGGGGGGTATTTACACCACCTAAACCAGTAAACATTACAAATCAGGGGCTTCTACTCCCCCTGACCCCAGAGTTAAACATTTGCCAGAACACCACTGAGTGTGGGGAGCACCAGGCAGTAGCCAGGGCCAAGCTAAGAAACCCTTTGAATATCATACTAGAGGGTGTGGATTTTACTCAAACCATTGGGGAACCCTCAAATTATTTTAAGGGATGCAGTTACATACACGGGTTGGCTTTCAAGAAATATTACTCCAGCAGCAGTCTGGAAACAAATAGATTGCTTGGGGACGAGGATGGAGTCAGGGAGATCTAGCTTTATCTTATTGGTATTGTTTTCAACACACTAATAAAACAAAAAGCCTGTAAGGGATGATAATATACAATTTTCTGTTTTCTGCTTTGTGTATATGCAGAAGGCGAGAAGAAGTAAAGATTTTTAAAGTTCATATTTACTATGAATGAGATCAGGTTTTCTTCTGGAGAAGTCATAGAAGAAGCAGACTTAATTAGGTTGTGTTAATGAAGAATGCCGAGATAGGTAAAATGATTTCTTTGGAAATATTATTTCTGGATTAAATAGGTGTTGTTAGGTGCAAAGACCAGCAGCTGGTTATGGTACTTAAGAAGGTCTTAAATAAGGCTAGTGCACAGACTGAGAATGTCCACATGGGTTAATGAATGGGAGAGGTTGTGAAAACTATTACTTAATCCCAATTGAGAGTTTCCTGAGCCACTGGGGAACTGAGTTGAGGTTGATAGACAAGAATAAGGTTAGAAGGAAACAGAGCATTAAACAAACAAAACAAACAATAGTTCAGTTTGACTTGTGATTTACCTGGAATTTAGAAAGTCTTGCTAGTAGCAAAAAATGTAAAATGAAGCTATGTCAACATTTTTATTAAAATAATTGTCCAGCCATTCACTGGAACAGAGACTTTATTATATACTGGCAGAGAAAATAGAAAATTTGACTGTTTCTTTACTAGTTCTTGAATACCCAGAATACAGAGTATTAAATAATGCACTGGGAGCTATAACAGCTGGTTCTGAGAGCCCAGAGACTGCAGGGAAAGCTTTAATAGCTAAAGCTCACACAAATACTAAATTAATACTTACTTATGAAAATTTAGGTGTTTACTTTTCAAATCTTTAATAATCCTTTTTTCATGTGTTGATCTTCATTCAATTGGATTGTTATCACCAGGGTCATAAGATACTCAATATCATATAGTTTACACCATGGTTACCCTAGATCCTGTCATAATTTGGATTTTTTTTAAAAAATAAAGAACTTTTTGTTAGGTGTGGTAAAGTCCTGGTGTATACTTTTCTAGGTATATTTATTTTCTATAACTGTGCACAAAAGGTGAACTTCAAATTTTCAACACTGAGGTGAACATGTTTTCCTGTGCAGAATCCACTAAAAACAAAAGGCGATAGGAGAGGAGACATGGGGGCAATTATTGCACCATCATATCACATACCCAGGATCATAAAAAGCACTGTTTGCCTAAAAGTCTGAAATTGCTGCTTATGTTTTCGTAAGCATTTGATTCTAAAAAGTATCTAGATAGAAAACACCATAATCGTCAAAATTTGCTCTATCATTTTTTTTTTTTTTTTTTTTGCGGTACGTGGGCCCCTCACTGTTGTGGCCTTTCCCGTTGCGGAGCACAGGCTCCGGACGAGCAGGCTCAGCGGCCATGGCTCACGGGCCCAGCCGCTCCGCGGCATGTGGGATCTTCCCAGACGGGGGCACAAACCTGTGTCTCCTGCATCGGCAGGTGGACTCTCAACCACTGCGCCACCAGGGAAGCCCTGCTCTATCATTTTTTAAAGCAGGCACATATTTTAGTCCTCTTTGTACATGTCAAACCCCTGTACTTTGACCTTTCAATGTTTTTTGCTTTTTTTTTTTTTTTTTTTTTTGAGATGCTGCTTGGTCAAGCACAGTGGTTTTCTTTTTTTCTTTTTTGAATTTTATTTTATTTTTTTATACAACAGGTTCTTATTAGTTATCTATTTTACACATGTTAGTGTATATATGTCAATCCCAATCTCCCAATTCATCCCCCCACCCCCCGCCTCTTTCCCTGTTAATTACAAGTAATACCTACTATTGTTAAAACACCACTTACATATTACTCATCATTTTGCAAACACTGACTAGTATCCCTACTACTGGACCAGTAACAGAACTGATCTTGTGCTTTGTCTGCCCAATTCTACTTGGAATCAATAGTTTGCCTATGACTCTTCTGAAATGAGAGTGAGTTTAGCTGAGAGTATGAAACACTGACCATTTTTTTTCCACATCAGCTCTAGATAAACACAATGTAACTGGTGTTTTTCAAATTAGAAATACTTCTCAATTACTCTTACTAATATATATATATATTTTTTCTTACTAATATATTGACTGATTCTTGTTTACCATGATGTTGAAGCTACAAATAAGTTTATATTTAGTGAATCATCAGGAATATATTTTATTATAAATTCCTCTTCTTTATTAATTTAATTCAGTTCCTTAAGTACCAGGATCACCTAACTTGACCTCATATTTGCCTCTGTTATTGCACTGTAGAACATTTCCAGAGTCTTGGACCTTCTCATATTAGTGACGATGAAGAAAAATAATTTCACCTTCCTATTATTTCTGAGGTTTTGTATAACTCCTGCTCACGCTGTACTCTTATAAACAATCTCTTATATTCAAGATTCTGGTCACTTTACTGGAAAATAAACAGTCCTCTGCCTGTAATTACAGCCTTCAGGAAGGGGCAAGCCAGTGACCTCTCTGACTTTAGGCACAGGAATAAGCCCTGAAGATTAAATGCCTCCTATTCCCTCATCTTTTCCCTTGGCAAACTCTACTTCATTCTGGGCCAAACAAATGTGAACAAAGTGAACAGAGAAAAAGGTGAGAATTTCTTTCTACTCTTCATACATATTTTTTGTACCTGCATTTCAAATAAATCTTTGTGGCTTGTGGAGATGACAAAAACAATGCTTTCTGTGATCCAGTCACAAAAATATATTTGCAGATTTTATCAAGGACTTTTATCCAAACATTGCAGCAAATCAGACGGTCTCTGTTTACTGTGTAAATATATATACATATATTTTGGAAGACAAAATTTTTTGTCAAAATCAACACTAATGTCTATGATCTGCAAAGCACATGCTTAGGTACAAAAAAGCATGACGAAGTGCCTAAGACCTTAAACCTATTTAGATATTTGCAGGATTAAATATATATAGATAAACATGAGTGTAACAAAAGAGAAAGGCAAAATGTGTCTGCAGCTAGAGATGCATTAAAACAGCATAAAGGCGGTACTAACCAGAGCGCATGCCCCTGTACATTCAGTAGGTGCTCATGACATCCTCGTGAGTCCTGGGAGCACTTGTCTCTCTCACTTGGCCCTCTAGGCCACATGATTCTCATGAGAAGGAAATGGTCTAAAACGGATGTAGTTGTGTAGAGGACAGTCCACAGATGTTGAAAGACAATGAGACTCAGCATCACATTTCTTTGAATTCTATCAACTTTTATAACTTTGACAGTTTCAAAAGACCTTATTTTGTGTGTTTTCATAATTATATGACTCTTTTTTTTTGGTCATAGGACTTACTGGTAACAGGACAATCCCTTCCATCCCTAAGAAACACAGGTTTTTCTGATGAGTAGGGTCCCAAGTGTTGGCCACAGAAGACTGAAGAGGGGGAGAAGAAAGAAACAACTTTGATTGATATAAGAAAATTCTGCTTTCAAAGAAGGTGATTAAAGTGATAGGCTATGAGAGGCAGTGAAAGTGACAGCTACCTAAATTATGTCCTTAGCTTCTAGAAATTCACACATTATCTTCTTCACACTAAGAATTACTTAACGAAAAGTGACTATTTAGAAATCAAAGAAAAGACAAAGTTCGGAAACATTGACAACTTTTCTAAAAAAGATAAAGTGTTTAAAAAAGTTAAATTCTCCAGCACAGTTTTACTTCCTGTGATACATTTCTCTAAGTTTAAAGTAATATGCACTCACGGTCAGAACCCACTTTAAAAAGTTGCTTAAATGCCACAGCAAATAGTTAAGACCTTGAGCTTATGATATAGATAAAAATTAGTTTGTTAAATACTGGCTATGTACTTGACCATGTAGTGAAGACATAATTGCTTTTTTTTTTTTTTTTTGTGCGGTACGCGGGTCTCTCACCGCTGTGGCCTCTCCCGTTGCGGAGCACAGGCTCCGCACGTGCAGGCTCAGCGGCCATGGCTCACGGGCCTAGCCGCTCCGAGGCATGTGGGATCTTCCCGGACCGGGGCACGAACCCGTGTCCCCTGCATCGGCAGGCGGACTCTCAACCACTGCGCCACCAGGGAAGCCCCATAATTGATTTTTTGAACTTTATGTAAGTTAACTTTTAGCTTCATGAAAAAGTTAACTTTCACCTCCTCAGGGCGGCCTTTTGTGACTATACTACCAAATTTAGATCTTCCTCCACATTTGCATTCACAGATGTTTATTTCCCTCGCATTATATTTCATGAATTATTATGATGTATTTGTTTGCTGGTATGACTGTCATCTCCTCCCCAGTAGGTGTGCTTCATAAAGACAAGAACCAGGCCTATCTTACTCACCATTGTAACACCAGTAGGTTAGACATTCAGTAAATTCCTGTTGAATTTCTTGTTGAATCTTAGTTGTCTGAATAAATCCTTTCCTCTGTCTCTTGCTGAAAATGATGATTAGAAGTTTCTGGCTATTTTATGCACTAAATAAAATGGTTAGGATTCTAGCACTTGGCTTAAACTAATAAGATGCAAGAACAAGCATGTAATGTAATTAGCTTAAATTAAATGGAAACTATTGCACGTTTTATTGTCAAGATAATTTTTAGAGATATTCGTTTTTTGCTATTGACTGCTACTGCATTAGTGCTTGTAATCTGCTTAGTGCATTAGCACTAAATACTATTGATTCACTCAGAGCTAACAGACCAATTTAATCTTTGCATTTTTCCCATTTCCTGAGTAGCACTTCACCTATAGTTTAGTTAGTAGACTGGTTGCTAGATGCAAGTGTTAATCAGATTTTAAATTTAAAATGTTGTCAGAAAATTTAGTATCCTACAGATTTATATTTTCTGGTACATGGATTCAAATTCTAGCAAATCATGAATAAGCCATATATTTTTAGAAGACAACTAAGCAAGTTTAGTTTTCATAAAATCAGCTCTAGAAAAGAATGCTTCACAAATCAAAACTGACCTTAATTCATGCCTTTTACCTAGAGCACCATTTGAAATATCACCATTTTAATGTCCTTCAGTTGATGAACATTTTGGTGATTTACCGAAATCAAACAACTGAAGTCAGACTTTAGCCTAATTCAGAATTGTTATTTTTTGTTTTATAGTTATATACTGTTCATAAAACACCTTCCCCTATGAGTGAACATCAGGAATAGTTAAAAGAAGCCTTTGCCCTATATTAGCATGCATTTTAAAGATATTTTTCTGTCCTCTTGTTGAAAAACTATAGAATATTTTTGAAGTATAGAAGATAGACACACTTCATCTGCCCCACCTTAGCCTAGGTCTAGGGTGAAGTGCAGGAAACCTCTTTTCCAAGGATTTTACTCAGCAAGTCATTCATATGCAAATAAACCTGCCCGGACCATTTTAGTTAGAAAAAATATATAATTATCAGACTGGAATGTAACCAGGATCCTAGACTCACTTACCACATTCACTATTATATTAAAAAAAATAAAAGAGTTTTAATGACTTCAAGAGTAGCTGAGCCATTGGTTTCATTTCCCTGATAAATGAGCCCTTTACAGTCCTCCCTGGATGCTGGAGATGTGACTTACAGCACATATCTGGGCACTGAGTCATCCTGGATGCCAGGTGCCCACTGATTCAGTATCTGTGCCAATCTATGAATAAGCAACGGCAGAAATTCCTGGTGGGTTTTCTATCCAAATTCTGGCAGCTCCTCATTTTTCTTATTAGAGTGAGGAGATAATAATGCAGGGTGGGATGCCATCAATGAGATAGAAGTCTGAAGTAAGGGTGTAACACCCAAAATTTGATACATTATTTGGAATAAAAACTCCATTATTACTCAAGGAGCTTAATATTATCAAAATGCAAGATCCCGGGCTTCCCTGGTGGCGCAGTGGTTGAGAGTCCGCCTACCGATGCAGGGGACATGGGTTCGTGCCCCGGTCCGGGAAGATACCACATGCTGCGGCGTGGCTGGGCCCGTGAGCCATGGCTGCTGAGCCTGTGCGTCCGGAGCCTGTGCTCCGCAACGGGAGAGGCCACAACAGTGAGAGGCCCACGTACCACAAAAAAAAAAAAAAAAGCAAGATCCCATATGCTTTCAGAAGTCTCTAATCACGTAGTAGTATGGCAATGAAAGTATGTATCAGAGCTGTGGCTTCAAAGTTTTATTAACACTTCAGCTTTTCAAAGACCCACTTTGAGATTTATTTTTTTGCCCGAACTCCTTATTGTTTGCTCCATTAACTTTACCAAATGAGTCTCCATGTAGAAATCAACTACTTAAATAAAACACAGATCACACCACTTGCTTCAAAGGATATTAAGAAAAATGAATTAATTTACATATTAGCATGTCTTATCATATATGATAATATAATCCACACGTTAAACTTATTTACATTTTTGGTGATAGTTTCAGCATTAACTGTGTTTCTTTGCTTAGTTTATTAAAACGTCATGTCTTTGATTTTTCATTCTTTCCTGGGCTATACCTGTGAATAAACTATAAAATGGTTTAAAGAAGGGTTAGCAGGAGGACGAGAAAAAAGCAAACGGCTTTAATGGCTTGCTCTGTAATATGTTTTCTAATACCCCCAGGGTGTGCCCTGTGATCTCAGAAAGTGTTATAAATTCTGGAAAGAAAATAATTTAAAATTCCTCTTAATAAACTAATGCAATATGGCACTTTTCATGGGATGGACAGCATGAAGAATTCAAGTAAATAAGTTAGGGAGCAGCGACTCCCTGAGCCTGGGAGACAATAAAGAAGAGTTTACAGAAGGAAAGGAATCAAGTGTAAAATTAATGAATTTCTACTTAATTTTTTTTAAGTATATTGAATCTTTAGACCTCAAGGATTTTCTTTCTTGAAAGATTTTGCTTTGGTAGCTATTACATTTGGCATATGGCCAAGATATTTGGTGTTTAGAATGAAGAATCCTCAACATTTTTCATATAGGATAACATTCTCTCATTTCGAAGCACAGGAAGTAAAAAACCCTGAAATCTGACTTCGCATTTTTCATCCCTAATACAAAATACGTTCTCTTGAGAGTGCTAGACTGTTTAAATAAGACATGCCAAACCAGTATAATTACATGGATGTTATTTGTAACGTTGACTCCACATTCCCAGTTCAAATGGTGTGGTGTGGGAGATTATAGATATATGGCCTATAAAAAGTTATAAATCTTCGTTCATTTTATTAAATATTATGAGACATGCCCTGAGGATGACAGATCAATAATGGTCCTTGTGGTTTCCTGATGGAAGGCTGCAATTATTTTCTTCCATTACAACTTGAATCTAACCCAATTTTACTCATCTATCATCTTTATAATAGTAATAAAGAAACATCACTGTATGTTTATTTTTATGCCTATTCCTATTATCCCTTGTTTGCATCTTGTTTTGATTTTGTTTTCATTCAGAATTGTTCTAATCATTTTACTTTCTTCCTTTGATGGTTCTGAGTGGTGACCCTTTAACTTTGGCACTCTTTAAAACGGAGATGGAAAATTACTACTTTAAGTTTCCTTTATTTTGGGAAGCAGTTGGCTACTCTTTGAATTAGAGTATAAATGATGTTTAAAAACAAGGAAGCTTAGTACAAACAACCTGTGAGGTTAACTTTTTCTAAAACTGCATTATCTGCAAATTCTTGAATGCATAAGATAAATTACATTAGCATAGTATCTTATAGTGCTATAGGTAGTTAGAATTGAAAGTCAGGTAAAGGAGCACCTTATACCTTTTAGCTTGACTATATAGCACAATTCTGATTTAGCTGACTTTCTCTTCACCCTCCAAACCACCACCACTCCCATATCTCCCCTTTTTTTTTTCTTTTGGAACTATTAAGTGTTAAGGAGGACTTACACAAATTAAGCATTATGGAGGTAGGTCCCTCACAACAGTTAGTGGGGGAAGTAAAAGACCCTCATGAGCAATAGAACCAGAATGTGTCTCTTCCAGGAAACAATCCAATAATTTGAGTTTGACTTTCTTTACACAAATAACAATACAATAATAGCTGTTAATTATTATGTGCCAAGGACAAAGTTAGAGCCTTTTAAACATTATTGTACTTGTCCACAACATAGTCCTGCATGGAGGAAAACGGGTTCAGTGAGTTTAAATAATGCCCTCATGGTCAGGCAGATAGAAAATCATGGGGTACAAGTCTGAACCCAGATCTCTTTAATTTCAGTCTTGTTCCATTAGGCTATGCTGCCTCCCAAAGAGATAAATTTATGGTCACCTTATTGTGCCAGGTACTTTATATTTATTATCCCACATTTTTACAAAAAGGCTGAGAAGTAGGTATTGTTATCTGCATGTTATGAATGAGATTGAGGCTCTAAGAATTAAGTAACGTGGCAGAAGTTACACAGCTGGTACGCAGGAGACCATGAGTTCCAACCTGGTGAGTCTGGCACCAAATTACATGCTTTTCCCCTGCAACTGATCAATCACTGGTCATAAGATGACCAAGATATTGGTAAAAATATTTGCTACCAGTCTATTTCTATTCTTTCAAATGCTTATATGTAGAAAAAAACTTTGGTAATGGGATTGCAAGAAAAAGTATAATGTCATAACTATATTTCCTGGGTAGATGAGAGATATTTCAAGGACCCTTTTATATTTCAACTTTGATTAAAAATCTTTCCAACATGTATAACTCCACTTCTCTTAGTAAATATACTATAATTTAGGGAACAGGATCTTTGTTGATTTGAGGACAAAAAATTCCCTTATTCAATATTCATTCTTATTTGGAAGAAACTGGGCTAATGTGTACTGATTCTAGTTTTTTCCTGGAATAATTGTCATGTTACTAAATCCCTTATATGATACTGTTGGAGATCCAGTTAATGTGCTTAAAATAAATTTTTAACAGTTTATCCCCAAGTAGAAGGTGAGGTTTTCTTATGCCCAAATTTGGGGATTTACAAAGTCTCCAGATTATGTGGCATTTTTTCAGTTACTCTATTTTGAATAATAATGTGCTGTTTAGGGAACACACATTAGCCTAAAATAACTTCAATCACGATTAATTTAGGATGCTTATAGAGGTCAAATGATGAATGGGTACAAAAAGGCAGTAAAGATATTTAAGACTGAAGATTTAATTATTTGTGGGTGTAGAATCTCATAATCCTAAATGTTGGAAATCACCGTGAACAAACCCTTTAGGAATCACTTTCAAAAGCAACATAGAAAATGGTTACACTGCAAAGATCAAGAACAACTAATAATCAACACTGTATTACATGAATGGATATCTGTGGCTGGGGATAAGTTTCCAAAAACAGCATCATATGTGGAATTAATAAGTTCTGAAGCACAAATAACTAAGAGGTGAAGATGATCTGCTTTGGAAACTATCAGATGACTCAAAAGACGGTTTTAGTGATATCATCAATATAAGAAGATGTACATGAAGAGTTTGCACAGATACTTTCATAAAATGTGAGAGTGGAAAAAGCAACATAATATGTGATCTAATATGTGATCTAAGCAAGTCAGGTCTGATACACCTGTTGGACCCACAGAATCTAAAAGACCCTTTCTTGGTCCTCTGTCTGATCCTGTGATAGAGACACATTTTGCGTAGAGTGGAAGCTCACGGAGGGCCAGAAAACCCCTGCTGCTGCGAATGTGCTCTCTACGTCCTCGGAAGGTTACTGTTGCAGTTTTCTTAACTTTGTCCACAGAGCACACAATGGTCCCTCCATAAAGATCTGACTGATTAGTTTTGTTAATAACAAAACTACAATATATGTATCTATTCACTAAACGTTATGCCAAAATAAAAACTTAGTTCCAAGAAATTGTCAGAAGGGTCACCTGATATCTTTGCCAAGACAAAATGGAGTTGTATTGCTTAGAGTATTTCCAAACTTTTTTTTTTTTTTTTTTTTCGGTACGCGGGCCTCTCACTGTTGTGGCCTCTCCCGTTGTGGAGCACAGGCTCCGGATGCGCAGGCTCAGTGGACACGGCTCACGGGCCTAGCTGTTCCACGGCATGTGGGACCTTCCCGGGTGGGGGCATGAACCCGTGTCCCCTGCATCGGCAGGCGGACTCTCAACCACGGCGCCACCAGGGAAGCCCCTCCAAACTTTTTTGATCTTGTAAATCATTTTGTTTTTGTGTGAGTAACAGCTCTAGGTGCCTTCATTTTAAGATGAAGCTGGGAAATGACTGTATGCTGACTATTGGAACAATCTGAGGTCTTTCTGTGGCGGGTATATGAAAACTGATAACGTGGGTAGTTTCATTCTTGGAAGAATTCTGACCTTTAGTAACCAGAGAAGATAAACAGGCAAATAAATAGAAGAGATTGGAAGGTATCTGTCTCTGTGGAATTTGGCTAGTGTAAAAGTTGCCTTCCCTTGTAAGAAGACTATGTTGGCCAGTTCCACCTTGTTTCCCACAAGAATTTTTGTGATGGGAGTGATAACAGTTTCAGGTGTGGTTGGTGCATTTTGGGCATTTTTCCTGGGTGATAAACCTGCCCTGAATTTCATGGGGTAACCCTGCCTTTTTGTTCCCTTTGGAACACTAAAAAAGTCAAAGGGGTAGGATAAAGTTCAGCTGTGTTTTGAGAATTTCTAGAATTGATAAATACTTTTACAACTGGGAGCTGAAATGTACAAAATAAAACAATGAGATAAGATATCAGTATACCCTTGTAAGGTAAAGTCTCTTTAATTTTTAACAGAACAAGATTTAAATAGCAAAGTCGTGTGCTTTAGAGGCTCTGAAGGAATTCCCAGTAGACTCTTTTTTAAACTTGTTTCTGAAGCAATTCATTGGATGCAGGAAAAATATTTTCTCTGAAATGCTATTAATATTATACTTTTATGTCCTAATTCCCAGGTTTCTGAAAGTCTTTTTGTTTCCTTTCATTCTTTGTCTTTTCCAGTGAGGAAAAGGGACAGCCTCATGAGCAATCCCATTGCTTCTTACAGATTTTGCAACATATATTAAATGTATCCAGGGAGAAATAAGTCTTAGTTGGGATATATATGTATGTATATTATGTATATTCATAGACTTTTGAGAAAGAAAAAAGTTATGTCTTTAGTTCACTAAAAGATGGATTCATTTTCTCAGAAGCACTTTTCTAACTTTATAAATAAATTACTTAAGAGTTTCCATCTGGAGAAGTATCCTAGATATTTCAGCAAAAGTGAAACAAACGTTTCTGAATTATTATGCCCTTGTTATCCATCTGCAAATTATATACTTTCTTTTATCAAGGACATGTTTAATGTTCTTCCTGCTTGCAATTATAACCTTTACCACTTAGACTGAAAACTGCTAGAGTAAGTGAGATGTACATTTTCAAAGTCAAATTGTCTTTAGAAAAGCTATAGAATTTGTTCATCCAGTTATGATCACTAGTGGTCATTATGTTAGGAGGTATAACCAGGTCTGTATGTTCAAATCTAGGTCCCCACCAAGAAAGCCCAAGGCCACAGTGGACTCCCAGTTTGATGCTCTTCCTCTAGCACCAAATGATCTGAGGACTAGCAGGATAAATCCTCTGGGTATAGCTGGTGGCCTTTACTATATCTAAATCGAAGCAATAAAGAATTTCCCTAATGATCACAGGGAAAGTATCATTTCATGTAAGTACAAACAATCATCAATCAAGAATATTTATATCTATAAATGCCAACCAGGTAAAAAGCAACAAATTAGAACTTGGTAGACACCTGCCCATTCAAGCACGAAGTTTATGTATTAAAGTCAAGATCCAAAGTATGGATTTGAGAGCAAAAATTTCCTCTGTAGTTTTCTAATTTATTCAGAGAGGTATACTAGTGCATTTAAAAATGTTTAATTTATCAACATTTTAGAAGAGTTTTTTTGTTTGTTTTTAGTGAAGTTTCTTTAAATAATGCCAAGAATAGAGACTGTTCACTCATACATCAGTGAGCGAATGGGATCTCATTAAAAAAAAAAAAAAAAAAGCCTTCAAAACTTAAAAATTAAGCATCTTATTCTAAATGTTGTGAAGACTGCATGGCATCTCAATAACTGTGTTTTACAGGAATTGCTGTTGTGTTAAACTTTATGTACATCTGACCAGAACTACTAAAGCTGATATGAGAAACAAGGTCAATGATCTGAAAAATACTGGCAAACCTGTAAACCCAAATTGTAAAAGTATTTTATATTTTCTTTTAGTTATCACATTAACTTTTTCTCAAGCTATGATTCTACCTTTAAATGAAGATTCAATTTCTAAATTTTCTTGGAGAGAATTTGCAAATATTTGGATAAAGACCATTTACCAAGCACCAGAAAGCCCTTTATATTCTCTTCTAGACTGATACCTATTATGACTTGTACCTCGTAATTTGTAAGTAGGGAACCTGTATGACTTACCCTATTGAAGCAGTGGTCGTGGTTGGGGCCATAAAAATGCTGGAGACATCTCACATTGTTTTTGTTGACGATCTTGTTGAAGAACTCATTGACATATTTGACAGGGAACGCACAGACAGCAGAGCGATTCATTGGTTCGACAGAATCTGGTTTGCTTTGTGCAAACACCCCGTAGAGAATATCATCATTCAGGTTGGCACCTATTTGCTTAGCGAGCTGGGTCCCAGGCTTACTGACATATGCAGCTTGGAGAATATTAAACACTTCCTCCCTTGTGGATCTCTTTCTTCTCTTTTCTGTGAGAATACACTCCAGAGGCATTTCCATGTACGAATGCAAACCAGAGTCTACGGAACAGAACCTGATTATTCTTGTGTGAAAAGTCTGAGCATCTAGAGTTTCCCGTTGGACCGTCAAAAAGTAAATAAAATGGTTGCTTTCAAAGGCGTGGACATACTTAATGGGGTAGGAATCACGGAACTCAGGTAGAACATCAATATAGGATTGGTCTGTCAAAAACTTAAAACCATCTTGTGTTTCCTTTAGCCTTCTCACAGATATCGAATGCAATGAATGATCTGGAAGGTAAGAAGAATTTATGGTATTGCCCACGAAGAAGTTGATGAATCGATCCTTTTCAGATAGCAGGACTTTGGTTCCCAGGGCACTCACCACACAGTCAGGACATTGGCTGGGCTCTTCATCTGCCTGTGGAGAGTACATGCAATGAACCTCCGACTGTATGTTAGCAGTATTGTCAGGTGGAAGGACGTGTCGCTGGCAGGTCCCTCTGTGGACACTGCCGCAGCTAATGAGTTGGTCATCATAGTATGTGTCAACAAGCAGAGCCATGTTGATGTTATCTTTCCAAACACCACCTGATAAATTGGCTTTGTGGCTGCAATTCTGACATGGGAAACAATCTGGGTGTTCTAGCACAGGCCCAGTCTTGTACTCAGCAACCTTCTGAAGGTCTTTGTCATTTAAAACGTAAAGGTAGTTAATGGCACCGAGGTAAATGTGATGCTTGTGGGAAACGACATTCTGAATGGGTGTTTCTGCTGTGAAGTTAGGAAGCTGATACTGCATGTTCACATTCATCTTGGACTTTACTAGTGCCTCTTTACACTCCCCATTGCTCTTCTGTACCAAGGTAAACAGAAGCACAAGGATGCCAGGTGCAAGCACAGCAGGGGCCTTCATGGTGAGAAGTTTATCTGCCAAAACATGTTCAAGGCAAGAGTAGTTTAGTTGTTGTTAGAAACAAAGAAGAAACTGAAAGAACTATACCAGTTAAACTATTAGAAACAAATCTTCCTAACTGGAATTTTTACATTGAGTGAAAACAAAAAACTGTAGCTGGTTTCACATAAAGATGCATTGTGCAGTTGGACATGACTCTACATAGTCTAATTTTAGAACTCAAGCCATGAACAAGTAATTTTAGAGAACCATTATGAGATGCAAACAATGTTCTGTTCTGTAACAGCAACTAGGTTAGTAGATTCATTCAGCAGCGAAGTCAGAAAAATAGCAAACTTCTTTCTTAACCTTTTGCTGGTTGTTTAATGTGGTTTAATATCTGTGGTTAATGACTAGGTTGATATTTAAACTTTCTCAGTTAGTCAAGTAAAGGAATTGTGGTTCAGATTCATTTATTCTACAAGTCACAGCAGGCATTGTTTCCTTGGGAGCATGTAGAATTACTGGGCTAAATTTAGCTTCCTTTTGGTGGAAAACAATCATAAATTCTAGAAGCAATATGATCACATGCTGTTTATAGGATTTTGTGTGCAGAGGAAAGGTATGGTTATAATTTGGCTATAACTGACCTATTGTTTTGGATAGACAAATGCTTAACTTAATGTAAGATCACTGGGAATGTAAAAACAGAAAGCTAAAAATGTATAAAATAAAACATAATCTTTAGGACTAAAGTCCTAGAATTATTTCTCAGGGAAAAACAACATATTGTTCGTTACCAAGTCAAAAGTTATTTAGTTAAAAGAACATTATTTTAACATTCCATTGTATGCACACGGACAGTATTTCTACTAGGAAGCATAAGTGGATTTGTTATTCAGGTTTTAAAAAGTTAAGGTGCACAAGTTATAAACATTGTGAATTCTACTTATAACAGCTATAGGCAGGGTTAGAAAATAAAGGCCTTAGAGAAATAGAAACCAAATAGTTATTACTTCTTTCCCCCTTTTGAAAAAATGCATAATTCTGACAGGACAAAGGGAGCCTCTAAAAACATACTGGGCTTTGTAACTATGCCAAAGACTAACTCTAGGTCCACAAAAACACAACAGAATTCACTGTGCACGGCTCTGTGCTTACACTATGGGAAATGGGACATGGCACTTACCCTTCAGTGAACTTACAATGGGGTTGAGAGATAATACATATATGCAAATTACTATAATACATGGTATTATAATTTCCTGCATAGCAAAAACCAAATACTAAAAGCATCAAGAGAGGAAGGCATGGCCTGTACTTAGGATTACTATGATCATGAGAAATATGGACAAGTCCAATACATTTCAGGTCCAGAAGACAAAGACAATGCCTGTTCGGTTCATCACTCTATCTCAAGGACTTGATATAGAACCTAGAACAGAGTAGGTGTTCAATAAATATATGTTGAATAAATGAGTGAATAAAAATTAAACAATAAGTTCAAAGTCACAGAACAGATAAGAGTAGTAGCCAGAGATTAAAACCAAATTTACTGACTCCAAAATCAAAGATAATTTTACCCTACCAAACTGATAGGAATTACAGGCATTATTTAAGAGGTAATAGAAAGTCATTGAAGGGTTTTGAGCTGGAGAGTCATATGAGCAAGGTTTTACTCTAGGAAGATTGATCTGGAGGAAAAGTGGCTTAGAGCAGGGAGAACCTGGCAATGAGAAGACCAGATGACAGGCATTATAGCCCATAACCAGGTAGTAAGGGCCAGAAGCAAGATGGTGGCCCCAAGAATAGAAAGGAAGGGATGAATGAGAGACATATTTGAATAAATAAGATTGGACACCTAAACTGGTGGAACACAAAGAGAAGGTAAAGATAAGCAGCAGCATCTGGGAAAAAGTGGAACAAGTTACAAACTAGGGTGGTCAGTAGGAGGAAGTTAGGCTAAAGATCAAGGAATATGATAAGCTGGTTTTGAATATGTTGAGTTTGATGTGTTATTGAAATGAGTGAAAACATTCTACTACAGGAATGACTAGTAGGTTTTACATTGTTTCCAGCAAGCAGGTTATCTGAAGTGAAGAATGAAGATTCCAAGCAGACAGCATATGTGCCAAGCAATAGAGGAGAATAATGAGAAGGATTTTGAGGAGAAGCCTGCTCTTACTGGGAAAGTGGCACGATTGGTCTTGGGTGAGGTAATATCCATCTTAGATGAGACAGAGGCAAGTATAAGCATAAGTGCCAAGTATCTGCCATCTGTGCATTAGAAAGAATGAAACTTCAGGACTTGATCTTAGTGGGGCAATTGGGATTCTAGTTGGAATAGAAATAAACTTTGCATGTTATCTGCACAGAGGGGATGGTTAAAACCAAGAAAGAGTATGTTCGTGGAGGGAAAAGGTGAAGGAAGAGAAGACAAATAAACCAGATCTCGGAGAATATGCACATTAGAGAAACTAGTGAAAGAAGCAAAGAAGGTAAGTTAGTTCAGGGAGGCGTCATGAGAGTCAAAATTGCACTGTGTCACAGAAGGCAGGCGAGGGCCTCAGGAAGGTGGATGTAATCCACACAAAAGCTCCTTGTTGACCTTTACAAGAGTAGGTTCAGCAGATTCAACAGTGGTATCAGACCACTAAATTGCAAGGGTACATGTGATGAGAAAGTAGAATGTTTGTCAAAGGAAGGACAAGCAGAAGGCAATATCAGGGTTGAGAGGACTTTAAGTTGCAGGAAAGATGTACACTTATTTGTAGGTCTCTTTTTCTTCTACTAACGTTTGTTGGGTATCTACTAAAGGCCAGGCACTGTGGTAGGTCTTGGAACCCAGAAACATGGTACCTTTCCCAGGAAGCTCACAGTCACTTGGTGGAGGCAACGGGTTGACAGAAATTATGGGAATGTGTAGTAAGGGCAGCCAACCAGACTGGAAATGAGGCTAGAGCTGAGTCTTGAAGGAGGATGAGGAATGGAAATTCCTAGTGGAAGAGCAGTTTGTGCAAACATAAAGTGGCAGGAGAGAGCATATGATACAATCAGGAAAAATGCAAGTAGATGGGCCTAGAGAAGCGGGGAAAACAAAAAGAGCAAATGAGGGAGATAAAAATTGTTCAATCAACATTCCAAGGGATCAAAAAGAGGCATTTCCAAGAGCCCTGAAACATAAGAGAAGTCACTCTTTCTGAGACAGCAGGAGAAGATGAGAAGTCACATAAAGATATAGGGACATTTAAGGAGTTCAGGGAATATGATCTCAATGTCCTAAAAAATAAATTACGGTATATGACCATCTGCTGAAATTGATGGTTACAGAGGAGTGACCAGGGACTTCAGGGTAAAGGAGGAGGTTTAGAATATCTACAGCAGGGTATGCAAACTGAGGTCAGCAAGAAAGAAAGGATTGTATAGTAGCTCTGAGGGCTTCCTGAAGACACAATGTATATGACTTCCTCTTCACATTCATGAGATATGGAAGAAACCCAAGAAAGAAGGTCAAGGACACAATGATTTTAAGGATCCAAATGAAGACATCTGATTGAGGATATAGGCTTTAAAGGCTACAAAATTATAGTTGGACCAGAGGGCAAAGCAGAGCTTCAGTAAGGTATAAACCATATAATAAAAATAACAATAACTTGTATACGAGTGTTTACCACGTGCCAGGCATTCTGCTAAACCCTCTGATATACTCTTTGTAAACACCATGTGAAGTAGGAAGTATTATTATTCTCCATTTCTAGATGAGCAAACTTGCCAAAAGTCACACAGAACCAGATTCAATCCCATGTCTGACTGACAGGAATCTGTCCGGGATGTTGAATGCTTCACTAACACTGGAGCAGCTTCCTGAGCTAAGAGGGAGAGTGCACTGGAGCAGAAGTTAGACAGAGCTCTGGTTCTGGCCCTTTCCCTCTCTAGCTATATGACTTTAGGCAATTCATTCACCTCTGATTCCCAGGGTCCAACAGCCTCACATGACTGCTTTAAGTATCGAAAAGAGATCTTATCCTTGAAAGCACTTTGTTTGTTACATAGTGTATACGTGTGTGTGTGTGTATACACACTTAAACATGTATAACTATATGATTGTTACATATGTGCATATATATGTATATATATGCATAAACTTGCTGTTTTTGAATGTAAGTCTCACTATTTTAAAGTATACTAGAAAAGTTTTGGCACTGGTAGGGGGAATAACAAGGAGTAGAAGAAAAGGATTTGGGACAAGTTGTTCTATTACAAGACAAATACAAACTACAAACTACAAATATGTGTCTAAACCTTCTAGAATACATTATGCAGAAAAATTAAATGCACTTCTCAAAATGCTATCAGTGTATCTTCTGAAATTGGGAACATTAGCCTAGTACATAATTTATCACTGTATTTTCTCTAGGAAAAATACGGGAAGAAAATAAACAAACTATCATTGTCAAAAGAAAAAAAAGCATTACAACCAATTTGCATCTTAGTTGATGCCCATTAATGCAGTGTGGAGTAAGAATGGCTTTTTTCTTCTAGGCTTTTTGAGGGAACCTTCAACATGATCTTAAAAAAAAAAATCTGAGGTATTATGTTTAAAAAATAAGTTTCCTATCTGAAGGTTCGTACATGTCTTTCACGGTACTAAACCTCAATCAACTAGAATCCAAGAAAATGTACAAACTGTTATCTCATTTGATGAGATGGCAAATCATAAGAAAACCAGTAGGGAAGGAGAAAAATTTTTTCTATTTAAGGAAAAAACCCTGCAGAATAACCCTGGAGTTAGTAACGCAGTCTCCTATACTTTCTTCATATTCTCTTGATAGCAAATGGTGATGCCAGTTTTCAGGTTGAGAAATCAAAAAAATGTTAATTAAAAAAAATTTTTTATTAAAGCAAAAATATAGGACTAGGGCCCACTGTCAACAACAGAATTTTTAATTAAAATATGGGTTCTATTTAATCCTCAGATAACGAGAAAACTTAAACATCCTGTTTTATTAATCATTCCAATTAACTGAGGCCCTTCCCCGTTAACAATGGTGTGTGTTGGTCAGATTAGATCTTCTCCAGGAAATGTTTGTGTCCCTCACAAGGAATGGAGGAATACTTTGGGAAATACCTGTTGCTGAGCTATGCACACTGATGACACTGCCAGTTAACTGAGTGACAGCTGAGTGATCAAGTGCACAGGCTCTGGAGACAGACTGCAGGGTTTGAATCCATTCACTGTCTGTGTGACCTTCGGTAAATTTTTCTGAGCATCTATTTTCTCATTTGAAATATCAGAGTGATTATAGTACCTGTCTCACTTATGATGGTTACTCTGAGGATTCAATGAGTTAATGAACATAAACCACTAGGAGCAGTGCTTGGCACAATAAATATTCTCTATTTTTGCTTGTTCATGCCCTCAACAAATAGTTTTTGAGCATGTACTGTGTTTGAGATACTGTGCAGAAGATATGAAAATAAATAAAAAACTTTCTAATTGTGAGATGAAGAGGCAGACAAACGGACTACAGTTTAAACTCAACGTGGAAATGTCTATGGGAGCCCCTCAAGGGGAACTTATCCAGGCTAAGGGAGTCAGGCAAGTTTACTGATCAATCAGTCATAGTCCTTTCCTCACAATGCATTCCCAATACTGAAGCTCAGCGGGCGAGTGGGGTGGAAACCTGAGTTTTGGTTGTGGCAGTACAGCTAAGTGGTTGTATGACCCAAAGCCAGTCACCCAACTCCTTTGGCCTTAGCTGCTTTCTTATTTGTAAAATTACAGTGTTGAACAAGTTGTGTGCTGGAGGCCCCTGGAACCAGCTAATGACGGCTTAGCGTACGCATCCCTTCCCAACTCGTGTTCAGTGACCTCATCTTGGTTGCTTGAAATCGGCCTTGGTGGGAGTATTTACCCCATAGAAGTTGGCAAACACTAAAAATCAGGGCTTATTTCCCCCCTGGAGGGATGGTTATTAAATACTTACAAGCATACCCCTGGGTTGAACCAATGAATGCTGAAGTATTTTCCAACTCTAATAATTTTCAACTCTGAGATTGTTTTTCTACGTTTTACTCCAATGCCATTGAACTGGCATATATTGCTCTCTCTTCTCTATCTATATCATCTGCCAGATCAGGCTGTGTGAGCAATTTTAATATTTATATTTATATTGGGAGTGACTCCAGAACTACTTTCATCTTTTATGTATTTTTGCCTTGATACATTTATTCCTGTGATGTGCTTGGATCAGGCTTTCAATATAAAATGTCTTTTTACTGTTTGTTTTTTCTTTCTTTCTGAAACAGCACTGGCCATTTAACCAACTTTGAGTTCCTTACTAAAAGGAACACGTAAAGATGATTCAAACAGACTAATTCATTCTCTTAAAATGTCATGCACATAGCAGGTGAAACTGAATCACTCATAAAACATTTCCGTATTTCTTTTCAGTTGATAGTTAACATAAACTCACTGGCAAAACATTTCCTGGGAGTGATTATCTCAGTGGCACCTTGGTCATTAAACTATTGGTATTTAGGGGTATTTCCTTTAAAGAGGCTGCTCTATTAGCTACAAATACCAGCTTAACCTAATGGTAAGACCACATACTCAACTCTGTCTGCCATCTATCTACCTCTAGTTTTCTCATTTAACTAGCTTACATTGGGCTTTTCATGCCCTAGAAATCTAGAAATACAGTTAGTTCTCTAAGAGTTATTGAGTAACTACCTGTGCCTATCACCACGACTACTGTCAGCATCATTGCCCTCATCAACAGAAACCTGTCTCAAAGCATATACCTGTGTTGTAAGCAAGTACTGATGGCTCATGAAAAAACACAACAGGTATCATGGAATAGGTTTTTAAAAGAGAGGGACTTTCAAAACTTTGACACAGGTAACTCTGCTTTCCTTAGGAACTGATTTTTCTTAGAAATCATAATATTTTATAACTATATATATAGGTAGTACTTTATAGCTTATAAGATGCCATCAACTACATCACCTCTTGTAATCTGAATGTTTTCTTAGAAGGTAAGCATTACTCCCATGTTTTCAGGGTAAACTGTTTCAGGGGAAACTCCCATGCTTTCATGACAAAACTGAGATTCAAAGAGGATAAAATATTATCTAAAATATGATAAACATGCAAGCTAGTTCTTATAAGTGTATTTCTAATATTTTTAAGTATGATGCTTATTTGAGCTGTTCCAAATTGTTTGCATTTCCTGGAAAAGATTTTTGTTCTAAAGGCATAATATTTTGAAAACTTTTTCTGCATTTACCTGCCCAGCCCCTGGCTCTACTACTGGCAACTCTTTTGAAAACTCTCCCCTATCTAATGGGGCTGTCAACCACCTGGCTTATCTCTTCCCCACAAGGTGAGCTTGCAAACCAGGCTGGCCTTTTAGTGAATTCTATTCCTTTGACCCAGAGCTTGGACAGAGGTGAGCATGTGACTAAAGCAAGGTGAACCAGGGTCTTTTGGGGTTTAATATAGATACTGGGAGGGGACCTCTCTCCCTCAAAAATCACTAGCACTAAGAATGATATTAACTTGTACTGTCTGATGACCATCTTTGTCACTGTGTGGAGAAAGCCTGCCTGAGCATGAAAGTGACCCAAGAGGCAGGGGATCCTGGACATGAAGAAAGGCAGGCCACTAATGCTATTGTGTAAGCATCTGCATCCACCATGTCTTCAGCTAATGAGAACCAGTAAATTTTTCCTTTCCTCCTTTCTTTCTCTTTCTTTTTTCCATCAGCAGTTTCATAGTGATTTTAAAAAAGATTTTAATTAATTTTAAAAATTAATTAATTTATTTTTGGCTGCTTTGGGTCTTCATTGCTGCACGCGGGCTTTCTCTAGTTGCGGTGAGCGGGGGGACTACTCTTCGTTGTGGTGTGCAGGCCTCTCATCGCGGTGGCTTCTCTTTGTTGTGGAGCACAGGCTCTAGGACTGAGGGCTTCAGTAGTTGCAGCACGCGGGCTCAGTAGTTGTGGCTCACAGGGTCTAGAGCGCAGGCTCAGTAGTTGTGGTGCACGGGCTTAGCTGCTCTGCAGCATGTGGGATCTTCCCGGGCCAGGGCTCGAACCTGTGTCCCCTGCATTGGCAGGTGGATTCTTAACCACTGCTCCACTAGGGAAGCCCCTCATTGTGATTCTTTTATTACTTGTGTCTGAAAGCCCTGACTAAACAACGTCCACTTGAAGATTCTACAAACTTGTGAATTCAAACACAAAGTCAAGTGCATAAAAGCAACTTTATATAAAACATTCAAGTAATTGGCAAAGACAGTTTCTTTATTTACTTGAATAATTTCTTTAAATATTTCACTTTGCATTTGGAGATATATCTACTAGTTAAAATTTCTGAGGTGCTACACTAGCTTTTTTCTGCTCTATAGTTTCAAATTCTTCTACAATATTTACTTAACATAATCTCAAGATAGAAATAATGTATCTAAGTGAAGAGTCAAAATATAAAAACTAGAAAACATTTCAATCCTGCTTATAAGTATATAAGGGATTTATGATGATGGAAAATGGCCGAGGCCCCGTATTAAGGAAACTGCAGTCATAAAAACAGTCATGGCTAAATTCCCCAGGAGGACTTGCCAGAGTGAAATGCTAAGGAAAATTCTTAGCCCTTTCTACATTTATATTATATCCATTAATTTGAAAAGTAGGCCCATAAAAACAAAGCTAAGGAAAGAAGATCCCAATAGGAGATTCCTGATGACATTTAAAATACTGTATTTATAAACATTCACTGCTTATAAGAGTCATATTATATCACATAATATTAATCAAATATTTGTGAGCTCCCATTGCATACCATGCCCTTGTCTAAATACTGAGAGTTTCTACCCTCAAAAAGTATACAGTCTGTGGATTTGAAGATAGCAAGATAAATGCTAAAAATCTAAATATGTAACCTAAATTGAAAAGTGACAGATCTACTGGGCTGTCGAGAAAGCAAATTTTAAAAACATGCCTTGTTCAACATTTGATTCCTAGGCCTAAAGCTTTAACACTTAGTGTTATTATCATCAAAAAACCTAAGCTGGGCTTCCCTGGTGGTGCAGTGGCTGAGAGTCCGCCTGCCGATGCAGGGGACACGGGTTCGTGCCCCAGTCCGGGAAGATCCCACATGCCGCGGAGCAGCTGGGCCTGTGAGCCATGGCCGCTGAGCCTGCGTGTCTGGAGCCTGTGCTCCACAACGGGAGAGGCCACAACAGTGAGAGGCCCACGTACCGCAAAAAACACAAAAAACAAAAAAAAACCTAAGCTGACTATAGAAAGATAAAACAATACATGTCAAAAATCCCTTCTAATGTAGCCAGACACTACCTTGACAATGATTTCTAACAGTAAGTCAGAAGGACAGAAGTCTTCAGGGTTTTTCAGCCCACACAACTGCTCATTTATATGACCACATTTAAATGATTCAAAATACCCATGAGTTAATCTTATGCCTAATATTTACAGACTAGTTTGCTTAACAACATTGTTCCCAATAACTCATAAGCCTTCTGGAGAACAGGTGGGTGTAGTGGAGAGAGTATGGGCCTTGGTGTCATCACACTCTGATGTGACGTGAATCTGGGCTTTACCATTTACATACCTTCTGACTCTGAGTGTCAGTTTCTTCATCTAAAACATGGGGATAATAATGGTACACATCTGTGGGTTGGCCAGGAGGGTTAGAGATGAATTATGAGACACCGGCATTCAATTATGCAGCATACACTGGCATCCAATAAATGTAGCTATTACGCTTACCCTCCTAAGTTGTGTCTTAGCCAGTTTCTGCGTACCTTCATCAAAAATGAGGAACTTGGCACAGTCCACTATGTGAGCCCACTCCAAATACTTGCTATTTCATCACCTTGGCCTTCTCATCTACAGTTTAAATAGTGTTATTTCTTATTTTCCCACTCTTCGGCCATCTTGTGGTTTTCCTCTAAAGCTGTTTTAAGTTCCTGAAGTCCTTCTTAAATTATCCTCCAAGAGATATGGGGATATATGTGTATGTATAGCTGATTCACTTTGTTATAAAGCAGAAACTAATACACCATTGTAAAGCAATTATACTCCAATAAAGATGTTAAAAAAAATAAATAAAGTTAAAAAAAAAATTGTCCTCCAAGGCATGGTAAGGGCCTTCCACACTAATGAAGAACAACAGATAAGGAACCATTACTTTACCTCTTTAAAGAAGAGCAAACCCATGCCCCCACTGAGGTTTAGGAAATGAATATATAGGATGCTCAGTTAAATTTGAATTTCAGATAAACAATGAGTAATTTTTTTAGTATAAATATGTCCAATGAATGTATGTTATATGACATTATGAGTTGTAAGCAAATGGAGAAAAATAAGGGAATAATCACCCTTTTTACTAACAGAACTTAGATTGAAAATATTTTGGCCAAACCTATTTATCTGTTGGAGTAGAACTGTATTTTTAAGGTTTTTGTAGCACATGTATGTTGCAAAACTGCATATTTTTTGTTGTTGTTGCTGTGTGTCTAAAACATGCTGTTTTCAAAGTGATTATCAGGGTAACCTGTTCCTAACAGATGGTTTTAAATATCATGTGAAGGTACAACTATGTAAAAGGAAGATTTTTTTTTTCTACTAAAAATCAAGGAAAAGATTTGTGTGCTTGTAGAGAAAAGTTATAGTGTATACGGCAACCTATCACTGACATTAATTTCTGAAACAGAAAAAGTATTCCTATATTAATATGTATACTTTATTTATAATAAAAAGCTTATTAAAATTCATATATAGGTCACTATAGGAGAAAACAAGTTAAACATGGTACAAAAATAATTTTCATGTGTTATAAATATTGTTTTAGCAGCTCCTCTAAACAATTACTCTTGATTATTATACAAATGTTGCTTCTTTGATAGATACCTAAATAGTGCTCTTATTCAGATTCTTATCTAGTATTGTATCCCTTCTTCCAATAAACATTTTAAAGTTGAAAATGACTGAATTATAGCACAAGAAAAAGCCAACATGCATTTTCTAGTTGTCAAACATGATCAGGATAATTGTCCAACTCTGATACGGTAACAGTAAAGATAAAAACAACAGAATTCCATTATATTCTCAACATTATCCCTCACACAGTCATAATCTGTTAGTAAATATCTTTGTCCTTTTAAGAATGGCTGAAAGTATTCAACTTCTGGGAAATAAGAATAAATGGACATTTGTTTTATCATTGTGCATATTGTAAGAAGTTCTGTTCAGAAAATACATTGAACTGCCAGTCTTGATTGATGGACAGGCTTTTGTCCCATTAATAAGCCGTAGGTCAGATAAGAATGTTTCACTGCCCTTGAAAATGTAAAGATTGAACTTTCAATGTTAAGAAAGTGCTAAGATTCTTGAAATCCTATAAAACTATTTTAAAATATTTTTCAGCCTAACGGATAGACGTAATTTTATAATTCAGATCATGTAGAAGTGCTACCAGATTTTGTTCAATTAATCCAGGAACCCTGAATAACATGAATCCACAAATCACATTTGAGAAATATTTTTCTAACTACACAAATTAAAATAAAAATGAAAAAAAGCCTAGCAACCTCTTCCAGTTGCATTCAAATACAGGGTTTGAACAGGATAAACCTGACTGAATGGTCAGAATGTGAACCACAAAAGGGAGACACAGAGAGGAAGCCGGTACATCACTTATTAATAAATCCGACATTTCCCTCCCTTTGAAAATGTCCTCGGCATAAGGCACGGTGAATTCCAAATGGGAAGAACTGTGCTCAGGATTGAGTTTATATAACTGATCAATCTCCTCTGGTGTTACCCAAAGCAGAAATCAAATGGCTGCTGAGGAATGCTGGTGGTTAGTGGACCCCATTCGTGTCATGGCCACTGTCACGTAAAGAAAGAGAAATCAGTATCCAGGGAAAGACAGAAAAAGAGGAGACACATGAGGATGCCAAAGGGCAGGCTGTGACCCTGAAATATGGAGTGGTCAAGCAAGGGGGGCATTCTCCTCTAACGCTATTTGCATCTAGCTCTTAGGGTGTGGCTGAATTTTATTTTGCTCACATCTGAGAACTTTTCTTGGAAATCAAAGTTAACTAGTAGACTCTCTGGCAGTGAAGTGAACTAGGGACCCTTTTCAAGGTGAATTTTGTCAGTATATGATGTTTTCTTTTCAAGCAAAGTAGAAAAAAAAACTTTTAGAAATCATGAAAATAGTATGAATGGAAAAAATAACAAAACTGGTCATATTTTGTATAGATGTGGATTCCTTGGGTGAACATAATGCAATTCTAACAGTGTTGAGAGAAAAATTAAAAGCACATAAATATCACGACGTCGAGATCAATATATAATCAGAGAAAAAAAGAACCAAATAAAACTTTCTACAAAAATCTTAAATACTTTAAAATGAATAAAGAACGCCAAGCAAAGCTATCCTCATAAAAACAGAACAGTACAGAAAAATAAGTACAGAATCCAATATCTAAAACTCTGGATCCTTGAAAAATCGATAAACTAAAAGGTTAGGACAACTTAAAAACAACTGTGCTCAGGATTGCATTTATATAATGGATCAATTCAAGGAAAAATAATCCAGGGTGTGTGTGTGTGTGTGTGTGTGTGTGTGTGTGTGTGTGTGTGTGTGTGTGTGTGTTTGAGGGAGAGAAAGAGAGAAAAAAGAGCAAGGCATTAAAAAACTTTTTAACCATATAGGTGCTGCCCACTGGTTGGCAGTCCCAGCCTCCTGGCACATTGCCCTCTAGTTGTGAACTCCAGATGGGTGCACATCTCTGGAGGAATACAGGGAAGGAGAGCTAACTACAGCAGACAGAGGCAGGGCCAAGTAGTATCCTAGAGTGAAGATATTACTTGCAGGATAAGCTGGAGTTGCTCAGGCACAGTGGAGATTGGGACAGACACTTTGGACTGAGAGACCATACATGCAGGCACCTTGGGGAGAATGTGCAGGGCTGGTCAGGAAGCTGTAACTGGCACAGAGGCTATGTGGGCTGGGCTGGGTGTGGATGAAGCCGGAAGGTTAGGCTGGGGCATATCAGAGAAAGTCTTATGCATCTTATTGAGGGGCCTGTACTCTTTCAGTAGTGGAGAGTCCCTGGGAGGTTTTAATCAGGACACGGAAACCAGAATACTTATAACTATATATTAGACAACTTTGGTGACAGTGTGGTGAGTGGACTGGAGGGGAAAGGAGCTACAGGCCAGAAGACATAATGGAACGTCACTGAATCTTCCAGGCACTAGAGGATGAAGACTTACAATAGAGTGAAGACTCCCAGATCTGCATCCTCACCTCTTTAGCTCCAGAGAGTCCAGAAATCCATCTCTCAAGCATCAATTTTGTATGTTCAACAGCTATTCAAGACTAAATTTGACAAATATTTATTGAGGACCTAATATGTGCAAGGTGCTTGGGGCTACACCAGTAAACAAAACAAACATTCCTGCTGTTGTGGAACTTACTCTGTAGCAGGTGCTCCAGACAACAAATACATAAAACAATTAAGTCAATCCTGTACTACATTAGAAGTTGATAAGTAAATGTTGGAAAAAATGCAGGGCTCCATGTGAAAAGTATTTATTCTATTTGTTAACTGTCCTCAACAAATAAAGAAGTTTCAGAATGTGAAAAAAAAGAAGTTGATGAGTGTTACAGGCAAAAAAAAAAAAAAAAGCAGCATTGGGGGATCAAGAGTGCCTGGAGGAGAGGTGGTAGAAGAGGTCTGTAACTTTGAAAAACTGGGAAGGGGGAGGAGCTTCAAGATGGTGGAAGAGTAAGACATGGAGATCACCTTCCTCCCCACAGATACATCAGAAATACATCTACATGTGGAACAACTCCTACAGAACACCCACTGAACGCTGGCAGAAGACCTCAGACCTCCCAAAAGGCAAGAAACTCCCCACGTACCTGGGTAGGGCAAAAGAAAAAGAATAAACAGATACAAAAGAATAGGGATGGGACCTGAACCTCTGGGAGGGAGCTGGGAAGGAGGAAAGGTTTCCACACACTAGGAAGCCCCTTCGCGGGCGGGCGGAGACTGCGGGTGGCTGAGGGGGGAAGCTTCGGAGCCACGGAGGAGAGCGCAGAAACAGGAGTGCGGAGGGCAAAGCGGAGAGATTCCCGCACAGAGGATCAGTGCCGACCAGCACTCACCAGTCCGAGAGGCTTGTCTGCTCACCCGCCGGGGCGGGCGGGGTCTGGGAGCTGAGGCTCGGGCTTCAGAGGTCAGATCTCAGGGAGAGGACTGGGGGTGGCTGCATGAACACAGCCTGAAGGGGGCTAGTGCGCCACAGCTAGCCGGGAGGGAGTCCGGGATAAAGTCTGGACCTGCGGAAGAGGCAAGAGACTTTTTCTTGCCTCTTTGTTTCCTGATGCACGAGGAGAGGGGATTAAGAGCACCGTGTTAAGAAGCTCCAGACAACGGCGCGAGCCGCGGTTATCAGCGCAGACCCCAGAGAAGGGCATGAGACACTAAGGCTGCTGCCGCTGCCACCAAGAAACCTGTGTGCAAGCACAGGTCACACCTCCCCTCCTGGGAGCCTGTGCAGCCCGCCACTGCCAGGGTCCCGTGATCCAGGGACAACTTCCCCGGGAGAACGCACGGCATGCCTCAGGCTGGTGCAATGTCATGTCTGCCTCTGCCGCCGCAGGCTCGCCCCGCATCCGTACCCCTCCCTCCCCCCGGCTTGAATGAGCCAGAGACCCAGAATCAGCTGCTCCTTTAACCCCGTCCTGTCTGAGGGAAGAACAGACACCCTCAGGTGACCTACATGCAGAGGGCGGGTCCAAATCCAAAGCTGAACCCCAGGAGCTGTGCGAACAAAGAAGAGAAAGGGAAATTTCTCCCAGTAGCCTCAGGAGCAGCGGATTAAATCTCCACAAACAAGTTGATGTACCCTGCATCTGTGGAATACCTGAATAGACAACGAGTCATCCCAAATTGAGGTGGTGGACTTTGGGAGCAATGATATATATATATATATATATATATATATTTTTTTTTTTTTTTTTTTTTTTTTTTCCCTTTTCCTCTTTTTGTGAGTATGTGTATGCTTCTGTGTGTGATTTTGTCTGTATAGCTTTGCTTTTAACATTTGCCCTAGGGTTCTGTCTGTCTGCTTTTTTTGTTTGTTTGTTTTTAGTATAGTTTTTAGCACTTGTTATCATAGGTGGATTTCTTTGTTGGTATGGTTGCTCTCCTCTTTCTTTTTTTTATTACTTAAAACATTTTTTTAATAATTACTTTTTATTTTAACAACATTATTTTATTTTACTTTATATTCTACTTTGTTTCTTTCTTTTTTTTCCTCCCTTTTATTCTGAGCCGTGTGGATGACAGGCTCTTGGCGCTCCAGCAAGGCGTCAGGGCTGTGCCTCTGAGGTGGGAGAGCCAAGTTCAGGACACTGGTCCACAAGAGACCTCCCAGCTCCAAGTAATATCAAACAGCAAAAGCTCTCCCAGAGATCTCCATCTCAACACTAAGACCCAGCTTCACTCAACGACCAGCAAGCTACAGTGCTGGACACCCTATGCCAAACAACTAGCAAGGCAGGAACACAACCCCATCCATTAGCAGAGAGGCAGCATAAAATCATAAGGCCACAGACACCCCAAAACACACCAGGAGATGTGGACCTGCCCACCAGAAAGACAAGATCCAGCCTCATCCACCAGAACACAGGCACTAGTCCCCTCCACCAGGAAGCCTACACAACCCACTGAACCAAGCTTAGCCACTGGGGACAGACACCAAAAACAACACGAACTACGAACCTGCAGGCTGCAAAAAGGAGACCCCAAACACAGTAAGTTAAGCAAAATGAGAAGACAGAGAAACACACAGCAGATGAAGGAGCAAGATAAAAACCCACCAGACCTAACAAATGAAGAGGAACTAGGCAGTCTACCTGTAAAAGAATTCAGAATAATGATAGTAAAGATGATCCAAAATCTTGGAAATAGAATGGAGAAAATACAAGAAACGTTTAACAAGGACCTAGAAGAACTAAATAGCAAACAAACAGTGATGAACAACAAAATAAATGAAATTAAAAATTCTCTAGAAGGGATCAATAGCAGAATAACTGAGGCAGAAGAATGGATAAGTGACCTGGAAGATAAAATAATGGAAATAACTAGTGCAGAGCAGAATAAACAAAAAAGAATGAAAAGAATTCAGGACAGTCTCAGAGACCTCTGGGACAACATTAAATGCACCAACATTTGAATTATAGGGGTCCCAGAAGAAAAAGAGAAAAAGAAAGGGACTGACAAAATATTTGAAGAGATTATAGTTGAAAACATCCCTAATATGGGAAAGGAAATAGTTAATCAAGTCCAGGAAGCAGAGAGTCCCATACAGGATACATCCAAGGAGAAACATGCCAAGACACATATTAATCAAACTATCAAAAATTAAATACAAAGAAAAAATATTAAAAGTAGCAAGGCAAAAACAAATAACACACAAGGGAATCCCCATAAGGTTAACAGCTGATCTTTCAGCAGAAACTCTGCAAGCCAGAAGGGAGTGGCAGTACATATTTAAAGTGATGAAGGAGAAAAACCTACAGCCAAGATTACTCTACCCAGAAAGGATCTCATTCAGATTTGATGGAGAAATTAAAACCTTTACAGACAAGCAAAAGCTAAGAGAATTCAGCACCACCAAACCAGCTTTACAACAAATGCTACAGGAACCTCTCTAGGCAGAAAACACAACAGAAGGAAAAGACCTACAATAACAAACCCAAAACAATTAATAAAATAGTAATAAGAATATACATATTGATAATTACCTTAAATGTAAATGGATTAAATGGTCCAACCAAAAGACATAGACTGGCTGAATGGATACATAAACAAGACCCATATACATGCTGTCTACAAGAGACACACTTCAGACCTAGGGACACATACAGACTGAAAGTGAAGGGATGGAAAAAGATATTCCGTGCAAATGGAAATCAAAAGAAAGCTGGAGTAGCAATTCTCATATTAGACAAAACAGACTTTAAAATAAAGACTATTACAAGAGCCAAAGATGGACATTACATAATGATCAAGGGATCAATCCAAGAAGAAGATATAACAATTGTAAATATTTATGCACCCAACATAGAAGCACCACAATACACAAGGCAAATACTAACAGCCATAAAAGGAGAAATCAACAGTAACACAAGTATAGTAGGGGACTTTAACACCCTACTTTCACCAATGGACAGATCATACAAAATGAAAATAAATAAGGAAACACAAGCTTTAAATGATACATTAAACAAGATGGACTTAATTGATATTTATAGCACATTCCATCCAAAAACAAAAGAATACACATTCTTCTCAAGTGCTCATGGAACATTCTCCAGGATAGATCATATATTGGGTCACAAATCAAGCCCTGGTAAATTTAAGAAAATTGAAATCGTATCAAGTATCTTTTCCAACCACAACGCTATGAGACCAGATATCAATTACAGGAAAAAAATCTGTAAAAAATACAAATACATGGAGGCTAAACAATACACTACTTAATAACCAAGAGATCACTGAAGAAATCAAAAAATACCTAGAGAAAATGACAAGGAAAACAGGACGACCCAAAACCTATGGGATGCAGCAAAAGCAGTTCTAAGAGGGAAGTTTATAGCAATACAATCCTACCTTAAGAAACAAGAAACATCTCAAATAAACAACTTAACTTTACACCAAAAGCAATTATAGAAAGAAGAACAAAAAACCCCCAAAGTTAACAGAAGGAAAGAAATCATAAAGATCAGGTCAGAAATAAATGAAAAAGAAATGAAGGGGGCTTCCCTGGTGGCGCAGTGGTTGAGAGTCCGCCTGCCGATGCAGGGGACACGGGTTCGTGCCCCGGTCAGGGAAGATCCCACATGCCGCGGAGCGGCTGGGCCCGTGAGCCATGGCCGCTGAGCCTGCGCGTCCGGAGCCTGTGCTCCGCAACGGGAGGGGCCAAAACAGTGAGAGGCCCGTGTACCGCAAAAAAAAAAAAAAAAAAAAAAAAAGAAATGAAGAAAACGATAGCAAAGATCAATAAAACTAAAAGCTGGTTCTTTGAGAAGAAAAACAAAATTGATAAACCATTAGCCAGACTCATCAGGAAAAAAAGGGAGAAGACTCAAATCAACAGAATTAGAAATGAAAAAGGATAAGTAGCAACTGACACTGCCGAAATACAAAGGATCATGAGAGATTACTACAAGCAACTCTATGCCAATAAAATGGACAACCAGGAAGAAATGCACAAATTCTTAGAAATGCACAACCATCTGAGACTGAACCAGGAAGAAATAGAAAATATGAACAGACCAATCAAAAGCACTGAAATTGAAACTGTGATTAAAAATCTTCCAACAAACAAAAGCCCAGGACCAGATGGCTTCACAGCCGAATCCTATCAAACATTTAGAGAAGAGCTAACACCTATCTTCTCAAACTCTTCCAAGATATAGCAGAGGGAGAAACACTCCCAAACTCATTCTACGAGGCCACCATCACCCTGATACCAAAACCAGACAAAGATGTCACAAAGAAAGAAAACTACAGGCCAGTATCACTGATGAACATAGATGCAAAAATCCTCAACAAAATACTAGCAAACAGAATTCAACAGCACATTAACAGGATCATACATGATGACCAAGTGGGGTTTATCCCAGGAATGCAAGGATTCTTCAATGTAGGCAAATCAATCAATGTGATACACCATATTAACAAATTGAAGGAGAAAAAACATATGATCATCTCAATAGATGCAGAGAAAGCTTTGGACAAAATTCAACATCCATTTATGATAAAAACCCTGCAGAAAGTAGGCAGAGAATGAACTTTCCGCAACATAATAAAGGCCATATATGGCAAACCCACAGCCAATATTGTCCTCAATGGTAAAAAACTGAAACCATTTCCACTAAGATCAGGAACAAGACAACGTTGCCCACTCTCTCCACTATTATTCACCATAATTTTGGAAGTTTTAGCCACAGCAATCAGAGAAGAAAAAGAAATAAAAGGAATCCAAATTGGAAAAGAAGAAGTAAACCTGTCACTGTTTGCAGATACATAGAGAATCCTAAAGATGCTACCAGAAAACTACTAGAGCTAATCAATGCATTTGGTAAAGTAGCAGGATACAACATTAATGCACAGAAATCTCTTGCATTCCTATACACTAATGATGAAAAATCTGAAAGTGAAATTAAGAAAACACTCCCATTTACCACTGCAACAAAAAGAATAAAATATCTAGGAATAAACATACCTAAGGAGACAAGAGACCTGTATGCTGAAAATTATAAGACACTGATGAAAGAAATTAAAGATGATACAAATAGATAGAGAGATATTCCATGTTCTTGGATTGGAAGAATCAACATTGTGAAAATGACTATACTACCCAAAGCAATCTATAGATTCAATGCAATCCCTATCAAACTACCACTGGCATTTTTCACAGAACTAGAACAAAAAATTTCAAAATTTGTATGGAAACACAAAAGACCCCGAATAGCCAAAGCAATCTTGAGAAAGAAAAACGGAGCTGGAGGAATCAGGCTCCCTGACTTCATACTATACTACAAAGCTACAGTAATCAAGACAGCATGGTACTGGCACAAAAACAGAAATATAGATCAATGGAACAGTATAAAAAGCCTAGAGATAAACCCATGCACATATGGTCACCTCATCTTTGACAAAGGAGGCAAGAATATGCAGTGGAGAAAAGACAGCCTCTTCAATAAGTGGTGCTGGGAAAACTGGACAGCTACATGTAAAAGAATGAAATTAGAATACTCCCTAACACCATACACAAAAATAAACTCAAAATGGATTAGAGACCTAAATGTAAGGCCAGAGACTATCAAACTCTTAGAGGAAAACATAGGCAGAACACTCTATGACATAAATCACAGCAAGATCATTTTTGCTCCACCTCCTAGAGAAATGGAAATAAAAAGAAAAGTAAACAAATGGGACCTAATGAAACATAAAAGCTTTTGCATAGCAAATGAAACCATAAACAAGACGAAAAGACAACCCTCAGAATGGGAGAAAATATTTGCAAATGAAGCAACTGACAAAGGATTAATCTCCAAAATGTACAAGCAGCTCATGTAGCTCAATATCAAAACAACAAACAACCCAATCCAAAAATGGGCAGAAGACCTAAATAGACATTTCTCCAAAGATATACAGATTGGCAACAAACACAGGAAAGTATACTCAACATCATTAATCATTAGAGAAATGCAAATCAAAACTACAATTAGATATCATCTCATACCAGTCAGAATGGCCATCATCAAAAAATCTACAAACAATAAATGCTGGAGAGGGTGTGGAGAAAAGGAAACCCTCTTGCACTGTTGTTGGGAATGTAAATTGATACAGCCATATGGAGAACAGTATGGAGGTTCCTTAAAAATAGAACTACCATACGACCAGCAATCCCACTACTGGGCATATACCCTGAGAAAACCATAATTCAAAAAGAGCCATGTACCAAAATGTTCACTGCAGCTCTATTTACAATAGCCAGGACATGGAAGCAACATAAGTGTCCATCAACAGAGGAATGGATAAAGAAGATGTGGCAGATATATACAATGAAATATTACTCAGTCATAAAAAGAAACGAAATTGAGTTATTTGTAGTGAGGTGGGTGGACCTAGAGTCTGTCATACAGAGTGAAGTAGGTCAGAAAGAGAAAAACAAATACCATATACTAACACATATATATGGAATCTAAAAAAAAAGGTCATAAAGAACCTAGGGGCAAGACGGGCATAAAGATGCAGACCTACTAGAGAATGGACTTGAGGATACAGGGAGGGGAAGGGTAAGCTGAGACGACGTGAGAGAGTGGCATGGACTTATATATACTACCAAATGTAAAATAGATAGCTAGTGGGAAGCAGCCGCATAGCACAGGGAGATCAGCTCGGTGCTTTGTGACCACCCAGAGGGGTGGGATATGAAGGGTGGGAGGGAGGGAGACGCAAGAGGGAACAGACATGGGGACATATGTATATGTAAAACTGATTCACTTTGTTATAAAGCAGACACCGAAACAACCTTGCAAAGCAATTATACTCCAATAAAGAAGTTAAAAAAGAAAAAAAAGAAAAACTGGGAAGTTGCCTTTTAAGTAAAGAGTTGGAGGAAGAGAGGACTTAGCCCTCTAAATACAGCTCTGCCTGGTGTGTCTGAAGCACAGCAATGGGGCCAGTAAGCCTGGACCTCGGTGATTAGAAGATGAGATCAGAGAAGACAAAGAATCGGATCAGGCAGGGCCTTGTAGGCCACTGTTAGACCTTGGCCTTTATTGGAGCGAAATATGAAGCCACTGCAGAGTGTTGAGCAAGGGAATGATTATATTTGAATGGAATCACCTTGAGTGGGTGTGGGAGATTGCTGGTGGCAGGGGGCTGGGATAGGGCTAAAATGGAGAAGTGAGGCTGTTTGGGAGTTGGGAGGCTGCTGTTAATAGTGTAGGTAAACGATGGCAGTGGCCTAGGCCAAGAGGAAGGAATAAGTGATGAGAGGTGGCTGAATTCTGGTTATATTTTGAACGCAGCTAAAAGGATTTGCAGATGGATTTGGAGATGAGGTGTGTAAGGAAAAAAAGGAGTCAAGAATATGCCAAGGATTTTGGCTTTTGTAACAGGGAGAATGGTTCTGCCAGTTACAAAGGAACTGGAGGGTGGAGCAAGTTTGGCAGAGATGTGTGAAGATCAGTAGTTTTGTTCATGTTTGGCATACTTTTTAGACATCTAAATGGAGATGTTTAGTTTGCAGTTGGATATTTGAGCCCTGGAGTTTAAATTAGGAAGTTGTCTGCATATCAATGGTATGAAAGCCATGAGACTGGATGAAACCACCAAGGAAAGGAGTGTAGGGAATGAAGAGAGGAGAACTGCATGCTAGGGCTCACTGATGCCACCAGGCTGGGGAGAGCAGGGTGACCAAGAAGGAGCAGTTGGGTATACCGTCTGGCACCTCCGTCTACTCCCATGAAACTTGTTCTCCCATTCCATATCCTACCTTGGTGCCGAACATTTCCCACATTTCCAAGACATCATGCTTGACTCCCACCTACAGGTCTTTTAAATATGTCCACCTGCATCCATCCCCAGGGCAGTATCACTTCTTACCTGGATTATTACAACAGCTTCCTACCTGGTCTTCCCTCTCCATTCTTGTCCCTGATCATCCATTTCCCAACGTAACAGAGATACCTTTTTAAAAAGACAATCTGATTATGTTATTTTTATGTTTAAAAACAGTTCAACTCCTTAGCACAGCTTAAAAGCCATGCATGATTTGGCTTCTGCCTAATTCTCCAGCCTTGCCACTTGCCATCTCCTCCCTAGAAATCTAGGCTCCAGCCACCCTGTCCTTTGAGTTGTTGAAGCAAGCCATGTGTTCTTCCACTCTGGGTTTCAGCACATAGATCCCTCTTCATGGAACACCTCTGCCCTCACCTTCACCTGGTTAACTCTTACTCTCTCTTCAAGTCTCATCTTAGGGAACATTTCTTCTAGGAAGCCTTCTCCAATGCTTCTCTTGCCCTCTAGGAAGGGTTTAGGAACTCTCCCATGTGCTCATACATCAAACCTGCCTCCGCCTTATCTAGACTTTATAATGTTGTGTTGTAATTTACTTATTCATACTTCCCACTAGACTATAAGCTCCATATTTAGCCCCTGGCATACTGCCATTACATGGCACTTGGTAAGAATTTGTTGAAGAATAGATAATGGAATGAATTAACACATGAAAGAATGATCCTGAATAAAAACTCTGGCAGTATGGATATAACAGAAAGAAAGGACTAGATTAGAAATTTATGTGACAATGATGCAACATCAATACTGACCATTGAGGAGACTGAGAAATCAAAGATGGCTAAAAAATGTCTACCTTGGGTGTAATAAACAAAAGTAAGGAAAGTAGGCAGAGAAGAGTTTTGGGCAAAAATAATAGTTCAGTTAATAACTGAGTGTCTGTTGGTCATTCAAGTGGCAGTGTCTTTAAGGTGACTAACAACATGGGCACAGTGGTTTAGAGAGAAGAGGGAGTTAGAGATAGCAATTGGTGAACCATTGGTCCATTGGTGTATTTGAAGTCATGGAGGTAAATGAGATCACCCATGGGCATGTTCAGTAAGAGAAAGGAGGGATTCAGATGGAACCCTAAAGACCAGAATCTAAACTTTATATCTAAAGGCTGAAGGAAAGGTTTGAGTGGTATTTCAGAAGCTTGAGAAATTTCAAGAAAGGAAAAGCAAGATGTATAGTGTCAAATCTCATAGAGGGGTCAAGTGGGATAACAGAAGTGTCTGTCAGATTTGGCAATGAGGTTTCCAGTGATTAGAGTGAGGATATTTTCTTGGGAGTGGGGAAGAGACTGCTTGAGTTGAATAAGTTAAAGAATGAATGATAGTAGAAAAAATGAGATAGTGATTTTCAAGAATTCTTTATTTAAAGGATAAGGCAGAAATAGGAGTGAATACTTAAGGTAACTGTATATTAAGGATCTTCTCAGGGTGTGTGTTTCTTTCTAGAAGCAGCAAGTTGAGTAAGGGCTGAATGAAAAAAGGCAATGGCGATTTTAAAGATGAGAGGGATTGGTAGGGAAGGTGGGATAGATGGAGCAAGGTGTTGGAAGATGTGGGGAAGAATGGGATCAAAACCATAGGCTGAAAAGACCATTTCATCATTTGACAGAGAAGCAAAGAAGTAATAACGGGTGACATAGAAACTATTCAGGCTTCTGTTTGCTCTCTAAACTATGAGGGAAGATACTATACTGAGAAGAAGGGGAGCCAGTGAGATTCAAGAGCTTGAGGGAATAGTGGAAGTTTGTAATCATTGTGGTGGGAAAGGGTAAAAATGAGACTAGAGACAAGTAAACAGATTTGCTGGTAAGAGAAGCAGGTGCTATGAATTGGCCAAAATGGGCAATGACCAAAACAAGAATAAAGTTCTCTTGAGATAATACTTATCCTAATGCACAATGCTCATTTTCATTGAGTATCTAAACAGTCAGCATGGCAGATTTGGGGATTAAATGGTCCCATAATCATAACCTCTGTAGTGAATTCTTTGTAATGTTTATTAATTCATCAGATCTATGAACGTTTATTAAGAGGAAATGCCAGCATTTGATTATTTTTATTTCAAAACCATTATTATTGAAATCTGTAAGGAATAGAAAAACATATTGAAAAGAAAATAGAAAAACAGGGAAAAGAAAAACATATTGAAACAGATACTCTGTTCTCTTTTCAGTAAGACCAACAGTCTAAAGATGTTAAAGAAATGAATCAGATATAATAATTATCTAAGTCTGAAAATTAAAACCCATTTAGGAATTGTGAGGGAGACTTGATCCTAAATACAAGTCTTGTTATTCATTTAGATTCTTTAATAACATTTGGAAAGCAATTAATCAAGTTATGACATAGATTCAAGAGCTGTCACCTTTCATTGTCATTAATGAAACTGTCTGGGGATTTATCTGCACTTTTCTGGTGATTTAAAGAACAACTTTTTGGTAAGCTATTTGAAGACTATAAGAATGTTTAAAGTCATTGGACCTTGACGTACAAATTTCAATGAACAATCCAAATGTGTGTTAGTGAGACTGAAATAAAATTTAGAAGTATCTTAATTTTGACATGACAGAAAGTGAATTTTAAAAAGTCCAAAATGCATATTCATTTCTGTTAGGAGAAAGCTTTCTTCTGTCAACAACCTTTGCTTTGATTGCTTCTTTATATAATTCAATAGAACTTAAAATATTTTACTGTACACTTTTACTCTCAGTTAAAAAAAAACAGCTAGGGTAATATTTTAGGTCCCAAGTTTCACACAGGCCCTGAATGATTCTATTTGTCTGCTGTCTTTATCTTAACTAGAGAGTGGTCAGGCCACGAGCTCACTTTGGACAGTGTGCCCTTCAGCAGGAGCTGGAGGGATTCTGCCTGAATGTGAGGCCAGAATCAGATGACAGCTGCTCACCTAAGACTCTCAGAGTAGCAAAAAGACAGGAAGTGAAGGCAGGCCCTGATATAAGCTTTCCTTAACTCTTTAGACTACTGTATAAGTTTAGAACATGAGAAGTACAATTCTTACGCACACAAAAGCATGAACTCTGTACAATCAAGACCCAAAGAAATGGTCTCAAGATAATATCACCAAGAAAAGCTAATATACATACACTGCAGATGATATCCCAATGGAAAATAATTATTGATATTGTTTTAAGGGCCATAACTTTTGATCCCAACAGTAACAAATGGATTATAATGCCCTGATATGCTAGAAAATTTTAGTCATGAAAATGGTATAAAACATTTGTAAGCTGGGTTTTTCTTTTTTTGCGGTACGCAGGCCTCTCACTGCTGTGGCCTCTCCCGTTGCGGAGCCCGCCCAGGCTCCGGACATGCAGTCCCAGCGGCCACGGCCCACGGGCCCAGCCGCTCCGCGGCATGTGGGATCCTCCCGGACCGGGGCACGAACCCACGTCCCCTGCATCGGCAGGCGGACTCTCAACCACTGCGCCACCAGGAAAGCCCTGGGGTTTTCTTTTAATACTGTGATTCCTTCTGAGAACACAGACTTTCATTTACAGTGTTTTTGAGTAGCTAAAAGAGTACATAGGACATGCCTCTGACACTCAGAATAGAAGTCCCTCTTTTTCTGCTACATATTCCTGCTATTCTTACTGGTAGCTAAGGGTAGGATAGACTAAGAGGGCTGATTTAGAAATGGGTAGATGATAGCCTAGTTTCTCTCAGAATCAAACCACCTGTGACAGAGTTGGAGGAGGCTTCGACTTTGCTTATCATGTGCCTACCATTTTCCTGTGAGCTTCCCTTGACTCCCCACTCAGTTTTTTTTTTTTTTTTTTTTTTTTGCGGTACGTGGGCCTCTCACTGTTGTGGCCTCTCCCGCTGCGGAGCACAGGCTCCGGACGCGCAGGCTCAGCGGCCATGGCTCACAGGCCCAGCCGCTCCGCTCCGCGGCATGTGGGATCTTCCCGGACTGGGGCACGAACCCGTGTCCCCTGCATCGGCAGGCGGACTCTCAACCACTGCGCCACCAGGGAAGCCCCCCACTCAGTTTTGACCAACCTTTTTCCTATTTGGAAGGTGGCAGCCTGATTCCTAATGGGACACTCTCTTCATGACTTGCAATGCACCCAAATCCATGACCCTTAAGCGTATCCACCCACCTCTCCATTCCTTTAACCTTGCTGACCCATTACCCTGGCAAAACCTGCAGGTCTTCTCCTTCATTATCTACTTCCTATACTTGTAGCATGAGAGTTATCAGAAAAATGTCTTAAATTGAATTACATTTTTCCAAATGTAAAAATACATTGGAATACTCTGTACATTTTCCAAATGTACAGAGGCATTTGACTGCTCATTTATCAAGCTGTGAGACCTTTTAATTAGAGTTTAAAAAATTCTCTAAATGTAAATGTGTACAAACACATGGATATATAATTATTACTGATGGTTTGGTCAACCACTGAAATTGAAATTAAGCATGTGAAAACTACATAAATAAGTTACTCCTTATACAGTGCTATCTACAATTAAATTTCAAAACAAGTTTTAATGATAGTATATGTATTCAGCAGCAAACTTTCAGATTCACCTAAGAAAACCTCCATTTCAAGATCGTAATAGCACAATTTTCCTTTTTGTTCCCACCAACATATAAAAAATTAAAAAATTCTGGCACCTCAGTGTCATAAAGAAACAACACACTTTTGATCAGGAAAGGTTTTCTGGGGACAAAATGTGATGAGTTGTTAGAAATTCACAACATGATATCAAGGAAAATGTCAATGACCATGCCTTCTATGCCTTCTAAATACTACTTTCTTTCTTTTAGAGAGGAGTGGCTGTCTCCATAGCCTTCAGTACTCTAATCATGTGGATTTCAATTGCACTTAAAGCTACATATTTATTCCAAGTCTATATGGGAAGTCTAGTTACCATAAAATACACACTCACAAACAGGAAATCTAACTACAGTAAGAAGGTGTTTTTTTCCCCCACACAATAGAGTTCAAAGATGTGTCATCTATGTAATTTGGAGCAAAACCCAACACCACTATTATTGTTGAGTACCCCTCTCTCCCCTCCTATATTATGGCAACTTATGATTATATCATTATGTTTTCCAAGCCTGTTTGAACTTGCTGCTCTTGCTTATAGATACAAATGACCTGCCCTTTTCTGTGCAAAGCTTTCAATCAGTAAGCATGTCAAGGTGGGAGGAAGGATGGCAGGAACAGTAAAAGGGAAAAAAAAATCAATTTTCAGAAAGCATATGGTAACAACTGAATATTTAATCAAATTAGCCTAGAAATTCCTTCCTATTTTCAGCACTCTTTGCAAGGCTGTTGTGTCATGGTACAGAATGAATTTCAATAAATGTCATATATTTAGTTAGATGGCTTATTTTTAAAATTTGTTGAACCAGGTCACTGACTCAGAATAGATCTCATTCCAAGACATGACAGATGGATACTGATACTGAATAAAAAGATTGACATCAGCTGGAAGGTTCTGGGCAGAAGAAGTCATTAATTTAACATTTAACAAAATATTTACTGAGTACCTACTGTGTGCCAGGATAAAATGATAAACATTTGGACTTTATATTATAATAGAAAGAGGAGTTGTTCCAAAATAATTTCCTTGGGGTTAATAAGGATTACAATGGAATACCAATAGTGAGCAAGGTCCTTAAAAGTACTTACATTTTTCACATTGCATCAGAAAAATGCATTAGTACTCATTCAAACATCCATTTTGTTATGGTTGCAGGATTTTAGACCTAACTCAGATTTTTGAAGATGCTGTTTACTAACCCTTAACCAAAACCAACTTCCTATTTTTCTGGAACAAAAGGGGCCTTACATGGTTCTGGAACAAAAGGGGCCTTACATGGTTTCAAAGATTTCTTAGACATCAAAGAGCTTAGAGGGACATACAGTTTATGGGTAATGATTTAGGATTTAGTGAATCAAAAACACATGGATTAAATTTCCTTTAAAAGACCCCTCGGTTTAAATTTTAAGAGGTAAAATGTTGGTCTAAACACACATTAGTCCCCAAAAAGCCAAAATTTATTTTTAAAGATAGTTTGAGCTGTCTTATGGACCTAAAACTTGGCTGGGTTTTACTTTCCCACATGATTAGGCCTCAAAGGAGACAACCTGCCTTCTGCTCAACAAATTTACTCCACCTCTCTCATTTGTGAAGACTACATTACTTCAAAGGTCTCTAGCTCTGAATGCTCTTTTTGATATTTTCAATAAAATATTAAAAACCAGAAACAATCCATGGTCTTATCGAACAACTGGAGTACATTTTAATTCCTCCAAGTCAATTATGTTTTTTTTTACATACAACTTTAAAATTGGACCTGAGATTCTAGGTGCTAGGTTCAGATTTCCAGCTATCAGAGAACAAGAGATAATTTGAAAACAGGAAAAGGCCACTGATCTTAATATGTGCACTGTTTCATGACATATTATTATATTTGCATTTAAAATAGTAGGAAGAAATACAGTACATGATCTTCCGTTCTAACACAATGGCTTTCCGGAAGGCCGCTAGCCTGGGTATTTCACCGAGTTTTCAGGATTAAAGGAAACAAGTTAGTGCACAACCTGTGAGCTTTTATTCCTTTGGAAAAATAGACTGCAACACTGATCTAATGGCTTTTAAAGGGTACTCAAAACCAACACAGTGCACGTTTTGAATTTCAGTGGTGGAGGAATAACAACTGGTGAAGTCCAGGCAGGTCTTAAAAATCAAAACAAAACAGAGAAAGCACCAGCATTCTAAACAGAGAGTTTATTCTGAATGAGAACCTGGAAATGAAATAGGAAATCTACATATAAAGTTATGATGAATTTAGATTTCAGGAAATTATTGCTGCAGTTTAAGAATGAAATGACATTACTCTTATAGTTTAGAAATATACATAGTTTGATAGAAAGTATGTGGGTTGATGGGTTTAGGAAAATAAGTATGTGCCGAAAGATGATGAATTAGAAAATATCTTTTTTTTTTAGTAGCTAATTTTCCAGTGAGGAAAAAAGGCTGAGAACTCTAAGAGATAAAATACTTTTCAGAAGCAGTCCTGGGGCTTTTTGGCTGTGCATGCTGCTGAATTAAACAGCACCTGCGGGTGAAACAGGGGACCACTTGGCAGGTATAGTTGTGGCCAAGACTGTAAATCTGGCCTGCAAACATTTTGTCTCTCTAGCTCAAACAATTTTAAAGATGCTGAGTCAACATGTTAAAATTGAGAGATTTCTAGCCTCTGAAAAGCTGAAAGACACCACCACACGGGCCCGTGCCACTCACTAAGCCTCACGGCAACTCTGATGATGCCAAGCAGTGGCTGCTCCCCCTTAGGTAGGTTTTCTGAGTAGGTTTTTGGTCCCAGTTTTTGGTTAGTTTTACTCATTTAGGTTACCTGTTTGCAAATCTTCATACAGGATATAGACAAGGCATAGGGGGAAGAAAGAAAAGAAGATGAAAATCCAACACAGTGGTTTAACACTGGAAAGGGAAAAGGAAGGAGAGACAGAGAAGGCAAGAAAGAAGTACACAGCAGACAGAAGCTGTAAACCATCAGCAATTGCCTCCTCTGCTGTCTCCAGATTTATACTATGAAAGGGATCTGTGACAAAGCTATGGGTATGTCTCAACAAATTCCACTGGGTCAGGGTCATTGTGTAGAAAATAAGAAGGAAAATTGTCTGAATGGAGCAATTTCCCTGATCAAGGATGGGGTGTGGGGATGGGACCAGGTAAATGCAAGAAAATACCATGGTTCTTTTCTTTCATTGCCCTCAAACCAAGGGATGTGGGCCTCTCCTTCATCTTCACCTTAGAGACTGTAATGAAGTATGGCAGGCACGGTCCAGGTACTTCCCATAAAAGACCAGGGACTCCACGTACAGTTGTGCAGGCTGTGCATTGCACAATTCCAGAGATAAAATATGAGAATGACACTCCTAAGGAATGTGAAGGAGAAGCTCTGCCTTATTCTTTCATCTCCTTCAGGTTCTAGCTCAAAGGCCACCTTTGAATTAAGGCCTTCTCTGACCCAACTACTGAATTTTTCAGTCACCAGCCCATTATTCCCTCTTAGCCTTGACAGTCCCTACTCCTCTTTCCACTTTATGCTTCCTTATAGCTCTCATTACTTCACATACATCTTATTTATGTGTTTTTATTTACTGTTTGCCTTCCTCATTATAGAACAGAGCATCATAAGGCCAGAGACTTTTGTCTGTTTTATTCTCTGCTGCATTGCCAGAGTCTAGAATCATGCCTAGTAGATGCATAACAAATTATCCTGAATGCCTAAATACTTAGTCACATTCTTAGAGTACAGGAACCTGGCTTTCACTAGAACCTGTGATTCTCTGACCATTTTTCATAATTGCTTGGGCCAGATTTCCTAATAATCCTTTGTTATATTAGAATAAATACATTTCAAATCCTACGGACCATTATATAATCTATATGGCTCATAAACTTTTATATAATTTCTATTTGCCCTATAGCTACATAATTTATCATAGAAATTTAAAACAACAGGAGTAACCTGTATAAACATACTTGCACAAATTTATACAATCACAGGAGAAACATGTATACTTGGGTATGCAATTAGCCAGTTCACTTTTATTTTTTAATTTCACTGTGCTCACACCTCCTGTTACAAATGCCACACGACTGATTTTTCTCTCAATTATATTTTACAGCTTATAAAAACACATTCTTCATTTTGTCCCTTGAAAAGCAAAGTAGTCAGATTTTACTGGATGTTTTTATTGAAACAAATCCCAAGGGGAATATACTAAACTGTTAAACACAGCTGAAGAGATATCTGAGAATGTGCTTTCTGATAGAAGGGTAGATTACAAAATTACTCACAGCTCTTAATCTGATAATAGGAGAATGCCCCACACATATGAATGGAGCTTTTTCTTGGTATGCTTTACTACAAAAAGAGAAAGGGAGAAAAAGAGAACTGGAGAAACAGAAGGTGAGAAAAACTCCGGAGACTAGAAATGTTACAGTCATCATTTATCACTAACCTAAGGATCCCAATGTACGCCTCAGTGCAAAATGCTTCAAAGAGTTAAACTTCCTTGATGGCTGGGCAGAGGCTGTGGTGCTGCTGAGACAGCATGGGGGCTGGACTCATGCACAGGTTCCCTGTCTATAACATGGGGAGGTTAAGATAGTGAAACCAGCCTTGCCTATCCTGTAAGGTTGTTGCAGTATCAGAAAGATGATATACTCAGAAGCAGCTTCAAAATTTTAAGAGTTAAGTTCCAATCTTTTGATTTAAAAAAAATTTCTATTATTTAATAGCAAGTGGGATGGTTTCCAAGGCTGTCACTCTTTTGTAACAATTACGGACCTTGATTCCATTTTGCACGAGATTTATTTATCTGAATATCTAATTCTTCAAAGGCAGATATTTCACTTCTTCCTTTCTAAAAATGTTCCTCTAGTACCAGACACATATGATGTTTAACCTACAGTTCTTAGCTATTTTTGCTGAAGCAAATGTGGGCCTGGCAGCAACTCTGTTAAGAACAGGGAATCAAAGTGATCCTGAATTGACATTAGTTACTATATCTATCGTTTATTAGTAAGAGGTGACTATTTGTTTTGCACTGAGCAAAGCCCATGAAGAAACTCTGCCCTGAGGGCTCAGAGTCAAAGACACCAGTTTCAACATACACCAGTGAGGTAAACTCCCTGGCACTTGAGTTTCTGCATATTTTCTCCCCTTAAGGTTGCACAATTAGGAAATTCAGTATCCCATGAACATAGCAGCTCAAGAAAAATATTGGGGATGATGGGAAAGGAAAGCGTAGATGATTCTGGTGAGACTAATGACAGTGAAGAAAACATGAAATTAGAGGGAAGAAATGGGGGCACAGAAAGCTTGGAAGCAGCTCTGACCAAACCAAGGGGAAGAGATGAGGGGGAAGAGGGCAGAGAGATGGGAGGTGCTCTGAATTTGTAGGGAACTGTTACTCAACATGGGTGTGTCACTATAGGCACTAGTGCAGCCACTTAGAGAAAGGTGTGTGTCCTGAGAGAATGTTAGCCCTTTTGAATTATTCACTTTGTTTTGAGATGACCACATTTGAGAAAAAGTTTATTTGAGGCTATCATATAGATGTGCAAAAGGAAAATCAAACTAATGCTCTTTTGGACTATTTATTTTCTTTTTTAACCAACAGCTAAGGAAATTGATTTTTGAAATGTATTTCTTAGTCTAATTCTCCTTGGAACAAATTTTAAAGAATTTCAAGATTATAGTGGGTCATAGTCTTAAAAGGAATTTATAAGATAAGGGTTTTTCTGCTGCTTAGAAAAGTGTCATTTTTCTTTTATCATAGGTTTAAAAGTCATGAAAATATTAGTTACGAACTTTCATACTAACTGGCTATGGTTAATTTTATACATCTTTATCATTCAGATAAACCTCAACCACTAATTCTGAAGTCATGGAAAGTACATCTAATGTAAACTTCTACTGTGATGTATTAAGAATAAAGCAGGGCTTCCCTGGTGGCACAGTGGTTGAGAGTCCGCCTGCCGATGCAGGGGACACAGGTTCGTGCCCTGGTCCGGGAAGATCCCACATGCCATGGAGCGGCTGGGCCCGTGAGCCATGGCCACTGAACCTGCATGTCCGGAGCCTGTGCTCCGCCAACAGGAGAGGCCACAATAGTGAGAGGCCCGCGTACCGCAAAAAAAAAAAAAAAAAAAAAAAAAAAAAAAAGAATAAAGCAATCTTTGAAAAACCAGTAGTCAACAGATCATCTTCTAAATGCCATAAATTCCATTATGTTAAAATCAAAATATATTTAGGTTAATAACTACAGGTTTATGCACTGTTAAGTTTGAAACCTGAACAGAACTTTTAAAACACCAGTAAATTTTATAGGCAATCAGCCACATTTTTGGTACTACAAAAATTTCTTATGAGTGACGTAAATTTTACTTGTATTATTCAACAACTCAAAAATAATGAACAGTCTACAATTGGAACCAAAGCACCTCACTTTCTGTTCCATTATGGAAGTTTACATGTTAAAACAAAGCCCAATAAGCTTGGAGCTAGAAAGAAAAACTATGTACCTGTAAATAATCCAAGCACCACTTACAGTTTACATAAAAGCACAATTTATGTCCTAGAGGCACAGAGAAACATGATGTACATCATTTTCAGATCATCTTCATGCAGAAAAAATTCATTAGTCAGCTATAATGGTTTAGCTGTAAAGGAAAATGTTTTTCTGAATCCATTTGCATGGCAATGTGCATGTGTCTGCCTGATGGAAATGACAAAATAAACCTCCACCCAACTCTACAAAATGTGAACAGTGTTCTTAAAATTCAGGAGAGGGTCCAGATAGTCTATATTCTCTCCAACGTCAGTTTTTACAATGCTCTCATATTCACCGACCGTCTTAACTTGGCAATTAAAGTATCCTGATTATTTTGCCTAAGAGAGTTGACAATATTTCATTCTGCCCCAGGACTCCTTTGCACATAAAACTGTGATAAGGTAAAACACACTGGGCAGAATTATTCATGCATGAGCCACAGGAACTCTCTCCAACTGCCAAATTAGTAAATGGCTCTTTTAAAACATAAAAGGTATGAAATGGGAAACCGTACTTTGGAGTAAATTCTGCATTGTAGATAGTCTGTGAAAATCCTTTCGTTCGTGCTTTAATTATTGGGTCAGTAACAGTCGTGGCCAGATTGCCCGACCTCTGGTTATAATCTATTTCACCTAATAAGACAGATGTCCTCCACAGAGCCCCAGCAGAGAGATAAGGTAAGATTGAAAACGATAGGTCACAACAAGCCCTGTGTATTTGCCAGAAATTAAGAATTCAGACCCTCACAGAAACACCTGCCCCTTGGAAGGGGCCCCACGTAATACAGATATAAAGCAAGGATGGGAACAAGGAAACTGCTGGCTCGAAGCTTGCTGGCCACATCACCCTCCGTCAGGGTGACCGGATCACTTTTGAGTCAGATCACAGCCTTGAAACTTGCTGGGCCGTAACAGTCATACACCATCGCCCACCCCTGCACCCCTCTCCTGAGTCACACAGGTGGCTGTCAGAAGCAACCCCCTAAAACGAAAAGCCCCATTCTAGTTTCGACCTCGCCCCTGGGGCCACAGCTCTTTAGTTTCTGAAGCCCCTAAACTCTCGCCCACCTCCCGGGTCTTGCCCTCTGGAACAGCAGTCAGGTCTCTTAGGGGAACAAAGAGCAGAAGGGCAGGGGCGAAAGACGGGGTGCAGGATACGAAAGGGGCTGTAGTTTTTACCTTGCGGCGCCCAGGAGCCGGCGGAGGAGACGTCAACCGGGCAGGGATCAGCCGCGTAGGGACCACCCGCGCGCTCCGCGCCTCCCTGCCTCTTCTCAGCAAGTCAGCTGTCGCCCCGCATCTGGCTCGCGCCCTCCGCTGGGCTTCGCATCTGGTCACAAAGCGCTGTGGGCGCCGGCGGCGGCGAGAGCCTCCGGGTCACCTGTGGCCGGGCCCAGCCGAACGCCCCGTCCTCCCGCCGGCCGCGCTCCCTCCGCCCCTTCCCACCCGCGTTCCCTCCGCCCCTTCCCACCCGCGCGCTGCCCGGGCCGTGACTCAGCCAGGCATCGGCGCGCGCGGCCCGCGGCGGCCCGGGCGCGTCCAGCCGGGAGGAACGGCCAGGAGACCCGACTCGTGCTCTCGTCCGCCCGCCCCTGCACGTGTCCGTCTGTCTCTTGCGCTGTCCGTCCACCTCGTCCACGGGTCCAAGGACAGCTGAGGTGGGGACTGGCAACAACACCCTGAGGGGGAAATCGGCCCCCGCCCTTCCTGCCGCCCGCGCGCCGCGCCGGGCCCCGCGGGGGTCGCGTTTCCTCCGCCCCTCCCCCGCCCACAAGGTGAAACTTTCTAGGTGGAGTAGAAGTTTTCTCGCCCTGGCCGCGCGCACTCTCCTCCCCACGAGCTCGGGCAGTTTGAACTTAGCACAGCGGGAGATAAGCGGGACCGAGTCTCCCCCTCCTGGTGCCCGTGCAGCCAGCGGCCCTGGCGCACCGAGAGTACTAGGCGCGCACACGGCGCCCCTCCCCCCCCCCCTTGGCGCGCTGCCGGCGCGAAAAGCGCGAGGCTCTGCTGTGAGGACCCTCTCCCGCGTCTCGTCTCGGTTAGCAGCCGGGCGCTGACGCGGGGACGCGGAGATTTGGGCACCACACAAACAAGGAATTCATTGTCAGGGATGGAGGTAGGAGTGGATGGACGAATTGTCCCAATGATTTAATTATGCAGCGATTATCCCCGACTGTAATAACTGAGATTTCTGGAAGGAGAAACAACATAGGAGTTTAACCCTGAGGAAACTTGCTGTTTTAACTTTCCCCCCCTTCCCCCGTTCATAGCAGGAAACAGGCTGATTAAATAACAAACAGCAGTGAGGAAGCACAACTGCACAAAAGTTTAATTCTTGAATGTTGAAATCTTATGATATTAAAAAAGGTTGGGGGTTTGGTGGATTAATGTGTGTTAGGGTAGCTTTTAATATCTCACGTGTCTGAGTATAAAAATTGGCATTAACCTTCAAGAGGAAATAAAACGCAGGTAGCAAGCTCACAGGAACAGCCTCTCCTGTGAGGACTTAGCAGCTCTCCTTTCCTACTCTCTCAAGGGCTGGTCAGATAATGGCGGCTGTTAGTGAGAGTCAAGGGGCGAAGCAACATTTACTATGTGGATTCGGGAATGACCACAGAATGAAAAACAGAAAGTATAGTTAGGATAGTTACCGTTTTCCTGAGAGCTTCTTATCTGCCATGAACTACACAGAGCGCTATCAAACCTCAAAAGTGATTACCTCATAAGTCCCCAGTTTTGTGGAAAAAGAAAGTTTTCGTTACAAAATACTAGAGCCCTGCATGGATCCATTTGCAGATGAGGAAACTGAGTGCCTAAGAGTTCCTAAGAGGGTTACACAACTGGTTAGTAAAAGAGGAGTGATTAGAACCCAGCTATCAAATCCCAGCCAGGTGTTCTTCACACTGTGCCAAGAGGCTACAGGCTGACAAGTTTGCATAAACAACCCAGTCCTACTGAAGACTTCCTCATATCACCTGACACAATTTAACAAGGACTACTTCACATTAAAACGCAAATTTACTGGTTGAAGGGCACTGGTCCTATTTATGGACAGATCAGTTATATATTTGGGTTCAGGACCAACTTTAAATAAAAGGTGAATAAACTAATGAATTTAGACACACACACACACATACACACACACACACACACATACACACACACACACACACACACACACCTAGCCATAGCTGTCCAAATGAATTAGAGTGTTGTTTCTATTTTTTCTGTTTCCTGGTTTCCATAGCAATATGTTAACTGGATTTTTAGATTGCATTATGTAGTTGCTGTAACAGGTTTTCTGAGTTTGTGTGCTAAGATAAAAATATAAAAGAAAAAAATTACAATTAAAGTGGTAGACCCAGCAAAGCCAATGCAAACTGGAAAATAAAATAGCTTATAAATCCACATAACCTATTCTGTATTTTCAGCCCTGAAGTTTCCTACTTTCTAGTTACTGACAAATTTCAATCCAGTTTTGAAACTGGATTAAAAATTGTCTTTTTGATTTATTAACCATAAATAAGGAGAAAACATTTAATAAAAATAACGTAACTAAGAATAACGTAACTAAAAAGTATCTGAGTGTGTGAAAATCAAATAGTTTTTACACACTACTAGATAGGTTTCCCTTTCAGGAAAAGGGTTAGAAGTATAATTTCACATGTTTGGTTTTGGATAGAAGCAGATACTTTAAAAAAGCAATAGGAATTCTACAATTCCATTTCGGTTTTGTGGCAAACTCTAATTGTTGCTGTTTAACTTTCCTTGGGTCCATGGCATGGGTGACACACTGTATGATGAAGCTCTGTTGGTATTTTCTGAAAGAAACCAAACCCTTGTGGCTGACGCTCTTGGCTGGCTAGGCCAGCACCTGTTCCTAACTAGATATTCCCTTGCTTCCCTCCACTCTTAGGGCTGGAAAGGAGAAATACTTGCTTTCCCAGACTCCTCTGCAGTCAGACATGGCCATGTAATGGCACTCTGGCAGTGAGATTAAGCTGAAGTCTGTTTTCTGATTAAAGGGATGTAATAAACTTGTGCCACTCCTTCCCACTTCTTGCTTTCTTGATTTTATGTATGATATCCGGCAGAGAGCTAGCTAGCTTGTGACCATGAGGAGAGAAGTTGGCTCTGACACTGCTGAGCTGTAGCACCAATGCCAGTAGACACCTGCTTCCAGATTTCTTGTTTTGTGGAAAAAACACTCATTCCAGACACTGTTAGGCAGGGTTTCTGTCACCTGGGGCCAGCAGCCTTCAAAGCTGATGTACCTCTCAAATGGGAAGCAAGACATCTCCAAGACTAAGTCTAGCACAGTAGTTAAGAGTGTGGGTTTTAGAACCAGACAGCCTGGATTTCAATCCCAGTTCTGCTGCTTGCTAGCTTTGTAACTGTAGGTCAGTGGCTTAAAGTCTCTGTGTCATATCTGTAAAATGGGGAAAATAATAGTGTTATTGTGAGGATGAAATGAGAAGCTATAAGTGAAGCACATGAAATAGTGTCTGGTAAAATATAAGTGCTCAAAGGCATGAGTTATTATTTTCCATGTATTTGTGAGTAACACATAGTGCTAAACTATAAAGAGGATCCCATCTCTTAACCCTGAGGTAGGCCTAATGGTAGCCATGGTCAAGAGGGAGAGGAACAGCTGCTCTAAACCTGCTCTAAACATGCCACATCCTTTCTGCTCTCCCTTCAACAGATAACAATTCGGATCTTTGATGGCACTCTTTAAGTTCATTCATATGGCACTGTTTTTGAAACAAAAATGAAAGCAACCTTCTTAGAACAGCAGCTTCTTGCTGGCAACCTGTGGAAGGCAGGGCCCACGGACATGCACAGGCCCATAGAATGCTTTTTAAAAGTTTGAGTTGTGTAGACAGAGGATACGTTCTGCAGTTTGCTGTTGTCTTCCCAGTGGTTTGCCATTGTCCTCTCATCTTCTCTTGTAATGCATCCAGCCTACCTCTGATCTTGAGGTCACTTTCTTAAGCGTTAGGATTTGTGTCCCCTCTCTTATTTATTCTTGGATTCTCTTTGCTCTCCTCCCTTCCCCAGCCCCAGTGCCCCTATTATTGTGCCTATGGAAAAATGTGTCTCCAAAATGACAAGAAGAGTTCAGGTGATAGTTCCTCAGGTCACCTCTGTTGGCAAATACAGTTTGGGGATATAGGATTCCTCTTACCTTTTTAGAGATACATCATGCAAGTTAGAATATTGAAGATTCTGGAAATTCACATGGAAAAACAACAACAGAACAAAACAAAAACATGCTTTTTTTCCTCTTAACATCTTCAGTAGCAATTTTCTATAAAATTAGTTCAATAGGTAACGTATTTTGGGAAACCTTGCCTTAAAGAATGGATATACCAGCTACAAAGGGTTAGAAGAGGGCACTTTCAGTATGAACTACTTTTATGTTGATTTATATTGGTCTTTTGTTTGTGGCTGGTCTCTCTAAAAATAAAACATGCAATGTTAAGTTATCTAAAAATATAAGTAAGCATATTCAATATTGAGGACAAGTACAAGACTGCTAGGCTCTTGAAGTTACAAGTATCACGATTTTAATTGGAAGGTCTAGGAGACTGGAGGCAGAGAAATTGAAAATAAATTACCATCTCCAACAGGGTGCTGCAATTTTGTTAGTGATTTGGTTCATTTTCACATCTGGCTTATTGCCTCTTTCCCCAAATCAGGCAAAGGTATAACATACTTCGCTCTCATTTATTAAATGTCTGCTATGTATCAGTCATGTCTTTGAGTTCTACTTAGGTCCTCATAACAAAAAACTCCAGCATGGATATTATCCTTCCCAGTTTATGTCCAGGGAAATGAAGCTCAGAGAGATCATGTAACTTATCCAGGGTCACACAACAGGCCTGAGTCTGTCTCTTTCTAGAACTCTGCACTTCCCCTTGTAGCCATTATAAACTGTCCATGGTCCTGTGGTGAATGATGCAGTTCTTAACGTGGGGCAGGATAACTTAAGGCTTCCTTTAATTTTCCCTTCTTTTCTGTCCACAAAGTCAGCCACAACCTAAGACACGGCCACCCCTCTGCTTGACCCTCGGGGACTGGATGTTGCCATGCAGAATAAAGGTGCTGACACCACCTACGTTGTTGGTCTATAAAACACTACACAGGTTGGAGCATGGGTCCTAGGCAGTCTGGATGGCCTACGTGGTGGACTGTGGGTGCATAGGACCAAGACCTCCCACTGTGAAAAGGAACAGGAATGCCCTCTCTCCAATGTCTCTGTTTTCACAACTCCTGAGCTCTCCTTTGGGGACCTGGGGAATGTGAGAAAGGGAAGCACCAGATGACAGAGAGCCAGGAGTACTAAGAGAGGGCCTTTTGGAGAGTCTCTTGTCTTTTCAGAAGATGAGAAATAAAGACCAAAACTTGCAGAAAGTCCCAGAAGTCTGCCCTCATAATTCTTTCTATCAATACTTTCCTCCCTGAAACTGTATTAATTTTTTTTTTCTTTCTCTTTTTCTCTCCTCGCCTTTCTTCTCCTCTCCTCTCCTCTTCTTTTCTGTTTTTTACCTTGTGGTAAATTGGTAAAAGCATTTTGGGAAAGCAAACAGGAAAAAAATCTTTCATTTTTATACAGCATAGTACAGCATTATTTCCCAACTATCTTATCCATTTCATCTGTTAATCTAAATGGTTTGGCACTAATACAAATGGATTAACCCATCTTGTGAAATAATGCACTAAAAAAAGTGTTTCCTTCATTGATCAACTTTTCTTTATGAATAGCCCTTTACAAATGTGTACGTGTGTTTGTGTAATTACTGCAGTTCTAGGCTTTACCATTAACTTGATGAGGGCTTTGGTGCTTAACCCTTGTGGATCAGTTTCTTCAGCTATAAAAACAGTTCCAAAGTCTGATGAAAATGACTTAAAAAAATTAAGTATCAACTAAAATTTTACTGAAGCCAGTGAGTTTGGAGTGAATATAGCAAACAATTTACTAATTGTATTATATATAAGGGGACATTATATTAGAAAGAAAGTACTCCAGTGTGTGGTTCTTATTAACTACTGCCTTGTTCAAATATGATAAAATTCTTTTTTCCATTCCAATGACTGACTGATTTAATGACTCAGGGATAATATATTTAGTGAATCCAAAAGTAACTTTGGTGATTTAGAAAAGGCTACAATATTTAACAGTTTAAGCAGGAATATCTAGGTTTTAGTGACATTGAAAAATGATAGAATGTTTGAAAGGTTTAATTAGAGTCACTGTAACTATTACACATAACTAATAATGTATTCTGATGTATAACAAAGATGGTTCCAACACTTTTGCATTGGCCAGATTTTTACCTTTTGTTTAACAACCTCAGAGTCTAAGCATAATTACTATTAGTGTATGTACGTGGAAGGAAAGGCACTAACTCTGGATTAACCTTGGTTTGCCAAAAAGAATTAAAAAAATGAGAGCACAGACAAATGGTGACCAGTCAGAGGTCATGTTCAGAAAGTCAGTGGTGATGTAAACTGCTTCAACCTTGCAGTTTTTTGGTCTATTATAAACATTCATGCCTTTACTTACTTTGAAAAACAAAATCCAACCAAACTGCCCCCAAAAGGCAATTGCAAGCTAACCTCTAGATAGAACAGTCAGAACTAATAAAATCATCTGCAAACATTCTGCTTGTGTTGAAGGAACTTTCAAGGAGTGTGTAACCTGAATTAGAAAAGACATCTTTTAAAGCTTTCCCTGAAGTGTCTGGGCCATCTGTTTTGGCCCAAGCTCCCCATGTTAGAGCTGTTATCAAGTACTGTTGGCTCTCCCATTGCTACTGTTAACAAATGGATTTGTCACCCCAAAGTTAAGAAAAACCAGATGTTTCCTTTGTTGTTCTATATTCCGATGGCAGGTCAAGAGGCTGTTTAAACAGCACCAGTGAAATTGAGATTTAGAAATTGAGATCTTATTAATCTGGTCAGTGAGGTCATATGATTTAGGGCTGTTTCAAGATTTAGACTGAATTTCAATATTTGGCCATCCACATATACTGGATTACTTCCAAATTAATTAGTTCTTTATAAATATAAACCTATATTTTATGGGAATCATAATTTGTATGGAAGCAGTTATAAATATGGAATAAAATATTTAAACATGTCAGGTTTTGTAATCCATCAACTAAATTTCTAACCAAATGTTTATTGAGCCCCTGCCATGTGCCAGGGAAGTGTTAGTGTCTGGGGCTACAAAGATGAATGAGATGTGGTCCTTAACACCGAGGGGCTCATAGTCTAGCACAGAAAACCGGCATGTAAATTAGCAGACCTGATACAATATGGCAAGTGCTAAATACTGTTAGGCGAGCGTTATGAACTAACTGTGGGGATCAGGGGGAGGTGAGGAAACATGGAAGACACTGCAAGGGAGGCCACATTTGAGCCACATGTGAAAGGATGAGCAGGAGTTTGCCTGGTGACTGTATTTACAGGGTGATGGAGGTGAGGAAGTGAATCCTTAGCAGAGGGAGCAGGCACACAGGCTTAAAATAATTATATATTCAGCATTCTGCAAGTAGTTCAGAATAGTTGGGAGCACAGTGTGTTTGGGACAAGGGCAGGAAATGAGGCTAAATAAATAGGTGAGGATCAGAATATGAGGCGTCTTATATACCACACCAAGAAAGAAAATCTGTATGGTAGGTGATAAGGAGCCACTAAAATATTTTAAGTAAAATAATTAGAATTTTATGTTTTAGACAGGTCACTCTGGCTTAATGGAGGGTTTGGAGTAGGGTGAGTTGAAGGCAGGGTGGCAAGAGGGAAAACTATTTCTTTAATGCAGGGGAGCAATGATGTAAGTTTGATGTCAGGCAGAGACTCTTGGGTGCAGGACAGAGAGGAAGGTTTGATAGATGCCTTGGGTGTGGGACACACAGGACCACGTAGAAATAATAGAAATTGACCGATATTCAGAAAGTTTGCTTTTTATTTGTTTATTTTTTGTTATTTAATGAAAGTCTGGGACATGATGACACTTTCATTTTGGACTTGTTGAGTTTGAGTGTTTGTATGTCCCTGCACAATGAGTTGTTGGAGGTCTGGTAGTTAAGTCAAAATACCAATGTGCCAGATTGTTCTATTGTCTACTTGGTTATTCTGGGAGCTACGTTTCTCAGACTCTCCTTCTCCATGTAATTCCAGATTGGAGTTGGCCTAAAGGTAAAAACTGTGTGAGTTCTGGGATGCGGAAGAGAAGCAGCGGTCATTATATTCTGAAGGTTATCGTCAGACCCAGGGGTGCTGCTGGGTGCCAGTTTGTTCTTGCTCTTCCTGCCTTCCTGATACTGGCCTTGCCCATCAAAAGTGACCTCAGGCCTCCACCGGACGCTTGGCTGACAACTGAGAGAGGTGGCAACTATGAAGGGCCAGCAACCTTCCATAGCCTTCGTGGTCTCATCCCAAGAGCAGGACGTACTGGCTCCCTGCAAGTTCTGACACGTTCGTGACTTTTTTTCTGCTCCTTCAACTACATTTTTTGGATCTTTATCTTCCCAGCTCTTCCCACAATCGTGTAAGTACTAATTCCTATTATAAATTCCTTCTTCCGTATCACTCATAGTGGTTCTGCTTCCCAGACTGAATCTTTTTAAAGCTGCAACCAAAGTGTATTTTGCAACAGAACTCCTTGTAAAAAGCACTACATTTAATACCTGAAACTTATCGTTTGAAGTTGTTTTGATTTTGAGAGTTTGTTTTTTTCCTGACTTCTCGATAGTGATCACTGGTGCAGAATGATGATCTTACTGTGTCTAAATAGGAGAAATTGTCAGGATAACTAAGAGGAATTTCAAGAAAATTAAGCATTTCGTTCTTTTGCTTTTAAAAGAAATCATCATCATTATTATTTGTATGTGAACATTTTAATACAGTTTAATCTAGTGCTCTAGAACTGTCTGGACCAAAGAGAGCCAGGCATGAAGATCTCAGGTGCCTTGGAGACAGGGAGGGAGGACCAAGGCAGACTGTGGCAGGAAAAGAGGTTTTCTTCCTGCTGGCAAGTGGAGCCATTCGTGGGGTGAAGTGTGTGGCATGTAGGTTCTTGTTGGAAGAACAGCTGTGGAACAGAGGTCCTGATGCTATTGGCTCAATGAGGATCTCATCATGAGCAGCTCAAGAATGGGAATGAGAGGAAGGGGCTGTCCAAAACTCTGGAATAAGCATTTGGGTTGCTCTTCTTAGACCACTCCTGCCCTGGGAAGAGGGTGGAGTTTAACTCCAAGGATGATAACGAAGAGGTATTGACTTTGTTGTCAGTTATGGGAAATGAGAATTGATCTAGAAAGGTGTGTGCCCTGGTGAGTACCTTTTTTTTTTCTTTGCTTTTTTTGCCTTTCTCCGAAGCCAGCAAAGGAGAACATGGGTATCTTCTATTGCAAGAAGAGACTGGTGAAGGAGGCAGTGTCAACAGCCTTGTCAGCAAAGGCAGTGGTATTGGCATTATCTATTCCTCTGGTGGGAATGGCCTTCCTTCTTTTATTTGCACGGCAAACTTTGACTCATCCTTCAAGGTCCAAACCTAATGTTGGAAGGCTTTCTTGATTGGCCCTCTCCCACTCCACCTTGTCCCACACCCTGGGCAGGCTGACAGGTTGCTTCATCTGTTTTCCAGGGGCACTTCATACTCCTAATTTAGCATATCTCACACTGTATTACAACTCATCTTTTTTGTTGACAGCATAACCGCATGATATATTAATTTATGTGATTTTTTTCTATCTTCTCCTTTATGGATCAGAAAGCAGTAATGCAAAGAAAATGAGAAAAGCTGTCAGTGGGGCCAGGGGAAGGTAGGAGGTTTTACATCTCTTAGACTGCTGTACATTCAGAAGGGACTGTCTTGCTGCAAATACAATATAACCTGGCTTTGTATTTGCTTGGTTAGGCAAGACACCAGAAATAACACCCTTTTAATCCATTTGCCTAAAATCCTTGGTATCTCTGTATTTACAAAGTTTTAAAAATGCATAAGCAATTCTGGAAATTGGACTATGTCCTCTGCATGCTACTCTGCAGGCATGGCAGGCATTGGAGACTGTGCTCTGGGGGCAGAGCCTTCATATGCAACCTGCTTTATGGGTCTCATGACCCTTGACCCATGCCTTTCCCTTCTCTTGGGAAACAAATAGGATTTGTTAATTAATAATCTTTCCCTTCTCTTGGGAAACAAATGGGATTAGCAAATGGTGCCAATGTTGATTTTTCTTAAGGAAGTCACACTGAGATGGGTGTCTCCTCCCTAAAGGATGTAGTTAGTATACGTACTGCACAAAGGGGGAGTCATGCAATATGTGCAAATTCTTGGACAATTTTTGTCCAGATAACATGCTTGCTAGCTGTTTTCTATCAGATACTTGCAAGGTATCCACTACTTAGTGCTGAGGAGGCAAAAATGTTGGGAATTGGATGTGTCCATTAAACTTATCACAAATGAGGTAGAGTGTGTGACTAGAGGGTACAGTCTTGTGGGCCTGGGGAAGGAGAGTTGTGCCTGGATGTCACCCAGAACTCAGAGTACACCTGTTCCTTTGATGTACTTGTGATCATGCCCATGACCCCTGGCTGTGGGGTGGGGAGAAGCCCTCTTGCCACCTGAAGGCTAAGTGAGCCATGACTGCTAGGGTTCCTGTACTGCTCAGGCAGGCAAGACTCCATCAATCTGTGTTTGTCTCTTGCGGTCCTGAAATTACTTTCTCATTATAATGAAAAGAAGTGAAATGAAACTTGACCTAGGAAGAATCCCTGATTTTGGCAACATTCAAAAACATGTAGCGAGGGCTTGGCTTTTGAAGGACAGCACAATCCTTCTGAAAAGGTGCTAATACACAGTTGCTGAAAAGTCTTTCATGGTTATATGATTCAAGTCCCATGGGGCTTGTCTGGGACTTGGTCATGGGGGTGAAGTAACTTAAACAGAAGTCCTCATGAGGAATTGGGCACAGCATAAGGTGCTGCAGGTCAGATAGCTCAAATAAAAGATTTACTTATTTACCTGTGATGGCCATGGTAATGTAGCCAGAGTATCTGAATTAAGGTTGAAAGGGGAAAGACAAAGGTAAAAATTAAGAGGCAGTTCTTTGTGTCAGGACTAAGGGATGAAGCAAGGTCACATCCTAGGCACGAGCCAAGAGGGCAGCAGTGGGATGACTGGCATTTCCATTACCTCTCACCTGTTTCCTAGGTCCTCTGTTTTCCTCTTTCTTGGTTTACTCTTTCATTTTTGGTGCAACACTTCCTCCTGTACCCTCCTGAAAAAGGGTACATGTGATTGGTGCATGTGGTATGGTGGCATGTGATTGGTAACCCCAGATTGGTGGTTACCAGAGGGACAGAGGGTTGAGGGGTGGGTGAAATGGGTGAAGCAAGTCAATTATATGGTGATGTATGGTAACTAGACCTTTGGTAGTGATCACTTTGTAGTGTATATAGATGTTGAGTTATAATGTTGTGCTCTTGAAACTTATGTTAATACAAATTTTACCTCAATTAAAAAAAATTAAAGGGGAAGAAAGAGGATGCATGTGACGAGAATTTTTTGAGACCTTACAAGTCTAGATATGTTTTTATTTTACCCTATTGCTTGATTGATAGCTTGTCTGGATATAGAAGTCTAGGTTGAAAGACAAGTGTCCATTATCTTCTAGCTTCATTCTTGTTCTTGAAAGTTTGATAATTTTTTACCTGATTTTTTTCTCCTCCTATTCATTTTCTCTGCTCTCTCTTCTGGGACTCCAGAATTGAGATGTTAAACCTGTGGGATTTATCATATAATTATTTTCATATGTATACAAAATATATATGTATATATGAAATAGATACCATGCCCCGCATCTTGGCATCTTTGAGGATTAACAAAGAGGTCAGTGTGGACAAAGAAAAGTAAGTGAGGAAAACAGTCTCAAACATATTTATCTTAATTATTTTAAATAAGTCGAGGTCTTAGTTTAGTAAATGATCTTTGACAAAAGAAGTCGAAAGAAAAAAATTATTTTGGTAAATATATTTTCTCTCTTGTACTGAATATTATCTGTTTCGTCTTTAACTCTGAAAATTTGCTAGGGTAACTTGCTGGGTCACTTTGGATGAGTCACAACCTGTGCGTTTTCATTTCCCAGATAAAACAAGCAATTGGGTATGTGTAATCTTCTATATCACATTTGGCTTTAAAAGCTGAACTTGCATTAGGTTATCTCAATACTAATTAATAATTCTATTAAAAGAAGGGGCACAGAGAGGAAGTTAAACTTAAGTTGTTTAATACTAGTGCTCATTCAGCATCTCAGGAGAAGGGTTGGTTAGAAGAGACTCACACCTCTAAGGTTCATTTTAATTTTTTAAATTTATTTATTTTTTATATTTAACATCTTTATTGGAGTATAATTGCTTTACAATGGTGTGTTAGTTTCTGCTTTATAACAAAGTGAATCAGTTATACATATACATATGTTCCCATATCTCTTCCCTCTTGCGTCTCCCTCCCTCCCACCCTCCCTATCCCACCCCTCTAGGTGGTCACAAAGCACCAAGCTGATCTCCCTGTGCTATGCGGCTGCTTCCCACTAGCTATCTATTTTATGTTTGGTAGTGTATATATGTCCATGCCACTCTCTCACTTTGTCACATTTTTAGATTCTAAAGTTCTTCTATATTCATTACATTCAAAGAGAAAAAGATCACAGATGCTACTCAGCCAATGTAGTTCTCATTTGAAGAATATAAATGAGGTTTTAATTTAGCTATGATCATTTTAAGTGCACAATTAATAAAACATTTGGAGCATTTAATGTACAATTATATGGCATAGCTCACTATCACAAGCATTGAATGAGTACTCTTTGTAATAAAGAGTGTATGGAAGAAGTTCTTAAAATCAAATCCAGTCTCAGGAGTTCGTACCCACACTTTTTTTTCTGGCTGTGCCATGAGACATGTGGGATCTTAGTTCCCTGGCCAGGGATCTAACTCTTGCCCCCTGCACTGGAAGCATGGAGTCTTAACCACTGGACCGCCAGGAAAGTCCCTGTACCAAACACTTTTAATGTACATATTGCAAGCTGAAAAGAAGAACAGTATTTATTCTGACCTCTCTTTCCAAATTTATATTCTATTACTTGGCTCTCTGCATTCTACTTTATACTACTCAGTATGTTTTAGACTTTCACATGTCCTGGCTTTGTTTTTGTTACCTGGAATCCTTCCATCACTACTGTCTACCCTAAGACTCCAAGCACCAATATCTTACCCATCCATCAAGGCCCATATAAAGTATTTTCTTGCTTAAGCAACCTTTCCTGATTCTTCCAAGAAACTCAATTTTTTTCTCCTTTAAAGTTCATAGCACACTTTTTTTTTTTTTTGCGGTACGCGGGCCTCTCACTGTTGTGGCCTCTCCCGTTGCAGAGCATAGGCTCCGGACGCGCAGGCTCAGCGGCCATGGCTCGCGGGCCCAGCCACTCCGTGGCATGTGGGATCTTCCCGGACCAGGGCACGAACCCATGTCCCCTGCATCAGCAGGCGGACTCTCAACCACTGTGCCACCAGGGAAGCCCCTAAAGTTCATAGCACATTGATTGTACTTTTCTAACGATACTTATTTTATTCTCCCTGGAAATATACCTCCTTATCTTCCTTTTTCATTGTAAGCTTCTTGAGTGCAGAACCCATGTCTTGCTCTTCTCCATATCTTCTACTATACTCAATAGAAGACTCTTAATAACTGTTGTTAAAATGAATTTCATATTACTCATATGTAGACAAAATTCTATAGTTTTATTAAAAAACAAACCAACAAAAACTTTCTAATGTGTATTGGAAAACATGTATATGTATCCTTAAAAAGTGTTATATCCCTGGATAAAGCTATTTCCCATTCTATCATAAATTACTATCATCTTTTCTATTCCACCTTTATTATTAGCAGAGACTTTCCATGTTTATCAGGTTTTGATGATGAGAATTCTTTTCCTTGGGTAAGTCATTAAAGTTAAATTTGATATTCCTTTGGAAAAGTACCCCCCACACCCCTGCAACCAAATAAAATAACCCATAAATTTAAACTATTAGCTTTGATATGGCTTTCGTTAGTTAGCTGGCTTAAAACGCTAATGTTTTGAGCGCGTCAGTCCACAGGAAAGGGTGAGCCAGGTGGAATGGAATCCCAGTTCCCTCTAGCCTAGCCAGGACAAATGTCCTAGGAGAAATTTTCCAAAAATTTGTTTTAAGTTTCTTGTGATTTGGAAAGTGAGCAGCTTCAAAAAATCTTTCAGGATATTGTCCTATATCTAAACTTTGGATTGCCTTTATTCTAAGGGTTTAAAAAAATCTATTTAAGGAGCATTTTGGAAAGATCACTGACGAAAGTCTGAGCTAAAAGCCATTGGTTCGTATATCATTAGTCTTCATGCTGTTTGTCATCAGTAAATCTTGTATTGGATACTTGTCCAGTCCTATAAAAATAAATAACACTCTTGCCTTTATTTCTATATTTTAACTTCCATTAAAGTGAGGCTTAGACCTCATTTTTTTTCAGACATAGATCAGATTACAAGAAGTAAGTGTAATGTTAAAGCTTTTATTTAGTGACTGAACTAACCTTATCTGCCTCTTTAAAGGACCACAGTTGTATTTCCTTATGTATTTGGAAAATTCCTTCAAACATACAAAATGCATATAATTAATTTCTCCAATGAATAACAGTTTTGGGATTTTAAGTATTGTCAAGATATTTCATGTCATACTGAGAAGTTAGCTCTTTGGATAGTGTATTCACAGTATTTTACCATATTTTTATTATTTATTCATCACTATAACTCTAAGATAGGTTGAGGAAGTACACATAACATACATTCATATATAATTTGGTTATTTTATTCAGAGGAATCTGATATGTGCTCTCCTTTCCTGACACGTGAGATGAATAACTTTTTTTAACAGCTGTTCTTTTCAAATTTAATCTAGAAACAAATGGCATCAAGCTTGGTGCTAAAAGTCTATCTGATGAGAATCTTTCCAATTTTATTTTTATATTTAGATTTATAGATAGAAAATTAGATATCAGTCATTTAAATTGAAGGAGCATTTTCAAAATAAAGTGTTTCTTTTTGTGTTTGTTTTAGTAATGTGACTTTGCTTGAATTGAATATAGGGTAATAACCACTTGCCAGCCTAAAAGTAGCTAAATACTCAATTTTCAGATTAACATTAAGTTTATAGTACTGCCCATTTGATGTCATTACGAGGCTGAAACCACATAAGCTCCGTATTGCTTGATCGTAATGTTCATCTGGCTTCCTGCCATGTAAATGGATGTATTAATTCTCAGTTCTCAAGAGTGTTGTGAAGTTCAGTTAATTAATGTTTATAAAAGCTTCTTGAGATTGTCTGCTGAAAGATATTATGTGCATTAAAATTATATAAAAAGCAAACATGTAGAGCACTCTAGAAACTGTTGCTTACGGATGTAGAGAACAAATGTATGGACACCAAAGGGGGGAAGTGGCAGGGGGCAGGTGGAGGTGGTGGTGGTGGGATGAATTGGGAGATTGGGATTGATATATATACACTAATATATATAAAATAGATAACTAATAAGAACCTGCTGTATAAAAAATAAATAAAATTTAAATGATAAACAAATAAAATAGAAACTGTTGCTTAGCCAAGATGAAAGTGCCCTGAATATCTATTAGCCATGTCTGAATCAATGACTTCTGGTTTCTTTATTATAGTATTTCATGACTGGTACATAAAGATGATTTAAAGATGCATCATCTCATTTCATAATTAAGAATTCTTTATGAAATTTTGGTCAGAGAGGTTTAGGTAAAGCATTTGTCTGGAGTTCATTCAGGCAGAAAATTCAAATCACTGATCTCATATATAGTAAAATGTTAGCCGGAAGATTCATTCTTGCTCCCAAGTGAGTGCTCCTGTGGTAAGCATACTAGTTGTTCCCCAACTTGTAATATCCATTTCTCTCTCATAACAATAGAATACCGAATTTTTTTTCTGGGCACGTGGACATCCCGAATGAAGTCTACATATTGTCCACCTTTCTTATAGCTGGATGTGGCCTGTAATAACTAAGTTCCAGCCAATAGAAAGTGAGCAGAAGTGATCTGTGAAACTTTAGGTTGCATCCTGAAAGGGAGGGTATGCCCTTCTTTCATCCTATTGCTTGGAATGTAGATGTGGTGACAAGCCACCTTGGACATGGGGGTGAAGAAACAGCCTAAAGATGGAGGAATAACAAGACAAAAGGAACTTGGGTCCCTGAGCAACTTGCAGAAGAGAGCTGCCAAAGCAGCCGTATAATGCCTATTTGTGAATGTGTTTAAGACATTATTAGCTTGAGTCTTGGTTATAAACCACCTATTATGTCCTAACTTATGCCTATCTTTACAGAAAGCAAGAGGACAAAAAATTTTGTCAATTTTCAGATCTCACACCAAATTGCCCACTCATGGATCAGGTCTCATTGAAAAATCAACTGTAATTTTTATTTGTGTGCTGGGTACATTAAAAAGTTTTAATTTGGGGGTGTGACTCCTCGTCCTGAAATGGATAAAGAAAAATGTCTTTAGTTGTGCCTCCAAACAGGCTAGGGAGCTCTACTTTGAAATGATTTCATCCTCTGAAAGCCCTGAACATTATTCACGTAGTAAAACTGAAAGAAAATATTTAAACTAAAATTATACAATTCTGATACATTAGACAGATAAACCATCCTGACTGACCATTGCACTCTATCCTGCTCTGTCTCATTCTTTTGTTTATCAGCTGGGTGGTTTAGTGGCAGTAACTGATTCCTCTAAATGGTAAAACCCAACAGAGCTAGCTGTACATTGTTAGAAAAAATAGGTGATCTTTATTCTAAATTCCTTCAGAGTTCAAAAGTTATTCAGAGTTCAGGAAGGTGATACTATTGTATCAAATGCTTTTCAGGTATAGTTTTCATTTGCCTCTTAAATACTTTTTGCTTTCATGTGAATGAGGAATATATATACCCTTCTAGATTTTTTTTTACCAAATATTTGTGTCACTGGCTCTGTGCATATAGCATGATAAACTACAAAGTCAAATACTAGTAATAAATACAGTTTGGCTTATTGTACTAAGTAAAGATAGGCGGCATGTTCATGATATTTATATTCACAATATTTGACTACTAAAAATTCATTTATATTTACATTTCATTAAGGCATCATTAATTTCTTTCACTGAATGTAACCTATTGCTGTGTAACAAACCACCCAAAACTAAATGGCTTAAAAATGTAACAGTTATTTTGCTCACAAATCTGAGATCTGGGCAGTGTTCAGAGGGGACAGCTCATTTCTGCTCCATGAAGCATCAGTTAGGACAGCTCAACTGAAGGTAAAGGATCTACTTTTAAAATGGCTCCACTGAAATGCCTGGCAAGTTGGTGCCAGCTCTGAGCTGGAGGTCAGCAGGGCTATACAGTAGTGGCCTTGATTCATTTCTCTGTTGGCCTCTCCACAGTGCTGTTTGAACTTCCTCCCAACATGGTGACTAATTTCCAAGAGTATGTATTTGAAAAGACAGGAAGAGGAAGATACCAGCCTCTTAAGGCTTGGGCCTGAAAACTGGCACAGCAGTGTTTCTGTCAAGTTCTATTGGTCAAGCAGTCACAGAGCCCACTCAGATTCAAGAAAAGTGGCACAAACCTCATGAATTTGAACTGACGATTGTCAAAAAAAATTGTGAACATCTTTGATCTACTCTAGTATTAAACATTTTAAATTAATAATGAAGACACAACAACAGAAAGAAAAATAATTAAGATAACGAGCAGTTGCATTCACTCTTCCTATAAAAAAGTGACAAAACATTGTGAAAAGAAGTAATAGAATGGATTGGTGAGTGTTCAGAAATGTTTGGAATCTTGTATTCCAGTGGTTCTAATCTTTTTAAGCACATGATATCCAGAGAATAGCAGAAATTTTAGTGACGATAATGTGGCAGACACAGATGGTTGCCTACCCTGTGCCTACTCTCTGCTTCTTGCTTACTAAGAGAAAGTAGACCTTACAGTCTACTCTAGATTTCTTTAAACATGATGTAAATAATCTTGTATGTGGTTAGGCCACAGCAATTGAGTTTCTGTTGCATAAAGTCAAATCCAGTTTCTAGTGGAATTATTAATCTAAAAAAGTCAGCGGTAATTATAATATAATGACTGCTAGTGAATAATCGTATACCACAGGATCTGTAAAAGCATTCACAGACTTGCCTCTGCTCACTGTGTTTCTTTATGAATGGAGCTGTTACTGCTTTGGCTGCCTTCTTGCTTATACTTATGAGGGAGAGTTTTGGCATGTTTAATAAGCGTGGGCTCTTTGTGCCAGCATTACATTATGACATGCTTCTTACTTCTTATTTGCAGCATATTTAATCCTCCTTTATTATGGGCAACATAGTCTACTCAGCAGAACATTCCATCTACTAGTAATATACTTGGTTATAGCAAAAATAAATTTGATGAAGTGCTTGCAGTATGTCAACGATGGAACCATTTTTATAACTGATGAGGTACAATTTTGGCTAAGTTTGAAGATATTTTATACTACATTAATTTTAAGAGCTATACCCAAAGAGTAGAGTAGTATCAATAGATGAACATATATTCGAAGTATTTGACTACTAGAAATTCATTTATATTTACATTTGGATATGGATTTGGCTGCTTAAACAGAGACCAAATAACAGCGGCTTAAACATGATAGTTAATTTTTCTCTCATGTAAAAGTCTGAGAGGTAGGTGGTCGGGGGAGGGAGGATAGACAGCTCTAGTTCACCAGGAAATTCAGGTTCCTTCTATGTCATTGCTAGGCCATCTCTAGGCTAGAGTGTTGTCATTATCCACATGGTAAAAGATGGCTCACTACCACCATGTCCATATTGTAGACTTCAGGAATGGGAGAAGTTAGATGCAGTGGGCAAGTAGCCTCCCTAAAGAATCTGATCTAGAAATTGTCCACATCCTTTCCAGTTACATCTTACTGGCCATTTTTTAACAAGTTGCAACCAGCTGAATGGTCTGTTAGAAATGGCTGTAGGTGGGACCCCATTTGTCCAGCTAAAATGAGGAAGTCCTACAACTTAAAAGAAGAGGGGAAATGGATGCTGGATGACAATTACCTGCCACTTTTACAATGAATATGTCATCTGCATTCAGAGGAGGGATGGTCTGTCATGCTGGCACTGCTAGACTTTTGGCTTTTATAAGGATATGTTAAAGTGAACACTTGTAGATCTGGTATTGAAATCCAGTGAACCTGCCCTCAATCAGCATTGTTTTTTGCTCTTCAGTTCTCATTAATACCAGTTAGCTTACAATTGCCTGATTTCCTTTTGTTCTTGGCTTCTGGATTCTTCACATTCTGTCAGTGTCTTGCCCCACTGCCATCTTGACTGAAACTTAACACTCTTTGCTTTCAATGTGTATTGAAATACCCAAAGCAATTATGAGTTTAGCAACTTTACTGAGGACTGGGGGTGGTGGTAGGTGACGAGGGATCACTTGTTCACAGAACCTTCCACCTGTTCAGTAGCTTTTGCTCTCCCTTATTTCCTTTCCCACCTCAGCTCTGAGGTGAGTTCACCGACTCATTTCCAAGTTGTCCTAAAGACCTCCAAATTTCTTTTCCTCTATTAGACAGAACTATTTTCCTATTCCTCTGAGGCCTTCACAGCCCACACTGTACCCTTCTACCCCAACTGTTATTCTCAGCAAAAGTTGTTTTCTCCCTTAAAGAAATTATAGTGCCATTTGTTGAAATAATAAGTCTCCCTACCTCATTATAAAATGAAGCCAACTTCTGGATTTGCAATAAAAATGTTGCTGAGGGCATTGTCCATTGCATCATGCAATTTCCCCTCTATAAAGCACCACAGCAGAAAGTTCTTTTAGATTTCAGTGCCAGAAAAAAATCTGCTTCTCCTAAAGCATGCTTCTTCCTTTCTGATAACAAGAGCTATATAACTTATCATGCTTTCTGAACCATACAACTCCAAGCCAAATTTGCAGCTCTATCATTGCAATAATGTTAAGCATAGGATTAGCATATTTGTATTTCCCTCATTTGCTTGGGCCATTATATGTCTATCATATTGGTCTTCCTTTTCTTATAAGCCATTTCAAATCCTTTAAAAAAATAAAGATAAAAAATAAGTTGATTGTTAATAACTAAATAAGCAGCTTAAAGGTCATTTAAGGCAATAGTGTGCAGTATTTTTGACACGCCCCCCCCCCCCCCCCCAGCCACTACTTAAGGCAAAAGGGTCTGTGGACCACTTACCTTCCTCACTTCTACTTTCTGAGGGAAAAATAACTCAGTGAACATGCTCCCTTTAGATTAAGAATGAAAAATTTAACATTGGCTAACTCATGTGGTAGTCTGTACCAGACACTTCTGTACTGTTTTAGATCCCTTTGACGTCAGTTGTCTCCAAGAGTCTTTGGTCTCTCATTCCACTCACTACATCTTGGTAAGGGTTTCAGCTGATTTCAAGAGAGTACAGCTCTCCTTAAAACACCTCTCCTTACGCCTTCCCATGCACTACTCATCTTCCGCTCTGAGACTTCCTTGCTGATGGTGAGGAAGAAGACACTATGGGGTCTGCTTGGTGCCCACATATGTGTGACCTAGAAATGAGGGGGAGCTAACACCCTGTAGTTAGTTCTGGGCCACTCACTAGGCAAGAATTCCAGACCATCCAAAGCTGGCCAAGAATGAATGAATCTAGAGTGGATGGTGAAGGGGGGAAGATAAGATGATGAATACCAATTATGGCCTTATGAGACCAGCAGTCGATGTAGGAACTGAAGCTGGTTTCACTAATTTTCTTGCCGTAAGTCTCCTGCTTTGCTGAACTGCACTCTGTAATAAAGTAGTTGCACGTGTGCTTTAACTTCTGTCTCTGCTTTCCAAGGCACCTGGCTAAGACTATGGTCTTTGGAAATTGGTCCTTTGCCCTATATACAAATGAAAACCTATAGAGGTGCGTATCATTCCCCTGTAAGAGACTAAGGAAAGATTTTTGTCCTTTCTTGGCTCATGAGGAGAATCCTCATTGCTCACTCACCAGTGGACCATACACCATTCTCTGAGAACCACTGACCCATAGGATTTTATCAAGGATTGTCCCATAGTGCTTTTGAAGTTCTAGAGTTGGAATTCTTTGGACAATTTGTATAACTTAGTTTTCTAACAACTTTGGTTGATGAATTGTATTTGAAAAGTATTGCTGAAATATCTAAAATTCTCAATAGAAATTCCAAGAAGGAAGGCAGCTCTGGGGCAGCATTATTATTGTTGTTTTTTTTTGAGGACAAGTTATCACATTGGAGCTGGGAATGACCATAGATTGGTAAGGCAGGGTTGGAAGTCTGGATTGGGTTAGTTAAGACAACATTATGAGTGAAGTTTATGGGAATGATCAGAATTAAGAAATCATAGAAACTTGGGTGAGACTATAACAGATGCTCTGACATGAGATCAGTAGTCAAGGTCCAGGAAGCAGTCCAGGATTAGAATTCAGGAATAAACAAAGCCACAGGCTGAGGTGATGCACCTGATAAAAGTCAGGGTAGCAATAAAGGCATCCCATTAGGACACTTGGAAATTGAGACAAGATCTTTAGACAGGCCAACCTTTTATAGAGTCTTTCTAGAGTTCCAGAGAATTAGTGACCCAGGGTCTGAGGCTTGAAATCTTATGAAGTACAGCAATTCCCTACACAAGGAATTGTGAGAATTTTAAAGAAAAAGAGTTTCTTTACCTTCTGGAAAAATTTCAGTAACTTAGAGTAGATCCTGTCAAAGGGAGGGCAATGCAGAGTATGCACAGACCATGCTTTGTCTTAGCCTTCCTTTCATCTTTTCTAGAGCCCTTGGCTTTTTATTTCCGGCTTGTTCTTTGAGGTGCAGACACCTCTCTGGGGACACAACATGGTAATTGCTCAGCATTTAGTTCTGACATGAAATAATTTAAGGTAAGACTGATAATGATCTGCTTTCTTCTTGGTTTATATTATAAACTGTCCTCCATCTGCTTCTGGCAACTCCTACTAATAGGAAGTAACTTGCCAGAATAAATGGGAAGCATGCTACTGTTTTAGAAGACAGACTGATCATCTATAGTATGAATTATTATTTCTTGTCAGAAGGAAAAAGCATGGACATCCTTAGATTCTAAGGGAGAGAAGAACTTTCCTTGTATATTCTTATCTTGTCTCCTTTAATTGTAAGCGTTGCTAATTATTCTACCCATGTGACAGATGAGGAAAGTGATGCTCTGAGAGCTATACATGTTGTAGAGTTAGTAAGTACAGATTTGACACCAGGTCTGTCAGTCTCCAAAGCCTGAGCTGTGTCACTATGTCAAAGGCCCTCTGATTATTTTTATAAGTTGTCTATGCACAAATGACAAGAGAATCTTTATGGAGTTTTCTTTTTGAAAAACTCACTCTTTTATCACTACTCCAAAATTAATATGCATTTGATTTGGAAGTTCAGAAAACACTGAAAAATTTAAGTGAGGCAATATCAGTGAAATTGTTAAAATTATTTACTACTGTCTATTCAAATATTGATCATATTTAGACAAGAAAAAGGACAAAGCCCCTTAAAAACTAATTTGGTTTTAACAGAAAGTCATGTTGTAAAATGTAAGGTCTAGCTAAAGAAAAGTCTTTTTATATAGTGGGAGCATTCATTAGAATAGGAAAAGTAATGAGGATATCTATGTTCAGTTTAAGGGAAGAATCATGAAGTCTTGGTTAACAGAGGCCTGAAATGTCTGAGGGACCCTACCACTGCTGCAAGCAACTTAAACTCTTGGAAATTTAATCACAAGCAAGCCCTATGTATTATTAATATAAGCTACCTCAATAAACTGACCTCTAGGGCTTTATCAGCAAATCCAATCCTATGTTGGTATTAGAAATGTGCCAGTTAAAAACAAACCGTATCTAGATACCTTTTGTAGCATTCTTTCTGATCCATAAATATCAGCGGTCTGCAAATATAGTTTGGTCTATTCTACAGTAAGAATGAGTTATATCAGATGCTTTCTAATCCAGAGAGACTGAACATGAAAATGACGTTAGGGATATTATAACAGATGCCTCATTCTTTACCTGTATTAAGAGAATATTTTCTTTTCCATATCTTTAAGAGTAACACAGACCCCTATTTTTAACATAGAGCTCATTTCATGGTTCAGTTATATCATGTAGCAAATCATATCATCAGCTACCTTAAAGTGTATATAGAAATATTTAATATTACACAGATCAGCTGTAAGAAATAGATAGTTTATATTTACTACTGAAAGTCTTTTGGTTCTAATCATGGAAATTTTTTCCCTAGAAAATGTTGCTAAACATTTTGTGGTATAACTTTTTAAAAATAATCCAATAGAAAACATGGCATAGCATACATAAGGGGCTTCTTTATTAGAAAGTTATTTAGGGACTTTTCTTTAAAAAAAATTCCCAGAAGGGAGACAACTGAAATGACCTGAAGAACACATGAATAAGCAAATGTTTTTAAGGAATTCTAGGGAAAAAAGCTAACGGATAGGTTATTCAAGTGTGTTAATTATTCTGTAGTGAAGATTTCTTTTTGAAAAATGATAACATTCAAGAAGAATATTAGGATTTATTTATATTCTTTTTTCTTTTTTACAATTTCCAAAGATTTTTCTATAGTACTTATCCTGTTGTATGTCAAAATATTCTTAAAAAGTCAACTTTGAATGGCATTATTGATTTTTTTTTTAACCATGTCAAAAACCAGTATTTTCTGCAGGTTTTCACAGGGTGAATGAAATCTATAATCTAATTTAAAAACATCTATAGGAAACAATTTCAGGAAACTAAAAAATTTCATTAAATGATACTGTACCTTAGTAGAAATGTTGTACAAAAATGCCTCAATTGATGAAAATATTTGGGTAATATGCTATTTTGTTTAATTACTTTTTAATTTTTAATTTAAGATGAAGTGTTTCACTTTTAATTCTTACTGAAAATCTTTTAGAAATGTATTCACAATCTTTACTGTCATGGGAAGTACAAAAAGTGTATTAATCTCCTTGGCCACTGTGAATTTCCAGTGTCTGATATTGATCTTTCTGAATGTCAGTAATCATTGTCTGGTCAGAGATTGGGATGAATATATATATAATTTCAGCACATAACCAGGGAATTTATTATTTGACTAAATCCTTCATATAAACTTCCTTTCTTAAGATGTACTTCTTTTTCCTTTTCATCAAAATAGAGTTCTAGTAATGGTTTGGGACTGGAATTGTTTAATCAGGGGCTTAAAACCCCTGATAGTTGATGGATAGATAGATAGATGTTTGTTCAAATAGGATTTTACTGTATTCTTGATGGAATTTTGGTGAGTACAGGGCTAGACTGCAGAGGCCTAGTCCATACACTGGCAGTGATTCACTCAACAGGGTGTAACTCCCAGTTGGGGAATGGATAGGAGGAAATGACCTGGATGTAGAGATGGGCCTTGAGTGAGGGTAGTCTGTTTAGCATCCAAGCACTGTTGTAAACTCTGGCTTTACTTTGGAAATAGGAGTTCAAATATGGTGGGATTGCTACCACTAGGAAAGTTGACCAGGTGGACAGTGGTTGATTGGTTCTGAAAGACTTTTTTATAGTGGTGCTTGTGAGTGGAAGATACAACATGGGGAAGGAAAGCTAGGAGACATTAGGGCCCACACATATGAGCTGGATTTAGAAAAGGGTCCCAGTGCTAAAGGGGGACTGGGAAAGTAAATAGGATCACCAGATGTGACTATACAGTAGAAAATCAAGGATCACCAGATGTAACTGTAAGTAGTGAAAGGAGATGACAGTGAACATCTTTTCCTCCTGCTCCTAGTTATGGAAATACTGGAAAAAATGTATATTTTAAATGTAAACCAAGCTTGAAAGAAAGAAAATAAAAATCCCTGGTGTCAGAAATGAGGAAAGAACGTAAAGTCAGATTTGCTAGGAGAAGAATATAGCCATAGAGGCTCACAGGGATTTCCCAACCAGACAGATTTGAAAGTTGGAAGTAGAGTCCCGTTCAGAGACAGGAGATGGGGGCCCAGTGAGACAGACACGGGGTCAGTATCCTGCATTAATGGGAGTCTTAAAGGGCTGCTTCTTGTATGAAATGGACTACAGAAACTCCACCCTCTGGGACATGCCTGAGATGGGTTGGGTAAAAAAATCTGCAAGGAATTGGAAACTTAAGTCGGCACAAACAGGTGTGAATCCTGAATTTATAATACTCTCAGGGTGCAGGAATTCCAAATAGGGAAATTAACATCAGTATTGGCACTAGAGCTCATGAACCTCCCAGGTCTCTGGAAGAAACAGGAGTGGAACAGCTCTTAAAGGATCATCCTACAAAGCAGAGCACATGGGAATTAAAAAATATATTAGAAAACAAAACGCCATGAGGGAGAGAGAACAGCTGCAATAACCAGGAGAATTTGCACTCCAAGAACTAGAGATTATAGAATGATCTGAAACATAATAGGCACACTAAAAAAGCTAAAAGAGATTAAAAAAGAAAGAATAAACAAATAAACAAAGTGCTATAAAAAAATAAAAGGCATGGGTATAAAACACACATAATAAGTGAAATGAAAACTCAAATGTTAAGCAGCAGATTAGGCCCAGCCAAAGAGAGGATAAGTGATTTAGGAGCTATTCTGAAAAAATCAATTAGAATATAGCACAGGAAGATAAAGAGATATAAAAAAAATGATGAAGAGACATGGGGGAGGCCCCGCATAGGGATTTCAGAAGCATAATATTGAGATAATAAGAATGAAGTTGTATGACTGAAAATTTTCTAGACCTCAAGCAGGACAGGAGTCCTCAGTTTGATAGAATACTAACATCTGAATGAGATAAATGAAAAAAAGTCCAAATCTAGTCTCCTCAAGAACAAGCAGGGAGAAATAGAAAAAAAAAAAACAAAACCTTAAAAGAAATGACATTTAGACTGAAAGCGGTCTTCTCACTGAAAAACTAGATTCAAGAAACAATGAAATGCATTTTTAAATGTTGAAGTAAAAAAGGGGTGGAGTGTATTTCTTTACTGCTTGATTCTGAGCTCCGCTGTGCAACTTGCTGTAGCCAGTAGAATAAAGTGAAAACAACAGTGTACCAGTTTCAAACCTAGGCCTCAATTGTGAGTTTTTTTTGCGGTAATGCTATCGCCCTGGAGAAGAACATGCCTGAGCCACCCACTGGTCCAAGGAGGAGGATGAGAGACATGAAGAGCAGAGCCACCCCAAACTGACCGTGGAGGAGATAAGCTGACCCACAGATTCATGAAGATAAATCACTGCTTTTTACGTTCTTGAGTTTGGGGATGGATTATTGTGTTATTGTCCTATTACTGATGTAACAAATTAACACAAACTTAGTGGCTTAAAACAATACAGATGTATTCTCTTACAGTTTTGGCTGTCCAAAGTGTGTCATATAGGGCTAAAACCAAAGGGTTGGCAGGGTTGCTTTTTCTGGATGCTCTAGGGCGGAATTTGTTTCCTTGACTTTCTAGCTTCTGGAGGCAGACTGCATTCCTTGGCTCCTCCTTTCTTGTGTCACTCCACTCTTTTGTTCTGTTGTCACATCTACTTCTGTTGTCAAATCTCTTTCTACCTTCCTCTTATAGGAGTACTTGTGATCACATTTAGAGTGCACCTGAGCAATCCAGGACAATCTTCCCATCTCAAGAACCTTAACTTACATCTGCAAAGTCCCTTTTTCCATAAAAGGTAACATTCACAGGTTCTGGGTATTAGGGTGTGGACACTTTGGGGTGTAGGCATGATTTAGCAGACCACAGTTGTTATATAGGGTTTTATTTTAATTTTTATTTATTTTTTTCAGAGAATCAAAGTTTAAGAGACTTACTGGGCAGAGATCAATACGGGAAGAACAACTAAAGGATGTAGTTCATAGATAGCATTAGTATAGTGATTAAGCACAGGGATTTTTTAGACAGACTGCTTTGGTTCAAATACGAGTTTTGCCACTCTCTATACGTGCAAACTTAAGCAAGTTACTTACCTCCCTGTGACCCCTGTGACTCAGTTTCCTCATGTGTAAAAATGGGAATAATGATGGTAGTACCTACCTCATGGGCTTCTTATGAGGATTAAATGAATTAATATTAGTAAAGTGCTTCAAACATTTATAAGGCTTTTCGTAAGTGCTGTCTAAATGTTTGTTAAATAACAAAATAAAAAGGAAATAACCCAGAATAAGGGAGTGGGATAGATGAATCATTTCACTACCAACCTGGTAGCAAAATTTAAAATACCTGACATCAGCAAGTGCTGGAGATACTGTGGGGGAAATGGGAACTCTCAGATGTAGGAGTAGTTGTATAAATTGATCTTACTTTCTAAAGCAATTTGGGGACATCTAATTGTATTGAAGTTAAGCCTATCCTACTAGGCAGCAATTTTGGTATATACCCAAACAACCCCCTAACACATCTGCACGTGGAGACCCACGAGGACTGCCACAGAATTTTATAATAGTGTTTGTGATAGGGACCCTGTCTGAGATCAGGTTCCTCAGGAGCAGAGTCTGAGACAGCCCTGAAGATATATGCCATTTATTGTGGGTGTGCTCACTATGAGGGAGTGAGGAAAGCAGGGGCAGTGTGGAGAAATGCCAGCCAGATTGTGGTCTTAGGTGAAAAAGTCTAGTTTTGGTCAGATCCATGAAGGGCTCTGGGACATAAATCATATCAAAGAGTACCTCCCTTGAGGTAAGGGGGTTTTGTACACCATGCCTGGAGTGTGTGTATGGGGTGAGGTGTTGTCATCTCCAGGGCGAGGTAGCTCCTGTCAGCCAAGAGGGATTTCTGGATAAAGGGGTAGCTGTGAGCTGTCAGCAGTCAACCCTTAGAGTAAGCAGCTGGGGTTAAATGCACTGTCTGGAGGAAAAGGGTGGGACACTACAACTCCCCTAAAAAATGCAATTCAACAAAACCTAATGTTTATCAATAGGAGAATGAGTAAAAAATTAAGGCATACGCATGCAGTGGAATTCTATATAGAAGTTAAAATGAATGAATGAAATTTACATGTTTAAATTTACGTGGTTAAATCTTGAAAGCACAATGTTGAATGAAAAAAGCAAGTTGAAAAATGGTACATATAAGTTGTATCATTTATGTATATTAATAACACACAGAAGAATATTTATGTGTTGCTATGGTTGTACAATATGTAGTAAAGGCATTAAACTGAATTCACACTGACTTTGTTAGGATAGTAGTCACCTTTCAGAATGGAAGAATAGGAATGAGATTAAGAGGGATAGAGATGAGCCTTCAGCTATATCTGTAATGTTTTATTCAATATGACACAATGTTAATATTTTGTTAAGCCTTGAATTGGGTACTTTTAAAAAATATTGTTCTCTTCAATTTTCTTTATATTTGAAATATTTTATGAAAAAGAAATAAGAGAAAATAATCAAAGGAAGAGGACCAGGTCTGTGGGCTGTGCCAGTCTAGAAGGGGATTGAGAGGGTATAACTGAAGCCCTTTTATTCACATAACTCGGGCTCCTGGCACCCAGCTTATCCATCAAGGAGATTGTGGGTGCCCAGAAGATATGTTTGGGCTTCTAATCATATCTTGGCTCTAGAAACACTGAATCAGGAACTAGAAAGGCCAAGACTTAAATGGTCAATCAGTGTATTAACTTCAGGGAGCTGAACTGGAAAAAAAAGGGAAAAGCATAATAAGATAGCAGTGTAATGACAATATCTTGAATAGAAATGTTTAACAAATACTTACTGAATCCTTAATATGTAGCAAACAATGTGCTAGGCTGGGGAATCAATGATGGATGACACTGCTGCCACCTTAAGGGAGATGAGGGTCAAGTGGGAATCTTATAAGAAAGGAGAGCCTGGAATCAGGAACGTCTTTCCACTGGAGGCTAACAAATATATTTGTGGCAAGTGTCCTTTGTTTCTGAATTAAAAATCCCCAAATGATTTCTGTGTAACTCGAGTCCTCTGAGACGTTCTGTGAAAAAAGGGGCTTTAGAGTCAAACATTTGAGGAAATGCTCTATGCCATATTCCCTTCTTAGAGATTCACAAGGCAGTTAACACAGGAAAATTATCAAGATGAGTTATGGAGAAGAAACCTGTAAAGAAACTTTGCATCTCCCCAAATTATTTGACACCAAAATGAATTTTTCGGAGGGGGAGGGTAATGCATATGACTCTAAAGTAATGCCTATGACACTAAAGGACTCTTTAGTGTTTGGTAGAATTCACCTTGGTCCTGTGTATTTACATTATTATTTTCCTAACTTCCTTGAAATATTTCTAAAAGGTTTATTTAAAAAATTTAAACTTTCATTCCATTATTTCTATTTAAGTGTTTAAACTCTAATATTGTGCTTAGGTTTAGTATAGTTATTTTGTTTGCTTTTGTAGAAAGAATTAAAGCCATGAAGTTTTCTCCAAGTTATTTTAGGTCTTCAAAATAACAGCAAGGCAGGGGCTTCCCTGGTGGCACAGCCTGCCAATGCAGGAGACGCAGGTTCGTGCCCTGGTCCAGGAAGATCCCACATGCCGTGGAGCTGCTGGGTCAGTAAGCCATGGCGGCTGAGCCTGCGCTCTGCAACGGGAGAGGCCACAACAGTGAGAGGCCCGCGTACTGCAAAAAAGAAAAAAAAACCAAAAAAAAACCCCAGCAAGGCAGAGCATTTATGATAGGCATATAGACCATTGTACTTTCTGAAATTTGATTTTATTGTACCTCATTAAATGTCTAGTATAACACTCAGGCTTTAGTCTTTTGAACAAACATATCAATAGCCTTAAATTGGACTACCATGCTGAAATATATCACTGTGTCACACCCATTTGCAGCTATCCACTTAATTGCATCCTATAAAATGAACCAGGAGGTATAAGTTTACAAACATAACATCTGAGGTGGTGGTAAGATTAGAGTTAAATAACATGTGTAGTTTAAATGATCAATATAAAGCCATGAAGGGCTGTAATTTTAATATACTGCTGACATGGGGCACTTGAGAATTAATGTGCATTCCCAATAAATATTTTCAGTATTAGTATTATATAATACAGCTTCAGTTTTATATATAATGCTCGCATACACATTTTTTTTGCATCTTTTGCTGGAGCATGGGAATATTCAGCTTACATATTATCTAAGTTTAAGGAAATAATAAAAACATTTCACTCCATAGGATAATTCTTGGCACAAAATGGTTGCTTCATGACTATTTTCTATGTGGTTAAAGGTTTTTTCTTGTTTGATTAATCTAAACCCACTTCTCCCAGAAATTTCACTGAATTAATTAAATATGGGATATGAAACCAATTTTTGTTTAATGAAATGTACTGTTATTTATTTTTTACTTATTTTTATTTATTTATTAATTTGCACAATTATCTGTTTTCAGTCTCTCAAGTTTCTCAAGTTAGTGAAAATTTTTCTTGTATGTGTGTGACCTTGGGTTTGCTACTTATGAGCTGGGTGACTTTGGACAAGTTATTTAACCTTTCATCGTCTCTGTTTCTTTGTCTTTAAAACAGGGATTGTTGTTGTGACTATTAAGTTAATGTAACACGTGGAAAGTGTTTAGAATACATGAAAGTGTATGGCACATAGAAGTATACCATAGGTGTTAGCTGTTATTACTATTATTCTGAGTGTACACTGGGAGACTGTAAATTATTAGCAATACACAATTACTTCCACCAAAATCTACAATCACAGTTGATCATGATCAGATGTATTAGCCTAACTCATAGAAACAGTCTAGGTTAGATGTTATGCATAATTGCTTATTTGTTTATTCATTTTTGAAGGAAAATTTATATTAAGAAATTGGGTAGGTGTTTAAGTTTGGACAGGAAGGGAAGGCTATTGTTGGTTAGGGAACACAGAACTAAAAATTCTCCTACTTCTTGGTCTGCTTAAAGTCTGTACATTAGTTTCTAGTTAGTATCAAGAGTTCAAGAGCCCCATAGCTTACACCCGTACTTTCCTCATCTATCTCCTTTTATGTTTAGCCTTTTTTCTATCTCTCCTTAATAGCCAATCCCTGATTCTCTTCTATCCCCTGCTGGCAAATATACCAGTAGGCAGAATCAACAAGCATTGGGAGGCAGCTGGGGGGGTGGTGATATAGGTGAGGGCTGTGTAAATGGTATATTGTAGGTGAGAGTAGAGCTGGGAGAAATAGGTTGCCTTCTTTTCATCCTCCCATTTAAATCTCTGAACTTAGCAAAATGTTTCTTCATATATTTTATAGTCATCCTAAGTATACATAATTTTGTTTGTATTTTCAAGGCTATACTCTTAAAGAAAAGGCAGACAAGTTATACAGAAACTGCTCACTGAACTTTAAAAGAAATTAATAAAGTGAGACTATCACTTAAAAAAATAGAACAATGAGTAGAAATAGTGATAGCTATTTTTAAAAAATACACTTATTAGGAAATGAGTTGCAATATACACAAATATAAAAGGAACCATAAAAATATTTTTTAACATATAATAGGGAACATATTCCTTAACTACATATAATAGGGAACATATTCCTTAACTAAGTGGAAAAGAAGAAAAACTACAGTTGGATTCCTACAATAGTATGTATTTGGATATACTATGCATCGATTGTGTCATAAATATATACTAAAATATACTAATATATTAACTTCAGGCCTTTGTTCAAGACACCATAAGAGTGTAGGACAGAGCTTGGGACAAGAGTTAAAAGGGGTGAAAAGATAAAATGTTTCAATCCTTATACTTTCTTCCCAACTTCCATTCTAAACATATTGAGACTAGCGTAAGGCAGGAAGTATACATATTAGAAGTGGAAAGTCAAGCTAGGATTTGGAGGACTTGGCCCTAACCTGTAAAATAAAATATATTAAGATATTTATGTTCTTTAGCATTTTAATAATAAACTAAGTAACTGTAGTGATATAAGTTACCAGTCTTGAGGACAGAGGATGGAGAGGTTACTGAATGTATGTATGTGTATGTGTGCACACACACAATAATAGAGATATTTTGCAGCTAAGGGGGAAAATATACATTAGCAAGAATATAAGTCATGGAGAAATTCACATGACAACAGTTTAAAAACTGTAATGCTGTCAGCACAAGCAATACTGACCTAGATTCTTATTTTATTCTTTATAACCAAGCAGCTGACATGGGTACAAAGTCCTATTCAAGGTCATTGGAAACTTTGAATGTGGATTGGCTCCAGGGGGACATTGGATAACATAATGATTGTCCTCCTGAGTGCCAGAAGTTTAGTAAGATTCAAAGCTGGTAAATATTTTTTTTTACAGAAACTCAACTCACTGTTTCTTACCATTGGGCTATTCCAAAATTTACATTTTACAGATTAAAACAGTGACTACGAAAAAGACATAGTACAGAGGCCATAAGTATGAGCTGCCTCTTTAAAACCCTTGAGAAGCTAATTTCCATGTCCAAGATAATGTTTCAAAGAGATTTCAACATGTTTTCTTAGGAGGACAAGATTTCAAAGAGGAAAATTAGCAAAGCAAGGTAACTGTGATACTGCCATCTGGAGTTTTCAATTAGCATTTCTGACTAATACTTTGGCAAAATTACTGACAAATATTTCCAGAGTTGAGAAATAATCTTGTGGCACTTTCTGTTCTTATTTTAAGGACACTAAGGCATCTAAAATAATACAGAGGGGTTTGCAAATGTCAGCTTTCTGGAGTGTTCTGTTTTTATTATCATGTTTAGTTATCCCATATTGCTTGTATGTAAAACAACATAACAGTATTTAGAACCGGTAAGGGAAATTATTGGCCCAAAACTTTTAATTCAATGACTAAAGTTTGATTAACATATACAATTGTGTAAAAATAGACATATTAGACCAATGGATGATTTAAAGCATTATTATTGGATTTTAATTTTTAAAAGTGAGTATTAGCAAAATGAAATGAGCTAAATGGGCAAAATGAAAAACCTTAGAAGCACAGATTGAAGAACTGGAAAGTGCCTTAGGGATCAACATTTCCATTCGCCTCATTTTACAAGAGAGAAATCTGAGGACTAGGGAAATGAAGTGACTTTCCTGGGGTCACATCAAAAGTCAACAGCAGAGCTGTGATGGTACTCAGATCTCCTAACCTCCTGGCTATGCTCATTCACCGAGAGTGCTTCAAAGAATGTTTACAACATTTAGTCACAGTTTATCTTTTGGTTAATTCCACACTTACTCCTATTTTTGTGGCTGTAAAAATAGTCCAGAGTAACATGATTTGCTCCAGTTCAAACAGATATTAAGAAAAAAGGTAAAGCTTTCGGTAGTCGTACTTCTCATGTGTAGTTCTTTATGTGTGTACATATATGTTTGTGTGTGTGCATATGTGAGTGTGTATGCGCAACCTCTTATTCACCATTCCCAAATCCAAAAAGCTCTGAAAATTAAAAGTTTTTTCATAAATTTGTGACAAACTTCATGGGTGGTGAAACCTGGTGTGAACTAATGTGAGATTACTTATAGACTTCATATATACCAGAGAGTGTGACTCCTCATGCATTTCATTTCAGAAATAGTCATATGTTTGATTATAGTGCACTGCCCCAGACTCTGGATATGATATATAACACAGCCTCCATATAATTTATTACATTTTCAAATCCTGAATAATTCTGAATTCTGGCCCCAATGGTTTTGGATAAGTGATGGTGGATCTTCAATTTATCTATAATGTATTTTCCTTATATTAGTTTAGACAGTTTTGGCTTATAGTCAGGCAACTCAGAAATCCCTTTACATATATGATTCCTTTGTGTTCAAAGTATATGAACCAAAGAGAATTATATGAGATAATCAGAGTGCTGTCTATGTGGGAGTAGGATATAAAAATAAGGAGCTTAGTTTCACCAATATTATTTTGGTCAGGATGCCCAGGATAAATTTGGTGTTCAAGTGAGGCAACTGCCTCATCCTGGGTTTCTGATAAAATTATCTGTGTCTTTTTCCTTTTCCTCCACCTTTTTGTAACCTGTATTTTATGGTCTCTTTGTATATATGTTTCTTTATTCTAAGCTGCATCTAATTTTAGTGTATATGTGGGGAATGAATTAAAGATTTTCTACCCCAAGTCTCATAGTAACTCTGTGTGCTATCATCTACTCAGTAGTGAAATTGAAGACTAATCAGTCAAATAATGTCTACAGATTAGAGTTTAGAACGTGTATGCTGAGTTTAAATGGATTAGAGTTTAAATGGATTTGACCATATCCCACATGATGTATTCTTCCTTTATATTAAACCCTTATATTTAACCAAAGTCTAGATAAGCTCAGTGTCCCGATGAATCTGTGCTCATCCGGAACAACATTGACTGCAGAGTCCTTGGTACTGGATCTCATCCCACTTGGAGTTCCAGCTTGACCAATGGCAGATGGAAAGGAAGGGGCAGTCATTAGGGCAAACTCACAACAGGGCCAGCCCTTTCCTTGTTTGCAGGAAACTTCACCAATTGAAAATTGTGACCTGTCAGATCACAATTTTGTGACCTGTCAGATCACAAAAAGCCTGTCAGGATAAACACACACACACACACACACACACACACACACGGTGGATAAGAGTTGACAGTATCTTAGATTTTTCCATGCCCTTATTCAAGATCCTAAAAGTAAATTTTATACATAAAAGTCATGCTTTTGGTGAGCATTGCTCCCATCATACTTTTGGACGTATTCATAGAGACGTAGATTCACTTTCTAGGCAGTCAACTTAAATGTAAGACATTTGCTGATTTCACCATATGCATATCTCAAAGAGGAGGGTATTCCCTCTTTTTGTGAATGGTCCCTATAATATGGTAGTTGCTTAGATTGTATTATTTAAAGGGACATGTGTGACATAATCCAACACTCTCTCTTTGTCCCTGGATCAAAAAGGAAGAGAATAGTAGGATCAAATGGAAAAATCCTAGACCAGGCAGGAATCAGGTCCCTCCCAGATGCACCATGACCTAGCTGTGTGACCAAGCCATCAGCCTCTATGGGATGCAGATTCCTCTTGTATAAAATGAGAGGACTGTACCCTGTTTAGCTCTAAAGTGTTACGATTAGAGGTGAACATCAATAGGGTCATAGTCTCTTTTGGATCTTTACTGAGAGGAGCCCCCTCAGGTAGCAAGTTTCTTCCAAGTATGGGACAACTTTTCTTTGCCTGAGGAGAAATTTTTAAGCATGGAGTTCTGAAATGGCTGGAGGGGAAGGAAGAGGCTTGCTGATAAGCCCAGTTCAAGAGTTCCTAAGTGCACACATTGTAGTCTTGTGGCTACTGAATGACTCAGGGGAGGAACACGTCATAGCAGTCAAGCCTGTGACTCTGCTTGGTTAACCGACCTACTAGATGACTGGATTCTGCATCTTGGAAGAGTTCGTGAAAGTGGCGAGGAGCAGTCAGAGTGGGCACTCTGGGCAACTGCTTTGTGGCAGAGCCAGCTCTGTCTAAGAGAGGTGGGAGTGGGGAGCTGGTAAGTGAGGAATCATATAAAAGAGGAATTTATGAAAAAAACAGGATAGTAAGCTTTGTATAAGGGATGGGTAGAAAAATCAACTACAAACAATTATAAAAGAGAGTAAATCCCTTTAAGGAAGAACCCATTTTATAGATTTATTCAGATGTGATTGATATCCATTGGGTAATGAGTAGCAATGGACTGATTAATTTATTTCCTAAAATAATAATAAAGGGTTTACCAAGTACTATTGACAGCCACTCTGGAAAATGCTTTATATCCACTAGGTCTTCTAATCATCATTATAACCATATGAAGTAGGAACTATTGTTTTCATTATACAGATAAAAGAGACTGAGGTTTAGCGGACTCAAATAATGCCCAATGTCACACAGCTAATAAAATAGGGGGATCTGAGATTTGAACCTAGGTAATATACTTCTGCTGTACTGCCTTCCTCTTCCTTGTTTTCAAAGTATTAGAGGTAGGCTATGGAGTCTATTCCTTTCTCCTCTTCTCTTCTCTTTTTCTCATTTTAATTCTCTCTTTCACTCTCACTTTCTTTCTCCTTCTCCTTGTTCCCTAATAGCATCATCATAAAGAGGGTTGACTGTGTTGTTGCAGGGTGGCAACTTCTCACATTTATTGGAAAGATAATTGTAGGAAGTCTTTTTTCCTGTACATTCTTAAAGATTATTTCCAGTTATTCCACTGGAAAATGTAAAATTGAGATGCCAAAAAAATTGCTGAAGTCAATTAATAGAAAGTTAATTTTCCATAAACTAACCTCCACCGCACCCTGTTCTTCATCATTACTATCCAAAAGATTTTAAGGGCTACAGACCAAGGTTAGCTGTTATCACAATAATTAAAATATTGTTAACTCATGCTCCTCAGAAACAAAATTGAGATTTATGCTGTCATTTATATAAACAAGAAGATGTGATTAGTTATTTTTTCTATTCATCAGAGGAGAAAGAGAATAACAAAGCCATAAAGCCTTCTTCTTTTCCTCCAGTTGCAGAGGCCCTACTCTCTGTTGGCTTTCAAGATGAGGTAGTTCTACTTTGAGTTCCCAACTTGCGTAGAGAGAGAATATCCTCCTGATATAAACCCTAGAAACTCCCTGGCTTCATAATTGTGTTTGGGTTAGTTCCAGGCATCACCGCTTGTGATGAAGGATGCTGTTCCCTCTCTAGAATCAGGCTGTAAAGCAGGGGCAACTGAACCACTAGGCCAGACAGCTGGGGTCATAGCTAATGAGATGAGATCCACAGCCACAATCTTGTCTGTGGCGATAGACTGCAGTGATACCTCTTGTAGGTTTCATTGCTGTTGTTACCAGTTCCAATCTTTCCTAGGGCATTGTGATTCTCCAACGTGCTGAGGGAAAATTCCCACCTTTCCCTGCTTTCTCTCCCCGTCCCCAGCCCCTTCAGTTCATTCGCAGAGCCACTTCTTTGGTCCACAGGCCTGATCCAGGAGGGCAGGGCTGGGCAGTCTGCCCTTAGTTCCATCATAAACCCATAACCATCATTCCCATCTGACTCCCATCAGCCAGAATATTGGACTGAGCTTTACTCTGCCTCCCAGGTAACTTTATTTTAGTTATCTATTGCCTTTTCCTGTCTTTGGGTCTTGATTGAAACCATGTTGGTCTGTCACAGCCTATTTCAATAATTTTTAATCTTAGGGAAGGAGATTGAGCACTAAACATTTCTTCCCAGAGTGCCCTGCTCTCGAACCTTTATTCCTCTAGTGTCCCTCTCAGTATCCCAACTTCTTTCACAGGGATGGAAGAAGCTTCTGGATCCCAGATCATGCACAGGCAGAAACCAAGACCCATACCTCGTGCAAATCTCCCTATACACCTTCCTTCACCAACACTTCTAAGCCAGGTTGGATGTTGCTCTAGGTCAATGCCAGGCCTCTTTTCCAGGCTTGTAGGCCCCCCTCTAGGCTGCATCCAGGTAAGTGGCATACTTGCCACAGTGTTCCCATGTTCTTTCATTCCTTTCTGGGCTTTGTTACAGCAAACCCCTTTCTACCAAGATTTTAGGATAGAGAAGTTATGGTGTAGATTATGGATTCGTTCCCTTGGCCTCCAATTCCAACCTCCTTTTGTCTTGCCTTCCTGGGCTACGAGTGTTGGAAAACTAAATACTCAGTTTTCCTAGTTATCTGGTCAGAGGTGGCCATGGGACACAGTTCTGGCAAAAAAGATGGAGCAGAAGCTGGAAGGATTTCCTTTCCTTAAAAAAAAAACAAGGCCACAAGAGGAGTAGGTTTTTTACTTCTTCACCTTTAACCCTGTGTGGAATATGGGCATACTGAAGTTTCTTAAGATCATTAGAGAGAGAGAGAGAGAGAGAGAGAGAGAGAGAGACAGAGGCAGACAGACAACAGGCAGGAAGGGAAGATGAGAGAGAGAAGAGAAAAAAGAGAGAGAGAGAAAGCTACAGAATAAGGATGTGAAAGCAGAAAGATAAAAGGATTCTAGATACTTGATGACCTAGGCAGCTACATCAGCCCTCAGCTTCCCACTTCAAGGATTCTTGTTACAAGAAAAATAAACCATTTAAACCACCGTAATAGGATTTTCTGATACATGCAGCCAAATGCTTTCCTGATCAATATAATGGGGATGTCAGGTCAAATGTGTATGCTTACTTGTTTCCATTCACTTTCTCCTTCATCTTTGCACACGTCATAGGACTCTTAGCTCAGGGTTTTTCTTCTCTCCTGTGGTGATAGTTTGAATTATTGTGCAGCAAATTTCACTCTCTTCCTTTCCCAATGGGGGCAGAGTATACTTCCCTTAACTTTGGAATATTAGTAGACATGACATGGGCAGAAGCTTTAAATATGCTGTGCAATGTGGCTGGTCTCTTGCATTCTGCTGATCCACTATGAGAAGAACATGGCATGGCTAGCTGCTGCCTCATTAGCCTGAGCCCTAGAATGAGTAGACATGAGCAAACTTGAATGGACTTACAACCTGGAGCACAGCCCAGCTGGACCTCAGCCTGAAGTACAGTCACCCAGCTAAGCCCAGGCTAGATCAGCTGAACCATAGTTGCCTTCTAGGCATCAAGAAGATGAGAGTGAGTTCTTATAGTTGGAAGCCACTGAGACTTGAGGTGGTTTGTTATTCAGCACTAAGGTAGCCATAGCTAAGATGTTATGTAGGGAATACTTCCCTTAAGATATATCCTGAACTTTCTTCTTTTGGCTTAGTGAAACTAAAGGTATCAGTCAGTCAAACCAGTCTCTTGGTATGTAAGTAGGAATTTAAGTAATTTTTAAAAAGTTTCACTCTCTCAGCTATGCTTGGCTTTAATGTTCTGATCTTGCTAGGAACTGAAAATGTTTATTTTGGGAGTCAGTATCTAAGCGTAGATTCTTTCTTCTCTTTTCATTTCTGCTAAATAGTTCTAATCTACCCCCAAGGCAAATAGATGCTTTTGGCCAATCAAGGAGAAGTTCAAGTAAAATGAAATGTAAATTGAAGAAGCACATTACAATTTTTATTGTTACTGGTTTTTGCTTTCTTCTGCTTTTTAACTCTTCGGTGGCACTAGTAGAAGTCTTTTAGTCAGCAAGCTATGGTGTGCAGGCCAAATCTGGCCATCTGATTTTGTACAACTATAAGGTAAGAATGGTTTTTACAAATGAATATTTGTAATTGATTTGATGATAGGGGACTCTAACTTTGAACCTCAATTCAATGAATTGTTATTCCCCCCAAAATAATTTCATTTTTCTCATTAATAGAGCTGTATTTGAAAAAAATGTACTTAATTATTATCACTATATTTTGAATTTTGCCAATAAAAAATATGTGGAATGTGTTTTCTCTCTTATTGTTTAAGTATCCACATATTATCCTTGATTTTGCTTCTTGTCTCACAAAGGCTAAAGTATTTACTACCTGGCCCTTTCCAGGAAAAGTTTGCTGACCCCTGTCCTAAGGTCTTAGGCTTATAATTGCTATCCTAAGAGAGATCTCTGTTCTGCATGTCCGAAAGAGACAAACTCTAAGGTGAGCAGAGGCTAACTCCCCGTCTCTTTCTGTCATTGACAAAGGACAGTCTTTGTTCCTAGAGAAATTTTAGAGAAAAATCAGTGCCAAACAGTTTTCATAAATATTTGTGTACTTTTTACTATTCTTATAAAAGCTTTCTTCTGGAAAACCTAAACAGGATTGCATAGATACTCATCGGGCTGATGCTTACACTGTTCTGCTAAGGAAGTTAATGTGTACCCAGCTAAATCATGTTTAGAAATAAACTCCAACTGCCGAGTCAGGCCTGGTTCAGATCACTTAAGTAGAAATAGTTGAAAGAGCACCTGAACTAATTCACACTTGGAATTAACCTCTTTTACTTGTATTTTTCATCATCACAACATATAACTTCAGGTAATCTCTTTTGTAGCTGTGACTCTTTTCCTAATCACTGTTCATACTTTATCACTCCAGTTAGTTGTAGTAATTACGAGGTGTGCTCTACTTTAATTTTTCCTTAATTACTCATATTTCCTTTTAGTACTCCAAACAGTGAAATGTGTTTTGTTTCCACTTTTCACATCATACATAGATCCATTTGAATGTACCTTGGCCTTTATTGTGATGAAAGTAAACATTTTTTGTTTATCCTTTTAAAATTATTGTTACAGTTATTTCACAGTTGATATTATATAGGTTGGTTGTACTGATTTGGTGCGTGCATAATCATAGAATTTCTTCACATTCAAGTTTTTAAGTTTTTTACTGAATAAATATTTTTTAGAGCTGTGTTTATTTTCCTGTTGGGATCTTCAAAAATCACTTGTGATTTACATTTCATTTTTATTATTTCACTTTGTTAGCATCTGTTTGATAATAACCATAGTACTTCCTATAATAACATTTCAGTCATTCCAGATTTACCCACTACTCCAAAGCAGGCTGGGAAGTCTACCAACCATGCCAAGAAGTCTCTGTTAGAGGAGAGAGTTGGGGGTGAAGTTAATAAGCCTGCCCTGACATTTCCCAAGAGCTTCTCAAGGATTCTGCGCTCTCAGTCTACAGAGACTGCAGTTTTGATCCGAAGGGAAAAATTGATTTAACTCCTGCATTTACATTTTTATGATGGTGTCTTTAAAGCCTATTACCTTAATAATACCTCCCCTATGCCCACTATTTTTCAGAGCCAGCACTCCATGCTTGTATTTTGTAATCAAATTTTCTTTTTGATTCCTGTCATTTTTCATGGACTTCTGAAGTTTTCTGCATTAGGGAAAGCTTATGCATGTAAGGAGCTGAGCACAGAGCTTGACACCTACCTAGTGCTCAATAAATGGTAGCTGTTGTTATAATTTCATTTTATTTGGCTTAAAATCCCTCTGCATTTTTACAAAAATTCATTGAGATTATTTTTACAGTGAAATTCAAAAGTCTGTGGTTGGTAAAGTTCTGTATTTCTCAAGACCTCTAACTGGGGAATGCACTAATATCACTCTAAGCATGAAAGAGAATTGTTCTGATCACTGTTAAATAAATCCTTGCACAGATTTATTCTTGCGTGGATCTGTTCTATAATAAAAATAGGTTATTTTCAAAAAGCTCCTTGTTTAGAATACCAATTTCTTGGGCCCAGTGGGTAACTGAAGTGTTACTGTGTATTTGCGCATTGTGGGTAAGAATTAATTTTAGGGGATCTCTGTGGTGTTGCTGAAGACTACATAGAAAGGCCCAGAAGGAGGCTCATGCTTTTTCTGGATGAGAGAAACTTTTCCCAAATATTTACCTACTTTTGTGAAGTTAGCACTGGAATCCCAGGAATCCTGGATCTCAATTTACTTCTGTAATCACAAGTTCACATGTCCTTTTATCAATGCCCTGGACTGTAATTACAACTTGAAAAAATCACACAAATTAAATTGCAATTGAAAAAAATATCCTAATTAATGAAAATATTCTGCTAATGAAACTACAAAGTCAAATAATAAATTAGTCTCAAGGAGTGTAAGGAGTTTGGTGATATTATTAACTTTTTATTTCCCCTTTGTGGTATCAAAACAGCTCAGCAGATCAAACCCAAAGAATACTTACTAAATTCATCTATTTTGGTAAATAGTTGACGCTCCTGCTTGTCTTTTTTTTGTTGTTGTTGAAGTATAATTGGTTTACAATATTATATTAGTTTCAGGTGTAAGTGTAGTAGTTCAATATTTTTATAGATTATACTACATTTAAAGTTATTACAAAATAATGGTCATATTTCCCTGTTCTGTACAATATATTCTTGTAGCTTATTTATTTTATACATAGTAGTTTGTATCTCTTGATCCCCTACCCCCATCTTGCCCCAACCCCCTTCCTTCTCTTCACTGGTAACCACTAGTTTGTTCTCTATATCTGTGAGTCTGTTTCTGTTTTGTTATATTCATTTGTTTGTTACATTTTTTAGAGTCCACATATAAGTGATAACATAGAGTATTTGTCTTTCTCAGTTTGACTTATTTCACTAAGCATAATACCCTCTAGGTCTATCCACATTGTTGCAAATGGCAAAACTTTATTCTTTTTTTATGGCTGAATAATATTCCATTGTGTGTGTGTGTGTGTGTGTGTGTGTGTGTGTGTGTGTATATACACACCACTTCTTCTTTATCCATTCATCTGTTGATGGGCCCTTAGGTTGGTTCCATATCTTGGATGTTGTGAATAATTCTGCTATGAACATGCATATATCTTTTCAAATTAGTGTTTTCATTTTCTTTGGATATATACCCAGGAGTGGAATTGCTAGATCATGTGGTAGTTCTATTTTCAGTGTTTTGAGGACCCTTCATACTATTTTTCATAGTGGCTACACCAATTTCCATTCCTACTAACAGTGTTCTCTTTTCTCCACATCCTAGTCAACATTTCTTATTTATAGACTTTTTGATGATGATAGCCATTTTGACTGGTGTGAGATGATATCTCATTGTGGTTTTGATTTGAATTTCTCTGATGATTTGCAATGTTGAGTATCTTTTCATGTGCCTGTTGGCCATCTTACAAGTGAGGTATGGTTAGGTTTGAGTCCAGGGGATACCTAGCATGCAGCCCAGTGGTCTTCAGCAAGAATATTTTCAGCAAGATTAGTCTTGTCTTAGTCCACAAGAAAGCAATTTATTTAGCAATCAGAATAATTTACATGAAGATAAAAAAAATAACAAATGGCCATAAACATCACCAGGAAAGCTTTATTGGAAACTCCCTTGGGGATAAAATACTCACTAGCCCAGCAAATGGTCCTCTAGTTACTAGCTGTTGCGAAAACAGCTAATATGTATATGGGTGGCTTGGCACCCACTTCTGCCACATTACTGAATGAAAATTAGCTCAAGTCCCATGAATTTCATGAATTTCTTAAACTATGTTGCATGTGAGAAACCATTTTTGTCCACTGGGGCAAACACAGGTCATTGTTTATTCATTTAACAAGTATTTATTTGAAATTTACTCTGTGTCAGGCACTGTGGTAGAGGTTAGGAAGTTAGCAGTAAATAAGTCAGATAAAAATCCTTGCCCTCACAAAGCTTACAATCTAATTGGTCAATAGTGTAGTAAGTGCTGTGTTTGGGGAAGTTCAGATTATTGTATGACCACATTTGTAATTTAAAAAGATGGATCTGCTCTGGCTGATGACTGGATCCAAGTGTTGGGTGGTTGAATTGCTGGCCAGGGGGCTCTTATGGGCATTGATTTTTCCCAACATTTTGATTCCAAGTGTGGATGGAGACAGGACGTCCAAGATTTTGGTGAAAAAGGGAAAGTGACTGCAAGCTGGTAGATAATAGGAACCAGGATAGGTAGCAAAATGCCATGAGCCTCAAAGAAGTTAGAAGGTTCCCAAGGACACTGGCCCCACCTACCAACTCAGCTTGAGAGGGTATAGGGAAAGCACTGTTCTCTCTGGCAGGCCAGGAGGTGGAAGGAATGTTTAGTGAGGAGGTTGGTGGACTTTGTTAACCACTGAAAGGAGTTCTAGGGGTAAATGAGGTTTAGGGGACCCATGGAAGATGTGGGAGGAGAAGAGCAGCAGAATGTCGGGTCAGTGGAGAGGAAGCAAAGAGTATGTTGGGGGTTGTGTCCTGGGGCAGACAAATGATTGGAGAAGCTTTTTTCTTGGAGGGTGACTATAGTTTGCAGGAATGTGAGGCACAGGGACCCTCAGATCCCTCTGGAATCACTCGGGGAGGGTGTCAGTTGAATTGCACATTTGAGGGACATCTGGTCTTACTTGGGAGACTTCCCACTTCTTTAAGCTGTCAACCAAGGTCTGGATGGATTGTGTAGGCATAGTGAGTGGTTAGCAGCCATGTTCGTCTGGCCTCATGTGATAAGGAGCTTGGAAGCAGTAAGAGTCCTCCATGATAGTGTGCAGGGTGGGGATGAGAACCCAGTAAATTTTGTCTAAATCTTGCTGATGTGGTAAAGTTCAATCTGAAAAGATCACCATTGCTTATGCTTTTCTTATTGGTGCCTGTCTTCAAAAAGGGATTAGAAGAATCTAATAATTTTCTCCAAAATTATGATCTATTAAATAATTAAGGGTGTAGGGGGGAGTCTGTAAGCAAGCACTGGGGAGGAGGAAGAGATGGATAAAAGCTGTGAAGGGAAGGAGAATATTGGGAAAAGCAGCATAAAGCTAAGACAGAGGAGCAAGCAAATTGCAGGCTACCTGTATCAGTCATTCTGTGTGAAAAGGTACTCTATGTGAAGCCCAAATTGGTACAAAGCTGTGGAGGAAATGGAGGATTAGGGCAGGTTTATTCCCAAAGCTTCCACATCCCTCCTAACGCTGCCTTTCAGGTTCACATACCATGTGTTGCAACTTCTTTAGAATGTCCCCAGAAGTGCTGTTGGCAAAAGTAGAATCACTCAGGATTGGGTCAGTCTCTATGGCCTGAGTTGAGTTTTTCATGTTTTTATCCTTTCTTTCCTAGGCTTTTGTGCAGGGGAAAAATACATAGCATGATACTCAATTGCTAGTGCTAATATTAAGCATCTTGAAGTAGATGAAACTCTGCCCTCTCCCTCCTTTCCCCTTCCCTTCAACTCAGGAAATGGGTTGGCTGGGCAATGTTTTGCAACCTTCATCCAGAAGCCTTGGGTGTGACAGGCTACAGAGACGTGACTTGAGATCCTGGACAATTGCTTAAGGACTATGTTTACTTACCAGTGAACCCATACTTACTTTCTGGTCACAGTATTAATAGTACTACTACTAATAATAGTGATAACTCTCTCTACATGCTTCATGTGGAAGGCACTGTTCTAAGCCTTGTGAATTTTAGCTACAATATAAGCTCTATGAAGACTGAGATTTTTGCCTCTTTTATTCACTGTGAATGGCACCTGGTTCATAGAAGGCAATCAGTAAATATTTTTTGAATGCAATTATTTATTACATTATCACCACAATCATTTGAGGTAGATAATATTATTGTCTCCATTTTACAGATGAGAAAACTGAGGGACAGAGTGGTTAAGACTGCATAGCTAGAAAATAGCAGAGGCAAGTTTTGAACCAGGTAGAAATGTGAAAGCAGTTTACTAATTTGCAAAAATGTGAAAACAGTTTACATAATAATCACGAAAGAAAGTTGGGTTGTATGCAAAATGGAATGCACTTGGATAACCTCACTTTTGGATAACCAAGCATTCAACAAATTATATTGAATCCTTTACCATATTTGTGCCACATAAAGACTATTAACTTAATAGTCTTTAGTTGTTGTTTTTTGAAGTAACTTACATTTTCCACACTACCATTTTGAATTGTGAGCTATTTTTCAGCCCTTAAAAATATACCTCATTTTGTTAATCCAGATGGCATTTCTTGAGACTGCCAAAATACACAAACAGCATAAAAATATTAACATTAGATTAAGATATTTTTAAGGGAAAAATATCTTCCCCCTTCTGAAATCTCAATAATTCAAATTCTGGAAGCCTAAGAATGCAAATCATCAGCAAGTTCACCTATTGGTCATCAGAAGGACATACTCTTTTAAAGTATCATATTCCATAACACATACCTGATTTCCAAAAGTGTGGAGAATGAGAAGTTCTATGCTTTTCCATACTTAGAAGTTTCCAAAGACTACATCATAGCAGGTGTTATAAGTAGCATTGAAAAGATGAAGTAATTAAATGGCCCTTCTTTATAGCTGAAATTAAAGATGAGTTTAATGTGTTCGCAGATAGATGAAAGAATACCTGACAGCTCAGTTCTGGTACCTCATGGAACAGTGTATCTTTCAGAGCACGCTTGTCATCAGATATCTTTGAAGCAACACAAAACAGTTTGTAAAATGATTTAAACAAACATGGAAACATTCAAGAACAATCTTTGTTCTTAGCTCTAGGATACAGAGATGAGAGGTAGTGTGTCTGTCCTTCAAGTAACTCATATCTAGACAGAAAAGCAGAAAGGAAAAGTGAACAGAAACGTAAAAAAACCCACATCATAATAAAAACAGTGCAGGTACTGATTTAGTGGGGGAAATGCCTACAGGTTTCTTGGTGGAGATGTCACCTGAACTGAGTTTTGAAAGGCAAATCCAGGCATTTCTAAGATGGAACACTTAGTAAAAGTACAAGGTAAGAAGGAGGAAAGTGCTGGCAGGAAACTGCCATTACCTAGGTATTCTGGAGAAGTCATCAAGAGCCACATTGGGAAGGACCTTGCCCAAATGCAGGAAGACTGAATTTTGTCCTAGGGATAATTGAGAAATAATGAAGGGTGATCAGCTGGGGAGGATAAGTTAGTTAAATTTGCATTTTTAGAAGGATAGTTTATTGAATATTTGATGGGATAATATGAGAGACCAGCTGATATTTTATTTTGACCCTGCATTTTCCCCTTTCTCTACTGTTTGCCTGCCTCAACCTGCCAAATTCAGACTGCTGTTCCTGTCCTCATTGCCTTAGAGTTGTAGTGAGAAATAAAGTACCAAAAGTCTAAGAAACTCTGTCTCTGAAACCTAAACCTTTTATTGAAAGTTTCAGAGGATTTGTGGAAAAGGTAAAAGGAGTTTAAGAGGATACAGCATATACTCAGGATGTCTTGGCCAGAAACATAAAGGGCTGAAGATTTTTTCTAAAAAGATTCTAACTCTCTGTGAGATAGTAAGTTATGTTTTGTTCTCCATGTATTTCTTTCTCCTTTTCTATTTCTAGAAGGTGGCCAGGATTTTGTATTTCTTGTCCTTAGGGAGTTTTGGGTCTTAGCATCCTAAAGTAGGACTGCCAGAAGAAATAAATCTTACTGGGATGACACCTCACCTTGTTAAGGGGGTGGGCGAAGTAGGGAGGCAAGTGGTCCACCAACCTGGGAAGGGATAGAGGTCTTTAGCGCCCATTTATACCTGTGCTCCTTTCTTTTATAATGACCTAGGAAGCTGTACTGTTTAGGAGGGGAATAGGGTGGGGTGCCCTTAGAAAGTTGAACTCATGGTAATGGGTCTACCAGCTTCAGCAAAGATTCCTATGCTTTGGGAGAACTAGCTGTGCCACCTGTCATCAAGGGATCATATTTTAATCTACATAAAACTCTTGGGATCCTCGCACAGTCCTGGAGTGAAGGGTTGGGGAGATTAGGAGAAACTCAGTAACAACTACGATTAAGATTTTCTGCTCGGAGTTAGATTTAATCAGGTTTTAGGGAAAATAATTTGATATTTTATCTGCACTTAAATTGGGGTCAAAATTCACACCCACTGCACATTATAGAATGATTTCTCTGGTGTCAGAAGAAGTACTCAAAAGCATCTAAACTAGAAGGAGGGGACTTGTGCCAAAAGGTAAACTAAGAATGACAGGCGTCTAAATGCAGACAGGGACTCTGGGACTGGCGAGAAATCAAGGTCTGAGAGAGGCTCAGGAGGTGGAATTGAGATGGGGAGGTGTGTTAATCAGGCTCCAGTCAGGAGACAGAAACTACACAATGATTTGAACAGGGAAAGTTTAATATAAAGAATTATTAACTTATAACAAGGGATTAACTACTAAGGGGTATAGAAAACTCTAAAGAATACAGGAATAGCAGATATAAGGAGCAGCCACTGCCCTTGGAGATGAGGCAGAGCACCCGAGGAAGGAACAAATTTGGAAACACTTCCATTCCTCAAGGCTGAGATTCAGGTCTCAGCAGAGAGGGGTTCTGTAGCCCACTGATGATGAAGAAGTCTGCTGCAGTACAGCAGCCTGAGGCTGGCAAGCAGAAAAACATTTGCTCTGATAAAGCTTGCCATAAAGCTGGCTTCGGTGCTGGTAGAACTTGTTGGGAAGCTGTCTGGAGGAGTGTTGCTGGGGAGCCACTTCATGAGTGACTTCGCTGGGACGCTGGTTATGGCACCAGTGGAAATCACTAGAAAACTGTCCACATTGAGGCTGCTGAAACTCTCTGGGGGTGAGCACCACTGTGTGTCCCTCACACTCGACAGGTAGCAAAGGAGCAAAAAGAGAAAAGAAAACGAGCCAGGAAGAGAAACCCCTTCCTTCTGCAGTGTCCTTCCATTTCCCTCCACTGACAAAGCTTACCTTTGGGCCAGCTTGCAAAGAAGAAGTGTTCACAGGATCCAGCTTCAACATCACAAACAGGGAAATGAAGGATGGATTTAGAACTTGAAGGCAAGAGATTGGTATCTGGCGTGAGGTTGGGGGAACCTCCAAGTTGACATATAGGTTTTTGGTTTGAGTGATTGAGTTTATGTTGAAGCTTTTCAGTAAGGAAGGAATAGGAGTTTGGGGGGAAGAATTGGATGGATTCAGGTCAAATTTTGTGTAACAGTAAGATTGCATGTTGCATGTAAAAGAAATACGACTGATCACTGAAACATGAGAATACCAATATTTTAGGGGTAGGTGAGGGAGAGACCCCTATGAAAGAAACTGGAAGAAGGAAGTTTATAGGGAGTACAATTAGGAGGGAGTGGGGTTATGGAAGCCAGCAGAAGAGAGATTTAAAGAAAGAAAGGAGGGGTGAATAGTGCCAAATCCTGCCAGTTAAAAAAAAAGTAAAAATAAGAACTGAAATGTGTCCTAAGATTTAGGAGCTAAGAGATCTTGTGTAAACCTTATCATTTACAGTGTTAGTGCTAAAAATAGATAAAGGAGTAAGGGTCATGCATGTTGAACTAGTCCATACTCTAGAATTTTGTGAGATGGAGAGATGTGTAAGATGCTATGACCGTTTTCAGAGAACTTACTTTAGAAATGGAGGAAAATATACAAATAACTCCAATACAAGATGTACTTCAGTGAATGCTGTATGAAACTACAAATGAAGTGTAATTCGACTATGAGGGAGGGGGAGCTTGTTGCATGCTGAGAGTATCGTGAGAGGCTTGATTTTGAGGATGTATTTAAATTGGGCTTTGCAGGATAGGCAGAGTTTCAGGAGGCAGGGAATGGTACAAGTGAAGGTACTGAGGTGGAGAGGTGCAGGATGGGTAGGGGGAGGTTGTGAAGTTTGACCTCTGTGTGATATGTCTAATGGCAAATATTGAGGGTACTACAGGAAAAGGAGGCAGAAAAAGAGGGATATTTATATGGCTGTTGACCATTTAATGTATACTCGGTAGGCATTGGAAAGCCAATGAAAGTTAAATCAGGACTTGACCAGCACTGTGCTTAGTAAGATTGCTGGGGACAGATGCATGGAGGACTGATTGGATGAATGACAAAACGGAAAGAAATATACCATATCAGGAGGCTGCCAAAGTAGGCAAGGGACTACCATAGCCCAGGAACCAAGAGCTTTAATTGGGGAGTAGCTGAGGAGGTGGCTCAGAGGAGAACTAAAGGGGTTCTGCAAGTGACAAGAAGTAGTATTGAGATGCTGGAATCTGGTCAAGGTGGGTGTGGAAAAGACACAAGAGTTTACAGAGCTTGGTTCAAGGAATGGTGATACTATTAGTCACCATAAGAAATGGAGAAGAAAATTATGGGTAGTTTTGGTTGGGAGGAGCTTTAGTTCTGGACAAATTGAGTAATTTTAGGAGATTAGAAAATTTTGGTTCTCATCTTTCTAGTCTTTAACATAGTAGCTACAATCCATTGGGTGTTTATATGCTATCAACTGTGTGGAGGGCTTTGAGAATGGGCTCTCACCTAGTTCTCAGGACTACCTGTGATAATATTTTTTCTGTTTCACATGTAGGGATGTGGAGACTTAGAGAATCTGTTATGTGACAGATGTCCTACAGGGCTAGGTTTCAAGGTCATGTTTCTCTGTCTCCACACCCAGGCTCTGAACTATTACATAAGACTCTACTTGTGCATATGTCTCCTTCCCTTAATCTACTAACTTAATTCCTGGTGACCAGGAATCACGTCTTGCACTGCTTGATAGCTCTCAGACTGCTAAGGACAAATTGCTCAGTTTAAGTATTCAGTTAGTATCTGTTGAATGAGTGAATGCTGAAGTCCACTTAATGGTCCCCAAAGGGCTTGAAGAAGTGTGAACTCCCATATTTACCAAATAAATATGTGCTTGGACTTAAGAAAATACAGCTGGTTAACTCGGTTGATTTGAGCATGATACTAATGAGGCCAAGGTCATAGGTTTAATTCCCTCGTGGGCTAGTTCACTTTGCAGTATTTTCATGCTCTCAATCTTAGACTTTCTAGCAAATACGAGTACATACACATGGGTCTAAGGGAACCAGCAAAAGAAAGGAGAAAGAATGAATCAGTGCAAATCCATCACCACTTTTAGAAAAACACCTTGAATAATATTACCTATTTATGGCTGGTCACCAGTGTCATTTATGTTTACATATGAAGAATTGCTCATAATTATTATGTGCTCTGCTTGAATTCGTTATACTGAAGTCCAAATTAGTACATGTGCCTTAAATATAAGAGAATTTAAACAAAACACTATTAAAATTATTTGCCAAAGAATTTATAGCAGAAAGAAACCACTCTTGGGTCACTTAAAAATTAATTTGGTTTATACGTAAGAACACCTTTACTAAGTTAAGTGATATATTCCTGAATAGTTTCCTAGTCATTGTGATACAAGAAATTTGCTTTTGGAATAAAAGAGGAAAGAAAGAGAACTTTAGGGACTGATGTATTATGGTGGAAAGGTTATGACGGCTGTTCAGGGCAGATATTCCTTGAATATGTGACTTACTGTCTGTGTGATTTTGGTCAACTTACTTCGTCTCTCTGAGCCTCAATTTTTTGCCTGTCAGATAATCCTATGGACCCTTCATGGTTGTTCTGTTTGTATCTAAATATGTCTGAAATGATATATGTAAAGCATGTTGCATACAGGTGATCTTAAAAAATATTGTTCCCTTTTCTCTTTATTTCTCAAAACTCCTCAGAGTTTCTCTGAATTGTAAGTGGTATGAATAATTATATTGTTGTAAATAAAATGGCAGCATTTAAAAAAATCTGCATTATCATATTAGCATCAAGTATATCTTTTAAGAAGTTGATAAATTTTTTCGAGAAATTTTTATTTTAGTTGGTTTATGTTCTCTGTGTGAAGTATTTGTTTTAGAAATAAGGAAGTACAACTTCATGTAATGGTTTTGCCTTTTGTTTGGCAAAGGTGTATTTTATTTTTTTCTGAAGTAGTATAAATGGAATTGCAATTAAATTGGTAGATCCTTTGAGGAACAATAACTCTTCTCAAAAGGGACTGTGAAATACAGAAGTTTTCATGCCATTATCTGCTGAAGAAGATCATATCGTAACCCATGATACAGTGGAGAGTTTAGTTTATTCCCTATCTGTAAAGAACAGACTGAAGGATCAGGCATTATGTTTGCTGGGGTCAACTGCCCTCTTTATAGCACCAGTATCATTCTCCCCAAAAAACAGGCAAAGGGACATCTTTGTAAAATTAGATTGGTCTCAAACACCGAAGGAAAACATAGTGATTAATGTAAGACTCAATTCTTCCTAAATAAGGTATTTGGAAACATTCATAGAAAGGAAGGAATCGGCCCACATCTACCTTTGGGTACCAGTCTCTCTAAGGTTTCTAATATGCTTCCATTCTGTAGCACAGAACACTCACTGTACTGAGCCCTTAGGCTCTAAGTGGTATCTATTAATCTCTGTTACTCACATTCTCGTTTTTCTGACTGATGTTGTACTTGTCTAAGGAAATTTACCAGAAGAAAGAATAAAAGTGTAGTATGTGGTGGGAGGGGAGGGATGAGGACAAATATATGAAATAGATGGAAGAATCAGAAAAAAAATCAAAGTGGAAGCATTAAGATGAAGAATTTATGGAGTACAATTTGTCATGAGTTGTATTGACCAATAAAGAAAATGAGAAGTTTGTGGATTAATATTTTAAACTCATAGCCTGAATTAGAATCCAGCAAATCAATGCCAGGAACCAGCAAATGTACTTAGCAATTAGCAGGAGGGGGAAAAAGTGAGCTAGTTAATCAGCTTTGGAACCTGCCATGGTTCAATTTTGCATTCTGATTAAACAGTTTCAATCTTGTTGTCATTTACTTTTAAAGTGCTGGTACGAGGAGTTTGCTGTAAATAGCAGTACTAATTGCGCAAACTTGAGCCAAACACAGATACTGCACGCTGTGTGTATTTGTCCTTCGTTGTGTAGTTCTGCCAATGGACCTGCTGCTGCTGCTCCTACCCTTTCCTTTCTTGGGCACAGCACACCCAAGAAACGTTCTCTGGTGTGTACGTAGGTGTGAATGTGTGAGTGAGTGTGTGTGTGTGTGTATAGTATGTGTGTATGTACTCTTATAAGTGAATAATAGCACAGACATTGAAAACAATTTCCTTTCATTTATTTCTAGGTCTTCAACTCTTTTTTCCTAAATGTGAAAATCTACTGTGCTAGCCTAATGAGCCACTACATCCTGGTATTACTTTCATTCTTTTATAGATGGCTTTCGTTTCTCTTCAGTTTCATTATTTTCACTAAAAGGGTTAGCCATTGCATTGCTGTACACTCCCACCTCTCTCAAGCTTCTGCTTGTCACTGAATCACTGAGTTATAACTGAGAGAACCCTTTATGCTAACTCGATGGAATTGCTGATAATTGGGGACTGGTATGTCAGTCTCAGGTTGGGGCAAGACCGAAACCTGGGCTGAAACTGAAAAAGGCATAATCATCTAAATCTAACTGCATGTATACTTCCAGGAAATTCTTGGAATGTGAATTTGGTAAGTTATGACAAGAATTGTAAAGAAATGGTTTACACACATCACATACCAACTGGCAAGAGATGAAGTAGCATTCTTTTCCTTTTTTAAATTGAGCTTACTAAAAGTATTTTCATAATGTGGACTAATTGCAGCCCACTGAAGATGAACAAACACATGGGTGAATTAACACCAAACCTCGTTTTGACTATTGACAAGGAAGGTGCCCCTTTTCCTGCTCCATCAGGGTAAAGGTTAAATTTACAAAACAAATGCATTAATTACCATTTATACCAAAAGTACTTTATTTTATTATGGTGTGCAGCATTCATCACCTAGACAACCAGCTCCTTGGGAAGGCCATGCCAATAAAAGAAAGTCTAGATAAAGCTCAGAAGTCAATATTGAGAGTACAGCATCCAAATCAAATTAAAGAAACACTGCTGAGGTTGCCAAACATTTGACTTGGCTATTGTGTAGGTCTCAGACACCAGGGAACATGACATCGCAGAGATTTCTTTTTGATATACATATGTATCTGCCTTAAATGAACTGTCTGTGTAGTGTTTACTGGGTCCAGAATAGAGTTCTTTCTGATTGTTAATAAGTTCAAATCTTTGACACTACCTTCATCATTTAATTGTTTTGTTTCCCCTTAGTGTACCCTGGGATCATAGAGGAGACTCCTAACAAACACGTCTGGGCACAAAGGAAACACTGGGCTCATGAAGAATAGCTCTTGCTATTCTGCTCCCTGGTTGCCCTTCCTGAGCAGCCTACACACCTGCAACCTCAGCTGGGAGAAAGGAACATAGCTTTTCCCAGTTCATTTGTTACTAACTAGCAGTGAAGCCGAAGCCTGGGCAGTGTGATAATCTAAGGCACATGTTTAGGCAAATGAAATATAGTCTTACAACGGTTTTCTTATTTAACTGGGACAGTTAGGTAATCCTTTTTCATATTCCCGTCCTCACTCTAAATAAAAATTATCTGAGAGAATCACAAGTAGTGGGAAGGGAAATCAGGGCTGAAAATTTAATTCTCCCATCCAAACCTCACATATAATTTGAACATGAGTCATTGGACATGGAAGGGACGGTGGCATCTGTTACGTCAGACACATCATCATTTATCAGGGGTTTTCTGGCTTATGTTTTTAGTTGCATTCGAGATGCTATTATTTTGAAAAATTTAGAGCTGCCAATGAGAAGGGCAGGTTTTTTTGAAAAACAGTTATTTTGGGGTAGGCTGTGTTTTGTGACTCTGAAATCAGTAATTGAAAAATAAGAACGTTTTTTCCCCGTAGCCATTCCTATATGTGATCAATATGTGCAGTTTTATCAGGAATATCATGTCTTCACATGAAAGATCTCCACAAAGACAAACATTCAGGAGAGCATCTCGGTTTCTCTTCATCTTATAGAGCTAGTTTCATGTTGGTGTTCTTAAATGTGCAAGCCCAGACTGTGTATAATTGAATGAATTAATAGCTTATACTTTTAAAAAGTCAAAGCACTTAATTTTACTCCTTTTTATTTTTTATTTTAAAGATTATCAATAATATTTTCTAAATTACCTACTACATTTAAATAATCCTCATTTAACATCCTCATTCAGAAGCAATTCTTTCATTGCTATCCATTAGCTTTTTATATATATCTTTTAGTCATCAAAACATACGATATACAGAAAGTAGTTAAAGTCTTTTCTCCATGCTCAGGTCCTACTGCCTCAGTAGTATTTTCCACAGAGGGACACCCACCCTCTGCTCATTTATCCATTAATTTCTCTGTCCTATGGCTCTTTCCTTATTCTTCCTTTGTAAAATTATTTTGGCCATCTGCAGTGGTTCCTTACTTGACCAAGAAGTCCAGAGTGAAGGTAAGTAGTGGGTGGAGGGCACTGGATGGTCATGGAGCCTTACTAAATCTTTACCATGGTGGAGTGACCATTGCCCAGAGTCTTGTGGGATGAGAACTCTGGTTTCAGCTTCCAAAATTGACTTAGCAAACCTTACCCCCATGGAAAATGTCACCAGAAAGTGATGCTTATTAGCTTGATTAAGTCAAACTGCAGTGAGATATGGAAGAAGATGGGGTGCTGGATACTCTTTTCTTCCGGTCAATGTGTTCTCTCTTTAAGGCAAAGTGTGAGGAAGCCAAACTACCATCAGCAGGTTGCATAGTGAGCCTGGGGCAGGAAAATGAGATGCAGGTTTTGTAATTGATCTTCACAATGGGAATGTATATTCTTGGTCTGGGGAAAGCATGTGTTCACGGGTCAGTGTTCCTTCTTCCTATGGGTAGTGCTTGGAGCTTGGATGAGCACAGCCACTATATGTCTCTGTGGCTCTTTTTCATCTCTGCTTCATTAGCTGATTCCCATCATAACATGTCCCACTTTATGCCCCCCTTACACCTAGTACATATCCCTACACCTTAACTGTTTCTTATGAATGGTCTTTCAGTACAGTCATATCTTCACACACATGGGAATCGTTCTATCTTCTGAGTTATTAGAAGCAGATTCTATAAAGGGTAACTAATTTAACTTATAGAAATCTCATTTGTGATCTTATTTCCATGATTTCCAAGAGAAATAATGATTGTCATAGGTTCCTCCTTCCCTTATTTGTGCTATCCCTCATGTGATGTTGTCATGTAGTCAGAGGAGCATAGATTTTGCAGTCACAAATTTTCAGAGACAGATTTCCTTTCTGCCTCAGGCTAACTATGAGATCTCGGGTAAGTTATTTATACTCCTGAGCTTCAGTTTTTTCATTAGTAAAATGGATTATAATAATAACTACCTTTTAATGACTTTAGCAATGTGGCTAATTTCCACGTTCTTCTGTCTAGTCCCTATCGTTCTTCTGAGGTCCAGGACTCTGTTACCAATTGCTTACTAGGAAACCCTACCTGGATGTCTTACTAGCAACACTACATATATCACTGGATGTCTTCAGAATATTCTGAAGGTGAATCTTCTCTCTCTTCAACTTGCTTCTTTTTCTGTATAATGGGATGGTAATAGGTGCTGAGTGGAACTTATTTCAAAATTGTGATTAAAGTTCAAAGCTGGAAACAGGAGATTCTAAGTAGTCCTCATTCTAAATGCAAAGAGCATACTATTGTAGGAGTCAGGCACTTTCCCTCAGGGCTTGACGAATGGTTTCAGCTGAATCTGTTGTGTGCCCAGCCCTCTCCAACTCCCCAGCCTTTCACCTGCCTACATCTCTCTCCAACCTCTTTCTCCATCTTTGTCCTAGAAGCAAAAGAATAGTGTAAAATTTGGTCTGGAGCCATAAAGTAAGGAGACTTCTGCCTCCACTGTCCCTCCTCCCCACCCTAAGACCAGAGGAGAAGCACAGGAGATGAGGGGTGGGAGACGTGTGTGAAACAGACGTTGAAACAAACACCCTAACCTCCACCCCAAGCTTCTGGAGCTGCAGGTCTAAGATGGCATGGAGAGAAAGAGGTGTTCAAAAGAGAGCTCTAAATCCATCTGATATTGAGGTGTCTAAATTACCAGGACTGAATTTAAAGAAGTAGAATAGAAAGTGTTGGGGAAAAAAATCAGATACCGATTATTGGAGAGAATATGAAGCAGCAGTCTTTCTAATATCTTGCTAGAGGGAAGTGAATTGATAAACTGATTTGGAATTATCTCATGATGTTGAAGATATGCACACCCTATGACCCAGTAATTCTATTCCTATATATTTATCCAAGATAAACTCATGAATATGTGCACCAGGACACAGGTACAAAAATGTTTGTAGCAGCACTGTTTGTAGTAGCAAAAACAAACAAACAAAACTCTGGATTACAAAAATGTTTATGGCAAAAAAAGGGTAAATGAATGGCAGTTGTTCACACAAGAGAATATTATATGGCAGTGAAAATGAATTAATTATAGCTATATCCAAAAATGGTCATGAATAGTAATAATATAATGTTGAGTAAAAAAAAAAAAAAAAAAGCCAGACCTAGAAGATTGTGTATAGCTTGATTACTAAACTAGCGTTTGCAATACATTATTTTTTTAATCAGAGGAATGATAGACATAATTTGGGATAATAGTCATATCAGATAAGAGGAGGCAAGAGGTAGAATGGGGAGGTGAACATAGATGTAAGTTTTGTCACTTTTAATTCTCCAATTGGGTGGTTGATTTACGGGTATTGATTACATTATTAATAAATGCATAACAGGGACTTCCCTGGTGGCACAGTGGTTGGGAGTCTTCCTGCCAATGCAGGGGACATGGGTTCGGGCCCTGGTCCGGGAGGATCCCACGTGCCGCAGAGCAGCTGGGCCTGTGTGCCACAACTACTGAGCCTGTGCTCTAGAGCCTGCACACCACAACTGCTGGGGCCACTGCGCCTGGAGCCCGTGCTCCGCAGCAGGAGCAGCCACTGCAGTGGGGGGCCCGCACACGTGGCGAGGAGTGGCCCCCACTCTCTGCAGCTGGAGAAAGCCCTCGCACAGCAACGGGGACCCAGCGCAACCAGGAATGAATAAATACATTTATTTAAAAAATGCATAACAAATAAATAGAGGGCCATGAATGATGATAGTATTTAATGAAACAAGTATTATGCTTTTTCCAATGTTGTACTCCTGAAATCCATTAAAAAATAAATAATAAGAAAAGTTATGAAGTCGGGTGGGGATAAATTCAGTGAGAATGAAAGGTGAGTGACAGACCATAGCTGAAGGCAGTTTTTGGAAAAAATTAAGTTGTTGTAAGTTTATTCCCCAACAAATTGAGACTTCTCAATAAAATATTTTCAAATGCATGAAACCACCATTCTTCCAATTGCCTGGGTTTTAATCTGAGTCATCTTCTTTGTTACCATTATCCAGTCTAGTATTTTTTTTTTTTTTTTTTTGTTGGTACGTGGGCCTCTCACTGCTGTGGCCTCTCCCGTTGCGGAGCACAGGCTCCGGACGCACAGGCTCAGCGGCCATGGCTCACGGGCCCAGCCGCTCTGCAGCATGTGCGATCTTCCCGGACCGGGGCACGAACCCGTGTGCCCTGCATCGGCAGGCGGACTCTCAACCACTGCGCCACCAGGGAAGCCCCAGTCTAGTGTTTTTTTAAACCACAGGTCATGACCCAACAGATTATGAAATCAGTTTAGTGGTTTATTCTCAGCTTTTAAATAAAGAAAAGAAAGAGAATAAAAAATAGAAAATATTAGTGTGCATTAAACGTAGTAAGGGATGTGTTTCTGTGAAAACTTTGTCTCATTTATGCATGTGTATATGTGTTGAATTACGATATAATTAGAGGGTGCATTAAAAAAGTTAGTGGTGGCCAAGTTCTATAGGTCCATTTGTAACAAACATGTTCTCTCCTTCATTCTCACTGTCTCCACCTTTGGGCAGGTCCTCCACTACCTCACCTGGATATAATGGCCTTCTAACTGATATCTTAATTCTAAGCTATCCTCTCTTCAATATGCCATAACCTCTGGGAGAATCTAGCTAAAACGCAGTTTTGATCATCACATCCTTGCTCAAAATCTTTCAGTTATTTCCTTTCAGTATTTGCTGAAGTCAATACAGAGCACTCCACCCTGTTAAAAACCCTCTGAAGTGTAGTCCAAACACACTCTGTAGACTTACCCACTGATACTCTTCTTACTGAAGCCTCTCTAGATAACTTCAATTGCACAATATTCTTGTAGTATTTTTACTCTTTAACAGTAATAATTTAAATACATGTTTTATTCTACTATTGTATTCGAGTTCCTTGACATCAGTACCTAGAACAGTGCTTTGTACACAGTAGTTGTCCAATAAATATTTGTTCATGTGAGAAATAGAACTTGTAATACAGTCTTAGATTTCTATTTATTTCTTTATCTAATTTATTTTTAATACAAGAATGTCCATAGCAACTTTATTTATAATAACCAAAAACAAACCAGATATCTACCAATAGGAGAATGTACAAACATACTGTGGTATATCCATACAATGATTGCTTCTCAATGGCAAAGCAGAATAAACAACTGATACGCGCAACCACATGGATGTATCTCAAAAACATTACGGTGAACAAAAGAAGCCAGACACAGAGAGTGCCTTCTCTGATGATTCTGTTTTTATGAATTTTTTGAACAAGCGAAACTAATCTCTCGAGGAAAAGAAATCATATCGGTGGTTGCTTCTAGTGAGGTGAGACAAGGGTTTACTGGGAAGGAACATAGGGGAAATCTAGGGTCATATAAATGCCTTATTGATAAAGTCCAGGTCACATAGTTGGATACATGTGTCAAAACTCATTGAAAGGACGGCAAAGCTATGTAAATAGTAAAAAGATCAGTGGTTGCCAGGGGTTGGGGAGGGAGGAGGGATAAATAGGTGGACCACACAGGATTTTTAGGGCAATGAAAATACTCTGTGTAATACCATAATGATAGATACACGTGATTATACATTTGTCTAAACCTACAGAATATAGAACACCAAGAATAAATCCTAATGTAAACTGTGGACTTTGGGTGATTATGTGTCAATGTAGGCTCAGTTGTGATGAATGTACCACTCTGGTGGGGAAGGTTGATAATGGTGGAGGCTATGCATGTGTGGGGGTAGCGGTTGTGGTAGATGAGAACTCCCTGCACCTACCTCTCCATTTTGCTGTGAACCTAAACCTGCTCTAAAAAGATAAAATCTTTAACAACAACAACAAATAGCCTCATTGAATGGTACATTTAAGATTTGGACATTTGGTTTATATTAAATTTTCTTTAAAAACGTTATAAACAAATATTCAATTATAATTGATGGTGTACATGCTGAAACACTTAGGGAAAAGAGTATTCATGTCTGTCATTTACTTTGAAAGGCATCAGAAAATAAGATGGATTGATGGGTGAGTAGAGAGATACATGGATGGATAGATAACAGATGAAGTAAGTATAATAAAATGTTAATGGTAGAATCTAGTTGGTATAGGTGGCTACCATAAACATTTTCAAGTATTCTGTAGTTTGAAACTTTTTATAATGAAATCTCTAGTGGGGGAGGAAACAGGTAGAAGAATTTTAAATGCCTCTGGTTTATTTCCTTATTAGTAGTGGATTTCTCTCTTTCTATGATGTGCCTGCCTTTGTGGTGCCAGGGAAGATGGGAGGATGGGATATAAGAAGTATATTCAGAAAAGTGGAGGTGGGGATAAGGTGGGGAATGTTGAGTGGGGAGGGCTGGGGAGTCAGATGGCAAGAGTGTTGGGGAGTGTATCAGTCGGGGTTCAAGCAGAGAAGCAGAACCAGTAGAAAATATTATATAAGGAGGTTTATTGCAAGGTATTGATCTAATGAAATTTTAGGGGCTGATTAGGCAAATCCTAAATCAGTAGGGCTGACTGTCAGGAAAGGCAGGCTGGAAATTCTCAGGCAGGAGCTGATGCTGCAGTTCCTGGGCAGAATTTCTATTTCTGTCTCAGAGTTCTTAATGGTCTAAAATTTGAGTTATTTAATTAATGAGAACAGTGGGAAATCTTTAAATGAATTTACCCAGTTATAAATTCTCAAATTTGCTCTTTATACAATTATATTAAATGACTTGAATGCAATTGTCATCTAACTTTCCCAATTATTGATAATTTACAGTGCACATAGCAAAAGTTATTAAAAATGAGAAAAACTTTTAAAAAAGTTATAGTGGATGTTGTGTTTACATAGGTAAAATAAAGTACAGAACTGGCCAGGCTATAGAGAGGAGTTTTGTAATAGTTGGAATCAGAATGAAGAAACTAGAAAATTCCTCACTCTTGTGGAGACTAGTTTTCTGAATATGCTTAGCTATTTGGTTATGTAAAGTCCCAGTAAAATATCCTGACTAATATATGTGAAAGGCAAATATACATGAGTTTTAAAGTAAAAAACCTCTTTGTACCATGCTTCTTTTGTACTCTATTAGAGATATTCTAGATTTGGATTTTCTAGAAATGGAATCAGCATCTCTCCAAGCTAAAGAAATAGGAGCGTGCTCATAAATTTAAAGGATCAGGCAGATGTTCAATGAATATTCTGTTCTCTAAATACCTCTTTTTTAAAGTGTCATTTATATTATTTTTCTCTCCACAATTTGACTAAGAAAAGTCTTTAAATGATAAACTTCATTAAACATAGGGTTCTGAGATGCCCCAAGTTTACTTACCACTCATACTGTCTAGTTTCATTGCTAGAGTTTGTTTTCCCCTTTCCTTAACAAGACAAAGGATGCAAAATATTTCCCATATGAGACTGTGTCAATAGTCCAGGAAGTGAAAAATAACTTAGAATTTTACTTGCCACACCCAAAGATTGTTTATTTACTAATTTTTCCATCCATTTCAGGATGAACTTTTAAGGTGTACATAACAGAACTGGGTGCTCTGAACCTGACCTCTTGCATTTCCTCCAGGGGAGAGCTGTAAAAGAATGACATGATCTACTAGACCTCAGATATTTATGTTCTAACACATATATAATTTTAACTTGTGGCACATAATGGCTCTGTAAGGATGTTTATCTTTTGGACCTTTGATGATGCGAACTTTATTGTGATATTTCATAAAGTCGCTGCTTTCTCGTTTCAAGGGATAGCTCCTCATTCTCATGTGCCAGAATTTGATGAAAGTTAATAATTTCTGTGTATTCATCAGGTTCACATAATTATACAACTTCAATAAATAATTAACAAAAAATAAGGTACAGAACTAAGACAAAATTACAGAAAAATGCAAGTACTAAAATATTTTAGGTGAACTAGCATTTGCATTGATGCACTTGTTTCTTTTTAACTTACGCTGATTGACTATTTATTTGAACATCACTTTTTTTCATTTTGCCTAAGTAGGAAAATATCTAAGATTTTTCATTGTAAAGTTATTACTAATAACCCCAACATTCTTTTCTTAACAAACAGTAACAGAAGAATAGTGAAATAATATAAAATAAAGACAGAGAATCTGGAAACCCATGTTAGTTCATGGTTTGGACTTTTCCAATCAAGTTACTAAGTGATTAAATAAATACTGAGTAGGAAATTTGAGCTAGATCTTGCACTCCTTATTCAAACTCAGTGGTTGTGACTAAAAGCAGTAAAATGCCCAAAATTCAGCCAAGGAAAGAAGATTCTGGAAAAACAAGGTCCTTTAAAAAAATCTCTGATTAGGTTTATCAATTACAAAATCACCAAGAATTGGCTGTATTTAAATCCTATCAATCGTGAGCTTAAAAATAATTAACTATGTAGTCTACTTGTTTTTATAAATAATTTTCAGTTCTGTTAAGTAAGATTTTGCAGTTTATGTGGTAGCATTTCAAGGGTTTTTTATTTTGGTTTATATGAAAATTTTCCAAATGGTTTCTGGGCACCAGGGTTTTCAATTAGATAAGAAATTACTTAGCTACCCAGTCTTCCTTTTGTCTTTTGAAGAAAAATAAACATTATCGAAAGGCCTTTGGTAGGTATTTTTATACAGACATCAAAATTTTTTCCAATTCTATGTTATAGGCCAGCTATAAGTCAAGCTATTTCAGCTAATGAAATTTGCTTTGATCAGAGGAGGCCAATCATCCTTCAAAGCATAGTATTTTGAAATGCAAGCAAGTGCCTAATAAATTGAGGGTGCTGCAGTAGCAGCAGATCAAAATAGAGGTTGATGTTTCATTAGATCACATTAATACCTGACAAAAGGGATGACTGCAAATCAATGGGGAAGCCTGCTCCTATGTGGGTCAGTGTAAGGGGAAGGCAGACTTTCTCCTTCCTCTCCTTGCCCACCTCTCTCCCACCTTTCCTCTGTCTCTTTCTTTTTTTCTCCATTCCTTCGTCTGTTTCCCACTTTTGCCAAAGTATTTTAGACTACAGAAGTAGTGACTTAAGGCCAAGTAGTCTTTATTTTATATAGATATTTAGAGTGCTACATATTTCAGTGGGTGATAGGACAATAGTTGGTAGAGAGAACACTTTAAAAATAAATATTGGGACTTCCCTGGTAGCACAGTGGTTAAGAATCCACCTGCCAATTCAGGGGACACAGGTTCAATCCCTGGTCTGGGAGGATCCCACATGCCGCGGAGCAACTAAGCCCGTGCACCACAGCTGCTGAGCCCACGTGCCACAACTACTGAGGCCTGCGCGCCTAGAGCCCATGCTCAGCAACAAGAGAAGCCACCACAATGAGAAGCCCGCACACTGCAATGAAGAGTAGTCCCCCTTCGCCGCAACTAGAGAAAGCCTGTGCACAGCCAAAAAAAAAAAAAGAAATATTATCATAATTTTCATAACTACGTAAAATCTTTTATACCCCCCCGAAATATATATGTATCTATTCTCTCCTGAGGAAAGAGGCTTTAAATAAATGTTTTCAGAAGATGCAGATTCCTTGTGGAAAATTTCAAATATGACTTTAATAACAAATGACATATCTTCTCATTCAAAGAAGGGTCAGATGACCTCGGCAAGCAAGATTGGAGAATTTCTTATACTTCTTTGACACCAGCTGGGTGTCCCAGAATTCAATTCAATTCTGACACTAACTACGAGGAGTTATTAGCACAGTCCCACGAGAGTGCCCTCACTTCAGACACCAGCTATAAATGGAGTCCCCAGGCTACCTACACTTCTGCCTGGTCAACTACAAATTCAGAGGTTCCTATGACTGCTCCTCAGGTTCAGTAATATGCTAGAACTACTCATAGGATTCAGGAAAGTTCTATACTTACAATTACAGTTTTATTTTCAAAGATACAACTTAGGAACAGTCAAATGGAAGAGATATACAGAGCTAGGTATCGAGATGGGTGGTCCAGAACTTCTGCATCCCTCTGGGCATGTCACCCTCCCAGTACCTCAATGTGTTCATCAACCAGGAAGCATCTCAAATCTCATTGTTCAAGAGTTTTTATTAAAGGATCATTGTGTAAATGTGATTGATTAAATCATTGACCATGGTGATTGAACTCAATCTCCAGCCATTGTCTTTTTCCCAGGGGTTGAGGGGTGGGGCTGAAAGTTCCAACCCTCTAATCATGTACATGGACTTTCTGGTGAGCAGCTCTCATTCTGAAGCTATCTAAGGGCCCACTATGAGTCACCTCCTTGCCAGCTCAGGTATAGTAGAAAGGGGTTGGCTATGAAAAACAAGACACTCCTATCACTCAGGAAATTCCAAGGGTTTTAGGAGTTCTGTGCTAGAAACCAGGCACAAAGACCAAATTATATATTTTTTATTATACCACAGACATACATCCTGTTTGTAGAGTCCTGGTGCTGTTTCCTCTCTTAGATTTTAAGGCCTAATCCCTTAGCTGGCGCCACTTGAGATCAGCTTCATGTATTTATAAGAGGTGAGGTTAAGTTGGCCTGAGACTTAAGGCCACGGTGGGAGGGGGTGATGGGGAGGCGCTGGGGTGAGTGGTGGTAGTGGGAGGGCTGTTGATACCAGTACCTGCCTCACAGAGTTGTTCTGAGTGTTGAGTTATACATGTGAATTGCTCAGAACAGTGCCTGGCAGATGATGGCTATATAAGTGTTGGCTATTATTATCTTTTTTGTTATTATTATCACTACTCTCTTTATTTTGCACATGAGAACACTGAAGCTCAAGAGGTAAAGTGAGTTGTGCAAAGCCCCAGTGGCTCTTACATACCTGAAGCCCAGGTATAAGCCACACTTCCTGGATAAGAATTGGAAGTGACACTTTTAAGAGCTGGATTTCATGTGAGGGTCTCATTTAGCCCATGGTTTAAGCAGTTACAGAAACTCACATTGTATAACACTTATATACCATACCACATGCAGAGAGCTATTCATGATGGGGTTTTATGGCTGCTCTTGGCGTGTACGAGGCATTGAAGCAGTGTAATCACCACGTTTGGAACTCTGTAGTGGAACAAGAATTTTCCTGTATTGCCTATTAGAATCTCATACTAAAAGCCAGTAACTTGGACTGTGGTGTAAATGAGTCTGTGATGATAGTAATTTAATGGGAAAGTTATACTGGAAGCTAAGTTCCCTTTCAGCTGCCTTAAATTTTACCTTTATTGTCTCATTGCCTTTTGCATCTGAGCTTGGCAGTTAATGGTCTCTGTAATAAATTCAAAGAAGAGAGTTTAAAACAGTGGGGGCTGAATTTTCCTTTTTTGGTGGCTACATAAAACCTTCATAACTATTATTACTTAGGTTCTGCCCTAGCAGTTTTCATCAACTTGATCCTTTTATCTTTCTGGCCATATAATTAATAATTTACTAATTAAAATTTGGATTGGGTGCCAGTAGCAGATCGCAGTTTACGCTTAAGAATTTGAGGTCTCTTAGATGTTTCCTCTTTTGTTGCTACTTCCCCTTACCAACTTCTAAAACTACCAACTTACCAACTTCTAAAACTACAAAAAATACAAACTCCAGTAAGAGTAGGACTTATATCTGCAACCTCTTATTTTGTGATTCTTGAACTTAACTTCAAGCTCATAAAAAAACACTGAAAAGTGGGAGCTGCCTTGGAAAACATTTTTGCCTGAATAAGAATGCTTTAAAACTATAGCTCTACTTAAGAGGAATTGATAAAGAGGTCTTCATTATTAGTGTGCTAAATATCGCAGCTGTGTTCAGCCCATAAACCTTTACCACTTGCCTCAATCCTTTGCCTGATTTCTTTAATGCACAGCAATACGTGGAGTTGGAGCGAGAGAGATGATGCAGCCAGTCTCCTTTTGGCTGCTTTGATTCTGTCTCCTGACCTTCCGAATGGATATGAATAGCTCTAATGCCCCTCCCACTTTCTGTTCTCTTTCCTCTCTCTTTATCCTTTCCCTGTCAGTAAGGGATATGTGGGCAGATATCCTGGTTTCTTTTTTATCTTCACCTCAAATATTGAGAAAATGTAGTCTCAATTAAAGAAAAAGCTATAGATCAATCACACAGACTAGCAATCTTAAAAACACGGCTTACTGAAAATAAGGACCATTGTAGCCTTTTTCTCAGATTACCTTTAGCTAACTGACTCTGTCCCTGGAAAAATCACCACAGTGTTTTGTCTTTATTGGATGTCTATTTGTAAATAATTTGCCAAAAAGTTATCTTGCATACATGAAATAATGTGCTCAAATGTTTGGAATTCATTGGGACAAAGATGCACTCTAAATCAAATTAATCACTACTACCACAGGTAACATAATTTTCAAACTGAAAGCTGGTCTTTCATTCAGGCATTACACTTCCACCACCTCGAAAGACCATTGGTGAGCAGCCATAACAGGCAAGATCCTGAAGGGTTGCTGTGGGTGGAATGAGGAATATAAAGCATGATCTCTGCTCTGAAAAGACCTAGCTGGGAAGACAAGGAAACCTTTAATCATAACACAGAATTAATGTGAGGATGCCAAAAATGTTCTGAGTAGGGATGTGATTTACCGGTATGAGGAGACTTTTTCAGGGGAGAAAAGGCAAAAGATGTTAAGCAGAAGGTATTGGAGAGACCACAAGTTTCAAAAGCTACAATTTTCCTGTATCAGCCAAGGTGCATGGTTGCAGGCTCCTCTGTCCATCATGAGGAGGAGGAAGTTCACTGGACTGATATATATGTTGAAATGGCTAGATATAAAATTTAAGTTGTGTTTTTGTGATGCTACTCTGTGTGATTGATCCATGGCTTTTTTTTTCTTTAATTAGGACTATTAGTTTATCAAAATTTGAGAGGCACACATGCCAACACAGGAGTAAAGGGCCAGGCTTGGAAGAGGAAGAAGCATGGGAATTTGGAGGCCTGGGTTGGAAAGACCATGGTGTATTAATCAGGGTTTTCCAGAGAATTTTATATATCTATCTATATCTATCTATATCTATATAGATATAGATAGATATAAAATAAGTCGAGAGATTTATTTTAGGGGATTGACTCACATAACTATGGAGGCTGGCAAGTCCAAAATCTGCAGGGTAGGCCAACAGGCTTAGGAAAATACTGATGTTGCAACTTGAGTCCAAAGGTGGTCTCCTGGCAGAATTCCCTTTTTCTCAATGGGAGGTCAGTAGGCCTTCCACTGATTAGGTGAGGCACACCCACATTATGGAGAATAATGTGCTTTATTCAGAGTCTATTAATTTAAATATTAATCTCATCTAAAAAATACCTTCACAGAAACAAATAGAATAATGTTTGACCCAGTATCTGCCTACCATAGCCTTGCTAAGTTGACATATAAAATTAACCATCACAAATGGCAAAATCCTCTTTGCAGATGTGGCCTGGTTAGCCTGCCATGGGTGAGATCTGTGAGGAATCTGTCAGTCAAGGATCAAAGTCCTGATTGGCCACATATCAGTCATATGCCCACCTTCCCGCTACAGCAGCATGAGGAGAGGGAGGCTCTTGACCACTGGTTTCCATTGTGGGAGCTGGCTGTTCCTTCATCAAGAGGTTTCACTTAAACGGAGACCAAGTTGCTCAGGGGAAGGGAGGTGATATTCTGGACAGCTGAAGAACAAACACCTACTCTGTTTCTTTGCTGTGTGACCTAGTGTTCCAAAAGTTTTTGTATGTAATCTATTTTTCCCTTGAATCCTCAAAAGCCATGTATCTTGTTATTTATTCACTTGTTTATCATTTAACTCTCTCCTCCAGAATGCAAGCTTAATGAGGGGAGAGATCTTGTCTCTTTTCTTCACCATTGTTATCTCCAGTACTGCCTGACACATAGTTGGTGTTCAATATATATTTTCTCAATAAATAAATACATGGATAAATGTTTGACTATGGATAGTAGACAGTCTATGCTGTAGACTGAATGTTTGTGTACCCCCCCAAATTCATGTGAAGAAACCTTATCCCCCATATGAGGGTATTTGAAGGTGGGGCCATTGGGGAGTCTGATAGGACACTAATCCCCTCAGGAATGGGATTAGTGCACTTATAAAAGAGACACCAGAGAGCTCCCTCTCTCCTTCCACCATGTGCATACAGAATAAAAAGATGGCCATATATGAACGAGGAAGTGGATTCTCACCAGACGTCAAATCTGCCAGTGCCTTGATCTTGGACTTCCCAGCCTTCAGAACTGTCAGAAACAAATTTCCATTCTAAACTACCCAGTCAATGGTATTGTTATAGCATCCTGAATGAACTAAGACAGTCTGTAAATAAATGTATATGGTTACAAGTCTATAAATACATATATAAAGTTATGTGTCCTGCTTGACTTTAACTGCTTGCTACTGTGATAGAGAAATGATGAAAATAGGGCTATCAAAAATTTTATCCTTATGTTTTAGTTGCACAGAACCAAGAGATTTAATAGTAGAAGTTCGTTTTGTTTGTTTTGTTTCATACCCATAAATTCATACACATATACAACACATATGATATATGACACTCCATATATGTTAAGGGAACAAGAAATATGAAAGTCAATTCCATATTTATGGGTCTTTGTCTTACACTTCATAGATTTTTCTAATCTTTTGCACAGTTTGGACAGTTTCTCATCTCTTGTTCAGTGATATCTGTACAAAGGAGGCTCTTTAGTAAATGTCATGAATGTAACCCAGACCTAGGAGAAAACTGTTTTTGCCTCAAAAGAAAGTGAAAAACATCAGTAAGATACTGATAAAGCTTCTTCCAGATGATCAGTGTTTTTCACTAAAGAATGGTTTTTATGTTTTCCATGGCAGAGAATTCCACATCCAAATGTTCCACCGTTGCCAGCCCAGCATGAGCAATACTCAGTTAACAATACCTAGCAATGTGTATATTGAGTCCCTCAGCCAATATTTATAATGGAGAGACTTACACTTGGATGACTTATGCGACAGAATACACTTTTCAGCATTTTGTTGCTGTTTGTCTAGGATGATCCAAAACCTTACTTTTTTAAAGCCTTTGATCTCTTAGCCCTCCTGATTAATTTCCTGTTATCTTTTGCTGCATAACAAATTACACCAAGCTTCTGGGGGTGAAGGGGGTGAAGCAGCAACCATCTTATTGTGCTCACTGATTGTCTGGTCAGGAATTGAGGACACAAGCAGGGATGGAGTCTTTGTCCTTTGATGTCTGGGACCTCAGCTGGGAAGACTCAAACAGCCGAGAGTGACTGGAATGGCTGGGGGCTGGAAGACCCCTGTAATCCAAGGTCCAAGAGGCTAGTACAGTACCTACCAGTGGCCTCTCCATTGGCTTGAGCTTCTCACAGCATGGTGGCTGCATTCCCAGGGGAAGAACCACAAGAATGAACGGTCCACATTTTGAATCTCAGAAAATTGTTTTCTTTGAGGCACATGTTATTGTGGAATGAGACATGGGTTTGAATCTCTATTTCACTGTCTAGCTGAAAGAACTTGGGTATGTTTTCTCCTTTCTCCTTCCCCTCTTCTTTGTTATAACTTCAATTTTTTCATCCATGTTGGGAGAGTCTGGCAACATGGGAGGCAAACATTTTTCTTTCTCTGTGAGATGAATAATAATTATTTTGGAATAGAGTAGGTAATTTTGTAATTTTGCATAAGGAGCCCAGAAGACTCCAGGGAGAGAAAGGGCCAAGATTACTTACTGTCCACACCCCTCCCCGCAAATTCCAATTTTTCTATGATTCAAATTAGCAAATCTATCACAGTGGACCAGGGTTTCCTAGAGCAAGGCCCAGGGATGGGGATAGGTGATATGACTCCCAAAATAAAATAATGATGAGTATAGAAAGAGAGAACCACTGGGCAGGTCATGATCACTGGTTCAGGGAATCGAAGGGGAGCTTGCTTTAGTAAGATTTCTCTGTGAACCACTTGAAAGGGCTGCAAGGTTGAGCCTGAGCTGCTTTGGCTTGGAGTCTCAGTGACTGTACTTTGTACTAGGAGAGAGGAGGACAGATACCTTCTGCTCTTCCTGGACAGAGCTCAGGGATGTGGAGCATGGTGGTGGTAGAAGTACAACCATGGACAAAACAGGAACAATGCCCTCTAGCGGTGGAGGAGAAGCCCGTGGTCTGCCCACTCTGTTCAATGGCCTCTCATTTTTGAGGCAGCACCAGGAGCACTGGTTTACTCTGGAGCAATGTGCTTCTGGTGTCAATTATGAGATTCCCCAGCCTTAATATGGCTCTTCTGAGTTGTAGCTCCAGAGATATCAATAGGTCTGGACCTTTGAATATTTTAGATACTGACCAGAAACCTTGAGCATATCAGAGAAGAGAGTGTGAGGGTGGGTGAAAAGGGACAGGAGGGGATTAATGTGCTGTCAGACCTGTGTCAAATTTACACAGGAAACCACAGTTACAAATGTAAAGCATAACAAAAATACCAACTGAGGGGCTTCCCTGGTGGTGCAGCGGTTAAGAATCCGCCTGCCAGTGCAGGGGACACGGGTTCCAGCCCTTGTCCCGGAAGATCCCACATGCCATGGAGCAACTAAGCCCATGCACCACAACTGCTGCAGCTCGCGTGCCTAGAGCCTGTGTTCCACAACAAAGAGAAGCCACCGCAATGAGAAGCCCGTGCACGACAACAAAGAGTAGCCCCCGCGCGCCACAACTAGAGAAAGCTGGCACACAGAAACGAAGACCCAACGTAGCCAATAAATAAATAAATTTATTTAAAAAAAAAACAAAAAAACAACTGAATCTGTTGTTATGAAGACTACATAATAAAAATAAATATATATGTAAGGTGCCTAGCACAGTAGTTGGTCTCCATTAGGAACTCAACATTGTTTCCTTCCCATTCTCCTCTCATCTCTCTCTTCTGTCTTATGGGAGGAAAGCATTGGTTTGGGGGTCAGACAAATCTGATTTTTGAATTCTAACTTTTTATTTGTTAGCTGTGATCTTGGGCCCATCTTTTACCTTTCTGAGGCTTGGTTTTGTCATTAGAAAAATGATTCAAAAATAATTATTTTACAAGTTTAGTAAAATTATAAAAACTGAATAAAATGATAATTCCACCCCTTTTCTAAATCTTTCTCATATCTCCCCTTTACTACACACTCAACAAAAATCCATGGCCATTTTATAGTTCCAACTTCCAGGGGAATTTCAAATGCGTTCCTCTCTACTGTTCCTGAGTGGCACTATCCTTGACAAGGATTTCTTTGGGACTGTCCACGTTTCCTAGACTGAATTTCCCCAAATCTCCCTGACTGAACATAACGGGCCATACTCACTTCCTTCCTTTATCCAGGAACAAGGTCACCTCCTGTAAATTTTGGAATGTGTCCATTTGAGGCCTACTCTGCCTTTTTTTTTTTCATTTTTGCGGTACACGGGCCTCTCACTGTTGTGGCCTCTCCCATTGAGGAGCACAGGCTCTGGACACGCAGGCTTAGCGGCCACGGCTCACGGGCCCAGCCGCTCCGCGGCATGTGGGATCTTCCCGGACCGGGGCACAAACCTGTGTCCCCTGCATCGGCAGGCGGACTCTCAACCACTGCGCCACCAGGGAAGCCCCCTACTCTGCCTTTATGTTTATCACTCAACTTCCACCTTAGAGGAACTAGAGAGACCACAGGATTAAGCTTGACGGTTTTGTTTTTGTTTTCACTTGGATGGCAATGTATTATTATCTTTAGGGATGCTAAAACAATTAGGTATCCCACAAGGAGCATGCAAGCTCTCGGCATATGCCACAGTCAGTATTTATTGGGTGACCAGGAGCTGAAGGGCTCCCTATGATCATAGTACTTAAACCTAAGGGCTCAGATTAGCCTCGGAGTTTACCTGGCCCCAACCCCTGCACTCAAGGGTTTCCTTGAACTGAGAGCAACTCCACTCCAGATTCTAGTGTCTCATAATGATATAAAATTCACTCAGACTTTTGAGTTCTCTATTTGAAACCCTTGAGTAGTTTTAGAGCTTTCCATAGCTATCCTACCATTGGACTAGATTTGTTATGTAGCAGGTTATTGATACTAATGGGCATTCATCTTCTGCATTTTTTCTAGCTCCAGTACCAATGCAACTACCCTGAGATAGTACAGATTGCTGACTTATCCAGGCAGTTACTCGGTCTTTTATTTTGGTATTGATCTCAATGAAGAGTCTTCTAAGTATTCAAATGAAAGGTTGTGGTGAATGAAAGGTGTGAGAATGACATTAGCATGACATACACTGCCTTGCATTGTGAATAGATGATTTCATTATTTAGGCCTATTATCTCGGTACTTATTCAGAGCTCAAGTTCTGAAAAGAACAATACACACACACACACACACACACACACACACACACACACACACAGAGAGAGAGAGAGCGAGAGAGAGCGAGAGAGAGCAGGCAGCAGGAAACCTGTCCACTCTCCCCAGTCTTCTTTTTCTGACACTATGACTGAAAGAAGAGTGTCCTGTTGATACAAGGGACACATGCTTTGAGGTCAGTCCCATTTTCGGGATGTTCTGGATCTCTTATGTGTTAGTAATAGTGATCAGCTGAAGGTTATTTAGGACCCCCCCCCCACAATGAGGACTTAATTAATCTGTAGATTTTAACTCTCCAAAGGGGAATTGGAATAATAATACCCAAATGACATTGATTAATAGATCGTTATCACCTGGAAGAGAAGTTCCAGGTGGTACCATGCAATTTTGTCCTTTGCCTGGATCTCAGGAAAATAAATAGGGACACATTGGATAAGAGAATCAGGAACCAAAAAGGTACTGAGAGGAGTGATGAGCCAAGTTTCACAGGATTAAAGGAGATGGTGATAAATGTAAAAATCTGTGCTTGGGTTCAAGAACCTGATTATAAGGGGATTCAGACAGGCATGTCTTAGCAATGTCATGTGTGGGAAAGTCTTTTGTGTCAAAGGATGACAATGCGGCAGCCACGTAGAAAGTAGGTAAACAGAGGGTTTGGTCCTGATTTGCTAGGAATTGGTCACAGGATGACCGTGACACACATTACAAACCTGGAGAAGCAGAGAGACAAGCACGTTGAAGCATGCTCAGAAGAGAAGGATTAAGGTAGCGATAGGGCTTGAAATAAAGGAAACCAGGGGTTCTTGGACTGGGAAGAGAAGACTCGTGGGCATATTAGTGTTCCAGACACCAGTCTGTTAATGTGAATGTTTAATTTGACTTGTTCTGCTTGGCTCCATGTGGTTGATGATTAAAAATGGATAGAGTGTCAAGGTGATAGATATTTAGTTTACTTTAAGAAAAGGTGTTTCATAACTAAAGAGCTAGTGGGTGTTCTGAGAGTTGGTAAATTTTCTGTTATCGGGGGGATTTACTCAGAAGCTGAAAAAATCAATTACAGTAGGGATTTAGGCATAGGAAGCATGATTGGACTAATAATCTCTAAACTCCTATTGAAGTTGGAAATCCTGAATATATGATTCTAACACTTACTTGCCTAACTGAACATTTGTTTACTTGTGAAACATTTGAATCACCGTGACGAAGAAGGTCCAAACCCAAATTTTTGTATATGAGGTTTCAACATTGATCTGGGTAATTTTAGCCAAAGATTATTGGTAGTTTGGAATGTGTAATGGGATTGTATTTTACTGTGATGGTTCTGAGTTCCAATTCTGGTTCAGTCAGTAGTGAACTCTGTAGAAGTGTGCTGGAACCGGCTCGCACCAGCTTGTGAGAGTTGACTGTGTGCATTTCCTCCCAAGTTTGTGTTCAAAGACTTCATGTTGGCAGCTTGTAATTGGCCGTACTGGGAGTACTTACAGCATGGGAAGTGGAAAACACTACAAATCAGGGTTTTTTCTACTCTCTAGAAAGCTGGTTGTTAAACATTTACCAGTAGAACCATTAAAAATATATTTTTATGTGAACTCCAGTGTATGAAACGGATATACAACGAATGAAGCTAGCAGAATGGGGCCATAAGCCATACCCACTTAGCTTTCCCTCTTGCCAGGGCATGTCCTTCCCCAATAAAAGGCTCTAAGGCTCCCCTGTGGCACCCTATAACTCCATGGAATTTAAAAACTTCCAGAAAAATGATCCTTTTTACTCACTCTATGACTGTATTCTTTTAACCATTATTTAAATTTTCCTAGATCTAGGAATACAGACATAAAACAGCAGGGTTTCCTTCAGTTTTATAAGATTGTCTTTAAAATGCAGAGCCAAAGGTATCAGTTTGAGAACATTGGAAATCTGATTCCTATAAATACAAGAAGAAATGCACATAGGAAATAGTGAGTTTCCTAACTTTGTAAGTGTTCTTAATGTAATTGTGGGTTTTCTCTTGTAGTGCAGGGCTAGCCCAATGTGTAGTCATAAGTTTATGTGACTACTTAACCTTTCCTTTAGCACATTACCTTTTTCTTTCTTCGTTAGCTAGAAACTTGATGCGTTGAGGGAATAAGATTTGGTGGAATATTGTAATGTGTGGAGGAGGGTATATGGAAAGGCAGTTTTAAATGATCCACAGACTTTTGCATGGGCTCCTAAAAAACGGTGAGAGGGCATTAAAAGGATAACTCCCCAAGGGCAAACTTTGTCAACTTTTTTTTTAAAGGTGTTGGGGGTAGGAGTTTATTAATTAATTAATTTATTTTTGCTGTGTTGGGTCTTCGTTTCTGTGCGAGGGCTTTCTCTAGTTGTGGCAAGCGGGGGCCACTCTTCATCACGGTGCACGGGCCTCTGACTATGGCGGCCTCTCTTGTTGCGGAGCACAGGCTCCAGACGCACAGGCTCAGTAGTTGTGGCTCACGGGCCTAGTTGCTCCATGGCATGTGGGATCTTTCCAGACCAGGGTTCGAACCGGTATCCCCTGCATAGGCAGGCAGACTCTCTACCACTGCGGCACCAGGGAAGCCCCTGTCCACTTTTTTTTTTCTAACTGCATGGCTTGCTTCCTACAGTACCTGAAAATGTCCCTAGGAGGATCATTATGATCATAGGATCATAGGCTGTTAGGCAACTGGAACATAAGTCTAGGCATCTAGAGTGATATGCTTGAGGTGACCCTGATGTTTCCAGAGTGTCCATACATCAGAAAATAGGAGCACGCATGGCATGATCTGCTGTAAAACTTATCAAGTCTCAAATCAACTTTATCGCTGATTGTGGAATTCCTGTTCTCAAATGCTAAAGTGATATCATCTGCCCATATTTTGGTTTGAATATTTTCATCTGAATTTCTCTGGTGCTCTGAACTCTGATTTCTTTAATCTCACCCTTCCCATTTTCCCCAGAATTAACAGTGGGTTCATGGGTTCATTTTCCTTTCAAGATCTTCTAATTCTATTGCCTCTTTCCTTGACTTTGTACCCTGATTTCCCTTATACTAAGTTCTCATCTTCAGAGGGAGGAGCAGAGTCGTGGCTGGCTAGATTGTAGCCCTTATCTCTACCTACACTCCTTCCTGTTTCCTTCTCTTGCCAAGCTTCCCTCTTCTCTCTGCCCTTCAGTCCCTGAGCTGGCTTTGAACTCACAACCTTTTCTGCCACATGCTCCTCATGTTAAGCCCCTGTCCTAATCTGCTTTGCCATGGACTGTCTCCTTCCTCTGCCTAAATCCTTCCCTAGTGTCCTTGGTCTTCAACCTGCTATATTGTCTTCTGCCAGCTGGGGCTAGATCTCTATTTCTTGACTTACATTTGTGTCTTTTTCCATAAATTATCTAAAGGAGAGACTTTCTATATTTGCACTGGAGCTATGCCACCTTTCAGATATTCAGCACACAACATAAGGTGAAGTAAGATGCCACCTTAAGTCTCTTTACAGCGAAGAAGCATTGAATATTTTGGTTTCTTCTCAAATGCAGAGAAGAACAATTAAAGATTTTCCCAAATAATTAACAAAAATCAATTTAGTAAATATTATTCTCTTCTTAGAACACAGAAGTAGGGACCAACTGATTATATTGCTCCAATCCGCAGGGACAACCAAGTCAAGCAAAGCTACTTTACCATACAATATAATTTTTAATGAGCTTTGGAAGACAGGTAATTTTTTATCAAACCTGTAATAACTCTGTGTTTATCAGGTTTAACTTTTCAAATCTAATGATGTGACACCTAGTGTTAGTTTTGAGTACTGCTAAGTATTTCACATAAATTGTATTAAGAGTTTCCATTTTAAAAATTTCATTTAATTTCTTTATATACCTTGTGAGATTTATTCAGGTTATGATATAGTCTCAGGACAGATACAGCTTACTCTTTGGTATTCAAATTGCAGAATAGGATTTGAAGTCAGAAGGCTGGGCTCTAGATGTGGAGCTGGCTAGCTCCTGTGTTCTTGTGCAAACTATTTTCCTCTTCAAGTCTGTCTGAATGCCCTCATTGGTAAAATAAGAATGATGAAATATCTTATTTATCTATAGGCCCTTTCAAACTCTAGTACCCTGTGAGATATCTTTTTAAAGCATTGGATATATATACCAACTCCATTTTGAAGCTTGGTATATGTTCACCCAATAAACTGGCAAATAAAACAGTTGTTAGTTGGAGGAGTATTGTTATTCTTTTGCTTAAAAAAAACTGATGTTACAAGTTTTAACAAAGAAGTAAAATAGGATTTTAATGACTTATATTAACACTGTCTAATAGAGCTTCTGTGAGGATGAGAATGTTCTATATCTGCTTTGCTCAATACTTGGCACTTGAAATGTAGCTAGTGAGACTGAAGAACTAAATTTTAATTTTATTTACTGTAACTTAAATTTAAATAGTCACACATGGCTAGTGACTGACATCTTTGACAATACAGATTTATAGAGTGTAGGAAATATGGGAACTTCTTGATTAATTTGGGGTGGTATTCACCAATATACTTACTCTTGTTACTATATTTCACATTCACCATCCCCCCTTTTTTTTCTTGCCAGAATTAACCATACAAGTGCTTTAGGATTGATTCCATAATTGTATCTTCCCTCATGGTTTCAGTTATGTAGGTCTGGTTTAATTGAATTAAGGTAAAGCAAAGATTTTTTTTTTTTTGGTTCACAAACAAGGATTAAAAGATGCAAAAATAGAGAACACTTCGTAACACTTAGTAAGTGTGAATTTCAATGCCTAACCCCTACAGTTATTTTTCTAAAGTAATTTTCTGCATTTGAGAGTTCAGGTTAAAAAAAAAAAGCTTAGGAGTCCCATGAGCTATCGAAATATATGCTTTTCTTCTTATTATGGTGTCTACAAAGAAATAAATACTTGACAGTTTTTAAAAATGTTATTTAACTTAAATTTTAGCTTTCTTAAAATCTACTCTGAAACCACTCAAGGATTTTGAATAGAAACTTCATCCCATTTTATTCATTCCAAATTATTTATCATTAGGTATACTTTCTTTTGTGCTCTTGCAGTTAAAATTAAGCCCACTCAACTAACTCTTTCATTAGTGTATAATATCTTGATTTCTATTATTGGCATCATAGAAGATACTTTAACCGCTATTGCCAGATAAACAACTCCAGCAACACACACACACATACCCATACACATAGACATATACATTACACATACATATTCACAAACACATATACGTATACATTCATACACACACACACACACACACACACACACACACACACACATTTTTCTAAGATTTAAGATGACTGGGAGCAACTTAATATATTGTCATTGAAAGGACCTCTCTAACAAGGAACATATGCATAGGAGGATCTGGTCCAAAATAAGTAGAAAAATGACATGTGACTTATAAAAGTTGGTTGTAATATCTATAATGAGTTTTATCTTTTCCATACCTAAGCCTGCTATACCCCAAATTTCTGCCTTACTATAAAGTTACTTTGCAAAAAAACCCACCTTGCCTCTCCCATATGTATGTACTTTGAACATTTAAAAATGCAAAACTCTTCTATTTTTCTGCCATCCAATCAAAGGATAGCACTTATCTATCCTGAGTAACAACAGGTCAAAGCTCAACTAAGTGTATATTTTACAATATTATGAAAAATAATGTTTTCAATACTGATTACAAGGCACTACAAAACCCTGGACTGCCTTCTGAAATGAAGGTTGAACTTTACTTATGAAAAATTCAGCATTGTGCATGTAATTTGACTTCAATTTCTTTGAAAATGATAAGCTTCTGTAAATTTATTAAGTGTGTGCACACTTATAATGTATGTTTTCAGAATGTGTGATTAGACAGAATGTCCTATTCTGCGATCATTTTAGAAAAAAAGAAAAGCTCCACATATCTACTTTTACTTTGCCACAGAAAGCATGATATGAGTTATCTCTTCTCTCTGCCATATCAAGTAACCACATTTTGAAAATCATTTCATTAGCTTGAACACAGCTATTCTATATTCATCAAAGTGGCAGATGAAAACTCCTTAGTAACAAGTATTTCCAGATGGAATATTGCTGTGACTGAATATTCTACTAATTTATTCCATTCAGTCATTTAGATACTTATCTTTATTATAAAAGTTAATAATATTTGTGACATATTTTTCTTTTACAGATCCTGCTTAAGTTATTAAATTCCCTGGTCCTAGAGCAGTTTAGCTAGCTTTCTATCATAAATGCACAGTAGATGGCAGTCTATGCACTAGAATTCACAGAACATCATCTTAAACCCTTAACTGCAGCTTTTTAAAAATCTGCATTTTGGAAATTCTGTTGAAGTTTCACACAATGAGGTTGAAGGTCAACTTTAAGCTGCCTCCTGATTCATTTATGGCTTTCGAGAACCATTATAAATGGAACATATATTTGCTTTTTTGTTTCATTTTGCTTGAAAACAATTTTGGCACGAAAAAACAGGAGAAATTATTAAATTAAAGTGTCCACAAACACTGAAATGATAAAGTCAATAAGCCAATTTTCTGTGAGTTTTCTTGATTTTTTTAGAAAGGAGCAGACTAGAGGATGAGATTCCAGACCAAGATCTGTCCTTCTAAATGTGACCAGCAACATACAGTATGATACTTTGTTCTTCTAGAAAGTTTCCCCTATGTGTTGAAGACACAATTCACGGGTAATTGTAGGAAGAGTTATTAATGTTCAGTACTGAAAATTGGCTAATATAGGGTTCCAATATGATTTATCAAAAGGGAAATTTGAAAAGAGAGAGAGAAAATTATAATGGAATGTTTTCTCCCAAGGGACAGGAGTTTCCAAGAGGGCCTTTGCCTTGGGGGCTGTTCTTGTCTACCTCAAAAGACTTGGGCAAGGTAAAGAACCTATCCCAGTCCTCTGGAGAGCAGAGAGGAAGAATCACTGTTTCCAGGAGTCAGTGCATTCAGAGCATCTATTGTGAGTTTGTCAGAAATAAGCAAGTATGAGGCTGCTGGAGGTGATGAGACAGCTGCTGCTGGTGGGTCAGAGGAAGGGTCAGAGGAGGGTCAAGGAGAAACCTTTCCTGGCCAGAGGATTTGGGAAGTACCGGGTGGCATCACTGACTCTGTGTGAAGCCAAGGGCTGAGTGGACTGATGTAGAAGAGCATGTAGCAGAAAATCAGGGAAGGTGAGAGGAGGTGAAATCAAGTGTAAGTCTTCACACATGACGTTTACTTGACTTTGAATGCTCTTCTCCCCTCCACTTTGCACTGGCCGTCATCTTCTCAGTCTTCATGTGTTAGCATCACAGTCAATATTTCTTCAATAAATGAATGAATGGATGATCATGCAGAAAAAATTAACATTCTAATCCCAAGAGTTTGAAGGTACAGCAGAGACAGCAACTACAGCTTTGGTAGTGGTAGCAGGGGAGAACTCTTCCATGGGAAGGGTAGCAAGCTCTCATCACCCTGAGAAAAGCCACAGAGATTCTATAAGGAGGCATGGAGGTCAGGTTGAGAGCTTAAGAAGAGATCAAGGCAATTCTATGTCTGAGTATTTATCCAAAAGAATTGAAAGCAGAGTTTCGAAGATATATTTGTATACCCGTGTTCATAGTAGCATTATTCACAATAGCCAAAATGGAAGTGATTCAAATGTCCGTTGACACATGAATGGATAAACAACATCTGGTGTGTACACACCATAGACTATTATTCAGCCTTAAAAAGGAAGGAAATTCTGACACATGCTACAACATGGATGAACCTTGAGGACGTTATACTAAGTGAAATAAGCCAGTCACAAAAAGACAAATACTGTATGATTCCACTTAAATGAGATACGTAGAGTAGTCAAACTCATAGAAAGAGAAAGTAGCACGGTGCTTGACAGGGGCTGGGGGAGGGGGAAATGAGGAGTTGTTGCTTAATGGGTACATAATTCCAGTTTTCAAGATGAAAGTTTCTAGAGATTGGTAGCATGGCAATGTGAATATGCTTAACATTACTGAACTGTACACTTAAAACTGGTGAAGAAAGTAATTTTTATATTATGTGTATTTTACCATAATTTTAAGAATGTTAAAAATAAAAAAAAAAAAGAGGATGGTGCAAGGCAGAGTGCTTCAGCCAGCATCTGTATCTACCTTTTCCTTCGGGCTGAGATAGTTCAGCCTTGTTGAAATCTTAGGGATTTAAGAATTTTAGCACAATACTCATGCCACCTATTCTCTAGTTGGGTCTTGACCTTATAATATTACCTTCTTGAATACCAGTTTTGTTAACTGGGTTCTTGCTTTCCTTAAAAAGCACTGGCTTAACATCTCTAGGGCTGTGGTCTGCCTTGTTCTTACAGTCCCTTCTCTTCTCAAACTTCATCCTTGTCCAGGAGTGGAGCCTAACCTTGAGACCCTGACTTCCTGCTAATTGATTTCCTTAAAGATAACTCTTGCCTGCATTGATTTCCCAGATGCTCCAAATAGGCTGACCAACCATCCAGGGTAGCCCCGGACTGTCTCGGTTTTAGCAATGCAATTCCCATACCCTGGGAAACTCCTCAGTCCTGAGCAAGCTGGGACAGTTGAGCATCCTACGTGTAACTGTCCTCAGTCTATCGGTGTGTTCTTCACTGTTGGACCCTCCAATGCCTGTCCAATAGCCCTTAGTGGAGGCAGGGGTGAGCCTGGCCAGAGTGCCAGCTGCACAGCCTAGAGTTAGAGGCAGTGCCCAGAGCCATACCTAAAGCAACTTGATACGGAAGGACACAGAGGATGAGGAAAAGCTTAAGTATTTGGAAGGTACTGAAGTTCAAAACTGGGAAGCCAATAAGAAGATATTTGGTGCTAAGAGCTAACATTTAAGAGCTATGCTGAGGTTTAGACGTGAATTAACTAATTTAATCCTGACAGCCTTATAATACACATACAGTATATATATAGACACTGTGATTATCACATTTTATAGATTAGAAAACTGAGACTTAGAATAGGTAATTGGTTTTGCTGGACTTCTAACTCAGGGCATCTGATTTTTAACCGGTCTCCCAGGGAGCTTTAAAACAGACTGATAACCGGTTTCACACCTAGAAGTCCTCATTTAATTGGTCTGGGATGAGAACTCAGTATTGGGATTTTTACAAACTCCCCAGGTAGCCTTAATACGATTCCAGAGTTTAGAACCACTGCACTAAAGCCTGATTTTTAAATAGCTACTTGATTCCACCTTCTTAAAGTCAATGTTCAGAAGGTGGGCAGAGCTGGGGAAGTTGGATTGAGAGCAAGGATGGAGTCATGAGAAAAGGTTCTCAGCTGATTACCATGAACACAGTCACATGCTATTGCTTCCTTCTGTTGGCTACTGGTCATAGGTGAATCAAACAGGCTTAGACATCGGTGATCAGGACAAATGCCACTGGGGTATTTATTGCCTCTTGACCTCTTCCCCTGATGTCATATTTACTTATACACAGGCTGGATGCCCCCGACTCTGTACCTGACCTTCACAATTGGGCTGGATCAAAATCAGGCCCTGGTCGCTTTCATAATTCCTGTCTTATAAAAGTTAGACTGACTTAAAGAGAAAAAAGACACTCCTCTTTTCTCATCCAACTCCATGCTTTTTGCCCTATGAAAAGAGACAGAACGAAGACCTAGATTTTGAGATTTTACTTGGGATGGTAAGAATTTACCATTTCCTTGGGAAAAATGTATTAGTTATACATGCCTAAATGAGTTATTTATAAGCCTGCATTCTGTTATCAGGTAGGTAATTCCTTTTGTTATTTTCCTAAAGAACTTCAGCCAGGTACTATGAAAACAGAAATGGCCACACTTTGGGTAGACCACTCAACCATCCATTAATATTTTTTAGGCAAGAACTAATTGAATCTACCATGCTTCCCATTCCACAAATACTGCTTACACACCTCTGGGTGTGAGTGCTTCCTGGAAACCAAATCTTGTATAATGACCCCAGAGCATGGTCCATCTATAATCACAAAAGCCGGGTCTTACAAAGGCCCAACTTCATAGAAGTTGGCTAAGAGTCCAGTTCCTGTTGGTGGATGCAGGAGTTGCCAGAAACTTCATTCTGTCTTCAGATTCAAACTTAAAAAATAGTGGTTATTTCAGATTTCCAGTAACTTTCTGTTTCCTACAAAGTTAAAGTTTGAAGTGATATACTGTGGTGCTGGTAGAAACACAGGGATAGGTTTACTTTCTCTTGCTTGGCTTTCTTGGACAGGACAGGGTTTTTGAAACAGCCTGCTGGAGTGTGGGTGGGGGGAACATCCCTGGCCATAGGACAGGGTGAAGCCCTGGGTAGTATTTGTGAGTGTGGCCTCAACAACACTGGCTCTGACCACTAAGTCAGGGATCAGCAAACTGTGGCCTGCCGCCTATTTTTTCCCCATTAAAATAGAGTTTTATTGGAACACAGCCAATGTGTGGAGTGGCAAAGTTGACTAGTTGTGACAAAGACCATATGTCCTGCAAAGCCTAAAAATATTTACTATCTGGCCCAGAAAAAGTTTGCCAACCCCTGCACTAACTTATTCACAGATTTAGAAGAGATTGGGTTGAAAAATATTCAGTTTGTCTCTAACCTCTTTTGGGGGTCAAGACCAAACCAAAACAGGCCACCGCTTGGCTTGAATGTGGCACCTCTGCAATTTGTAGTCAGCCTCTCAAAGGCTATTGGCAGTGAGACATAATGCTGGTCTGGTCAGTACTAACAGTTTTTTGTTTTGCAAATACTCATTATTAAAATAGGCTTATGTTTTTCAGAAATCATTGGAAATTATAAACTAGTGTTTGGTGCAATTTGGGTTTATGCTCTAGTGAAAAAAGAGCTTATTAGAGGCCTCCTGGAAAACTTCTAGGACTGTCATTTTTTTATTCAGCCTATAAAGGAATGCTCAACTGTTTCTTTTATTATTATTTTTTTTTCGGAATTCTCTTGTCCCCTTGGGTCTTATTGTTCTCATATATTTTTTAAAACTAGTGAGTCAGAGCCTTGCTACAATGAGAAAAACGTTCGGTCTCACAGGCCTTTGCTAGCGTGAGAGATGGCGTTGAGGTGCAAAGATGTCACTGGACAAACTAAATATAGGCCAAGCTAAGCACTCCCAGGCCCATCGTTTCTCTGTAAACGGAGGCCTGCTACGTGTCATGAGCCTCCTCCCCCTTTCTTTGCCCTGTGCCTTTTGCACTGCTCTGAGGAATCTTTCTCCTCAGGGTAAGGCTGATGAAATGTTCCTAAATTCCCTGAGGACACACAAAACTGCGCGAGCTGCATGAATTCTTTTTTGGAGGAAACAAGCTGGTTCTGGTGACCAGGCACAGAGTCCGGAGCCTCAAGACACCCTGCTAGCACATGTTTTCTTCCCAGTTCTTAAACTAATTTGCTGTTCATTTGGATGGCAGCACTTAGCAGCTCAGTGTGGTGACACCATAGGGTGGAACTTTTCAATTTGCTTCTTTGTATAAGTGAGTCCGGACTATGTAATTTACAGATTAAACAATGAGAATATGCATTTCTAAAAACATGCAGATACTAATGGGGTAAAGTCACTTGGGAGAGGGAGTGAACAGTGCTATATTTAGACCAAAAAGGGATTGTACAGCTGATTTTAAACTTCCTCACTTGTCTGAGGCTGGTGGGCTTAAAGTCTGCTTGGTGGTCTACGCTGGAAGGTAGAATCCTAATTTCATGACCCTTCTTGTGATTGATTCCCCAAATCTCTCAGCACAGAGCCTAGACCCCATCCTGGAGGAAGGGAGATGCCCTAGCAGAGGGAGAATACAAATCCTTGCTTTGCCTCTGACTCACCGCATGACCATGGAAAATTCTGGTTACAAAACATGGAAAAGTGCAAGTTTTTTCCCTTGTGAAACAACTCCTTGACAGTGTCTCCCAGCCATCTTACACACCCCATATATCTAAAAGTACCTCCTTTGGCAGTCAAGAAAGCTGGGACCTCCACAACTGCGAGGAAGAGGGGAGCAGGCTGCAGACAGCTGGGGTAACCAACTTGGCTGTGAGCCTAGCCTCTGTCATGGGGGGCTGTGTTGTTTAATGTAGGTGCAGCTGCTGTAACAGATAAACCCTGAAATTTTAGTAGCTCAGCTTTAATTCCTGTAAAAGCCCATTAGTGCTGGAGAGTGGGGTGGGGTAGGGTAGGGTATGGCGCTTTCCTCCCCACAGTCTTTGGAGGACCCAAGCTGAGAGATGCTCTGTCGTTTCAACACGTGGTTTTCATAGATGCCCTTAGTCTAGACATCCAGCCAAAAGGTGGAGGAACATATGGGAGTTTTTTATGGCTCAGACCTGGAAAGAGAGCACATAATTTCTTCCTAGATTTCAGTGCCAGATCTGAGTCACGTGGCTACTGCAAGAAAGGCTGGGAAATTTGGTCTAGCTGTGGGTCCAGGAGGAAAGGGAAAAAAGTTTCTTGCACAAACTAGCCAGTCTCATGCACAAACTACGCCACCTGATGGAGGGGAGTCTCTAATGCTTTATCAGAGTCCATGGAATTAACCCTGGAGCTTACTAGGGCAAAGGTGCTGAATTTCTTCAGTTGGTTGGAGTTGAGGAATACAGAATTACATACTCCCTTTTCCTCTTTCTTTGAATCTAGTTGACATTGTGGTTGAGTCTCCAAGGTTTATTTCATTACAGATCTAAACCCATCGTGGTAATTATTTATTTATTTATCTGGCCAGACAACTTGACAGAGCCAGGAACTACCTTGTGAATCTGCAGCTGAATGAGTGATGAGAAAGTATGGAATTACCAGCCCCCTTGGTAGTCCTGTGGAATTGTTCCACACCTATGAGTAACACCTCTCACAGGTGAGACATTCCCTGCCTAGGATATGGAGATGCCTTGGATCTGTCCATCTTAGCTCAGTGAATCCAAGTGACCATGGAACTTCAGCAAATCCCCCTCCCTTCATGGTGGCAGGGTCCCAGGTACATGGCATTTCAAGGTACAAGGGTTTTTTTTTTTTTTTTTTGGTGGGAGGAGTGGAAACTTCTCTGCCTCACTCTGCCCAGCAGCAGGGCAGGCTAGAAGTGCCAAGGAATTAACACCTGCCACTTCCACCCCCCAGCCCCAGCAGCAGGCTTCAGCTGAATTGGAAATTGGATATAAATGCCTGCTGTCTTGCTCCTTGGGTGGGGTAATTCTCTGGTGTGTACTGTACAATTTACCTGAGTTTCCCAGGTACATAAGCTGACCGTGGTAACTGACTTATAGCTGTCTTCATTTCTCTGTATCACTTTCCTAGCTCCCAACTGATGTTCCCTGCTCTTCTCAAATAAACCATGCAAGTGAATTCTTGTCTCAGTGTCTGCTTCCGGGAGAAAGCAAACTAAAACTCTACTATTCCAGAAAATAGCCTGGGCTTCATGAGGGGGTTATTCTGACGCTTTAAAAATAATGTTTTCCCAGGCAGATATTTTGGGATCATGGTGGTATTTACTCCCAACTTTCTTCTCTAGCTAATTTTAGTAGGTACATGGCAGTTTCCCATTAGAACTATCTTTTATTTTATTTGGGACCCAAAGAAAATTTATCTCCATATAAATTATGATAGTGGCTTAAAATATTTTTTTGGTATTATCCTCAGTAAGAAATACACTCTATATTGCAACTCACTACACACACATACCCACACGCATAAAAGTGAAACAAGTCTTACTGAAGTCATTCTATTACCCTTGCTATGTGTGATCTACTCTGTTATTTCTATTCTACCCTATCTTATCCCATCCCATGCCATCCCATTCCATCTCATGCCTTCCTATTGCCATCCCATCCCATCCCATCCTGTCCCATTCTGTTCTGTTCTATTTTCATTTAAGAATGAAAGCCATTAACCATTAAATCAGTTTTACAATTCAGTGATAGATCAGCACTCACAGTTTGAGAAACACTAGCTGAAGGAGACACCTTTCAAAACAGATACTGGCATAACAGGATTCTCAAAGGAAGAAAGTTCAAGAAGAGGATTTGCAAAACTGTTATTCATTGTCCCTCAGGATAGCTGTGCAGTGACCTTTGTTGATAGAATCCACCATTTATTAACATCCTCTGTTCCTGGAAGAAAGAAAAAAAATCAATATATTGCAGCTACCAGGATTCTCCATGTGGGGATTTTTGCAGGTATCCCCGTTCCAGCGAGAACAAGCACTGTGAGGTTAAATGGAACAAATAGATAACTGGAAACTGGGAGGCTCTTGAAAGTTCGGAACAGTACTATGGGACTTGCACTTGCTTTTAAGAATGCGTCCAGTGTTTTGGCTGGGAAAACCAAGAGCAGGGCATACACAAGCTGTGTACTCATCATCATCTCACATATATGTGGTTATCAATAGCCAGCCCTGTGATTCACCAGAGACTTATTTGTATAGGAGACTTAGAGGAAAGACAGTGAAGGGGAGCTCTGAACTCTAAGGTTAAGCCCTATGACTGGGAAGAAGCAAGAGTTCAAACCTCTTAGCCATCCAGGAGAGAACTCTTCAGAAGGGAGAGCAGTACTATTGTAGTCTCCGAGTTACCTTATAATTCTTTAGCACTAACAGAGGGATATGTGTGTGTATGTTTAGAGTGGATGGTGGTGGATAGTTAACTTCTGAAATACTGGACTAAGGAATTTACACTCCGGGGGTAGTCAACTAACACTGAAAAACCATAACCTGCAATCCTATTAAAACTTTATCTCCAATAAATACAAGAAGGTTTGCTAGTTTGTGTAAGGGATACTAGAATGGTTTTTCATTGGTGAAAGAGTGGTGATCGAGTTATGTGGATTAGCTGGAAATGTTGTACATGCATTGCTGCCTTTGTATGAACATCAGGGAGTAAGAATCTAGAGAGAGCCTCATAGGGGCCTTCTTGGACAGGTCTTCATTCAGGTTTTGTTCAACAGCTTAACACAGGATCCTGTGGCTTGACTTCTGACCAGAAATTTAGCTGAATTCTTCACTAGGACACTGATGCGTCTGCCTTGAGTGACCATTTTATACATAGATAGTGTTTCCTGGGACTTCATTGCTCATGTCAGGTTATCTAGTTGTTTGGGGGCCTTATTGTAATGAGTATTTGAACAGGTGGCTTCTTTGATCTGAAATGTGTTTTCAGTATAATACATCACTTGGTAATGGATTGTGGGGGAGGATAATTACAATTCTCACCCATAGCTACTGGAGGTGACTGATATCTGCCAGAATAACCTAAAACTCATGAGCAACCAAATTTGCTTGTCAATTCCTTAGGTACACTCTCTTGATCTAAGAAAATTGTTTGAGGGTTGAAGAGAAACAGTGGTTTTTGAACACAGCCTAGTGAGTGTAACTGGACTTGTTTCCAGTTCAGCCCTCACAGTTCTATGGAAATAGAGGCTTTGACGAAGGGTGGGTCAAAAAGCCACCTCACTATGGCCTCTATAAAAAATGTGGAGTAGAAGGAAGCCCTGCTTTGAGACACAGTAATAAAGTTGATAGCAGCATGATTTTTCTTCAAAACACAGGATATGAGTAATATTACATTTCTTTCCTTTTCCTAAATAAATTTAAAATGCTCCAAGCTCCCGTTTAGCCTGACTGGTAGAAACATCAAACCTTGTCATGATAAGGTCCTTTTTGTTGCCATGCAAATGCCCTGAGGGTCTCTTGTATTTGGTCTCCAAAGATCACAGCTGACGTAGTAGTCAGTGTTCAGATTTGTACCATTCCATATCCTTCTCAAACTCTTCCAAAAAAAAAAAAAAAAAGATTAAAAAAAAAAAAAGACTCAGATTTGTACCATTCCTCACGGCTGGGGGTTCTCCTGGGGGACTGAGGTCATTGCCAAAGCCAGGAGCTAGGTGCCCAGGGTCCTGCCTCTTTAGGAACTTTAAGATCCCTTCTGAGGTCCTGTCACATATCGAGGCACTGCAAGACATCGGGAGAGGGACTCCCAGTGCTTGTGGAGTCTAAACACAGCTGCTGTCTCCCTAATCTTGAAGGATACTGTCCAAATTGCCTTCCAGTCTTGCTTTTTCCATTCCTTTCACTTCTGAGAGGAACCCATATAATCATTCTTCAGGGGGACCTTTAGAAACACAATGTGAAATCTCCTCCTTGGGGGAGTGGCTGGGAAAATAATATGCCAATACATTTTTTTTTTCTACAAACACAGATCCTGTAACATAACCCTGTTGTGCCAACAGCCACATCCAACAATGTTGAGAGATGGGTGAGAGGAATAGCTTCAGAATTGTCACTTGAAGCCACCCAGTAAGCAGGGTGTGACCTTATGAGATAGGAAATGGCGGAGAAAAAAATGGAATTCAATTTAAAGTGGAAGAAAGTAATTTGACCTTTTTGGAGGGCACATATATGTTTTTCCTGTGCAAGAAAGTACATATCCAATCATTTGCTAATAGCACAAGCACCGTTACTATGATAATCATTATTTTTAGATATTACTTAAAAATAAGTAACTTTTAAACCTTTGTTTAACATTATATATTGTCACATTATAGCATTGTATATATAGCATTATATATTGTCACACATGTGATCTTATTTGCTGTTCACCACATCCTGGGAAGTAGGCAAGGCAGATAAGATTCCCTCATTTTGCAGATAAAAAAAGTCAAGTGTTTTTTATGCTAACTGAGCTCCAAAGTATATCAGGCAGTAGGCAATTCAGTGAGATTAGAACCCAAGTAGATTGTTTTTCTACACTCTGCCCTAAGCTATAAGACTGGGATTGAAAATATGGTTTGTAGATGACTTATTCTTAAGCAAATCAGTTACTTTTAAGTGTATCTTTCAAATTAGCCACAAAAGGCTTTCCTCACAATATCCAGAGAATGATCAAATTCACTCTTCCTTTAGATCACATATTTAATCCCAACTCAGCCAAGTTAATGATTAGGTATTGAATGCTTCCAGTACTCTGCAGCTGACAGCTGTTTGGAGGGATGTGGTTTTAGGAAGGATTAGGTAGTCATTCATTCATTCAGAAACATTTGAATAGTAACTACTATGTGCCATGTATCACTTTAGACTCCAGTGCTGCTCTGTCCAACATAGTAACCATGAACCACAAGTGGTGACTTGAATTTAAATTAAATACAATTTAAAAATTCAGTTCCTAGTCACACTACCACATTTCAAATGCTCAATAGCTACATATGGCTGGTGGTTTCTATTGGACAGTGCAGATACAGATTTTTAGAGGAAGAAAGTTCCTTCAAGTGCTTTCCATTTATTATACTGGAAATAGAGCATTTCTATACTTGAAGAAAGTTCTATTGTATAGCACTGCTCCACAGTGACAGAGATGTAAAGGGATCAGACTGGGCCCCTCCCTTTTAAAAACATAATTATTGTATGCCTGTAGCACAACAGAATATATCATGGTAAGTTCTATAACAGAGGGTCAGTTCAGTTTAGCAGATATTTATTGTCAGTCCTTATGCTGACCTCTGTGGCCATACTGATGGCTAAAAATTGGTCTCTGCCCCCCAGTAGCTTACAGTTCAGTGGAGATATGAATAAAATGTCTCAAGGCCTCGAGGGCAGAGCAACTGTCTCTGCCTGGGAAAGTTACAAGAGGAAAATACAATTATGCCCATTTTTTTTTCATCTTCTCTATCCATGAACATGCCTTGTTTCCTGAACAACACAGAAAACACTTTAATAACTATATTATGTAATAAGCAATTATTATAATTTTGCATTGGCATTCTCAAAGCACTGGACTCCCTTTGCTCTATTTTACAAATGAGCCTGGACCATAGGGTGGGAACCATGACAACTCCCAAATTCGCTTGGTGACATTATTCATAAGGCAGGCTATTAGACCTCATCCCAATGATGCTTCTCTTTGCACTCTGCTGCTTAAAGCTGGGAGAACCTTCCTCCCATCTCCTCCTCTACCCACCGTGGGTCAGGTGCAGAAGACATTTATGTTTAACATGGTCCCAATGTACTAAGAGTGGCCAGCAGTGATCTTTTATTGAAATTTCCGAGAGCGGCTGTTTTGTGTCTCTTCTCCTTTTATCATGTGTCATTTAAATTTGTACAAATAATGAAATAGTTGTCCTTTAGAGTAAGATAAATCCTCATTTAATTTGAGGGTAGTGGCTGAATATTAACTGTGTTTTCTGAGACTTTTATGAAAGAGACTCCTATTCACTGGCTGAATTATGGGGGGAAAAGTTCTCCATTGCCCTCTAGGGTTAGTGCCAAGGATTTAACCCTTAGGTTCTTTCCTGACTGGCATTAATATGACTCTACAGAAGGAAGTTGCCCAGGAGTGGAAAGCACAGCATTGTTGAGACACAAGTCCATTTCAAGCTGATTTATTCCATTTAGTGAGCTGGGGTAGTTCCTTCTTCTAGTTGTGCCTGCGTTTCTGTCTTTACAATTGATACTGATTCAGCATTTGTTGCCCTTGCTGTATTTAGAAATCTTTGCAATCTTAATTGTTAAAGAGAGACCAGGCTGCCTAAGCTCTCAGAAAATCTGGATTTATTTCTTGCTCCACCAGTCACTCATTAAGTGACCCTAGGTAAGTCTTTTGTCCGTGTTGTTTTATTCTTTCCATATGTAAAATGAGGTTACGGGACACCTCCATTCCCTCATGGGAATATGGAGGGCACAGATGTGGAAGAGTTTGGAAGATTAGAGTTTTATGGATATTTAGATTGTAAGAGACATGTTTGCTGGTTTGCTGGCCATATCCCTATTTCTAATTAGCTTCCCTTCCTTCCATAACCCCTTGAATGGATAACCTTTCAAACCAGGTGACTCTGCTGCCATAGCTGTCACTGATAGGATTAGAATGGACAACAAATGTAGGAGAAGCCAGTCTATGATCTAGGCTGAGCCAGTCAGGTGTCCCTCCTCTAGTATGAATATAGAGACAAGAAATGGAAGTCGGACAATGATAGGTCCTTGAAATAAAATGTCGGGTAGATTTTGGACATTTTAACTCAGTCCATATTGATAAGCACAAGAAGAAATATGGTTTATGAAGACAGGCAAGAGAATGGCTAGGATGTGTGTTTATATATATCTATATATATCTTTATTGGGATATAATTGATTTACAATGTTGTGTTAGTTTCTGCTGTACAACAAAGTGAATCAGCTATATGTATTCATATATCCCCATATCTCCTCCCTCTTGAGCCTCCCTCCCACCCTCCCTATCCCACCCCTCCAGATCATCATAAAGCATCGGGCTGATTTCCCTGTGCTATGCAGCAGCTTCCCACTAGCCATCCATTTTACATTTGGTAGTGTATATATGTCAATGCTACTCTCTTACTTCGTCCCAGCTTCCTCTTCCCCCACCATGTCCTCAAGTCTGTTCTCTACGTCTGTGTCTTTATTCCTGCCCTGCCACTAGGATCATCAGTACTGTTTTTTAGATTCCATATATGTATGTTAGCATACGGTACTTGTTTTTCTCTTTCTAACTTACTTCACTCTATATGACAGACTCCAGGTCCATCCACCTCATTACAAATAACTCAATTTTGTTCCTTTTTATGGCTGAGTAATACTCCATTGTATATATGTGCCACATGTTCTTTATCTATTCATCTGTCGATGGACATTTAGGTTGCTTCTATGTCCTGGCTATTGTAAATAGTGCTGCAATGAACATTGTGGTACATGTCTCTTTTTGAATTATGGTTTTCTCAGGGTATATGCCCAGTAGTGGGATTGCTGGGTCATGTGGTAGTTCTACTATTAGTTTTTTAAGGAACCTCCATACTGTTCTCCATAGTGGCTGTATCAATTTATATTCCCACCAGCAGTGCAGGAGGGTTCCCTTTTCTCCACATCCTCTCCAGCATTTATTGTTTCTAGATTTTTTGATGATGGCCATTCTGACCAGTGTGAGGTGAAACCTCATTGTGGTTTAGATTTGCATTTCTCTAATGATTAGTGATGTTGAGCATCTTTTCATGTGTTTGTTGGCAATCTGTATGTCTACTTTGGAGAAATGTCTGTTTAGGTCTTCTGCCCATCTTTGGATTGGGTTGTTTGTTTTCTCGATATTGAGCTGCATGAGCTGCTTGTAAATTTTGGAGATTAATCTTTTGTCCATTGCTTCATTTGCAAATATTTTCTCCCATTCTGAGGGTTGTCTTTTTGTCTTGTTTATGGTTTCCTTTGCTGTGTAAAAGCTTTTAAGTCTCATTAGGTCCCATTTGTTTATTCTTTATTGTATTTCCATTTCTCTAGGAGGTGGGTCCAAAAGGATCTTGCTGGGATTTATGTCATAGAATGTTCTGCCTATGTTTTCCTCTAAGAGTTTGATAGTGTCTGGCCTTACATTTAGGTCTCTAATCCATTTTGAGTTTACTTATTTAATTTATTTTTTTTTTTTGCGGTATGTGGGCCTCTCACTGTTGTGACCTCTCCAGTTGCAGAGCACAGGCTCCGGATGCGCAGGCTTAGTGGCCATGGCTCATGGGCCCAGCCGCTCCGCAGCATGTGGGATCTTCCCGGACCAGGGCACGAACCCATGTCCCCTGCATTGGCAGGCGGACTCTCAACCACTGCGCCACCAGGGAAGCCCTTGAGTTTATTTTTGTGTATGGTGTTAAGAGGTGTTCTAATTACATTCTTTTACATGTAGCTGTCTGTTTTTCCCAACACCACTTATTGAAGAGGCTGTCTTTTCTTCATTGTATATTCTTGCCTCCTTTGTCAAAGATAAGGTGAACATCTGTGTGTGGGTTTATCTCTACGCTTTCTATCCTATTCCATTGATCTATATTTCTGTTTTTGTGCCAGTACCATACTGTTTTGATTACTGCAGCTTTTTAGTATAGTCTGAAGTCAGGGAGCCTGATTCCTCCAGCTCCATTTTTCTTTCTCAAGACTGCTTTGGCTATTCGGGGCCTTTTGTGCTTCCATACAAATTGTAAAATTTTTTGTTCTAGTTCTGTGAAAAATGCCATTGGTAATTTGACAGGGATTGCATTGAATCTGTAGATTGCTTTGGGTAGTATAGTCGTTTTCACAATGTTGATTCTTCCAATTGGATGTGTTAAGAAAAGCAGGTAAGGTACCCTGAGACACTGGAAAGAATGAGATAGGGTGATGGAGTGAAGGGTTGTTTAAAACTTTCTGTTTCCCATGAGGTCTGGCTCTGTTTTAAGCATTTTTACTTTTTAATTTGAACCACAGTCTCATGAGACAGGAGGCATTATGACTGCTGATTTAGGAGAACATAGTTATGTGACTTATCCAAGGTCACATAGTTGGTTTTGAAGTTGGTTGAGGATTTTTCTTTTTTTTTTGTGGTACGCGGGCCTCCCACTGCCACGGCCTCTCCCGCCCTGGAGCACAGGCTCCGGAGGCGCAGGCCCAGTGGCCATGGCCCACGGGCTTAGCCGCTCCGCGGCATGTGGGCTCCTCCCGGACCGGGACATGAACCCGCGTCCCCTGCATCAGCAGGCGGACTCTCAACCACTGTGCCACCAGGGAAGCCCTGGTTGAGGATTTGTTTACAGTTCCCTGCTTCTAACTTCAAAGTTTTTTCTGCTACAGTATTTCTTATTATTTACATTCATTGTTGTTTAAGGTTGAAGGTGAAATAAGAACTAAAGAAGTTGTTTTAGTCCAATGTAGATACTGAAGGCTGATATTTTATTTGTAAGTTGCCTGAGCAATATTTGATGTCATTCCAGATATTTGTCCTAATGCCAAAACCTCACTGTTAAATTTGTTTCCTCCTCAGGAATATAAATGACGCTCCTAGTTTTTTCCTATTCATCCCACTCAAATTATTACTCATTTCTGTTAGATCTGGAGTATGAGAGTTTACAAGGCTATTGTATATTTTTTTCATGGTTTTGATAGATATTTTCTGAGCTTGGTCATCTCAGTTTAGCTTGGATTTTCAAAACAATATTATTAGGACATATTTGAGTAATAATCACAAAAGCAAGCACTAGTCTTTCATTTAAGATCTAAGTTGCTATAAAAGATGTATTTATTTCATCAAGGCAGTGGTTTTCAAATTTTCTTAGTGATGGAACTATTTAATCAAATAAAATATTGAAAATTAATATGAAAAGAAATTAAAATGGACCTTGTTTGTTTGAGGGAAAGTGGTAGATACTGTTCCTCTCATCTCTACCCCTAGCCCACCTCTTTTCTCTTAGGGGATCTATCAGTACTTCTGACTTCTATAGTTCTATATTCCACAGTTTTAAGGCCACTATACTAAACCATAAAATTTATTGTCAGTAATTTTTATTTTACAAAAAGCTATTTTCTCAGAGAAAAATAACAAAATGTTAATTCTAAGAGTCGCTTTCATTGGTGCTTCACTGAGCTTCCTTAAAGACAAAGGCCTTTGTCCTACCCATTTTGTCTTGCTTGTTTTTCTATTTTCTACTGTACCAAATAGTTGCTTCCTGCGAAAGGAAGAAAACGAACAACTATGTGAATAGAACCTTGGACTAGGGAATATATTATCTACATGGCTTTTAACCATTTACTGTCTTTTTTCCCCCTTGATGACACTATTTTAATACTGCCCAATAGTACTTCACTTCTGCAATTTCTCCCAAGAGCATAGTGAGTTTCTCCATAAAGAAGAGCTTTGGAGCTAATAGTCATGGGTGTTAAACTTTCTGGGAAACCTTGAGTAATCTATTTAACCCCTCTGAGCTTCTGTTTTCTGATCTCGAAAACAGAGCAGTGGCATCCAGTTGACTTAGATAAGGTCACATAAGCCATAGGGTTGTTGTTAGGAATATTTGTAAAATGCTTAGCATACTGCTCCGCCTAAGGTATGTGCTCAGTAAATGAAACCTATTTTTATTTTGAGGGCAATAGGAAAGGCAATGAAGAAAAGGACAAAATCACAGTGAAAATGCAAAGTCACTGTCAAGCCAAATTATATCCATCAATGTGAACATTGTGCTATGTATTTCACAGAGTGCTTACTTGTGTTATACAGTTGATAGAAATTTGTTTTAGAGTTGGCAGGTAACTAAATCTCACCTTTTCCAAGTGTTCGTGCAATGTGATGAAGAGCTTAAAAAATATCCTCTCAAAAATGACTTTGACTAATGCCTGGGATAGTTATTATCTCATTAATAGTTAGCATGATATTAATACAAATGAAGTAGAGGAGTAGGTTTCTTTGTTGCCCATTCATAGAGTGGCTCAGACTGACAGCTGTTACCTTTTTTTAATGACTGCCTTCTTCCTGCTGCAAGTACCCCACCCTTTATGCCAGTTTCCACATGTTTTTCACTTGTTCTGTTAAAATACTAGGTAGATTATAGTTTTTTCCCTTTGACGTATAAATTACTCAACTTTCTATAGCATCAAATCTGTCACTCCAGTTGATTTTATTCATTTTTCCCTATCTAACTCTTCCCACTCCTCTCTCATTACATAATAAAATTCCTCTTCCTTACTTGTAACTTTCTAGCTCTGTAGAAGTTTGAGTGACTCATCACACAGTGGAGTTGATGAAGTCAACAGCTGCTGGAAAATCATCTTTTTCCTTAATAACTGTATCAACATGTGTTTGCCATTATTCAAGTAAGAAAAAATGTATATATCAAATATCCATGGTAGTCCTTGCTAAAATTTTCATAGGGGAAACTCATGTTTTAACATATCAGAGTGTTCAAATGGGTACAATAGAGAAAGTTTCAATGGGGGAACAAAATCATGGAGAAAAGAATGAAGTTGGGGAAGAAAAACAAATGGCAAGTATGTTGTTGGTAATGCTATAATTTATTTCACAACAGGTTAGGTGACCTTCTTCATGACACTATTAGCAGTAAAGCAGAAACTTGGCACTTCATGTCTTCATATTTTCCATCCATCTATCCAGCAATCTATCCATCTAACAAATACTAATTGAATGACTATTATGGTAAAAATCTCTGCTTCATGCAGTTTGTATCCTAAGGGAGGTAAAGACAAAAAATTATAAACCGAAAAATAAAATAATTTCTCAATATTATGTGCAGTGAAGGAAATAGGCAAGAGGCTAAGATAGAGACTAACAAGGGAGGACTTACTTCAGATAGGGAAGACATGGAAGATCTCTCTGAGGAGTGATATTGAGGCTGAAACTTAAAGGATGAGAAGGAGGTAGTAAAGTAGAGAGGAAGGTATAAGAGCAGTCCAGTCTGATTGAACAGCTGTGCAAAGTCCTGTGACGAGATGGGACTTAAAATGTTCTTGGGAATGAAAGATCAGTGTGTCTGGAGGACAGGTAGTAAGGTGGTGGTGGTATGAGCTAAGATGGAAGAGACAGGTAGGGTCTGGGTCATGTAAGACTCTGTGGGCCTTGGTAAAGGGATTGGATTTTATAATGAATACAATAAGAAGCTACTGGAGTGTTTTAAGCTGTGTATGTTTGTACATATGTGTGACAGTTTGTGTTGCTGTGTAGCAAAATGACCAAGTGAGTTAGATTAGGGGGCAAGAGTGGAAACAGAAAAACTAGCTAGGATAGTTCAGGATTTAAATGATGGTTGCTTACACGGAGGTAGTGACAGGGGAGATGAGGCAAGAGTTCAAAAGCACTGGAGGTGGAACTGACAGAATCCTATGAGTTAATGATAAAAGAGAAACCATCCTAAGAAAAAATTGCTCAATGACATATAAGTGATATCATATGATATTTGTCTTTCTCTGTCTGACTTCACTTAGTATGATAATCTTTAGGTCCATCCATGTTGCTGCAAATGGCATTATTTCATTCTTATTTTTGGACATAGCAGTGAATTTATTTATTTAAAAATTTTTTATTTTATATTGGAGTATAGTTGATTAACATTGTGTTAGTTTCAGGTGTACAGCAAAGTGATTCAGTTATACATAGACAAGTATCTATTCTTTATCAAATTATTTTCCCATTTAAGTTGTTACAGAATATTGAGCAGAGTTCCCTGTGCCATGCAGTAGGTCCTTGTTGGTTGTCTATATATTTTAAATAGAGCAATGTGTACATGTCAATATGGCTGACTAATATTCCATTGTATATATATACCACATCTTCTTTATCCATTTATCTTTTGGTGGACATTTAGGTTGCTTCCATATCTTGGTAATTGGAAATAATGCTGCTATGAAGATTGGGGTTTGTGTTACTTTTCAAGTTAGTGTTTTTGTTTTTTTAGGATATATACCCAGGAGTGGAATTGCTGGATCATATGGTAGTTCTATTTTTAGTTCTTTGAGAAAGCTCCATACTGTTTTCTACAGTGGTTGTACCAATTTACATTCCCACCAACAGTGTAAGAGGGTTCCCTTTTCTCCATAACCTCTCCAACATTTGTTATTTGTGTTCTTTTTGATGATAGCCATTCTGACAGATGTGATGTAATATCTCGTTATGGTTTTGATTTGCATTACCTAATGCTAATGACTGGTGATATTGAGCACCTTTTCATGAGCATGTTGGCATCGGCATTTCCTCTTTGGAAAAATGTCTATTCAGATCTTCTGCCCATTTTTCAATCAAGCTGTTTATTTTTTTTATGTTGAGTTATATGAGCTGTTTATATATTTTGGATATTAACCCCTTATCAGTCATATCATTTGCAAATATTTTCTCCCATTCAGTATGCTGTCTTTTTGTTTTGTCAATGGTTTCCTTTGCTGTACAAAAGCTTTTCTTTAAAGTCACTAAACTGATTCTTCTTGAATAACTTTGGCATAACTTTGGCCAAGATCTGACATGCTGCCACGGTCAAAAGCATGTCTCCACACTGCATACGAGAAATGGATTTAGTGGGTAAACACAAATGCCAGCCTGGGTTATTAAATAATCAGCCTCAGTGCTTGCTTGAGAGCCCAGCAAAGGGAGGGACTCTGTTAACAACATGAAAGGAGTTTCAGGGGGAGAGAAACTAGGAGAAGACCCCTTTGCAAAAATTTTTTTTGGAAGCTGTGATGGTTAATTTTATGTGTCAGCTTGACTGGAGTACCCAGATATTTGGTCAAACATTATTCTGGGTGTTGCCATGAAGATGTTCTCGGATGAGATTAACATTTAAATTGGTAGACTGGGAGGACAGACAGCAGAAGCAAGAAGAACTACAATCCTGCAGCCTGTGGAACAAAACCCACATTCACAGAAATACAAGATGAAAAGGCAGAGGGCTATGTACCAGATGAAGGAACAAGATAAAACCCCAGAAAAACAACTAAATGAAATGGAGATAGGCAATCTTCCAGAAAAAGAATTCAGAATAATGATAGTGAAGATGATCCAGGACCTTGGAAAAAGAATGGAGGCAAAGATTGAGAAGATGCAAGAAACGTTTAACAAAGATCCAGAAGAATTAAAGAACAAACAAACAGAGATGAACAATACAATAACTGAAATGGAAACTACACTAGAAGGAATCAATAGCAGAATAACTGAGGCAGAAGAACGGGTAAGTGACCTGGAAGACAGAATGGTGGAATTCACTGCTGTGGAACAGAATAAAGAAAAAAGAATGAAAAGAAATGAAGACAGCCTTAGAAACCTCTGGGAAGACATTAAATGCAACAATATTCGCATTATAGGGGTCCCAGAAGGAGAAGAGAGAGAGAAAGGACCCGAGAAAATATTTGAAGTGATTATAATCGAAAACCTCTCTAACATGGGAAAGCAAATAGCCACCCAAGTCCAGGAAGCGCAGAGAGTCCCATACAGGATAAACCCAAGGAGAAACACGCTGAGATACATAGTAATCAACTTGGCAAAAATTAAAGATGAAGGAAAATTATTGAGAGCAACAAGGGAAAAACAACAAATAACATGCAAGGGAACTCCCATAAGGCTAACAGCTGATTTCTCAGCAGAAACTCTACAAGCCAGAGGGAGTGGCATGATATACTTAAAGTGATGAAAGGGAAGAACCTACAACCAAGATTACTCTACCAAGCAAGGATCTCATTCAGATTCAATGGATAACTCAAAAGCTTTACAGACAAGCAAAAGCTAAGAGAATTCAACACCACCAAACCAGCTCTACAGCAAATGCTAAAGGAACTTCTCTAAGTGGGAAACACAAGAGAAGAAAACGACCTACAAAAACAAACCCAAAACAATTAAGAAAATGGTCATAGGAACATACATATCGATAATTACCTTAAACGTGAATGGATTAATGCTCCAACCAAAAGACACAGGCTTGCTGAATGGATACAAAAACAAGACCCATATATATGCTGTCTACAAGAGACCCACTTCAGACCTAGGGACACAGACAGATTGAAAGTGAGGGGACGGAAAAAGATATTCCATGCAAATGGAAATCAAAAGAAAGCTGGAGTAGCAATACTCATATCAGGTAAAATAGACTTTAAAATAATGTTACAAGAGACAAGGAAGGACACTGCATAATGATCAAGGGATCAATCCAAGAAGAAGATATAACAATGATAAATATATATGCACCCAACATAGGAGCACCTCAATACATAAGGCAACTGCTAACAGCACTAAAGGAGGAAATCGACAGTAAAACAATAATAGTGGGGGACTTTAACACCTCAATTACACCAATGGACAGATCATCCAAACAGAAAATTAATAAGGAAACACAAGCTTTAAATGACATAATAGACTAGATAGATTTAATTGATATTTGTAGGACATTCCATCCAAAAACAGCAGATTACATTTTCTTCTCAAGAGCTCACGGAACATTCTCCAGGATAGATCACATCTTGGATCACAAATCAATCCTCAGTAAATTTAAGAAAACTGAAATCATATCAAGCATCTTTTCTGACCACAATGCTATGAGATTAGAAATGAATTACAGCGAAAAAAATGTAAAAAACACAAACACACGGAGGCTAAACAATATATTACTAAATAACCAAGAGATCACTGAAGAAATCAAAGAGGAAATCAAAAAATACCTACAGACAAATAACAATGAAAACACGACAATCCAAAACCTATGGGATGCATCAAAAGCATTTCTAAGAGGGAAGTTTATAGCTATACAAGCCTACCTCAAGAAACAAGAAAATTCTCAAAAAACAATCTAACCTTACACCTAAAGGAACTAGAGAAAGAAGAACAAACAAAACCCAAAGTTAGCAGAAGGAAAGAAATCATAAAGGTCAGAGCAGAGCTAAATGAAATAGAAACAAAGAAAACAGTAGCAAAGATCAATAAAACTAAAAGCTGGTTCTTTGAGAAGATAAGCAAAATTGATAAACCATTAGCCAGAATCATCAAGAAAATGAGGGAGAGGACTCAAATCAATAAAATTAGAAATGAAAAAGGAGAAGTTACAACAGACACTGCAGAAATACAAAGCATCCTGAGAGACTACTACAAGCAACTCTATGCCAATAAAATGGACAACCTGGAAGAAATGGATAAATTCTTAGAAAGGTGTAACCTTCCAAGACTGAACCAGGAAGAAATAGAAAATATGAACAGACCAATCACAAGTAATGAAATTGAAACTCTGATTAAAAATCTTCCAACAAAGGAAAGTACAGGACCAGATGGCTTCACAGGTGAATTCTATCAAGCATTTAGAGAAGAGCTAACACCCATCCTTCTCAGACTCTTCCAAAAAATTGCAGAAGGAACACTCCCAAACTCATTCTATAAGGCCACCATCACCCTGATACCAAAACAGACAAAGATACTACAAAGAAAGAAAATTACAGACCAGTATCACTGATGAATATAGATGCAAAAATCCTCAACAAAATACTAGCAAACAGACTCCAACAACACATTAAAAGGATTATACACCATGATCAAGTGGGATTTATCCCAGAGATGCAAGGATTCTTCAATATATGCAAATCAATCAATGTGATACACCATATTAACAAATTGAAGAATAAAAACCATATGATCATCTCAATAGATGCAGAAAAAGCTTTTGACAGAATTCAACACCCATTTATGATAAAAACTCTCCAGGAAGTGGGCATACAGGGAACCTACTTCAACATAATAAAGCCCATATATGACAAACCCACAGCAAACATCATTCTCAATGGTGAAAAATTGAAAGCATTGCCTCTAAGATCAGGAACAAGACAAGGATGTCCACTCTGACCACTATTATTCAACATAGTTTTGGAAGTTTTAGCCATGGCAGTCAGAGAAGAAAAAGAAATAAAAGGAACACAAATTGGGAAAGAAGTAAAACTGTCACTGTTTGCAGATGACATGATACTATCCATAGAGAATCCTAAAGATGCCACCAGAAAACTACTAAAGCTAATCAATTAATTTGGTTAAGTTGCAGGATACAAAATTAATGCACAGAAATCTCTTGCATTTCTGTACACTAATGATGAAAAATCTGAAAGAGAAATTAAGGAAACACTCCCACTTACCACTGCAATAAAAAGAATAAAATACCTAGGAATAAACCTACCTAGGGAGACAAAAGACCTGTATGCAGAAAACTATAAGACACTGATGAAAGAAATTAAAGATGATACCAACAGATGGAGAGATATACCATGTTGTTGGACTGGAAGAATCAATATTGTGAAAACGACTATACTACACAAAGCAATCTACAGATTCAATGCAATCCCTGTCAAATTACCAATGGCGTTTTGTACGGAACTAGAACAAAAAGTCTTAAAATTTGTATGGAGACACAAAAGACCCCGAATAGCCAAAGCAGTCTTGAGGGTAGAAAACGGAGCTGGAGGAATCAGACTCCCTGACTTCAGACTATATTAAAAAGCTACAGTAATCAAGACAATATGGTACTGGCCCCAAAACATAAATATAGATCAATGGAACAGGATAGAAAGCCCAGAGATAAACCCATGCACCTATGGTCAACTAATCTGTGACAAAGGAGGCAAGGATATACAATGAAGAAAAGACAGTCTCTTCAATAAGTGTTGCTGGGAAAACTGGACAGCTACATGTAAAAGAATGAAATTAGAACACTCCCTAACACCATACACAAAAATAAACTCAAAGTGGATTAGAGACCTAAGTGTAAGACTGGGCTCTGTAGAACTCTTAGAGGAAAACATAGGAAGAACTCTCTTTGACATAAATCACAGCAAGATATCCTTTGATCCACCTCCTAGAGTCATGGAAATAAAAACAAAAGTAGACAAACGGGACGTAATGAAACTTAAAAGCTTTTGCATAGCAAAGTAAACCATAAACCAGATGAAAAGACAACCCTCAGAATGGGGGAAAATATTTGCAAGTGAATCATCGGACAAAGGATTAATTTCCAAAATATATAAACAGCTCATGCAGCTCAATATTTAAAAAAAAAAAACAACCCAATCCAAAAATCAGCAGAAGACCTAAATAGACATTTCTCCAAAGAAGACATACAGATGGCCAAGAAGCACATGAAAAGCTGCCTAACATCACTAATTATTAGAGACATGCAAATCAAAACTACAATGAGGTACACCTCATACCAGTTAGAATGGACATCATCAGAAAATCTGCAAACAACAAATGCTGGAGAGGGTGTGGAGAAAAGGGAACCCTCTTGCACTCTTGGTGGGAATGTAGATTGATACAGCCACTATGGAGAACAGTATGGAGGTTCCTTAAAGAGCTAAAAATAGAATTACCATATGACCCAGCAATCCCACTACTGGGCACATACCCAGAGAAAGCCATAATTTCAAAAGACACATGCACCCCAATGTTCATTGCAGCACTATTTACAATAGCCAGGTCATGGAAGCAACCTAAATGCCCATCGACAGACGAATGGATAAAGAAGATTGGTACATATATACAATGGAGTATTACTCAGCCATAAAAAGGAACAAAATTGGGTCATTTGTAGATATGTGGATGGATCTAGACACTGTCATACAGAGTGAAATAAGTCAGAAAGAGAAAAACAAATATCGTATATTAATGCATATATGTGGAACCTAGAAAATGGTACAGATGAACTGGTTTGCCGAGCAGAAATTGAGACTCAGAAGTAGAGAAAAATCATATGGACACCAAGAGGGGAAAGTGGCAGGAGGTGGGGGTTGTGGTGTGATGAATTGGGAGATTGGGATTGACATGTATACACTGATGTGTATAAAATGGATGACTAATAAGGAAAAAAAAACATAAAAAAAATAAATTGGTAGACTGAGTAAAGCAGATTGCCCTCTCTTATGTGGGTGGGCCTCATCCAATTAGTTGAAGGAATGAATAGAACAAAAAGACTGATCCTTTCCTGAGTATGAGAGAATTCCTACTGCTTGAATTCTTTTGTACTGTAACATTGGTTTTGTCCTGCCTTTGAACTCAAAGTGAAACATAAGCTTTTCCTGGGTCTCAGCCTGCCAACTTTTGGACTGGAACTACACCATCAGTTCTCCTGGGTCTCCAGCTTGTTGACTTACCCTGAAGACCTTGAGACTTTTTAGCTTCCTTAACTTGTATGGACCAGTTTCTTACTCCTTAATCTCTTTCTCTCTTTCTCTATATGTAGTTTCCTAATATATTCATATATGTATATTTCATTTATGTATTTCCTATTGGTTCTGTTTCTGTGGAGCACTGTGACTAATACAGAAGCTCTTAATGTAAACTTAGCCAAGGCCAAAATAAATTATTCTGAAATGTGCATCTTAAAAAATTCCAGTTAAGAAATGGCAAAAATTCAAAGCAAAGCCCCCTCCCTGAATGTATCATTTATCAATGGAGAAAGTTAATATCTATCACATAAAGTTGTTGGGAGCTCAAATTAGATGACATAAAACAAAACATTGAGTAAAGTGCTAAACAAATATTTCTTATTAATTATAACTTTCACCTGAAGTAACTCATGAATGTTGATGGCCTTAGAAGAAAGAGCCCAACTAAATGTGGAAAATGTGGTCTTGAAAACTGGAAGACCACCACCCCCCAAAACATACTACAAATATGTACACACACCATGAATATGCTCAGTACACACATACACACACACACACACACACATCCCACAGAAATCAACACATACAGACCTGTTTTGAGGAAAAATAATAAAGCTGACAAACTGTTAAACATTTTTATTGTGTAGACTTATAACTTTACAGGACATGCAGGATAAAAAAGTGTAAAATATCAGTAAGCATATAAAATTTCAGCTATCTTTTGGACCAGCACTTGATTTGTACAAGGGACTAAGCATCTATATAGAACAGACATGTCTTGGGATACACAGTTTACAGATTGAATCACAAAGCAATTTCCCAAGTGATTTTCCTCATATAAAGATAAAAATATCTTTGCACTTAAAAATATTTCAGTATAGTACATTTTCAGTTATGTACACAGTTTAAAAGTAAAACTATGTCCATGCCAGTGTCTGTTTTAAATGCAAAAAACCTAAGTAGGTAACAGGTTGGCAATTAAAGTGTCAGGAAAACTGGAAGAGGCCAAAAAACAAACAAACAAACAAACAAAAAAAACAAGCAGAATTCCAACAGTTGTATGGAAATAAAAATAAAAGCATAACTGAAGGTTAAAAATAAAGTCCCCCTGGGAAGACTCTTAATATGAGCAGGAGGAATAAAAAGCTTTTTGATGTACCAGGCAGCTTTCTGTATGACTCAGGTTTACAGGTAAAATTCCTCAGTTTGAATTCAGAAGAATTTGAATTTATTCCAGCAAAATTACCTCAATCTTTTATTACTGCCTCCTCCCCCATCTTCTCTCTGAGCAAAGTGATGCTTGGATTAGGTCCAAAGCTCCTGGCAGGGGGAGGGGCCATGTGTCACAGCATTACAAACAGTTGCAAGTGCTTTACTTTGAAGAGGTCACATTTGCAACAACTCTGACAGTCTCACACAATGGCCTCCATTTTATGAGCCCTTCCCCAGAGGCCCACTGATCAGCTGAAAAGGGAACACAATGTTCAGCCACTAAACCACCCCAGTGATGGATTAGTTTGGAGTCAGGAAAGCGCGATTATTCTTGAAAATAAACGAAGCTGAATAGACATGCTGACCTCATTCAGCTGGTGAGAGGCGGGGAAAGTTGGCTTCTACTCCTGCCAGCCCAGAGAGGGCTTGGCCCCATTTATCCACCTTAATTCGTTTAATGGGGCTGATGTGGACCATACTCGATATGGGTAAAGGTGTTGTGTCATCAAGTGCAGACATGAACTTCATCTGATTCTGTATCTCAGAGTCAGAAACAAGTGTGAAGAACTAGGTAATGGATTTTTCTAATTTTGGTCTTCAGGGAGGCTGCTGACCTAATGAAAGTTGATGAGGTGGACCCTATTTGAAAAGGAAAACCTGAAGAACAGGAAGGCACTTAGGTGTCACCATCTATATAACAAATATTCAGGCACAGAAAGTATCACAGGTTAAAATTTCAGGAGAGTAAGGCATTAGTCGGATCATGTACAGATTATATTTTCTAACTTGATAAAGATCACTAGATTCCACTGGATCATTAAAGTGAATGGCAGCAATTCACTAACAGTTCAGAGGGAAGAGTTGGTTGAAAACTGCCCACATACCTGTACACTCAATGGCAATAGCCTGGAATTCTTCCCTTACCATAAAATGATCAACATTTTAGAACAGGCAGTTGAGGTTGTTAGTTCTTTTTTTTTTCTCCTCCTCAGTTCTTCATATTTCTCTCAAATTATCTTTCAACGATAGGCTCATATCTCAGCCAATAAAACAATGATCCAAATGTAAGGAAAATATTTTAAGTGGGTTTTAAAAATTCATACCACCCCAAAAATAGAAGACATAGCTCAGAAGAGACAAATAATAGTTATGAAAACTGAGTGATTTCTTTGCTCTGAACCAAGAAAATTCATTCATATATTGTTGCTAACAACTTGAAATTGGCACCAAGAAAATTAAAAGGGAAAAAAAGAATCGGATATACTTCTATCCTTGAAATGTCATTTATATTTCTTTCTGCGTGTTGATGTGGATATTGCTGAATATTTTGCCAATAGACTCAAATAGCGGGTCACAGAAGGCGTGGACGTAGATGGAATAGACACGGCTGATGCACTGAATCTCAATCAAGAAACTCTTAATGCACGGTACAACTGCCCAGATGTGCAGAAAAGAGAGAATGGCAAAATAAATGCCCCAGATGAGTGCCATTGGGATGCCAAAGAGGGCAGACAGCAAACGGTAGAACCAGTACTTCGTCACAGTGAAGGTGGTGAAGCTGGCCTTCCAGATGCCATCGAAACTGTGTGTCCCTTCTGGTTCTGCAATCACATCTTCAAAATCAATCTAAAAGGAAGAAGTGACAGAACATGAGCATGAAATAGAAGAAAAAAAGAAAAAAAAACCATTTCTGAATATGCATAAATATATATTAGCTTTTATGTACAGGTTCTGTGTAAGATGCTAAAAGGCACCCAGCAGCATAAGCCTCGCTTGGAATTTGTAGGAAATTCAGAGATTTGGGCCCCACAAAAATCCCTAGGAGTGGCATCAAGGAGATTTTCTAACATGTCCTCCAGGTGCTTCTTTGCTGTGTGAAAGGTTGAAAACTGCTGCTCTGAGGGAAACTAAATGGATATGATAAAATTCCTGCCTTCAAGTAAAACCCAGCAACATGGATAAGTATACATGGCACTCAATAAAATGTAAATGACATGACCTAAGTTAATTGACTCCAAGACAACTACACACACAATGTTAAAGGGTAGTTAGTTCATAACTGATTATCAACTCTTCAAACATTCAACTGGTAGAATATCTTCAGGAAATTAGATCATTGTGAGCTCTGAGGATTCAAGAAGTCTTCATGGGGTGGTGGGACCTGAGCAGGGATTGGAAAAGGGGTATGATTTGGAAAGGAAGGAAGAAGGGATCTTGAAAATGCAGTGAGCAAGGCCCCAGGAACAAGGAAGGATGATACAGTGAGTGTCACAGGCAGATAGACCTGTGTGGCCCTTCTGGAAAGATGGGTTGAGGCCAGATTCAATTTTATTTTATATACAGTGGGGGTCTATTGAAGATGTTGGAGCGGAGGAATACAGCCACAATCAATGCAGTCATTTATCAACATGAATTTGATATCAGTGTCCAGCCTGAGAAAAAAGGAAGAGACTCAAGGCAGAGAGATTCTTGCTGTATCTCAAGTTTGAGATGGTAGGGCCAAAACTAGAATAGGCCATGAAAAAGAAAAAAGAAAAGAATAAATAATGAATTTCAGGATGTTAAAGGAAGAATCCACAGGACTTAATTACTTCAAGGATAGGGAGAGAGAAAAGCCTAAGGTGAGCTTTGAGCTTCAGGTTTTCCTGCTAGAGAGCAGAGGTGACATTAAAAGCAAGAAGAAAATTAGGAAGGCAGCTAAGAAAATGTCGAGAGAACTTAGTTTTTGAATTGAGCAAATAGTAAGGTTTTGAATAAGGACAGATGCAAACATCAGTGGTCCACACCTGTACTAGTCCCTTTTGGTGGCCACTAGGAAGTAATCAAATGAGTTTGCAGTCACATAGCACTTAACAGTTACCACGTGCTTCTACATGCATTGTCTCCATGTGATCTGGGATTTCAAACCAATCTGGGAAGGTAGGTTGTCATTTTACAAAAGAAGATACTTAGGTTTAGAGAGGTGAAGGTGACTTCCTGAAGTCAAACACAAAGCAATGGTGGGGACAGAATGCGAACTTGGCCCCTTTCCCAAATAGCGTTCTCTCCCACAGTACGTGTTCACTTAAGCAATTAATTCCCAGGAGCTTTTATCCCTCTGGAAGGATTATATAGACTAAACTGAAACATAGGGTAAAAAAATTACCACCAAAAGAATAGGACAGAGCCAGCTTAACTGCTTGGTGGTGGCAGCAATATGAAGGGATCTAATGTAGTTTGAAATCCAAACAAGTTGATGACTGCTAGCAGCAATCCAGCTAATCTCAGGATTAGGGAATTAGGACTTGGGTGACTCCATGGAGCCTCTCAGTGCCAAGGAGCCACTTTTGATTCAACACAACAAAACCTCTTTCGTAAAGAGTACATAATACTTACCAATAGTTAAGGTTTATTTTCTAGAACATTCTGTTTCTTGATCTGTTGTCCAATGTCCTAAGAATATGTAATATATAAAAATGGTATGTCCACAATTATCTAAATGAAGCTAAGTAAATTTATTGTTGTTCTAATGTTTTCTTTCTTCATTTAGATCTAGACTCAGAAGTAAACATTTACTTGTGTGTTTTCAAAGGCTGTTCTAAATATGTGGCGAGTCAGATCAGTCCTTTAATGAAGTTTCTGTGCAGTTTACTTGTCTACTGTGGGGTTTTGCTCAGATAATGCATTTTCCTAGAGCTATTAAAAATAAAGCCCTGCTGTTTTCCTTCATTCAACTGAAAGGTACCCAAAGAATTTTATTTTTTAAAGATGACCTTATTTTGTAAGAGGATTTGGTGAAGTCAGAATGAATGCGCTAGAGCAGGTGTTCTTAATCTGAGTCAAAGGATGGGCAGTGTTGGTCCACGAATGCCCTGAAGTGGGTGCATACATTTTGAGTGTACAATAGAAAAGGGTCCATTGCTTTTTCTTAGAAAAGAGTCTATTACCAAAGAAGGCTGGTAAGCACTTTATGGGAACAGAGGATTCCTATCTCTTTACAGAACAGAATTTAAGCACATCTGCCTAGAGATTCTTTTCCAAGGGAATGGATAGTTGCTAACATTTGTTGATTGGCTATCATGATCAAACACTGTTCTCATTTAACTTACAGCAACTCTGTAATTTATTATTCCCATTTCATAGAAAAATGTAAGGTTTAATAAGTTGTCCAGGTAAATAAGAGGTGGATTTGAATTTCTAATCTGGTTTGAAAGATACCGACTCTTTCTTCAATACCACATTGCTTAAAAAAATATTTTTCAAATTTTCTCTAAGACGATTATAGTATTTCATAATTAAATGGTACATTAACAAAAAAGAGTTTACTGAATTTAACCCTTTGGTAACTGTAAGAATACCCACAGTGTGGTCTCTGAGGAGCGTGTTACAATGAGGTCATACACATATATACACAATTGGTCCTTAGTGAAGATCTCTGAACATATGCATGTGTGTAAGATTTCTCAATGATAAGTTAATTTTTCTAAACATAAATGCTTTTTTCAATGAATATTTTGGAAATTCTTAAGCTGTATTTTAACTTGCTTTGATTATTTCAAAGCAAGTTTAGTGTTTTTTAATGCTTTCCAGAAACTGCAGTGAGCATGATTTATTTATCATCAAATATCCAAGTAAATTTAGAGCAGGTCTCCAGGGGTGGACAGCAACATGACAAAACTAACATGTTATATAAATATATTCAGTTAGTTGCTGCTTTAGTCTTAAAAACTTTAAGTGGCTTAAAATAATATTAAAAGTACAACCAATTAGATGCAGCTGAGAAAAAAAAGGCAGGTTAAGGAAACACAATGAAACCAGAAATAATGTTTCGTTTCTCTCCACCTCCATTTCTGCAGCAGTAATAGTAATAGGTTTTTGTGAGGAGAACATGAGAAAATTTATGCAAAGTGCTTAGCATGGGGATAGAGCATTGCAGTACAGTAAATGCTTAATAAAGGGCATTAAAAAAAGTACTTGCTCTGGGTGACTAAGCTTTTTAATTGCAATAAGAGAAACTATCAGCTGCAAAGTATATGGTGGCTGTGAATTCAAACCTCATCAATGCTTCAAAAGAGCTAACTTCCATCTGTAATCATCTTTAACACAACCCTCTGAGATGCGTGCTCTTATTCTCATTTTACATATGAGGCTACTGTGGGAGGTTAAGAAATTACCCAAGGACACAAGGATGATAAGTGGCAAAACTGGAACTTGTCCCACCCCAAGTTTGACCTTTTTTTGCTTATGTATCCCTAGGACTATAAGCTCTTCCAGTAGCCTTATTCGCTAATTTTCACCCATATAGATATGCTTTCTAAAACATTCACATTTTGATTATTAAAGGAATTACTCTTGTTAATGTTTCCATTTTAAGTTAGGACATCTAGTAACTAGGATGTTTTGCATTTTTGGTACTGATTGAATTTCCATGGCCCTGAACATTATGTTCTCACAATCCTGGGCACCTAGCCAAGGACTCTCTCTAAATGGCAGATAAGGAAACTGAGGCACGATTTAAATGGGCCAGACATTCTCAAGGTCCCAAGTGAATCAGTGGAAAGGCTGAAATTAAAACTGTAACTTCCTGATTCCCAGGCCTAGGTCCAGCCCTGCCCTCCACATAATTTCCCTAGGAACTTACATCTCTCTCCCCAGGTCCCTTCTCTGCCTACCCCATTCATATCTCTAGGTCTCCTGTAAGTCTCTCACTGTCTTCTAAGACATAGACTTGAAATGTATCTCTGTGTGAGGTTAGGAGAAGTGTCCTTTTCTCAACACTAATACAGACATTTCTGTACATTTATCTAGGGTGAAGAAAACTGGAGGGAATATTTTGAAAAATATCCTCATTGTACATTTTGATATGTATTCATAATGCACTGAACCCAACAAAGTTCTGTTAGTAATCAGTCATTCCATCTAAAGGTAGTTCACAATTCCATCAGTCAAAGCATAGTTGCTTTAGCAGATTCATAGGTATTTAAAGCTGAAGGAATCCTTAAAGAAAAGGAGTCCCATTTGAGATAGAGAAATCTATGGCAAAGCTGTCAGATGACTGGATCAAGAATACTTTCGCACTTAATGGCAGGCTCAGGATTGGAATTCAGACTTAGAAACTCTCCTAGGCTCTTCCACAGCTGTCTGCTGTCACCATACATCCTCAATCATCTGGATGCTACATTCTGTAGTCAATGTAAAAGGCAGCTAGGCTTGTATGTGAATTTGAACATCACTGAATGAATGATGATGCCTGTTTCTGACAATCCCCAGTGTGCTCATCGTTCACATGCATCATTGGTTTGATTTATCCCTTATCAAAGCTGTCACTCTGGCATCCCGTTCCCTCAGGGACATGCTCCTCTTATCCCTCTATAGGAGGGCAGGTCTTGCTCAGAGCAGAACTTTATCTGCTCACCTAGATTTGGAGCAGAACAGCAGTTAGAGATTTGCTTTTAAACAAACACAAAAACCAAGACATGCAGGTGCCATTTAGTTTCTTAGAATGGGATGCCTCAGATGAGGTTGAACAGCTTCTCCAAGAACTGATTTTCTGTTCTGTAATCTATGGAACAAGTTGCGCCTCTGGCCCGAATCATAATGCAGACTGCAAGATCAAAGGCATAAATATGCTTCAGTGATATTTCTGTGTCTTAATAGATGCTTTATAAGGAGTCAACAGTTTATATAACTAGATTTTTATAAATGACATTAAATACTTTTGTGCAACATTGACTTATGATGCTATAATTTTGGAAACATAAGTTAACAAAAATCTATCAGCAGATGTTCAAGAAAAGCAATCTATCTCATTGTGTTTTAGTAATAGCTGGCTAATACAGTAAGTCTCAGAAGATTTCATCTTGTTAAATGTATGCAATGGAAATATTTAAAAAACATTTTATATGTACACAGGATTAAAAAACCATGGGGTCATTTTTTTTTCTCAAAATTTGGACATTTTATTTACGAATAAGGAATTTTCAAGAAGGAAACTTTAAGTATATTTGAGATTTAACAAGCAATGATGCTTGCCTTGTCTGTTTCTGTGGGAAAATATCTTTTTAGACTTTTGTCAAAATTGTGAAAAAATCACAAAATTGTGATTGTATTGGATATATGGAGCACATAAATAATAACAAACAAGATGTTTACAGAAGATGTGTGTTGCCTGCTCTAAATCCACAGTCCCACTTCTCTGCCAAGTGAATCTTCGTTTATTCAGGTCTTGGAAATAATTCTTTTATCTCAGAGTTAAGTTATAGTTGGTTATAGACTTGCCAGGGTAATCTTAGTCTCCTTGGTGAATGGTCAGTTTAGAGTAGACATGTGACCCAATTCTGGCCAATGAGATCTAAGTAGAAGTCTGCTGGGCAAGACTTCCAGGAAAGCTTTATCTTCCTTATGAAAAGAAACAGAGGTATATGGTGTGGCCCTTTGCCCCTTTCATCCTACTTAGAAAATGATGTATTGCCTTAGTGTAGAGAAGTCATCTTGTGACCATGAGGTGACATGTATAATTAAAAGACCAAGAGAATAGAAGATGCTGCTTTTGCTATTACCAAACTACTGAAACAATGCCAGTAGCTGTCTGCCTCTAGACTTCTCCTTATGCTCTTATTTTTAAGCCACAGCTCTTCAGATTTTCTATTACCTATAGCAGAGAGCATTCTTAAGTGATATAGTAACTAACACTCTTTCCTATTGGTTGGCATAGTAGGTGTACAGCTCCTCATATAGAAACCTGAATTCAATTAATAACCTCAAACTATCTTTTCAACACTACTAGACTCTACCCCCAGAATGTACTCCTTGACCTGTATCAGAAGAGTTTGTTTCACATTAACATTTAGTTTTAGCAAAGTGTAAGTAGGATGATAAATTGACTATGAAAAAGCAAATTCATATATTCTGTGATAGCATCTAAGATGACTCCCAGTGATCCCCCCTCCCCCACTTCTTGGTATTCATGCTTTGTGTAACACCCTCCCCTTTAGTGTGGGCTGGATTTATTGATTTGCTTCTAAATAGTAAAATGTGGCAAAAGTGATGGGGTGGTCACTTCCAAGATTAGGTTACAAAAGACCATGGCATCATCTTGCTTCCTTTCTTGCTCTCTTGCTTGCTTGCTCTGCTGGAAGCCAGCTGCCATGTTGTGAGCGGCCCTATGGAGAGGTCTGTGTGGAAGTTAACTGAGGGAGAACTCTAGCCAACAGCCACTGAGAAACTGAGTCCTCAATCCAGCAGCCTGGGAGGAACTGAATCCTACCATTGGCCATGCGAGTGAGCTTGGAAATGGGTCTTCTCCTAGTCGGGCTTTGAGATGACTCCAGCCCTGTCCCCTGGACTGCAGCCTGTGAGAGGCCCTGAACCAGAACTACTCAGCTAAGTCGCACTTGGATTTCTGACACTGTTAGATGGTAAATATTTGTTGTTCTAAGCTACTAAATTTGGGGGTCATTGGTTATGTGGCCAGAGATGACTAAAACAAACCATCTTTATTTTGATGATCATGTTTTATTTTCTATTACATTGCTCTTTTTTCTGTTAGATAATTTAATTTTTAAGCTTATAGAAAAATGTATATAATGAATGTACATAAATATCCTGGAATTTGGTCCTGGAGCAAAGTCTAGAATTATATGAGAAGGAAATGCAGCATTTTCAACTTTCTACAATTCATATCAAACTGAATATTAGAAAAGTTTTAGGCAATTGATAGTGCGTGCTATCAGCGCATATCCATAAAGTGCTTGGCTTTCTACCCAGATATGAACCAAGGACTAAGAGCCAGCTCCACCTAGAAGACGCATCACTGAATCTTGACTTCTGAATATAATGTCTTGAATGCACCAGCACAGGGGTAGTGTTGCAAAAGAATCAACTGGAGGGAGGATGCTTGTTAAAATGCAGATGCTCAGGCCCATTTCAGACTCAGATCACACCCTCTGGGTTGGGGCCTGGGGAATCTTATGCAAATGATTCCTAGCGAATGACACATCCATTTGGATTTAGTGACAACTTCTTTTTGTTGCCGATACTCTTTCCCCTCCATGCCTGGAAGCCCTAGTCTGCTTCCTGCTTCTTTCTGGAAACTCCTCATGTGCTGGCTGGCATCTGGAAGTTGATGGATAATGAATGAATGGAAATCTCTTGAAAAGCTATTCCTAATTTAAACCTATAAATATTTATTATTGGACAAGGATGAATGACTACTATTTATTATGAAAAACACAAAAACTGGCAATAGAAATCCTGATTTATTTTTCATGACTCTAAACCCAGTATAAACAAATGCATGTTTTAAAGATCAAATACGGGGACTTCCCTGGTGGCGCAGTGGTTAAGAATCCATCTGCCAATGCAAGGGACACAGGTTCGAGCCCTGGTTTCGGGAAGATCCCACATGACGCGGAGCAACTAAGCCCATGCACCACAGCTACTGAGCCTGCGGTCTGGAGCCTGTTAGCTACTACTGAAGCCCGTGTGCCTAGAGACTGTGTTCCACAACAAGAGAAGGCTCTGCAATGAGAACCCCAGGCACCTCAACAAAGAGTAGCCCCCGCTCACCGCAACAAAGACCCGACGCAGCCAAAAATAAATAAATAAATTAATTAAAAAAAAAAAAAATCAAATACGTACTTCTAAAATCCTAACACATGAACCAAACCCACACATACAGAAGGAGGGTTGAGACTAATTTCAAACTCCCCTCAGTGTTCTCTCACGTATTTCCAACATGTTGAACAGCCTTTGAAGTCAGTGGAATAAATGTTGTCCATGAGTGTGTGGGTGTAGAGAGGGCTGAGAACCAGCACAATTAAATGTTACCAGAACACAGGAACTTTGCTCTAATGCCTATGTGTTTTCTCAGGGGCAAAGGCAAAATACCCATTTGTTTACTGGGCTGAACTAGCACCACTGTAGGAAAAAACTGCAGTGTTCTTGCAGCCCCGATTGAAAAGAGGAGGCCTGGACTGTATCCTTAATGCTTATGATTGCTTGGATTTCCAGAGGATCCACACACGGTCCTAGGAAAAATGTAAACCTGGGGTGGGAACATTGAAGTGTTCTTGGGCTGCTTTGGGGTAGCAGGTGCTAGGCAACTTCACCTTGTGGGAGAGCACAGGATTGCCTGAAGGGAGAGGGCTGCATTACTAACCAGGGTTTCAAGCTGAAAGAGGACAGAAAGGTGGGTATATACCTACCTCTGAGTGAGAGAAGAGGGCTGGGTGTAGAAAGAGGGGTGCAGAGGGGACCTGCAGTCCCTGGCCTGGGCCTCCAGCTGGGACCCTTGAGTGTCTCTCTTTGGATTGACCTCCCTGTTGTTGCTTCTCAGACATTACAGAGACCTCAGAATAATGATATTTTATACATATAGTGTCCTATTTCACTCATCTGCTTCTCTTCACAAACTTGTGAAATTCTAGGTTATCTTCATAACAGGAAAGGAAAATAATCTTTTATTTCCCCAATAAGGAAAGGTCATTTAACTAATAAATGAATGGACCAAACCAAGACCTAGGGTAGGTCTGTATCTGTTGTACCCATCTTGGTATCCTCCACAATTCCTAGTAGTACTATGCACACATTAATTAGCAAATATTCCTTCAATATGTATAATATTTTAAAGGAACTATAAATGTCCATTGAAAGAATGTAGGCATACATTAACTATCATATTATCTACTATGAGTTCTTTTCCAATTTCACAAGTGTACTTTTATTTATCGATATTTTTGGTATCCCATTTTATTAAAAGAGATGTTCTTTTCACCATAGCTCTATAATACCACAATCTGATCAAAATGAAGTGTAGGGTTGGTTATCATTTAAGTTACTTGAACGGCATGGAAAGCCTACAGGGGAGGGGGCAATTCAAACTCAGAAGTCTTCAGCTTTAAGGAAGAATGATTTAGAAAATATTGATTAAAGCATGTTGTTGCTTTGTTGGGTTTTGCCTCAATGATCTGAATAACTACAGTTGTGTAGATCTGGCCCCAAAACAGGGGGCACGCACTGGAGTATGTTGAGGAGGGGAAGCAGGGGTAGAAGCAGAAGTAGCAGTCCAGCTCTTCGGGGGATCAGTAGAGCACACCAGTGGGGAAGAGATAGAGTGAGGAGAGTGAATTTGTTCTTTGGTGTCTCTAGTCTCCACTTTTCCTCATGTTTTCCTGTGTGTGTGTGTGTGTGTGTGTGTGTGTGTGTGTGTTTCCCCAGTGCAGGAGGCCTACATTGTAATTTGTACTTTAGAATGAATTTAGGTGACTATGTTCTTTTTCCTGGCAGGGGTATAGGGGGATGCACAGAGCAAGGCAGAGCATCATCTCCAACTGTCCTTTATTGTGTCATTAATGGACTTAGGGCATGAGTGTGGTGGATATATTCTGAGGCAGGAGAGTTGTACAGAGGTTTTGGAAAAGCAATGACATACATTATAGAGTACTATATGCCTTAATTGGTTCATCACATCCTGTATGTGAGGACCTTCAAGGCAGGTGTTATTTCCCCCATTTTACAGACCAGGAACCTGAGTCTCAGGGAGGTTGTAATCAGTGACTGAACCAAACGCAGGACTTAGGTCTCTTGGATCCTCCATCACACAACTCTCTTTAACCCCACACCAGTCCTTATTCTGCTTATGAAGCCCTGCTCAATCAGAGTCACATAGGAATTTCTGAATCCACGTGCTCTGGTTGCTCTCCCTTGCCTGCAACCATGCTTCCCATCCAAACTAACAGAAAATGCTGCCCTGACTCAGTATAACCATTTCTACCAGGACAGGGCATGTGAATCCAAGCCAGAGGATGTGGCTGGCCTCCTTCTGCTATCAAACCTCCATGCTCAGCATTACCCTCACTCTCCAGCAACCAAGCTCTTCTCTGGTCAGGACCCCCTGAGTCATTGACCATTGGTTACGAGGGTCCCCATTGCCTTGTCACCTCTCTGTGGCTTTTTCTGGTTTACCATAACATTGTACCTTTCCCTATTCCATTCCTGTAGGGCCAGTGGTTCTCAAACATTAGTCCACTCATTTCTTTGTTAAAATGCAGATTTCTTGGCACTGAGATTCTGAATCGGTTGTGTCTGACAGTAGGGTCCTGGTGTCTGTACCTCCTCCCTCATTTTGATGCAAGTGGTTATAGGTAAGACACTTTGAGAAAGAAAAAAAAAAACTGTCTTAGGCTGTCTTAGCTCTTTGCTAGGTGAGAGCATCTGAAAAATCTAACACTCAGACCTGAGTGGGCATGATATTAAGTTAGTTACTGTGTTGCTCTCTGCTGTTGAAAGGCAATATGGTACCCTGCTTGATAGCATGAGGGCTGCTTTGAATCTTAGCTTTGCTAAGCTACTAAATCTCCCTGTGCCTTAGTTTCTTATCTGTAAATTGTGGGTATAATGGTATATACTTCATAAGATTATTCTGTGTATTAAATGACTTAACTTATGCAAGATATTTGGGACAGTGCCAGGGGCAATGGTCAATACTACATCAGGAACTTCTGGCCCAGGCACCCAAACCAGGAGAAGTGGGGAAGTGTCAGGGATTTCGGTAGCACTGTTGGGAGGATGGAGGAGCTATCTTGGAACAGGAGAACCTCTTGGCATTCCTGAAACCATTTTGTGCAGGTGGGTGCTTATTTTCCATTCTGCCATTAAGCAAATAAGAAGGATTAGCTCATCTCTTGCATGTGCATTAGCCTTCTGGAGTTTATTGTAAACATGAGGCATACATGCCCTGGGGGAGAAGATGCTCCAGCTGACTGAGTGACTGGATGTGTCCGAAAGTGGCAGCAACACCAAGCAGACAAGACTCTCTTTGCTTTAGATTAATTCCTTTTTGCCTTATTCTTCCTTTCCTTTTGCCTTTCACCTGAAGGCAACCACCAGGTTTTTCCATCTTTTGCTCTTCTTAGGAGGGAGAATAAATGATCCTTGGGTTTGTATTACACTTTGAAAATTTAAGTTAAATTTCCCTGCTCTAATAACAAAAATATACACTCCTAGTTTACATCCTGTTATGCATTGAATTGTGTTCCTCTCAAAAAGATACGATGAAGTCCTAATCCCCAGTACCTCAGAATGTGACCTTATTTGGAGACAGGGTCTTGTAGATATAATTAGGATGAGGTCACACTGGTGTAGAAGTGGGCTCCCCATCTGAGATGGCTGGTATCCTTATAAGTAGATGGTAATGTGAAGACACAAGGAGAAGGCCATATGATTGATTTGAGTTATGCAGCTGTAAGCCAAGTAATGCCAAAGATTGCCAGAAAACCAGAAGCTAGGGAGAGACAAGGATGGATTCCCCTGCAGGTTTCAGAGGGAGCATGGCCCTGCTGACCTTTTGATTTTGGACATCCAGACTCCAGAACCATGAGACTGTAAATTTCTATTGCTTTAAGCCACCTAGTTTGTGATACTTTTTAAGGTATCCCTTGGAAACGAATATACATCCTTTTGAAATTGCTAAAAACTGTCCTTGATGATGAGATGATTTGGGGATTCCAGAGCATTTTCATACCTCCTTGAGTATGCTGTGCACTCTTTCTTCTGGGGATCCCAGTCAGGAACCTAAAACCACATTTGGTGTACCTGAGACCAATTGGCCGTTAGCCTTCTTCAGGAATCTGGAACTATCTCTCCTGTCCACATGGCCTCACATTTTCATTATTACAAGAAGCACCTAGTTTCAGGTGGCTTGGTACAAAGCAGGCTACATATCTTTTGATTCTTTTTTTTTTTTAATCTTCAGGCTTCTGGTATTGATTTGGTGGCACTTGTTGATGTTGAGTGTTACCAAACAAGTGACATGGAACAGTTCACAGTGTAAAAATAGGCCAAGCAAGGGCCAGTGATAGGAGCACTGAGACTAGAGCATTGAACTTGAACAGGGAGGAGCCATACCTTGGGGGCGCTTATGTTTGTCATCCTTGAGGAGAAATAACTGCAGCCCTTCAAAGTGTTGGAAGCTTACTTCTCAAATAGAAAGTCCTGTATTGTTTAATGCATGGAAATCTTATTTTATCCAAACATACAATGATAAGGATTCATCCAGAGGGCTCACTTTCTCACAAAATTCTGTGTTTACACTTGGGAGTTTGTTATTCTTTAAACTTCTGGGCATGTCATGGGAAAAATATAAATGATCACTGCACTAAAGAAAATAAAAGCTCTTTCCATTCTATCAAAGACATGAGAGACGGAAATGTCTTCACTGTTTTCAAGCTACCCATTGGTTCACATAGACATTTGTTTGAACCAGAGCTTTTTAAACACTCTTAACTTTTTTTCAGTTTCTACAACTCACTTCCTGATGGCAGAGGTTGTTTCCTACCATTCACTTAAGTCAACCTAGTGTTACTAATAGTTTTCGTCTTACCTCACTGCTTGAATATTTTTCCCTCCAGTGCTTTAAGTCTGTTTATTAAACAAATAGAAAATTAATGAAATAAATCTCTGTAGGTTTGAACATTGCTTGGCTAGTGAGGAAAAGGATTTACACTAGGGTCCTTGTAAGGTCTAAGCAAGGATAATCACAGCCCATCATGTGGCTCCCAAGACACAGCTACCAAGCTCTACCACAGGGTTACTCCATCTGGGCACTTGTTGGCATTTTGGGCCAGATAATATCTTGTTGTTAGGGTGAGGGTGCTGTCCTGGGAACTGTAGGGTGATTCTCAACATCTCTGTCGTCTACCCACCAGATGCCAGTAGCACCTCCTAAATTTTGACAACTAAAAATGTCTCCAGACATTGCCAAGTGTCCCCTGGGAGGGGGAGCAAAAAATAATCCCTGGTTGCAAACTGGTGCTCTAGAAAATCAGAATACAATTTGCTGAGACAGTACCTGAACTTTAGAAACATTTATAGCCTAGAATGCATGCATATTTATTGCAGGCACTTTTGGTTTACAGTACTGTGGCCTTGTGAGTTCATTCATACCTTCATTCAGTAGTTATGAAATACCTACTTTTTGAGGATGGAATAAATGAACCAAGCAAACAGAGCCAGGATAGGGTCTATGAGCTGGCTACGGGTGTCACTGAAAAGGGGACAGTGCCAATAAAATAGACATGGCCTTTGGCTGCTCAAGCTTACTTTTAGGGTAATAGAGGAAGCCACTTTCTTGCCCCTCCCCAAATCACTAACCTCTTGAATTTAGACCAGACCATTTTTTTCATCCCGCCTACCCCACACCCCACACTTATTTAATGGTTTTATTTTGTATGTGTGTGAGATTATTTCTGCTACTAGACTGTAAGCTCCCTGGAATCTAATAGATACTAAATTAATATTTGTTGAATAAATTAGTGAATGCTTCCATTTATTAAGTTATATTTCTCTCTTTCTCCTATTTACAAGAGCACAAACACGATAAAATCTCCTTTAGGAAAGAAAGTTCTGAATGTGTTATTATCTGGCCAGGGGCTAGTGATTGCATTTATTGATTGCATTCTATTATTCTAACCCAGTCATAGTAATTTTGGTAAAAGAATGATCAAAAGGTGAGTAATGACAGGGAAGACAGATCTATTCAGTTTTTGTTTATCATGAAATTTGGGTTCATACCTACAGATTTAGGTTTAGATTTAAACCTATAGCTTAGCTTAGGGAGCTGATGAGCTCCCTGAGAATGTTCAGGGGGTCTGGAATTCAAACAACTTCATTTTTACTTTCAGATTCATACAGCTGGGGTGCTAAATGATGGGATTAAAATCACCTAGGGTCCTAAATTCTGAACTTTATATGGGTCAGAGAGAAACAGACTCTTTATAGCTGGGTAATGGGAAAATATGATTCAAAGTAATAGTGCTTCTGTCCTGTAGTTCTTAGTCATCTGATCCTATTGCTCACAGATGGGCTGTTAAAAGAACTTCAGAAATGTGGCCATATATGAACTAGGTAAATTTGATAACTGTTGGCACTCAGAAAGTCTGAGCATTTTCTATTTAGCTAGACCTTTTTAAGACCATTGCTCTAACTAAAGTTGCAAATAATTATGTGCTTCTTTGTTATGTGAACTAAGAGAAACTGGCTGGTTACAAAAAATAAAAAAACAAAAATTACTGAAAGTTTGTAACCAACTTTGGAACTGATTTTCTGATCCATCTTTGAACACAAACAGCCAGTTTGGAGGCAAGGGCAGTAAAAGGAAAGACTGCAGAGTTCTGAGCCCAAATGAGAAGGGGAAATGAACTCCAGCTTTTGATCTTCTTCAGGACCAAATATTTATTTGCAGTGTATTTGCATTCAGCATGCCATCTGTTGATAGCTCAGTATTTCAAAGATGATTTAGTTAAGTCCCACAGCCTTAATATTAAGAGTAAGAATGACAATTGGTAAAATCTAGGAAGAAGGTAATAAAAATAGTATTGATGAGGGGGTCCTCCACCGTTATCTCTGCATGGACTTTTCTGCACGTTTACAGCGTTCCACACTTTTATGAATACTGGTTAACTGGAATCACAGAATTTTAGAAATAAAAGTGACTTAGCGATCTTCTAGTTCAACTTATTGATTGTTAGATGAATAAACTGCTGTCCAAAGGGTCCAAGTGACTTTTCCGAGGCCCAAGGTAACACTTGAGGTCAGTGTCCAAGAGAGATCTGGAATTCAGGTTTCATCTGAGGCTCAGTTTCCCCATCTGCTCTGAGGAGTGATTGGCATCAGTAAAGCACTTCTCAGTGACTTCTCTCTTCTCTGTGCCAGGCCCTGGAGAAGTGTGGGACACCTGCCATCCCTAGGTCCAGTGAAGCTTCCTGTGGCCTCTGCACCATTAGGAGAAAAACCAGTGCATGTTGTCAGCTCCATTCCTAGTATGCCTGAACCATGAACGCAAGTGAAAAAGAGGGATAGGGATGATGTTCTGACACTCTAACCTGCTGATCTTCCTCTTGGGGAGAATAGAAAGAATGAGCAAAGGAAAGGGAAAAACACCAGGACTGAATTACATAAGTGACATGAGATTTATCCCACATACAAAGTCTATCTTATGTAGTTGCTATAGCAGAGTTCCAGAAAGCACTTTTTTTTTGTAATAGGAATTTGAGTGATAAATATCATATTCTAATAAAAGTTCTAAGGACTGCAGGATGAGGACCTAGAGAAGTAATAATTTCCCCACTGTAGCCCTTACAGTCCTGAAAATTTTGTCATGATACACAGTTTTATTATTAAGAAATTCTGCCAGTCGAAACCAGACTCAATTCCAGCTGTACATTAGCATCACCTGGGGAGCTTTCCAAAGAGAAAAGAATACATAGGCCTGGGCCCCATCCTAGACCAATTCAGTCAGAATTTCTAGGGATGGAGCGTGTACAACAGTATTTTTAATTGTTCTCCAGATGATTTGTAGCTAGGGTAAAGGACCACTGGTCTAAAGTCACAAAACAGCCACCCTTTGCAGAAGCCACACTCTCTCATGAGTTTAAATCACAATAGGGATTTATACAAGCTGCAAAATTGTGTGACTATGCAGTGTGTAGGAGGGATTGGATGGGCAGGCTTGCCATAAAGATAATGTTTCATACTGACCTTTTGGTACATACAATGCATGCATTTTGTAGTATTCTACTTTCAGATGTTTACTACTTGCATTCTCAACCACTGTTAACACAATGCCACATCAATTCCTCTTTGCCCCCAAACAAACCAGGTATCCTGCAGGAATAGAGGAAAGTGTTCATACATATGCTTGTGCTTAATTATGAGACTGTGTCAGTATTCTTATACACCAAATTGTAGCTGTAGAGGTAGAAGGATTTGAGAAGCTACATAGACAAGTAAGTAATTTAACACACTACTCTTACAGAACAACCTCTTGTGACACATTCCTGGGATTAACTGCTCTTATTTCTTGGAATTTCTTCTCCCATGTAACCTAACTTTTCTTTTTTTTTTCCAACTAACCCCTTCCTCCTTTTTCCTTGTCCTGAATGGTGATTGTGTCTGAGCAGTATTTTCCTTGTTAAGTCTCATAAGAACCTAGCAGTAACTAAAGGCAGTTGTCATTTTATGTTCACTTTCAACTCTTCTAACAAACTGCCAGACAAAACAGTCCCTCCCCAGCCCTACCTGGGTGTTTCTCTTCATCTCTTATCTCCTTCCTTTTGCTCTTCCCTAGGATCTTTCCAGCATCTCTACCTCCTCATAAGATCGAAACAGATCCTATATTTAATAAGTCTGACCAATAGCAAATAAAGTAGAGAATCTTGTCTGTGACATTTTTGTTTTTTTGGATTACATTCTCCTTTTGATTCCATTCATTGTGCTTCCTTTAAAATATCATTAAATTATTGAGATGTTTAATGTTCAGACACAATTGATAGACTTAGTTTTGGTCCCCTATTGCTCAAGGGGTATGGAGCATGATGGATTCATTCAAGGGTGTGTTTACAATAGTGATTCTCACCCAGGAGATCTTGGTCCCTTAGGGGCTGTGGAATTATTACAAAGGGTTTCCATATCTGTTGTGTTTACCAAGCATCTTGATTTTCCACATCACAAGCTCCCACAGAAATGACAACCCTCTCCTGATATTTTCTTATTTTTCATATATTTACCTATTTGTTTCCCACTTAATAGCTATACGTTTTATTCCTAGTCTTTTAACATTATCTTACTTTGTATTGGTTTTTATCTTATTTTTATGGGCTATTTGTAATTTGCCAAAAATCACTTTGATGTTATTTTTTATATATGTTAATAAGGTCATTGTAATTGGTGTCATTTGTAAGTTGGGAGTCCTCTTTAACTCGTTCATTCCAGTCATCGATAAAGCATTAAATGTGCTACGACTGTGGTCTTGGCTGTATATTAGATATCAGTCACACCTAAAATTCACATTACACATCATCACCCTTTTTTAATGGCAGCTTTCTAGTCCTACCTATGCTTAACTGAATAATGACCCTGATTTCCTATACTTAGCTTATTGATGAGAAAACTATTTGGGGTCAAATTGACACATCTTACTCTTATCCTTATTATAGTAAATCAACCTCCTATCACGGGAAATGATAGAAAGAAGCATATCTGGAAAAGGAGCTAACATTCATTTCACTTGGCCCAGACATCAATAATGAAACAAATGATGTCTGACCCCTTCTAGAAACATTTAAGTGTTTTGCTTGTTTTTTGTTTTTTTTCTTCTGAGAAGAGATCTGAGATCTCTGACAGACCACCTATGAGGTACAAAGAAACTTCTATGCTTTTGAAATAGTGGATACCACATCCCAGCTAGTAAAAATCTCAGATCTCTGTGTACTTAATATCTAGAAGTAATAAAGCGAAAGAGAAGGAAGAAGAGGCTTGGGTTTCTCAAAGCTGTTGTCTCCTTTAGGCTTTGAGAAAGGTTTTAGATTTTTCTTCAGAACTGTCTCCGGACCTAGTCGTTTCTCTGATGTTTGCATTTGTCCAAAGGTATATGGGGAGTCTGACAGGGAGTCCTTCTACCCCTCTCTTGGCAGGGGAGCTCTCATGTGGCCTGAGACCCAACTCTCAGCCTTCATACTTCTGGCCCCAGGGGGCAGTGCCAAGGAGCAGCAATGGCATCTTTTGGCATTCTAGGAATCTGCCTGCCCTGCCTGCGAGATACTTAGGAGATGAGCCTTATTCTGCAGGCCCTGGGAAGTCATCCAGGTGCCTCAGCCTGCTTATTGGAAGGCTCAGGAGAGATGTATCTATGTCCTCTTCAAACTGGAGATTAAAAAATTCTAAATAATAAATTTATATACATATTAGAGCAGGTTGTCTCTTTACCTTAGTAAACAGAGTGAATGTTTTTGGATTTCTTTCTTAATTATTTGGATATGTTTTCCCTTATAAGGCTTTAAATGTGGCAGCTGCAGAGAAAAGGAGCAAAGGAATACACTCAATGACATAATTCTACTGTCTTTTAGCTCACTGAAGACATTCAATTACTTAAAAAAGAAATTTCAGATTCTTTTCAGCAGATTCAATTTGGCATCCATTTTCTTTCTTTCTTTCTTTTTTTTTTTTTACTAAAGTACATGCATATTTTTCTTGAATTGGTCTTTTTGCATGTCCACTTTTCCTCTAGACATGAAGTTTTGTTTTGTTTTTTTAACATTTTTATGGGAGTATAATTGCTTTACAATGGTGTGTTAGTTTCTGCTTTATAGTGAATCAGTTATACATATACGTATATCCCCATATCTCCTTCCTCTTGCGTCTCCCTCCCTCCCACCCTCCATATCCCACCCTTCCTATCCCACCCTTCTAGCTGGTCACAAAGCACCGAGCTGATCTCCCTGTGCTATGCGACTGCTTCCCACTAGCTATCTATTTTACATTTGGTAGTGTATATATGTCCATATATACACTACCACTCTCTCACTTTGTCCCAGCTTACCCTTCCCCCTCCCCATGTCCTCAAGTCCGTTCTCTAGTAGGTCTGCGTCTTTATTCCCATCTTGCCCCTAGGTTCTTCATGGCCAATTTTTTTTTTTAGATTCCATATATATGTGTTAGCATACGGTATTTGTTTTTCTCTTTCTGACTTACTTTGCTCTGTATGACAGACTCTAGGTCCATCCACCTCACTACAAATAACTCAATTTCGTTTATTTTTATGGCTGAGCAATACTCCATTGTATATATGGAGTATATCATATATATACTTCTTTATCATAATAAAGAAGTATATATACTTCTTTATCAATTCATCTGTCGATGGGCACTTAGGTTGCTTCCATGTCCTGGCTATTGTAAATAGAGCTGCAATGAACATTGTGGTACATGACTCTTTTTGAATTATGGTTTTCTCTGAGTATATGCCCAGTAGTTAGATTGCTGGATCATATGGTAATTCTATTTTTAGTTTTTTAAGGAACCTCCATACTGTTCTCCATAGTGGCTGTATCAATTTACATTCCCACCAACAGTGCAAGAGGGTTCCCTTTTCTCCACACCCTCTCCAGCATTTGTTGTTTGTATATTTTTTGTTGATGTTGGCATCCATTTTCTGACAGCAGACTCCATGTGGGGCCCTGGGTGGGCACTGGGCAGCCACAGTCCTGGGGCCACCAGGGGCCACTGTTCTGTCCTGAAGGACTTGCATATGACGTGGGAAGAGAAGAGGGGAGAGAGGCATGGTGATAGAGAAGCAGAATGCTTAAAGGGCTTTGATACACGCTAAAATAGAAACAAAAACAGAATGTGGTGGGAGCCAAGAAAAGAGATGACCAGTTCTGATGAGGGCAGTCAGGGAAGGCTGACAGAGGCCCAGATATCTGAGGTGAGCCTTGGTGGATGGCTGTGGTTCTGTCAGGCAGGCTCTGGTGCACAAGGATGCATGGCAGGTTCCACGCATACTGCAGAGTAAGTGCTTCCTAAATATTTGCTGAATGGCCTTTCTAGGGAGCACCCATCTGAGAATGACTCTCATTCCTACCTTTATAACTAGAATAATAGGCTTACCCAAAATATTTTGGTGAACTGGTGGTTATTAACCATTTTAGACAAACAATTTCTCTCCCTACTAAAAAGCCTGACACTTAAGAACAAGTGAGAAAGAGGGCTCTGTTGACCTAACCAAAATAACTGGCAATGAAATCCAATGAATGCAGTTGCATTTCCTTGACACGTTTTGGTATGCCCACTTCCAGCTATATATTATTATTACTAATATAGAAAAAAAACAGTGAGCCATGATTGATGGAACATTTTAATTGTTCTTCTGAGAGATTAATGGTACGTTGTAAAAATGCACTGTTCCTTACTTCTGGTATTTGTTTTTGAGAACAAATATGTAGTTATTAGGGAGGAAGTCTCATAGAAACTACTTTCAGGATTAAATAGGCATTTCTCCCACTAGCATAAAACTAGGATTTTTCTCAATTGTTTCCTGTTTTTACAATGTATTGCTGTAATGGCACGAATATCTGTAGAAACTGGACAGAAAAATTGAGAACTTTAAATGAAGCTATTAGATGCGAAGTGCCTGTCAGGACCTGCTTCATTTTCTCACACCTAGCCCTCCCTGCACATCCAGGCAGGATCAGCTGCAGCCCAGGAGCTGTGGCCAACCTGGGCAGTCAGCATGCTTTAAAGACTCAGGTAATTCAACACAAGCCAGCGTTGCAGCTTGTCTGGTCCTGAGTGTGTGTTCCACTCCTAATCACTGGGACACATCCCCACTTTGTACCCCACTTCTGTCTTTGGGATTTGACTCTCCCTGCCTTGTTGGGAGCTCACCCAGCTTGCATATTTCTTGAGGTGTGTGGGGTTTTATCTTGGTCTTTACGTTGGTCCTTCCTCCTCCTTTCCCAACTCACCTACCAGGATCTAAAGTCTGACCTTAGAACTGTAGGCCTGTCACTCCCCAAACAGACTATGTCTGGAATCCCCCTGCCAAATGCTGCTCAGCCACTCTGAGAACAGTCATGTCTTTCCTCACTATGGAGACACCACTGTCTGCTTGGATCATGATCTATTACAGAGAGGCACTGGAGCACAGTGGTTAAGAACCCTGGTCCTGGGGTCTAACTGTCTGGGTTCAAATTCTGAGTGTACCATTTCCTACCTATGAAATCCTGAGCAAATGGTCAGGTCTGAATCTCCTTATCTGCCAGATGAATATAACTGAAAATGATAATAGCATCTCCTCAAAGGGCCGTTGGAGGAGTAAGTAAAATAATCTGTGCCAGCAAGCTAGCCTGTAGAAAGTGCTGGAGGAAGCCTTCCATGTCCTGTTTCACTCCTACCTGCACATTTGGCATCCCTTGGTTTGCCCCGTTGCACTGAAGTTAGCCCTTTCTGTTAGCAGATGTCATATCTCATCAGGTCACTTTCTGGCCTAAAAACACCTCTGTGGGTTGCTGTGGCCTACACAGGGACAGGTGCTTTGGCTGGGCACAGAAGGTCATGAGGATCTGGCTCCTGCTTGTGTCCCTTGCTCTGGCTACACTGACCTGCCACTGGTGCCCAGAACATGTTAGGTGCCCTCAGGTCTCTGTACCTTTGCTCCTGCTGCTCCCTCTGCTGGCATCCCTTTCCTGCCACACATGCCTGGTGCTCAGCCTTAGAGATTGTTGAGAACTCTCTGCTTTGTGTCCAACTGTAGCGCATCCCTAAGTTACAGTGACCTCACTCAGATTTGTTTATATATTTGCTTTCCTGATAAACTCTTCAGGGCAGGAGCTGAGAGTTAATACTCAATCAATGCCTGAACCTGATCGTGTCATCAGACATGACAGCACCGTGCAAAGCAATGGATGTGGGGGGCTCCTGGAGTTGGCACGTGCAAAGCCCAGTCCAGCACAGGGTGGGTGGCAGGGCAGGGAGAAGGGGCTTTGTTGTCCTTTCTTTGTCTTTGCTTCTTTTCCTCCCAGTTTCCTACTTTCTCACTACTTGGGTTCAGAAATCAGAATCTTTCTCAGTTCTTCATTATAAATGAGAAACCGTAATTGTGTTTGATGCCTACATCAGTGAGATGACCCGGTGTAATCTCAGGATGCATTTTATCTTTTTACATATAATCTATCAATGTCCATTTGTATTATAATGTCCTAGCTGGGCTCAAGAAAGGTTTAAATACTGAATGCACCTTTAAAATTTTTCACTTTTAAATTGCTATGAAATAATATATTAAGCACATACATACACCATCAAAACTTATTTAAGCCTTCTCAAAATTAAAAATGCCTGCTTCTTAATTACCTAAATAACTAACAGTGGCTAAAGGGAAGCTCAGTTGTGTCTTTAGGAATATGTACTTCCCCTGCTATGAAATAATGACCAAAAAGAGACATCTTCTCAAGGTTTAATAAAGAAAACAAAATGTATTTTATATCTAAAACATCAGCATAGGAGAGGCAGGAAATATGTATTCTGTGCAGGTGTAAATCTGTTCTACCAATTAAATTCCCTTGGTAGTTGCTCAGTACATGGATCATGCAGATTTCCTTTAAGACAAAATTAAAAGCACTTCCCCACTCTAAACAATGGCTCATGTGAAAGCATGCCATTTTATGTTTCCTGGACTAACTGAAAAAAATTAAAACTATTTTAAACATTTTAATCTTTGATTGAGTAGTTGACAAAGTATGTGATGGAAGGATGTCAGTTTCATTAACCCTGTGTTACAGGGAAAGAAACTAAGGTCTGAGGGTAGAGTAGATTGGCACTTAAGAGCAATTCCTCCAAGTTATAGTATCGCTTGGTGGCCAGTGAAGGATAGGAGAGAGGTGACACTGGAGACTGGAGAGGAAAGAAAAGCATGACATTCTTAAATGGAAATTTTGCCCATTTTGCTAAAAAAATAGTGCAAGTAGGGACTTGCAATGTATTTCAGGTACAGGAATCAGTGACAGGTCATTGCCAATTCATTCATGACCATATAATTTTTCTTCCAAACTGGGACAATTCTGAGAATGAAAAGGGCATTATTAATAATTTATTATAATTAATAATTAAAAATAATTAATAGTTATTCAGGATAGCTATTGACCATTATTAACTTGCCTGCATGGGACAACCTAGAACATATGGCCACCCCACCCCTAGGTCACTCTGAGGCTCTAAGCTTGCAGTTGGCTGTAAGCCCAAGTGGCCTCAAGGGATGGAGGACCACTGAGCAAGGCTGACTTGGGAACCCTCTATGGTGTTTCAGAACTCCTTGGCAGAGTTTAAACTGGCCTAACCTTCAAGTGTTCTTCTGGCAGGAGGAACATCTAGAATTACATAGTGTGACTGAACTGTGCTCTTAGGGTAGAACCATTCAAGTGTATATCTTTAAGCCAGGCTTGGGTACAATAATTTCTAAACCTGACTTCACAATCTAGGGAGCTTAGAGGCCCTAGATTAGGCCCCATCCCTAGATACTCTAGTTTAGTAACTATGTAGTGGGCCTAGGCATCTGTATTTTTAAAAATTCCTGTGATGATTCTGATGCCCAGGTGAATATGAGAGCCCTCTTGGGTTTGTAAAGAGGATATGAGGTTTTAAAATGGTTGAAAATTTTAAATTGTCAATAGGATGATTAAAAGTCAAGCAACAATATGGGAAGGGAGAATATTAGAGAAGAACTGAAATATTTTCTATAAGTTAATTATAATTTTTATAGGACCCAAACAGGGGCAAATTGTTTAAAAAATATATGTTCCTTTGGTGTTTTCCTAAATAAAAGTGGTACATTGGACTCTAAAAAATATATATATATTACATATTTTATATATATATATATATATATATATAATAAATATATGTTCCTTATTTTCCCCTAGCCTTACTTACTGGCCTAGGAACAATTGGAGGCATTATAGATGAGGCATGTTTTAAACTATGCCCTAAAGATTTTACCATACAGTAGAATTTGGTAAAGGAATTTCAGCAAAAGTTTTCAAAGGAAACTGCAATGAAGAGAGACAAGGAAGATAGTCATAAACTCTTTGTGGGCAGTGCTCATATCTATCTTTGTTCCATATTGTAGTGCATGGCACATAATAGATATATAGTAATCATTTATTGAAAGGTGAATGGGTTTGGGAGGGGAATGCTATTATATGAGAATGACTCTCATTCTTTATAGTTAGAGAAATTGAAGCATAGAAACATAAAAAATAGCTTGCTCAAAATACTTTTAAGACTGGTGTTTATTAGCTTTGATTAGTTAAACAAGTTTGCTTTTTGCTTATGAGCTCCACTCTCAGGGACTGCTGAGGAAGAGAAATCTGTTGCCCTGACATCCTTCCCCATCCTTCCTTGGTGTCCCACACTAATGGGACTAGACACTTTCTAGTTTGGCCCTTAGGTTGAAACCAAAACTGATCTGATTACTATGTGCATGCCTTTTCTTGATTTTTAAAGAAACAGAATTTTGTGTCGATATATTTAAGAATCGTTAACATTCAAGTTTTAAAAAAGAAAGTTAACAAAAGTCACAAAAATTTCTTTTCTTGGCACAGTACTCTTTCTACTCAGTCCAGGTGCCTCTGAGCACCTGTGGTTAAGCATATTTCTAGGGGCTAAGGGCTACCTTTTTAGAAAACTTCTTTTAACAGAAGTATAGCATGCAAATCTTTTTCTCCAGGGCCTTAGTGTATAGTAACTTAGATAGTATACATAGGGTCCAGAGAGTGGAAGACGAGTGTGTGTTTCTTGGCCTAAACCATCTTTGTATGAAAATAGCAGCCCTACCCTTTTCCCGCTGCAAATCTGGCCAGGAGGATCATGAAAGGGCCCAGGAGCCCATAGCCCAGTGCACACAGCCCTATTCTTCTAGGGATCAGCTCACTCTGGATATTTCATCATAGAGAACAATAACTTATGGTTAAAAGTAGGGCAAACTAAAAAGCAGTTTAATTTAGAATATGAAAGTGTCTGTTATTTTATGAACTTGAGTGGGCAGGATGCATAAGCAGGTGGTTTTTGAAGTTATTGGACTTTCCAGATGCAATAGCTTGCAGCTGCTCTTACTTCAAACCCCTTTAAAAGGTAGCCAGCACTGCTGTCGATTGGAAGAATAACCCACATCATGAATTTTCATAATTCAAGAATATTTGGTGTATCTTATCTTAAATTTTAATAAATAATATGAAATTTTATTCAGTTAGAACCAAAGTTGAGCTAATTCTTCAGTTTTTTTGGACCACAATTTGGAGGTGGAGAAAGAAAAAATACTTTCTTTTAATAAGCATTTAAAATGTATGTCACTGTTGACTGAATTTGAAAGTGTTTCAGGTGGTTATGAATGAATAATGTCCCCCATTTTAATATTGTTATTTGCTCAGTGATGTGAGAATAATTTCCCAGCACACATGACCATAGTGCTCTTTTACAAGCTGGGGATTCTGAACTCCATGCATATTCTCATGTGTGGCAGAGTATTAGTCACCATCTTGTGAGGCTATCTCCTAAACAAACAAATAAGCAAAACCAATTCCAACAGAAGAGACTATTAACATGGTGCTGAGTGCTTTGGGCCAGTCTGACCTTTTAAATCTTATGCTTTGATTATATCAAGCAAACATGAAATTTAAAATATCTGTTATATTGATATTAATTACTAATTGCTCTAGAATGCTTTATAGTTGAAAGGGATCATGCCGGCATTAGGCCGTTATTTTGAAACCCAAACTGATTACCCTGCGCATCCCTTTTCTTGACTGCTAAAGAAAATTTTGTATCTGTGTATATTTAAGAATCATTAATTCAAATTTTAGAAAAGAAAGATACAAACGCGTATTTTTATTTTAAACAAAGATCTCCTCTCAGATGTACTGATTTGTCTCAGAGCTAGGCTCAGAATCATCTCAGCTCATTTCTCCTCTCATGACAATAATCCATGAAAATCACATAATCTTATCTATTCATGCCTTATGTTATATTTCAAAATATCTGTTTTGGACACTAACCATGTGAAAACGTGGATAGAAATTTAAACTTTTTTAACCCTTAAGTTTCTCTTAATGTTAAAAAAAGGAATTGGGAATTGGAGGTTAACCTGGTAACCATTACATTCTCTTCCAATTTTAAAATTCTGTCATTTTGCACCTATATGGTTTTATTCCCAGTGCCACCGCATATTGTTCTTCTCATTTCATGTCCAGACCATGATGCAATTACATCATAACTGTTTGCTCCTCATCCAGACTGGCTATCTTTTATTACATCCTGTACCTTAACCAGTCATCTTCCAAAGAGCCCACCTTCATCATGTCATTCCAAGCTTGAAGTCTTCTTGGCTTCCCACTGCTGACATGATAAAGTTCAAACTTATCAGGAGTACTGGATTCAGGATTCTATCATCTGGCCACGATCAGTTGTTTCATCTCTATGACCTACTACTATGCCACATTAACTCTAATTTCAGTCAAAATGGGCTGCTAAACCTTCCAGACTTATGCCCTGTGTGTGACATTCCCATCTCCATGCCTTGTCATTTAGAATTACCTCCTGTACTTTTCTCAGCTATTTGCATTCCATCTGTCGATTATGACCCAACTCACATTGCACCTCCTTCATGCCCTTCTCCATTAAACTATCTATAATGCATCCTTCTCTCACCCTGATGCCCTATCCAAGTAGGGTCTCCCTAACACTTAACATCAGTACCATTCACTTTCAAAAAAACTTTATTGAGGAATAATTGACAAATATAATATTTAAAGTGTACAACATGATGACTTGATATACATCCATATTGTAAATGATTACCAAGATCAAGATAATTAATGATTCACTTTTAAATAAACTTTTTATTATGCAATATTCAATACTGCTTACTTTTGATTTATTATAGTATATATTTGGTATATTTCCAAAATGATAATGAGAAACCTTATGATAGAGACTGCATAAAAACGCATGCCAGTTGAAAAAGAAAGTGAAAATTCAAACCCATATGTGATAGAGAATAAGTAACATGGATTAATGAAACTTAAAAATCTAGTTATATGTTTCCTGGCAAATAAAAAAAGGACCAATTAGATAGCATTTGGAAGTGACTTACTGTTGTGATATTGTGCGTGTGTGTGTGTGTGTGTGTATGTGTGTATGTATGTGTGTGTGTATTTTTAATCTGTATGCATCTTGTCTTCACTAACTCTAATCTTTGTGATTTCTAGGACTTATTTTAGGAATTACACTTTGTAGTATGTAGCACAGTGTCTAGTCTAGCATATGATGAGTTTAACAAATTGATTGATGGCTAATGTGATATCAGAATCATAAATTTGAAGTCATTTTCTTTATTAGAAAATCAAAATAGTACATAATAAACATATGAATGAAATGTGAGCATAAGAAAACAGAAATCTCAGAGGGAGAATGGACAGTCTGAAGGTATGACCATTTTAATTAGAAGAAATTTTAAAAAGCGTTCATAACTTACTCTTTTTTTTCGATAAATATCTATACAGACATCTCATAATATGGTGTAGCAAACCTTTAGTGAAATAAGAAACCAACTTTCTTGAAGTATAAATTCACAACACATCCATCTTCTGAGTTTTCTTCCCTACCCTAAATAGCTGTTTTATGGGACCAAAAGGATACTGTGCAGATACACTATGCTGCTCCTCACACTGTACATAAGTGTTTCATTTCATCTCCATCTACAAGTTTCTAAACTTCATATGGGGACATTTTTAATATAGAGAGAATGAACACTCTAGTCCTCTGCTGTCCAATAGTAATTTCCATGAAGGTGGAAGTGTTCTAAATCTGTGCTGTCCACTACGGTAGCTACTAGCCTTAAGTGCTGAGAACTCAAAATGTAGCTAGTGTGACCGAAGACTGTATTTTAAATTGTATTTAATGTTAATTACTTGGAATTTAAATGGAAATAGCCAAAAGTGGTTAGTGACTATAGAATCGGACAGAATTGGCAGCTTTTACAGAGCTGCTTGCTTTTAGAACAGACCTTTTCTTACCTGATTTGGTAACTCTAACAGTAGATTCAGTTGGCCACAGTTTCTTTATTATCATGTGAAGTTTTAAGCTACCATGCATTAAGCGTGAAGCTTTGGGTGTCTTTATTATTTTAAGAAGTCTGTGTAATCAAAAGTAAAATTTAGAGAAATTTATTATTTACTGTCTCGGTAACATGGAGAGGATCATCACTGTTTCTATCATTAGATTTGTGCTTGGATTCAAAGAAAAAAAAATTATAAAATAGGAGTCTCCACTGGGTGTAGGCCCCCTTTTCTGGCCCTACTGGCACATGTACTCTTTGCATCTCTCTTTGCAGGGCATTCTCTGAAGGCCTCTTTAAGCAATACATCTGAGTAAGTGGGCCTACCAAATTCTTCTCGAGGTAGATTTTTTCTGTCTGATTGTCTTGTTTTGCTCACAGTTCTATGAGCAAGTGGGTGGAGTTTGCTTTCTCTAGGCTAGCAGAAGCTTGTTCTAACTCTTCCTTTTAATTTCTTTAATATGAGGATCCCCACACTTGCTCTTTGAAATGCTATTTTGTGAACTATTTCCTCTAAGTCCGTTATGCCTTTTTTCCATTTGTGTTGAAGTCTCTTTTCCCACAGGGGCCTTTCTTTCTCAACTTAGTCATGCTATGTGTGGAGACCCACATCTACACTGCTGGCTTCTCTGACTCATCCTGGGAGGTTCACTTGCTTCAGGAATCCCACTCAACGCTGCAGTGGAACAACAGGGAGGCTCTAATGAAGCTAGGCCCTTCTGAAATCTGCATCTTTTCCTGGCACTTTTCCTTCTTGTCCAAAGCTACATGAGAAGGGAAACAAGCAAAAATGCCCTTTCCTCCTTTAAGGCAATGTTTTTAGTAAATAGTTTTTAGCAATTCTAATTTCCAGTTTATAAGCTATTTTTGTTATTGCTGCTGCTTTTAAATATTCCATAATCTGGTTAGTAGAAAAGCCTGCTAAGGCTCCAATTTTCCTTTTTCCTCCACCAGCAAGCCAAGAGAGTCAATTCTGACAGTTACATTTTCCTTCCAGTTGCAGATTAAATTGTTCCCCTTTTTGAAATATAATTATTCATAAATGTGAACAGTCTCTGAACTATGGCCCCTCCCATCCTGGATAGGAGCTGGGTGGGTGGAAACTGCTCATCCACCCCATTGGCTACTCTGGGGGTCTTCACACTTTAATCTTCCAGACCAGGAATTTCCTTGGTCATCCCCCTTCCTGAAAGAAAACCCTCTGCCAAGGATGGCTCAGGCCTATGATTTCCCAATCAAGATGGGTTTAAGCAACAAATTCCTCTGATGAGATTTGTTCAAAGGGTCAAAGTTGAGTAACATAATCATAATCAAAAAGTGACCATCCAGTCAGATCTAAGTTTAGCCAATACCCATTCAGTTAACCTATTTTTAATCTCACCAAGCACAGCCTTAAAGTATGAAAAGGAACTCCAACCTGAACATCCCATTAGCTCAGGGAAGGCTTACCCAAGCAGTCACTAAAGAAGCAACTTTCCACACCTAACTAGAGGTCTATAGGAGAAATCAAAAGACACATATTATTTTGGTTGTGTAAATATGCATAGCTGTGTACAACAAGCGCCATGTTTTCCAGTTAAATACCCTTCATATAAATATTAAATATTTGATTCTATTCTGTATATATATACATATACATACACACACACATATATATATATTTCATCTTTAGTCAGAAGTATTTCTACTTACTTTGTTATTTTTAAGAAAATCACTTCAGGTTATCTTAATTTTAGCTGAGGGAACCTGCTCACTTAGTATTCCGGTTGTCACCTTTGGCACAAGACCTTACCAAATGATCTCACTGCTTAATTCTATATACAGTGGAGAGCCACCCTTCACTTAGACTTTCAACCTGAAAACGGAAAAAGGGTGACCTGCAGCGCAAACATCTCACCCTCTCAAGGAGTGCGGGGCTGTCTCTTGCTGAGATCAGAGGTTCATTTGCCAGGAGAAGGGTGCAGTTAAATGAACTCCTACAAAACTCAAGTTAGCTAAATTCCAGCTGAACTAGCCGGCAGGAGTGGGGAGGGGAGATGTGACATTTCTGACAACCGCGGGAGCTCCCGCACATCAAGCCCAGAAAATGGTGAGTGTGTGGCAAAGACAGGGAAAGATACACAGGCTGCTGGCCAGAGGAGAGCTGTCCCGGCCCTCTCAGTGTCTTCTCGGGGCACATCCCTTACTTGCTGGCCGCCTCACCTTACCTTGACCACGTCGTCGTTGAGATGCTTGGGGTCGCGGTTGACCAGGTCGATCTCCTTGGTGTGCGCGTCGTACACTTGCTTCTCGTTCGTCTCTTCTGCCATGGCCTTGTTGTTGGGCTTGTAGATGTTGCCCTGTTCCCGAATGGGAACAGTGTAGAGATGTCCCTGCGGAGGGCGGACGGCCAGGAGGGGGAGGGTGGCACCGGCGGTAGAAGAAAATTTCAAAAAGAAAAACCGGCGATCAGAAAAGTCAGCCTAGTAGCGCGGCAAACCTCGAGGCTCAAGATCGAACTAACCGCTTCGGAAGCGGTGGCTCCGCGCACAGTAAACTCCTTGGAGCCGCAAGCTTTTTAAGAGGATCGAGGAGAGGACACCACACCCCTCGGTACCAGGCAGGGAGCTCCTGCCTCCCCCGCCCGCCACCGCCAGGGGTCAGGGCAGACCCCGCCGTGCGGTCAGCCCCGGCCTCAGCCCTGTGCACGCCCTGCCCGCGGCACCCCGCGGAGACCCCCGCAGGGGAGAGGACCAGACTTCCGACTTTTCTCCAGCCCCTCTCTCCGCCACGCCACCCTCTACCCGAGCTCTTCACCTGTTCCCGTCCCTGGCCTCCATTTCCCTTCTCTCCATAATCCCTTCTAGCTTCATCCTTAAGACCCAGCTGGAACCCCCCCGACCCATGGAACATCCTCTGCACCTGTCCGCGTCCCCCACCCTCCCTTTGCAGTCTCTGTTCCTGCGCAGCTCCCACCACTCCCCTGGTGCTCACAATCCCACATCCCCCATCTTTGGGTCGAGCCAAGTGTCAGACCCTCCTAAGCTCTCTAGAACGGTATCTAACCTGCACAACCCCCCGACCCACCCTCAGGTCACTCCCAGGCTGCCGGCCGGTCGCTGAACGGCGGCTGAGTTTGGGAAAACGAGGTCTCGACACCCAGGCGGAGACCGAGCGCCGGGAGGTGGTTGGAAGGGCGGGGGTGGGGGGGGAGTGGTAGTTAGGGGGAGGGGAGGTCCGCTCCTCTCCAGACACCCCTGCCAGGCGCCGAGATGCAGGAAGAGTTCTTGAGGTGGCCCAAGAGCTTTGGAAAGTGCAAACAAGACGCGCGCTGTCGCCCCGGCCAGCCGGTTCAGGCGCCTGGCGGGGAGTCGGGGGGACTGTCCCCAAGACTGCGAGTGAATGAGCTCCCACCCTCTGCTCTGGCTCTCTGCCTCCCAGCAGACTGGGGCCGGACCGTGGGGGTCCCACAATAAGGCAGTGCCCCTGAGCCATTCAGAAACGCGCCCTCGGTCTGGCAGACCCAACTTGAGGACCCCGACGACCCCCTTTTCCGCGATTCTCTAGCTTAGGGGCTCTCTTGACCCCCTTCCTAACAGGAAAACATAAAACATTCCTGCCTCCTCTTCACCTCCCCGCCCAGACCCATTCCTCAGCAATGCCAGGGGAGAGGAGTGCTCCGACGTCGAGAGAGGGCTGAGGCAAGCAAAGCAGTCGGAATATTTGGAGTGGGAGATAGCAGAAGCAGCACTTCTTGCGCGCCGCGATCCCGGAGCACACCCACCCGAGCCTACCTCTGAGTCCACGTATTTGCCCCCCGACATTCTGGCCCGTGGCTGGATGAAGGCTCTGAGGAGATTTCCCTGGGCTGTGATTTAAGGGAACTGAGAAAGGAAGATCTTGTATTGTATGGGGGTGGGGGGGTGGGGAGGCTCTGGCGGGGGTGGGGGGGGCGGTGGCTGGGAGGGAGCCTCCTGGCTCTCCGCCAAGGGTTTGTTCTGCTCGCGGATGGCCGGGATGTGTGCTGCGCCGGGTCTAGGCACATCCCCAAGGTTTTGGCAGCAGAGGGCGGGGAGCGCTCGCAAGGAATAAAGAGCAATGAGAAAGCGTTTTCACCGTCTGGGCTGCTTGGGCAGATATTTTAAACCTGGGGCAACATTTTTCCAACTATAAGCCACTGAGAGGCGTCCGGGCAGGGGAGCTAATGTTTTCGCAGTGCATCATCCCAGCAGGGGTGGGGAGTGGAGGAAGTCGATTGCCTGCAGAGATGCCCAGTATGGGCAACCGAGCTTCTGAAAGAATTCTGCCCTGTTCTAAGCCTTTTCTTCTCATCGCCCACGTTCCATCGCTGCTTAAGACACAACTATCTCCCTGTTTCATAGAGGAAGGGATGAAAAATGACCCGGAACCTTTAGGTGCATTTCACATCTAAACACAAGGAAGGAATCTGTGTGGGTGCGTGTGTGGTGTGCTTTTGGTGACACTGGTTTACATCTAGTCTGTGTGGATGGAAACTTGGAGAAGCAGGCATGCAGAATTTAACGTTTACCAACCACTTCTGAAATGTCTCTCAAATGCTTTGAAATAAGAAATAAAAATGTTTAACTCTTCTATTAATTTATTACTTTTTCCCCCCTGGAACAAAGGAAACAGGTGATGCCATATTTACAAAATACATAAAATATTTACAATTGTACAAATATTTAATTGGAGTTTCAAGTTTACCAGAGAAGATTCTTTTTTTTTTTTTAAGTGCTTGGCTGTGAGTTAGAGGAAGCTTAGTTTTTCTAGTAATTGATTAGAATTTTTAAAAAAGTTGTTAGCAATGAAAATATTTTATCTGTTCCTAAATCGGGGTTTTCTTTACCTTATTATAAAGTGGCACAAGATGAATTGAGCAATAATCAGTTATTTTACTTTGGGACAATAGTAAGGAGATTCACTATCCTAAAACAGAAAGGACATTTTGCATTACTTCCACGTGCAGTCGAAAGTCAAATTATGATTTGAAATGAAAAAGCTGGGACTATACCTGAAAGGGCACAGGATACATTAAAAATACTGGCAGTCTAGAAGAGGGAAAATGGGGATGGACACAGAAGGAGGAGGAGAAAGGGAATTAGAGGATGGAACTCCTAGAGTTGATTATCAAGGTGGAGAGAAGACATAAACATATAAAAGAGAATGACAAAGCACAGGTTTTTGTTATTGTTGATAGCAGAAAGGCAATACAGTTTTTGGAGGAAAGATCAATTTCAACTAGATGGCAGAGAAAATGTCACAAATGTTGGCATGACTTTAATTATGCTGACTAGTCATCATTAGAATACTAAAGATCTTCCCAAAGTTGGGTTTTCTTAATTTTACTTCTGCCAAATTGCATTTCTAAATGCTTTGAACAGATTACATGTTAACAAACATGATATTCTAGAAAAGGGAGGTGTCAGGCTCAGTGTGTTTTGTAGTGCCTAGTCTACCTCTAATGATTGCGAAAAGATTGCTATTCCTCTAACTCCTCCTTTATAAAAATGTTCGCTGCAAAGCAGTTGAGTTTTGTTCTATGGAAAAATGTGGAAGCTGTTTCCCATCTTTTGTTATTCAGTCTTCAGCTGCAGTGAGTAATCTTGACTGTGAAAAAAGTCAACAGGAACAGGGAGAGAGCATGTCCTGCATTCCAGCAAGGAATGGACTTTGTGGGGAGGCCTGTGAGTGAATGCTTAACTAGCACTCAAAGGAGGGAAAGCAGCCTCCCTGGGGAAGTCCACCCCAAAGTCAGCACAGCACATGGAATCATAATGATCAGTGAAGCGTTGTCAATGCCAAAGTGAATTCCTAATGAGAAGAAAAACCACAAACTCTTCATTAACCTGCCCCAACAAGAAGCTGGCACCAAAGAGAAACAGATCATATTCTGGTTATAATAGCTGATTGGGATAATTGGCTCCATCCAACTTCATGAGATACAAAGAAAAGATGAAGTAGAACACTGTTAGCAGAGATTTGAAATGAATAGATGATGTAAAAAGATATATATATTTTTTGATACCCACAGATATAACTTTAGGCTTAGAGGCAAGTTAATAACTTCTCCAAATCATTTACTAAAATAAAGGGTAAATGGCAACTCATTTGCCCTCTACGTTTTTTATTTTAGGAAGCAGCCTTAAAGGTCAGCTCATGCATTATATGTTACTATATAGAGAGCTGAAAGGACACAGGTCATCAAACCAGCCGTCTTCGAAATAAGGAAACTGAAGTTTAAATACATGATAATGATGTTCTTAAGGAGTTTTGTGGGGCAATGAAACATTTTAAAATTTATAAATAACTATAGCACCTGTTAACAACTTGCGGGGCGTGGGATTCTTAAGTAGTGTAATGAGGACGGCTGTGGCAATACTATGACGTTTGTTGCCTTTCGTGTTCTCTCATCTCTTTCTCTAGGCTCCCTAACCCCTGAGCACAGCTTCCTCTTCCCATCCCTTCCACCCTAGGTCCTCTTCATACTCTCAGCTGGCTTCATCTCATTCCCACTCCAGGATTAGGAGTCTAAGGTTTGACTGCTTATAATGATATGAAGGTTTAAAAAAGCAGTCATCTTTCCAAGATTTCTCAACACTCAGAAGCTTGATACTGCCCAAATGTGCCTTTGTTGATGAGTTCAAAAAAGTGAGTGTAGCTTAGATTATAATAAGAATTATCACTAGGTGTGATATAAAAACAATTTAATAACTAGTATGGCAGAGCCACCAAGCAGTCATTCTAGGCTTGAGTCACAGCACTGGAGCTGTGCCTTAGTGTCCTGCCAGCTAGCTGCTGGCTTATTGGGAGTTGGGGGCCCTTGGGAGAAGGACAGGAGGGGAGGGAGTACATTTTAGAGCAGTGACTATTTATACACAAGTACATAAATGGCAATATTTTTACAATCTGTGTTTCAGCTGAGTATTTACCCTGTTTTCACCATCACCACCTCTCATACCTCCCCCTATTCACCCCCATACCCCAGATCCCATTCAGGCCTTCTTCCCATACCTGCCATACCTTCTTCCATACCTTCCATTTTATACATGGAAAGAAATGGCTTTCTAGAAGAAGACTTTGCCTCATCACCCAGTCCCTTCCTATCCCTGTTCTGGTTTGAAGGCCTCACTGGAATCTTCCTCAGTTTGAGGAATTCATTGGTCTTTACATTTTGACTCTCTTAAATGATTTTTTTCTATTTATTTTCTTAAAAAAAAAAGGACAACTATTTCTACATCTTAAAAATCTGATCAAGATGGCTGAAAAAGTATTCTTTTTATACTGTTTCTTTAAATTAGCTTTACTTTCTTTATTTGTAAAATGAAAAATATAATTGACGTCTACCCAAGAGGGGTGCTATGAACATTCAATGAAATGATGCATTTAAACCACTGAGGATACTGCCTAAATCAAAACAGATGCTAGGGTTAAGGAGACAAATTTCAGTCCACAGATTCAGGATTGAAATAAGTGTATTTTCTTTTATAGTATTTTTATTGTAAAATAGTTCAACCATCTAAGATATACCAAATAGTGTAATGAACACTCACCATAAGCCTGATCAAATACTTTTGTTTTGCCTGGTTTGCTTCAGATTTTTCAAGTGGAAAACATAGATATTATTCTGGTCTCCTGTGAGGTATAACTTTCTCTTTTATTAATAACTGAACTTAATTTCTTTTACAAACCCCCATTCCTTCAGGTGGCAGAACCTTCACCTCAATCAAGTCCTAGTTTCTTCCATTTTGTTAAGGTTGTATTGCATCTAAGTTGCAGGGGCTTATTGCCAAGGAGTCTCAGGGTGGGTCTGTGGAGGAGAGTCTCTTCCTTAGTTGTACATCTTGGATCTGCTGATAGGTACATATCCTGTCTGTCATTGGTCCGTTCAGGATGCTGCTATAATGTCCTCATGCTGATTCAATATGACCCTTAGGGCTAGAGACACCTTTTGTACTTCTATCCTTTTCTTGGGGCTCTGTGCAAGTTTGATGAATCTGGGTGGGCAGGCCTGATGCAGCATCATGGAGCCTCCTATGGTAAATGTGGTGTAGAGAACAGAATAAATGCCCTACCACCATTCAGAGGAACTCTAGAGGGTTGCTATCTCTACTCAGAAGCAGGAGGCACAAGTACCTCTGCTCCCAGATCCTCTTTTATCTGGGTTCATGCTAGGGATACACATGTGCCAAAAATTACTTTGTTTATTTTCCTAATTTTGTCTCCCTTGAGAAGGAAGTCTTGCTCATATATCACTCAATTTCTTTAATGCCCTGAATTCCCCCAGGACCAAGGCTTTTGGAATCAAGAGAAGCCTTATCTCTGCTTTTTCGTTGTAATAATCCTTCCCTAGGTATGGTGGGAGGTGAGGTAGGGGAAGGCTCCATGGGCATCCAGAAAAGAACATCAGTAAACATTTCAAAAGTGTCATCATTCACTAGTTTTCCTCTTTCCCTTGGAGGGGGAATTAGATGAAGCTAGTCAAAAGGTACAAACTCCCAGTTATAAGAGTAATAGAGATGTAATGTGAGAGTGATAAACATAATTAACGCTGCTGTATGTTATATATGAAAATTGTTAAAAGAGTAAATCTTGAGTTCTCATCACAAGGAAAAACCTTTTTTTCCTATTTAATTTTATATATATAGTAAATGATGAATGTTCACTGAACTTATTGGGATAATCATTTCATGATGTATATATCGTCATGCTATATACCTTAAACTTATGTAGTGCTGCGTATCGATTATATCTCAATAAACTGGAAGAAAACATAATCCTGGTAAGATTTTGCTGGTGACATATAAGATCTATCTGGTCTTTCTGAATTATAACAAACCCTCAAATTCAAATTCCAAATATGTAACTTTAGAACTTCTGCCAACATTTATATTTCATTGATAGCCTTATATTAAGGCTTATATCCTTCTAATTAGCTCAAAATATTGATGGTGGAATAATATCTTTAGCCTTTAGCTTTTACTGTATCAGTTTACTATATAATTTTCCTGTCAAATCTTTGTTATTCAAGACCAAATCAATCTGACTGGTTATTCAGTATTATTGAAATAAGTTTAATTCTTGGGAAAAGTTTTGAGTAGGAAATCTTGTGTAGAAAAGTACAATTCTTGTCTGTGTCCTAAGTAAAACTGGTGAAAATATAGTTGTAAGTACTAAATCAGTACAGATGACTATGTCTGAATTCACAACAGCTAATTAAAAGCAAAAGATTCAGTGAACTGGTTCTTTCTTTGTCATCATATATCTAACACATATTTTAAAATTGAATTTTAGGGTGTATCAATTATTGCTACAATAATTCAGCACAAATAAAGTACTACAAAGCTCAGTGGTTCTAAAGAACAACCATTTATTTTCACAGATTCATGGGTTGGCTTGGCTGGGGCTCAGCTGGTCTAGGCTGGGATGGCTGGGGCAGCTCTGCTTCCCATGGCAGGCCTGTGCTGGCTCTGCTCCATATGTCTCTCACCCTCCTTGGACCAGCAAGCTAGTTAGGGCAGGTTCTTCTCATGCTCCAAGGAGCAGCAGAGGCACAAGAGACAAGATAAAATGTGCAAGACTTCTAGAAGCCTACACTTGGAAATGACATACTGACACTTCTGTCCTGTTCTGTTGGCCAAGGCAAGTCATATGACTCAGCCCAAAGTCAAGGGACTGACAAGTAAATCCCACCAAGATGAGGCCAAGGTGAGGGTGTGAATGCAGCAAGATGTGAGAAGCCCAAATCTACATCACCTGTGTGTGGTATTCAGCGACTGGTTTCAATTTTTCAAGTTTTAATCTAATTTCTGCGATATACCCTTTGCTATCTTTTATTTCATTCTCAGAAAGCTTTACATATGTTTTAAAAATCTTTGTATTAAACAGTTGGTAACAACAATAACTAAATCTCTTAATCTTACAGTAAATGCAAATTTTCTATATGAGGATTCTCAAATACAATGCTTGACAGATGGCCTCAGATCAAGGGGCCCAGCAGGTCACAAAATAAGTTCTCTTGGCTTTAAGCAGAATATGATTTTCAAAGCAGCTGAGAATCTACCTTACTTTCAAAAATTAGGCCATCTTATTGTCATCGTCATTATTATTGTTCCGGATTTAGAACTCAATATGATGAAACTTGTGATTTTTCCTTGAAAATGCAGCGAAATTTTGTCTCTAAGAGTAGGTATTCAAAATTTACAGACTTCCTTTTTCTTTTATATGTAAATTTTCCTTGAGTTTTTCCCCCATAAATTACATTAAAAACAAAATCATAATACAATCTGATTTGTCAGCATACAAGTAAATCTAAATATTGAGAAAATGCTAAATGTAAGCAAACACAAATCACATTGAGTTCTTTCTTATTTGTGCTAAAATTCCAGGTTCAGTTCATCATGATAGCAGTGCTCTACCTACCTTGACTATTTTAATAACTGGATAATAGCCCTACCAAAATAATTGTTCCAACATTTATTAAAGAGAGGAAGTCTTAGTCCAAACACTGATATAATCAAGGAATAATATGTTCAGAAAACGTGAAAAGAGAGGTAAAAATATCAATATTTGGCTCATTTTGTTTTTTACCTAGGTAGATTTATATAAATAATAAAAGTAATGCTAATTACAGTCCTAACTAATCCAAGATTGAAAATGTTTAATATGAGGCTCGGACATAGCAATTTTTCAGAAAAATTGGTGTCAAGTGGTGAGCCAGATTGCTACATTACATCTAGTTGAGAGAAGTAGAATTTTAGATATGTGGACGATGACTACATTTCCTCCTATTCAAGTGAAACAAAATTCTGATCACCCTTTATAAATATGGAAACTCCATAAATCTTATTCAAAGTGTGACTAACACTCAGCAAACCTAATAGGACAACAAAATGTAATATAATATATATCTGAGATAAATGGCATTTTATAGTATACTAGTAGAGTGTTTGAACAGCCTACAAGTAAATCTAAATTTAGAACATCACATATTTTAACAAATAACTAATTTAAAAATTCTATTTTAATGAAGTGATAAAGAATAAAAATGGTAGTAGTCCCTGAATACTACCGTGAAATTATAAGGAGATATACACTGTAAAACTTTCATATTTTTCTTAAGTTAATGTAAATATTTGGGAGGAGTCCTTTACAAAAGCCCTTTGTTTTGTAACCAACCCATCTGGCTTTGTCAGTGCTCCATTATTTAACAAAGGAAACTCTCTTTCCTTTTGGCCCTTTCCCTAGTAAATAAACTATTTACCAGGAGTTGCTTTTACCTGGGGGAAATTTATGTCTACAGCCACTCCCTTTGAGGCAACAATGCTTAATCATAAAATATTTCACTCTTCAAAAAGTATATATCAGTTCATATTGACCATTTATTAAGTGGTGTGGTCTTTATAGAGAACTTTACTTTCTTATAGTTATATATTGAGTATATTGAAGGCTTTTTTTTTTTTTAACCAATTCCAGGGAAAATTTTGGTTACATCGGCTTTTGTACATACTGGAGGATGGGTTTAATTCGGCACTGCTGGCTTTGCTGTCAATCAGTTCGACTTACTTCAGAGGGAATGTGAATGTGTTTTAAACCTAGTGTTGGGGATTATAGTTATGGGACAGACTGTAGAATCTTTCTTTTCTTTTTTGATTGTGTTGGGTCTTCGTTACCGTGCACGGGCTTCTCATTGCGGTGGCTTCTCTTGCTGAGGAGCACTGGCTCTAGGCCCGGGGGCTTCAGTGGCTGTGGCTCTGGGGCATGTGGGATCTTCCCAGACAGGGCTCGAACCAGTGTCCCCTGAATTGGCAGGCAGATTCTTAACCACTGTGCCACCAGGTAAGCCCTAGAATCTTTTCAGAGGGTCAAATAATCTCTCTTTCAGTTTCTTCTTTTCTCTGTCTTTAGCTACTTCATCTTCATCTCTCTCCATGTCTTACTCAAGCTAATTACTAGGGCCTTGCTACCCAAAGGGACCTGCAGCCTCACCAGCAGCATCAGCTGGGAGCTTGTTATAAACCAGAATCTCAGGTCCAATCCCAGATTTATTGAATCAGAATCTGCATTTTAACAAGATCGCCAGGTTATTGGTATGCACATTAAACTTTGAAAAGCAGCATTCTAGGGGAAACTTGAAAATGCTTATTCTCTGAAGGTGTTAGGGAGGTGTTAGGCAGAAGCTGGGCAGGGAGTGAGTGTGCACACACGAGGGTGGGCCAGTGAACCCCGTGGCCCTGGCACATGATCCCAGACCGGCTCCGTTGCTTGGTGGCTCAGTCTGTATGTCCCTCAGTGGGTGCCATCATGGCGGATGCTACCAGTCAGGTGCTCCTGGGCTCTCGTCTCACCATCCTGTCCCAGACACTCTTGTATGTGAAGGTGGGATATGAGCCTCTTCCTCCAACAGTTGGACGAAATATTTTGGGGCGGCAAGTATGTCAGCTTCCTGGTCTTTTTTGTTAGGCTCAGCACATTGCAAACAGCCATGGAAAGTGTGGGTTGTGCACAGGCTTAACTCCAAGACTGTGTTCAGGGGTCCTTGGAACTGTGGTCCATGGTAAAATTTTACAACATTACCAGTAGTGTGACAAGGTTGAGGAGTCATGATTTGGAAATGTACAGAAAGAAGTTTCATCTTTGACCGAGTTATTAAGGAGACTACTGGAGAGATGATGGCTTCTGCTGCTGCTACTCTCATCACTCATCCCTTTCACGTGAGCACCCTGAGATCTATGGTACAATTCATTGGCAGAGAATCCAAGTACCATGCACTTTGTGACTCCATAGTAACTATCTATCAGGAAGAGGACATACTAGGATTTTTGTGGGTGTTATTCCTCGCCTCCTAGGTAACATCATTTCTTTGTGGCTCTGTAACTCAGTGGCCTACCTCATCAATGTCCTTGCACCAAACGGTGGGGTTTCCCCTATGAATGAAATGAGTTATTCCCTAGCTGTCACAGGATTTTTTTGCCAGTGTGTTGACCTATCCCTTTGTGCTTGTCTCTAATCTTATGGCTGTCAACAGCTGTGGGCTTGCTGATGGATACCCTCCTTACTCCCCAATATATACTTCTTGGATAGGTGGCTGGTGCCTGCTACAAAAAGAGGGAAATATGAGCCGAGGAAATAGCTTGTTTTTCCAGAAGGTCCCCATTAGGAAGACTTATTGTTGTGACCTGAGAATGTCAGTTTGAAGATGTGGGACAGGGACAGTGACATTTCTGTAGTCCCATATACACAGAATTATGGGAGAGAGTGTTGGTTTCTATACAATGTGGAATGCTTTTTATTAAATAATCAGTCTTGGGAAAATGAAAAAAAAGGCAGAAGTTATGTCAGCAAATAAACTAAAAAATAAAACAAAACAAAAAATCCTCATATATAAGAACCACGGATGAAGAAAAACCTCCACAAATACATGCATAACAGAGCTTGTACATCATCATAGGAAGAGCAGTAGTAAGGCAGCCTGGATGACTTACAGGGAATCCCAACTCCAAAAAGGAAGTAACATACTATTAAAGAAATATTTGAAGGAAATTGAAGGAAGCATCATTTAAGGGGAAACCCTACAGGCTAAGTTGTCCAAGTTGCTTTACAGGGAACTGGCAGTTCTTTCCATTTCTATAAACTGAAGTCTTCTTGGGATGTGAAATCAAGAATTACAAACTGGACAGCAGCCAGGATGGGTTTTTGTTGTTGGTGGTGGTTTCTTTTTTTGCTTTGTTTGTTTGCTACGAAAGGAGTTGAGCTGTATTAAATTCTCCCATTAGCCACACCCAAAACGTGTTGGCTGTGGCAAGAGCTGAGGCAGCACTGGCCTTAGCGAGGGCTTCAAAGTAGTCCAAACCCACCCTGCACTAGAAGTGTGTCATGCTGGGCCAACTTGATTGACGATTTTAAGACTGGGAGGATTTTCCTTTCCAATTCTGAATATTTCTTCAACTCTAAGAATCATGAAATCATGGAAATCTTTACATGAATCCCTAGTTCATCATGCAGCATAGAGACTGCCTGCATCTGATCTGTCTCATCATTCCAAAAGTTCTAACATGAAAAGTAGTTTATGATCTTTTTTGCCATTTCCTCTTGTTCAATATATTTAGGATCACAATTCTTTTTGTGTGTGCCTACTCTAATAATATTATCACTTAAGATGACCCCACTTAGTCTTTCTCTCTCTCAGAAAAAAATAGCTTTAATAAAATCGTTCTTTGTACAATATTTTTCATCTTTTATGTGGCCCTTTATTCACCTTTAGAATAAATAATATCAGCAACTCTGGCTCTTTTTCAGGGGTCTATTTTCAAATTTATAATCATCATAAGATCTTCCTCTTGTCTAAATAAAATGTACATAAATAATTCAGTTGATTGCTCACTTGTTTTTTCTATACGATAAAAAAGTTTTTTTGATGTTTTATTTCCAATGCTTTGATCATGGCCCTCCCTCACCCCTTCCGCCCTCTTCATGGCCCCTGCACACGGAGGCTACCATGAAATTGATCGAATATGCTAGATACTCTGTGGCGATTTCATTTAGTTTATATTACCTAACCCTAAATAATGTGTGCTGTTTCTGTGACTGCCTCAACACAGTCATATCTAAACTGGGAAGGAAGGCTTGCTTGTATCTTATGCTTTTTATATATTCCAGTGTGATGACTTCTCATTTTCCATATGGCTCCCTATTATGATATTGACTAGTTTACCACGACTGCTTCGTGAGAATATATGTATGTAAAAAATGTTTGTTTTTGCAGACATGTTCATTTGGTGATTTCTTTATTTTGGTGCACTATTTGCAAAGTTTCAGTCAGAAAGAATATTAAACTTTGTTAGATCATTTAAGACAGAGTTCTAAAGAAATCAAGATCATGTGTAATCCACTGAGTTTTTCTTTGTCTCATAGCAAAACATTGTAAGCCTTCACCCTTCAAAGCCATCTAAAATATTCAGTTCATTGGACTGGATGAGAGCAGAGAGGAGGAGAAAGAGGGAGGGAAGAGCAGAAGAGTGGGTGGATCTCTGCTAGCCATTGCCAATCGTGGGAAATATAAACACCATGCCCTATGATAGGTGTTCAGCATAACTGTTATTGCAAAGCACAGACAGCATTACTATATTAAAGTGAATGAAAAATTAGGGGAAAATGAGTGTGGGGATCACAATACTAGTTATCACTGTAGAAAAATGTTTGTTAAAATTTTATGTGTGCAAAATGGAATACTATAATGTTGTTCTATAATACCACCTAATATCTTAGTAAAAATTACATATATATGTAACTTTTACTGATATACATATATACACATGAATGCTGATAATGTGTGGAGACATATACACTGCTATTGCAATTGTAAATTGTACAAGCCTATTGAAAAGCAGTATGACAATATACAACCAAGCCATTAATATGATTGTATACGCCAATCTGGTTTTTTTGTTTTTAAAATTTCTCGTGAGCAAATTATCCTATTGGAGGAAAATAAAATTATATATGGTTTTCCCTAGAATTTTCAAGGTAAAATAAATGACAGTAGGATTGGATAACATACTAAAAGCTGTACAAACTGATAAGAAATTTCCAACCAAATGAAGATATGAAGTATGGCCCCTATCTCGAAAGGTATATGCTTAGCCTAACGAAAAATTATTACTGTAATTATTAAGATTTTACATGTCTAGGTATTTAGTATTGAGGAGAAAGATCATCATTGTGTTTCTGATACATAATAAGAAAGTTTTTGTTAAAGGTAGTACAATTTTATGAAATTTACAAAACATGTGAAAGATAGTTTTCTTTTTAAAAAAATTTTTTTAAGATTTTTTTTTGATGTGGATCATTTTTAAAGTCTTTATTTGAATTTGTTACAATATTGCTTCTGTTTTATGTCTTGTTTTTTTGGCCCTGGGGCATGTGAAATTTTAGCTCCCTGACCAGGGATAGAACCCGCACCCCCTGCATTGGAAGGCGAAGTCTTAACCACTGGACTGCCAGGGAAGTCCCTGAAAGATATTTTTCTGACATTAGCTGAAGTGTTAGGACCTAGGGCACAGATCATACAGGGAAGGAAATGGTGTGCTCAGGAAAGTAGAGAATAGGGCTAGGGGAGGGCTCAGGGATCAGAAGGGGGCAGAGTGAGGAAGGTACAGGGAGCCCAGATACCAGGTTGTAGGGAGCTCCCACCACTGAGGACTTTGTACTGACTCCATTTATGGGAGAAAGGAAAGAAAAAAGGTGCTTCTCATAGCAGGAAAGGTGACATGACTGAACAATGAACAAAAAAGAAGATTTTGGTCGGAAGGCAGAATTAGTCATTAGAATAGCCATACCCACATCCTAGAAATAGCCGATAATCTCTGTAGTGATTAAGAGCCTGAACTCTGGTGTCAGACTTCTCTTGGCTCAGATCTTGACTCCCATGTGATCTTGGGAAAATTCTTCAACTTAAGGACATCAGTTTTCTCATCGGAAAAACAATAATAGAACCCACATCATAGAGTTATTGTGCAAATTAAATAAATGCCCAGCAAGTAATAAATGCTTAACAAATGGAAATGTTATTATTTGTACCAGAGATCAGGATTCTCCCACTGTTGTAATGCATGAAGGATTCCAACTGGTGTCCTCCTCAGTAAAAGAAACATGTTATCTTTGCCACCTGCCTCCCTGGGAAATGCTGTGTTTATCCCTGCAACTTTCCAAATGACTCCTTGTTTCACTGTCCCAGTTAGCTGAGCCAGCACTTGGCTGGAACTGGTGTGCCATTCAGTTAGAGAGGCAGATCCTGCCTCCTGCCCTTCTCTCCCCTTTTGTTACTGGTAGGTGCTCGATGACAAGCTACTCAGAGGCAGGGAGAGAAAAGAATGTTCCAAAGATGACCTGTAGCTCCTATCTCTTCCTGATCCATTTATGTCTGGGAGAAATATTTGCCCTTGGTTATGTGCTCTTTCCCACTCTGAGTCATGTCTCTTCCTTTCTTTCATCATTCTCCACCCCTACCTTTTCCTATAATGGCAAAACAACTTCTCCAGCTGTGCAGCCAAGCTGAATGACCTGACACGTCCAAGTGCAGGCAGATAGGTGTCTGTCCTATTTTTGGATAATTGTTGAAGTGGTGTCCTCTGATTTCTCTGACTGCTGCATGGTCTTCTTTCTTTGCCACAGATACACGGCAACAGTCAACAGCACAGAGAGGTGAGGTGGAAGAGAGACAGATGGTCACAAGTTGTAGTACAGTTTTCATTTTAACTTTTGCTCTTCTGCTATTGTCTTTAGGGCACAGGGTTCTAGGAGAGCCCTCATGCCCCCTCCCAAGGCCCTTTTCATTTAACAAGACATAAGGAACTTTCCTTTATGGTCTTAGCTGACTTCAACTCCTTCCACCCTGTTCAGTTTCTATTGACCCCTTCGCTAGGGGTTTGAACAGAGGTGTCCAAAAGCAAAACTGTGAAGGGTAAAGATTGTGTCATTGGAGCCTCCTGTTCTCCCTTTTCTGTCTTGACTTTCACTTTGGTGGCGTGTCTTTTAATCAGTGTAAGATGCTCTCAGGTGGCGCTCCACTCAAGGCCCTCATGCTAGGGCCCCTTATATAGTTTTCAGCATCCCCTTCTCAGATCATCCATTCACAGTGAAGTAATGGATGTCTACTAATAGACTGAAATGTTACCTCACCCAAAGGTATCATTCATTTAAACAAGCATCAAGGTGTAAGGCTCCAGTGGTAGCAGTTCAGATATAGTCCGAAGAAAGAAGCTGAAGTGTGGGTGCAAAAATGGTTTTAAAATATAACAGGGTGCCTTCTTTTGCTCATTTGGCGGTAAACAGGGAGAAGAAATTGGGAAGATTAGGTATGGAAGCCGAAATTATTTTTATTCCTAAAAAATATAACCTAGATATCCAGTATATCCTTATCTTCTGCTCCCTCCTCCTTCAATTCCTTCTCTTGTCCTCTCTACATACACATATACCGTGAAGGAAGGAAATATACCAAATCCTGATTTATGATAAGTTGCATTAGTGGTGCAACATTTTCATTGCAACATTACCTACTTTTTTTTTAATCTGAAAGTAATATGTAATCTTGTAAAAATTCTTTAAGCTCTTGTTATCTTAAGTAAACATTCAAAAATGATGAAATTGCAAGCTAAAGAAACTGAGCCATTATTTATGTGACTTCTCCACTATGCTATTTAATTTGTCCTGGATTCAAATGAGACAGTGTATGGGACTGTGTTTTCTAAAATGTAAAACTCGATAAAAACAATGTTTTAGTATAAATTTCAAAATGGGAAATAGGATAGTAAAAGAAATAGCAACATTCTAAAATGCCAGAGAGAATGTTTCCAAACCAGTTTTAAGTACTAGCATTTCCTACCCCTGAATCCGTGAAAATAAATTTCAGGCAAGAAAATTGAGAGTAAAGATAGGCATTACCCCAAAAGATGAAATATACTTGATATGCTTTACATACATTTTCATTTTCCCAACTTAATGATTCATGAGTGGGAAAATCTTATTAGGATCAGTACTTTTCAAACCCCTCATGCAAATGAAGAAAATTATGATGTCAAAATATGATTCCCACTCCAGCTCTGCAATCATCCTAAATTTTCTTCAATTATTTATTCATGTAGTTGTTCATTTAGAAAATATTGATTGACCTCACTAAGTGCTTGGCACCATTTTAGAACCCCAGGAAACAAAGATGAAGTCATATTTTTGGTTCTCAAAGACCTAACCAGCAGTCTAGTGGGGTTATTTAACAGGGTTAGTTTTACCATGTGGTAAGTGATAATAGGGGTTTGTACAAGATTTTATATGAAGACATAGAAGAAGCACTTAATGTGGCGGAGTTCTGGAAACAGGAAGGGTTAGACAGGCCATGGGGGGAAGAGTGATGCTGCCATGGACAGGAGAGGGCTGGGCACTTCAGTGAGGGCTGCAGAAGAGAGTTGCTGAAGACAACAGTGGGTTGATAGGGAAGGCCTTGTGAACACTGCTCAAGAGTTTGGATTTTATTCTAAGGGCAATGGCATATAATTGATAGTTTAAGCAGGGGAATGACATGGAGTCTTCATGAGATCACTTCTTTTTTGAAGGGGAAGATGGATTGGAAAAGATGATATTGAAGCTGGGAGTGAGACCAGTTAAGAGGCTGTGGCAACTAGGCAGGCAAAAGATGAAGATGGCCGTGATTATGGTGGTATAGCAGTGATTTGGGTAGAGAAATCTATAAATAAAATAAATTGTAATTAATTTAAAATACAGAGTAACATATTATTGGGGAGAAACTGTCACAATAATAAAGACTTAGAATTGTTGTAAATCTAGGAATCCCTGTCATGAAGAATCAAAGCCGCATACAGTCTCATAATCAACAGAACTGTGAAAAGTGAATGCATTAATTCCTGTGTTTATGCATGCCAGTCCTTTAATTGATAGAAAATTCATGATTTTAAAAAATGCCTTTAAAAAAATTCCTGGACTGAACAGCAAGATTGCATATACATGCATATACATAGCCAAGTCTTCATTCTACAGAAGTCACAGGAAACAATGAGATGGGATGCTCCTAAGAGATCCTTGAGTCTAATCCTCTCATTAAAGATAAGAAAACTGAGACCTTGAGATTAAACCATTTGCAGGAGGTGACACACCTCAGTAATGGCAGTGCTGAGACAGGAATCCAGATGCCTGACCTGGAGGGCAGGGCTCTTTTCACTAAACTCCAACAGCTTCCCAAGAAAGGCATTTAAATAAATTCATGGGATGTAGACAACTATTGAAAAGAGGGACTTTTAAGTTCTTTGCAACTTTAAAGAGCACTTTAAAAAGCTAAACGCATGTTTTATTATTGGAGATTGGTCATTTTTCCAGATTAACTCACAAGAAAATCTATGCCAATATCAGCAACTACTTTTCACATATTGACTTTCCAAAAATAATTTTGGACTCTGGTCTGGCTTCATGGTACTGGTATCCAAGAACATATGATTTATATTGTTTTATTTTCTTATTTAAAAAATTGAAAACAGAAATATGAGTTTATTTAGCATTAGCAAGATACTTTATTTCATGAAGAATATGAAGTATGGTTGGTTTAAGAACATGCTATTCTATCATATTCATCAAGTGATAGAAATGTTTATAGGGAACCTCTTAAATGCTGGGAAAACAAAAAAGTTAAATTACCAATCTTGTAATTTTTCACAAATACATTCCTGAATAAGCAATAACTCATGTATTTTTATATATTATGAGTTTTTTAAATAAGGAAAAATTAGTTTTAAAATGTTCTTTATTGATGAGTTTGACATGTAGTAAAAGCAATAAACACATTTTATGAGTTTTTAAAAAGTTTATTATGGATACTGGGAAAGTCCCATCATCACCCACCTCTTCCCCACCCCCAAATAAAAGAACCAACATATTTGCACATGAAACCTGGATTCACTTGGTACAAAATTTCAATCTTTGAAATAAAATAGTTAATGGCAAATCTCAATAAAAAGTTATTTTGAAAATGATCAATGTTATTCAGAAATAAGGAAATCATATATTCTACGTTTTGCAAGTTATAGGGTTTTGTTATATGACTGTGTATATATTTTGGCTTTAAAACTTACCAATAACTAGAAGATAGAAGCTCATGATTTATTTAAATAGATATTTTATTAATCAAATACATTTGCCCAATCAACATATCCAAATATTTTTAAAAAACATCTTAAACACAAGGCATAAGGTCATGAAACTTATTGACCTTTTTAACTAACTATATAGTAACATCTATATAGTCAAATGAGTAGTAATGCTTGAAGTTAATGATCATGAGAGTGTTTTCTAAGGATGAATGGCCTAAGGCAACTTTGAAAAATCTCTTTTGTAGCTACCTTCAAAAGGATATGAGTTTCATAATCTGATCATTCATTTGCTTTGGTCCCCAATAGTATTCCAGTACAATCATCCTGTATATTCACCAGCCTTAGAATTTGGGAAAGTAAAATTAATCTTCATTGAATGAGGAGCTGTCCTCTATGAAGATATTCAAAGGAATGTTAATCCGAGTTCTAATAGTAATTCTGAAATTTGAGCATTTATACACTTTTAAGATATGCAAATTATAGTTAACCACTCACATCAGAGACATCTTTTGTACATGCCTATCATTTTGCAATAGAGATTTTTAAAACAACAGTGACTCATAACACTGAAATAGGACTCTACAGTTCAAAAATAATAAGAATAATTTTATACTGTGTAACAAGACTCATATTAGATAACATCTTGAAAGTTTGCAGCTGTTAGTTTTTAATTTATATATACGTAGCTCAGTAGCATGGACCCAGTAAATTGACAACTCTCCTGAAATTACTACGTGAATTACTGTAGCTGAAATTGTACTTAAGTGTCAGAAATAGCCTTTATTTTAAAATGTTATTAAATAGCAGCAATATTACTTGAAGGTAAAGCGAAACATTAATAGGAATGCAGAATACAGGTTTAATTTCTAATTACAAGACAGAAAGCATCTCCTAGATGAAATATCAGTTGGGTTTGTATTAAGATCACAGCCAGATAAACATCAGCCATAAAACACTTCAGGATTTTGCTTGGAAAAGTTAGAAAGAAAAGCCTTGTATATCTCTCTTTTCCATTCTATTACCAAAGAAGATGCATATGCTTATGTAATCAAGACAGTGCAATCTCACCAGTGAAGTTCCTTGTGGAACACACATTTACTCCTCCTATATATTAGCTCAACAAGATAACAAACATAATGAGTTCTTTAAAGCAATCTGATTAGAGAAACATTTACAATAAGTACAAAATATACAGTAAATTGAAACATCTTGTTAAATATGCCTGTAGGTTAACTATGCCCTATTTAAAGGAACATATTTTCATGAATCTATCTTCACATTTGTTTTATCATATTTGAGAGCCCCTATCATCACTGTATGCTTTTGTTACTGTAATTTCTAGAATCTTTGTATTATCTTATCTCTAAGTATCCCCATGACTTTACCTGCAAAGGTAATTTAAAAAGTATTACTTCCAAAGTAAAAGAAAAATAAGAAATTCCATATTTTTATGAGCAGCTGTACACAAAACTATTGTAGTGTTTGAGAGAAATGTCCCTTGATCATTATAGATTCATCATTACAAAATGTATACTTACATACTAAAGCAAGAACTGTCTGCCTTCAAAATTAAGTGTTGCCAACCTACTGACTAATTCTGGTTATAAAGTTAGATATGAAATCCTTGGCTTTTAATATAGAAAAGCATTATTTGAAAAGATCTGAAAATAAACATTTCTACATGTGGTTGCCCATCTTAATAGCTTTCTTAATTTGAACATTTGGGGAATTAACAGAACAGTAGTGCCTTTATATTATAACAACAAAGAATTATTACAGTATCCAAATCTCTGGACCTGGGGTCCAAGTATTCAGTCATGGCTCAGCTGCAGGCTGACAGAAGAGAAGCTGCGTCCTACGCTCCTACACAATGGGGCAATGACAACATCTGTCACGCTCTTCCATATTGTCTGCACTGAAGGCAGGAGCATTAGGCAGGTCTTTACAAAAGGCATAATAATCCTGGAATGGAGGAAGAGAGATGTGTAAAGATTATTAGTGTTACCAAATAAGGCCACTGACTATTGCATATGCATGAAAAGATATAACAATGGCCCAGTTCACCTAAGCCGGATTAAGCATTTGAAACAAATGAACAGTGACCCACATCATGATAAGATGCACAGAAAATATGTTGCTTAAAAAAAATAAACAAGAATGTACATGATAAACACCAATATTCTTTCTATTGGTAGCAGGCAATCTAAAATAGTAAAGCAAAAGATAAACAAAATAGTAAATTTATTTACCTGATCTCTGCCCCTAAACATTAAACTGCCTAAATCTTCATATGTCTCTGAGGTCCTACTTCCTGGTAGCTTTTCCTGTTGTCTCATCCCACTTCCTCCCCATTGGACCAGGCTGGGTTGGATACCCCTTTTTTGTGTGTCTAAAGTACTGCAACAAACTTCTTAATCCTCAAATTTACCAAAAGATATCATAATGGATGCTTACCGCTTATATTTCTGTCTTTCCTATTAGAATGTAAGCTTTTTAAGTTAGGACATCCTTTACCCTTAGTAAATGTTTGAGCTGAAGTGAATTTAGTATTCTCATATGCTTTATATTATTAATTTTCCACAGTAATTACACACACTGAAAAGGGTTGTGTAGTACAGTTAAAAGAGCCCTTCAATTATGTCAGAACTCTTAGACAAGAAAAACTAGAGTATCCTAAATTTATTTTTTCTTTATGCCTTTTCTTAAGATAACCACATATTTTCATATTCCTCAGGCTGGTTAATTTTTTCTGTAGTCCTCTGAATAATGTTCTTTGTCATAGTAATGCTTTTTGGGCACAAAAGTGTTTGTGAACTCTCAGGCATTGTTGGAGGGCTCCAATAGAATTTTTATTATTATTCGGTGGGCACAAAGAAGTAAGGTTGATTTTCTTGGTTTACTATTAAAATGTGGCTTAAATAAAGGTCTGTTGTATTTAGCCCAAAGTAAAGAGAAGATCAGGCATTTGAGTGATTGAGATATTTTTAGAATACTGAGTTATTCATATTGACTGCCTGCATAGATTATATTTATCTTGTGTTTTGTTCCAAGTGCTAAAGACTTGAAGCAATTTTTTAAAGAAAATTAATTACTAGGTGTTTCAGAATTACATAGTTGAACAGAAACCTGAATGATAGCAACTTTTAACTTCTTACCCCATTATGTTTCTCACTTGATATGTGGCCTTGGGCAAATCACTACAAATTAAAGTAAGAATAGGAAATCTTATAGACCAGCTATCAGGATTAACACTTACTATGCATCCCTGACAGGTCCATATGATGCTGTCATTATAATGAATAATAAATAGAACTATTTTGAAGTCAGAATATATAATGAAACAATTATGACAAAATAATCTCAATTTGACTTAAGTTTAGTTTGGAAAGCTTCCTAGCCAAATTCACTTCCCTCAGAATATAATGCACTTTCCATTCTTCCTTAGGCTGAGAAATTTTCTTTCCCCTAACTCTTTAGATCTCCATGTCCTAAGAGGGAATTAAACACAGGACAAAAGTGCAGCGAAGTGCAATTGCCCACATTTGAGGACTCAGTTCATAGGATGTGGTGAACTCATTTTAATTTTATTTTCTTCAAGTTGTTGTTCTCTCACTTTGGATCAGAGGATCCAGTGATCCACTGACAACAAACTTAAATTGTGTTCTCAACATCCCAGTTAGTTTCCTTTCTGAAACTCCAGGCAATTTGGAGTGACCCAAAACTTGGTTGGGGCTCTATGTGACCAACCAAATATTGCTTAAATAAATCTTATAATTAGCAAGATTATATATTTATCCATTGGATAATAAATCCATTAGAACTGGGACTTTTGTTGAGCTTTGTATTAACTATAGTGCCATAAGACTGCCTTGTCACAGCAATTTGCTGTATTAAAAAGTCTTCTGGAAAATGAGACTGCTACTACTGAATTTCCATCAGTTGGACCATTTATTTGAATTGCATCCCAGCAAAAATAAAAGGTAGAGGGGTCCAAGCCACATTTCTTTGGTATGATCCACTTATGACCAATAACCTGTGGTTGCCAAATGGCATATACCTCAGTTTATGGTATGGACTCAAACCAATTCACCGGTCCCTAGTGACCTGTACTTCTGGCCTAGGATCCAGCATCACCACACTGAGTTCTGAGTGTTTTGTTTTTGTTGTTTGTTTAAATAATCTAAAGTCAGATCCATTGTGACCATGCAGTGTGGTTCAAAGAACTTATTACTGCATATTTTCATAGCTTTGATCACCAAGAAAAAAAGTTTACTCAAATGGGTTTGCTCTTCTATAAGGCCTCTCCTTGATCTGGTCTTATTGTGTCACTAGAATGTGATCCATTAATGATAAATCTATTTTATCAAGGTATAAACTAACTTTTAAACATTTTTGTTTTAAGTTACTCCTCTACTTGCAATCACAGCTGCCTGATGACAAATGTATGACAGTTAAATATTAATGTCCCACATGAATGTAATTTGAAAAATAAGCTATAGTTAAATAATACATTTTCTGTGGCTGAAAAAGAAGTGGTTTGATGATTCACCTCTGGAAGCACTACACAGAAAACATCTCCCATTCTCAGGAGAGCCAGGTGGAGAGAAGCATCATTTGGTTAATTGTAGTTTTACTTATATCTCTCCGCCATTTAGTAAATGGAAACCTTTTTGTTGTCAGTTATTCCACAAGTGCTTTAGGAAAGCCTAGCTTTGTTGACTGGCACTCTATGTTTCCAAATAGCTTCATAGCCAACATTTCACAATATGTTATGTGGTCACTCAGTTTTTCACATTTTGGAAAGTGAGAAAATGGACATAGAGTTTAGATGACTGGTTTTATTCAATTAGGAATCCAAAATTTTATGCACTGACTTGGGCATCTTTAAAAAAAATTCATGTGCTAATGTCAAAATATAAGCTTAACTATATACATCCTTTGTTGATCTGCTCATGTACACAGGCAAAGATTTTCATTCCTCTGGCAGTTTTTTGGCACTTTCAATATAGTTTAATTGTTTACAGTTTTTAGTGATCAAATTAAATTGATGTTTGTTGTTTATCCTTTACTTATTGGGTGAACTTCAATTTATCCTTTAAAAGCCTTTGTAGACCCTTTTCTTTTTAAAAGCCTTCCCTGTGCTTCCCTCCTCCACAGATCTAGCTGGGTTTTCCTCAGCAGCCACCTCTGTATCTAGCCAGTTGTCCTGATGTGCTGTGAGTAAGCTGAAGGCAGATCTTGCATCTTATTCATTCTGGGTCCAGTGCCCAGCACAAACTAAGCACTCAATAAATTTTCTTGGTTGAACTAACTAGCTAGCTAACCGACTAAAGAAATTGATTCAGATGGTAAAGGGGAATGGAGAACAATTTCATAACTTCTAACAATGAACACAACATGTATTAGGGTGTGGCAATACCATATAAAGTGATTATGAAAGACATGGAGACATCTGGGGTTATACATTTCTGCAGGACTGCCCTAAAAGACAAGCTTGGCAATTGTTGCCATACAGGGGATAATCTGAATGTTCTTCCTCTCAGAATAAAGTGGACATTTTAAAAACAATAACAAAACTTCTTGGTAAAATATGACATCTCCTTTTAAATTTTTTAATGCTTAGAAATGTTCTCTATAGCTTTATGATGCATTTTGTGTGTGAATAAAGTTACTCAAAATGTCCCAAAATGTCCAATAGGTTTCTATATTTATTTCCCCTTTTACTAGATGCCACTCCTGTTGGTGCCTCATAGGTGAGAAAGTAACTTGGAAGCCTTCTCATTTCATTATCCTGCAGTTTGAGTTTCATTCGTTTGTGCTGGGGGCCCCTTCACCTTAACTGCACACATCTTGCCTCTCCTCTGTTCTCATCCTTGCCATTTGCCAGTGACAGGATTGGAGCCGCCTCTCCATAGCACTGCTTAACCAGGTCTGACATCCCTCTGCAATGATACTGTCACTGGCATTCTGCTCAGAGATCTCTTTTGTTTTACCCCAAGCACAGGTGGTGACTGAATAAAAGGTGATGAAAGAAATAAGAGCCCTGCCCCGAACCATGGGCACAAGTCAAAACAGGGCCCTATGAGAGAAAAGCCTGTGGCTGGAAGCATGGCTTCCAGATCTCCACCTCCACAGTCAGCTGGGCTTTAGCATTCGAAGGAAGATCACACCCGTGGACAGAGGGACCTTCCTTCTTCTGTTTAAACTCCTAACCCAACCTACATTTCTAAAGAAAGCACACTACCCTTCAACGCCTCCCAGTTCTGCTACTGCGTTCAGAGATGGTGCGCCTTCTTTCGCCTGCAAGCCGGCCTGGGAGAAGGGGAGGGCAGTGGGCAGGGGGCAAAGAACATTCCTACGTTTCAGAAAGCCGGCCTACCCCAGTGTGCCCCTTCTCACCAGATGTGCAGACAGCTGAGGATGGCAAAGAGAATTCCCGCAGCGAAAGCCAAGGGGATGGCCAGGAACACCGTCAGGAACTTGTAGATCACGTATTTGCTGATTTCAAAGAGAGCGTGGCTGCAGATCCACACTTTGTCAAAAGAGTGTGTAGACACGGGCTCTGCAATCACATCCTCGAATCCCACCTGCGGAGACAAGACTCAGGGATCCTGAACTGTCGCCCAACCTGCCTCTCCAGGATACGAGAGAGCTCGGGGTGGGAGAAGCAAGAAAGAAAGACTTGGCTGCGGTGCCCCACCTTCTCTTAGGGTCATGGTGGGCGGACAGGAATTTGGCTAAGAATTCCTGGCTACTCAGGCGGCCCCACAGAGGGAATCCGGATCCCGTACCCTGCGGCGCTGACTCAGTGGCGAGGGTGGGAGTTGGGGTCGGAGCAAGTTAGAGGGGGCACCCCCACTCCCAGGCCTTGGCGGGGGCTTGGGTCAGCCTCAGGTCCAGGGTAGGGCCCGCCCCAGGTTTCACCTTGAGATGCGAGTTGAGCCGGTGGGGATCTCGGTCGCTGCCCGGATCCACGAACTTCTCGGGGTCGGCGTAATCTATGCTGCTGTGGCGGCTGTAGGAGTCCTCGTCCATGAAGAGCTGGACATCCGCCTTCTCGGTCTCCAGCCCCATCTCAGCGCTTGGTGTGCGGCAGCTGCAGCCCGGCTGGCGCAGCGCGGCTCCCGGCCCGCGCGGCTTCCCCTTCCCGTGGCGGTCGGCCCAGCCCCGCCTCGCTTCGCCTCGCCTCTCCCAGAGCGGCCCGGACGGCGGTAGCTTCCCGAGGCCGGCTTCTGCTCCCGGGCCCGCGCGGCCCGAGTCCCGCCCCTCGGCCCGGCCAGGGGGCGGGGGCCGAACGCAGCCCGCGAGATGGCTCCCTCCCCGCGCACCCCGCCGCCCGTCCCTGGTCGGGTTCCAGTCCGGCCCAGGCCAGGAGAGGGATCAGGGGGATGTCCAACCAGGCAGATCCCGGCCCTGCCCAGGTGGGCGAAGCGTGTCTCGGGGATGAGGACCCGAATTCGGCCCTCAAGGGGCAGGAAGGCTTCTTGGGTCACATAGCACGACACCTAGAACTGGATGCGTAAGAGCCGGCAGGTTGACCCAGGGATAACGGACACACTGCAGCGAGGCAGCTTGGTGGTTAAGAGCGTGGAGGTATCGAAGATGAAGGCCTGTCTTCATCTGTAGGCTCTACCGTTTACCCTGTGTGCTCCGGAGCGAGGTACCGAGCCTCTTGGAAGCCTCCTTATAAGGAGCTGCCTCCTTGTAAAATGGGAGCAGTGGTGCCTGCTTCACAGTGTTGTCCCGTGAGAATTAAATGAATTAATTCAAGTAACCTCTTACGTGGTCCCTACACACAGTACGCTTCCAATCAACGTTGTTACTGCTGCACTGTGAGATAAGAAGCCATAACACACCTGAATGCCAGGCAACCTTGCAAGTGCCAGGAGACCCCGCAAGCGCATGCATCAGCTCTTCAGCTATCCCAGTACCCAGAGTATGTGAGTCAGCTGGAGGCACCATGAGAATATGAAACTTGGTACATGAGCCTCCTAACCCCTATGGGTTTGCATCTTCAGACCATAAGGGGAGGTCTGATTTTTTTTTTTTTTTCCACTCTCTCTCTAAATTATAACTTACTTTTCCTTTGGATCAGATCCTGTTGAAAGATTTCAGGTATCTCTAAGATGCAGTCACATATGCAACTACCTTGTAGGAACCATGTAAACAAACCCCTATCATAAAGCCACACTGCAGTAGGTGAACCAGCCTGTGAACTACTCACACAAACGCTTTCAGAAGGGAGGAGCTTGCATGTTCATAAAGGGTTTAAGGTCTGGTGGACTTACACATGGGGGAGGAAAAGCACCTAGTGAAAATTTGCTGAGAGCAAAATAATGAGTCCTAGATGTGAGGGGGTGCCTGCAGCTTGCTCAGAGCCTAAGGCAGAGTAGGCACCCCATAGGTATTGCTGAATACAGGAACTCACTGAACATATCAAATCCCCTTGTGTGAACTAGATTTGAAGAATTACTTCTTCTGAAAGAAAAAGACTATTTTTGAAAATATACAAAAAAACAGCAGGATCCGAATTGGAAAAATACTTTGGAGCCGAAACTCAATAGTCTAATAATTAAATAAAAAGTTTACGTACTGCTACTACTGCGTATGGATGGCAGTGTTGTAACGCTGTAGAGTGTTAACATAGTTGAATGTTATGCAAACTTTGCCCCTTCTCTCCCAGAAGTGGTTCTGTTTGCCCATTCCCTTATTTCTTATTTTCTTTCCCAATTTTATCTATGTTCAATTAATTCCAAAGTGATGACTTAGACATTCTGCTTATTGCTTTTTCTATATTTCTCTACTTCCTCTATTCACCAACGCACACTTGACTCTGAGAGTTGGGACTTTTCTAGAGTTGTTGCCCAACAACTGTTTATCAAAGTGAATAGAAAACATTAATCCTTAAGGAAATCCGTTATATCAATTACCAGGAGATGGAAAAGAAGAGAGAGTTTACGGCTAAATAACATTTTGTACAAACTTATTTTCCTCAAACTTAAAATTCAAGTTTAAGATTTCCAGATGTTTCATCCAAAGAAGAAAGTCATTCCCATAGTGCTAGAGTGGGCTTAAGCAGTGGCTGAAAATCTGGCATTAGGGCTTCTTTCCTTATCCTTCTCTGTCCTCTTGCCGCATTTACATTTCTAGTGGGATTAGTAAGACATTTGCAATAGTTATAACAAGTAATTGACTCATTTTTTCAGGTGGCAGGGAGAGGAGGCCAAAAGGAAGGTAAAATTAACTTGGTTTTAATGGGATAGCTTATAGATTCATTTGTAAAATGGTAGGTATCGATGAAAAAGTGTCTCTAAAACCTAAGTTAAAAGAAACTCATCCAGCCCCATCTAGATTTGTTGTATTTAATGTGGAGCTTAAAAGAGAACAATTCATTTGTCCATTTGTTTACAAATTTCTCTCTCCCCCACCCCTTCTCCTTTGGTAACCATAAGTTTGTTTTGTATGTCTGTGGGTCTATTTCTGTTTTGTATTTATTTAAGTTCATTTATATCTTTTTTTTTTCAGATTCCACATGTAAGTGATATCATACGATATTTGTCTTTGTCTGGCTTACTTCACTTAGTATTAATCTCTAGGTCCATCCATGTTGCTGCAAATGGCATTATTTCATTCTTTTTTATGGTGAAGTAATATTCCATTGTATATATATACCACATCTTCATTATCTATACAACTATCAATGGACATTTAGGTTGCTTCCTTATCTTGGCTATTGTAAATAGTGCTGCAGTGAAGGTTCTTATTTTGATGAAATTCTTGTCCACCTCACCATTCTAATACATAAAATTTTTTGAGATGAGCTGTAACAATGATTTTGCTTATCTTATTAGTAAATGCTTAGAAAATCTTAGCTACTATTGTCCTCAAGGAGTTTAAACCAGAGTGATTACCACAGCAAGTAGTATCCTGCTTCCTCTAAGTGGGAGATCTACCAGAAAAGGGGGAAGAGAGGAGGTGGGCGGGAGCTAAATGGCTGAGCACTCTCTAGGATCTTCCATACCACAGAATAACTCTCCAGTAAGCTCTCTTTAATTTTTTAAAATTGCCCTATAACCCAAGGAACTAAAAAATTTCATAACAAATCCCATACCGGTGCATTTATTTTCTGACTGGTACAAGAGGGCTGATTTTCCAATGGTTATTAATATATTTGAAGAATAACAACTTGATAATGTATTAGTATTTTTGAGTAGGATAGTTTATAACCATTTTGTTCCTCACCTTTCTCAGCATAGTGTCTAAGAAAGAAGGTTATATTTCTGGTTCCTTGAAAATTGTATGTGAATGCTTTTATGAATAAAAATATCTATTTTTCTCTTCAGTTTTTTAATTTTTTCCAGATCACATACGTATATATATATATTCCCTCTGTATGCTTACATACAACTTTAGGCAGGTTCTATTCAAACGACCTTTGTGAAAACTGGTTATTAATGAAAATAATGACTTCTTGATTTCACTATTATGGTTTGATCATATTTAAAGCATTTGGATTAGGCAGGGTTTCTCAGCTTCAACACTATTCATATTTTGGACCAGACGATTCTGTGTTGTGGGGACTGTCCTGTGCATTGCAGGACGTTTAGCAGCATCCCTGGCCTTTACCCTCTAGAGGCCAGTAGTACTCACCAGTCGTGAAAACCAAAAATATTTCCAGACATTGCCAAATGTCCCCTGGAGGCCAAAATCACCTTTTCCCTCCTTTCCTGGGGTGAGAACATTGGATAAGATACTGCTGAAACAGTTCTTCATGTGAATGGGAATAATTAAGCTCCAGCTGTCTATTTACAAACCCATGCTTAAAGCTCAGAATTGTAATACCAATTTGTCAGAAACTCCAGGGATTTTTAAAATTAACCTTAAGGATACTTGTTTGTCCTGTAAAAATTTCAGAACTTATTATCATCAGTTAAATTGCAGATTTTCAATATAACGCTGGTATTATTTGAGGGATGTACATATACCTCATTAAGAGACCAAAAAGAAACAACTGCTAGGCCCTATCTACCTTGCAGCCTCCTACATTTTCCTTACAAAGGCCAGGGCTGTTTGAATGATTATAGCTGGAAAAATGAGATTTGGGGACTTCTCGATTCCATCTTAAGGCTGTAAAACTTAGTAATTTTTGACACTCTTCAGTACCTGAATAGCTTTTGCAAGCTTTAGGTGACCTTAACTGAGAAGTTCATGGATTTGTTGGTGGAACAGCTAGATGGTTGCTTACCAAGTTCTTTAAGCATCCCTTCCCAGACTTGTTTGCTGGCAGCAAGGCAAAGCCTGAGAAATTTGGAAAGACCTGCAGTATCTTGCATGAGTCATTCTCTTTGTGGATAGTGGGCTTTGCATAAACTTCCTTCCATAACTCCCTGTCCCGTACTCCATCTTCATTCATGTATCTTTTCATCTTCTCCCCCCTTCACCGCTACCCTCCAATTATCCCCTCCCCAGGGCCCCCACAAAAAAGTTTAAGGGAACAGATTAAAAAATGTCTGTTATTAAAGTTATTCAATAATTAACTTTTGTGGACTGGTGCCAGAGAGTTGTATGGTATTTAATAAAAGCTTTTTCATTTTTTTTCTTACCTATCACTTGTCTCTGTTCACATTTTGGGTAAAATTAACCTTTACCAGCAAATTCTGAGTGAACCAGCAAATTCTGAGTTTAGTATTAACGCACAGTAGCTAGTTTGTAATTGGTGCCAGCTTAATCTTCTGGCTGTTTCAAATAGTACCACCTCTGGCCATAACCTCTTTTCATACACAAGAATTTCCAGAATTAACTTTTGTTTGGGAATACTTAGCTATTAGAAATAGACAAGGAAGAAGGTATACTCCTGCAAAGTCTATATTCATGACTAGAACTGATAGGATTGTCATTCTATTCTCATTCAAAACAATGCATGACAATTAATTTTGGATTTTTTTTATCCTGTCTTCCATAAATAAAGGATGTTCCTGTTTAATCTTTTGAGCATCCCATTGACTTCTGGAATACTGTATGTATAAATAAGACATCTCCCCAGGACTTTGGTATTTTATCTTTCCAGAACATGAAGTAGGCACTAAGTGTTGGTGAGCACTAACTTTCAAATTAAACTCTTATTAAGTACAACTTCCTCTACATTCAAATGGGAACATATCTCTGCAAAGCTGCATAGTTAAATGTTTTTCAAATACCAACTGAAATGTGCACAATAAGATTACTAGTTATCAAAACAAAAGATCAAGAGGTTGTTTTCTTAATTTGGGGTTTTATTTTGGACAAAAAAATATTTTAGTTCAATTTGAAGCCTTTGTTTTCTCTAGTAACTCTTGTTTTTGCAAATGTTATTCTACTTTTCATTTAGAGTAAATGCCAACTTTTAAAAATGACACAGTTAATTTACATTAGTCAAAAGAAAAAACTATGGGAAGTTTTTTGTCTGCTTGTTTTGTTTGTTAGTTTTTGTTTTTAATAAATTTTAGTCTTATTGCATATTTCCAATAGAAGAATAAAGACAAAAACACAGAATGCCTTCTACCTGATTCTTGTAAATTACTGCTTTGGTGTCAGGTGAACTTTAATTCTTGCGAGAGTCATCTGGGAGTCAAGAGCAAAGAGAGGGCTTCCCTGGTGGCTCAGTGGTTGAGATTGCGCCTGCCGATGCAGGGGACACGGGTTCGTGCCCCAGTCCGGGAAGATCCCACATGACGCGGAGCGGCTGGGCCCGTGAGCCATGGCCGCTGAGCCTGCGCGTCCGGAGCCTGTGCTCCGGAACGGGGAAAAAAAAAAATCAAAAAAGCAAAGGGAATCCAATTGCATAGAGCAGATGGAAGACTGGGCGACTGCCAAGGGGCTGGGCAGAAGAATTTTTAGATTATATTTTCCTATCAATAAATATCTGGGAAGAATTTTGTTTCCAGAGAGTTTACTAAAAGAATGTCTATTTTTGTTCCGTGGTTACATGAAACTGTAAGGCACATTTCTACACTACATAAAGACATGAAATAAATTAGTCAGTTCAGGTGTCTGTATCCATTCTTTCTGGGCCACTGAAGCTTAGTTAGACCCTCACTGCCTGCCAACTGCTTATTAACTTCCAGGTTCCTTGTTAGAATAGGGAGAGGATTGGATCCAAATATAGATTTTAAAGTTACTTTATTAAATTCATTACCAGTAGGACTATTGACATTCTTGTATGTCTGAATAAGGTAATTCTTCTCTAGTTAAATAATTACTAAATGAATAAATGTATTATTTCAAAAGCAACTTTAGTAAATGTTTGCATTTTCTTAAAAAAAAATAGGAATTCTTTGAAGCATTCAGAACATTCTCATCATGCTAACCTCAAGAGAAACAACAAACTTCATTGAAATATACACAGTTTCCTATAACATCTGTATTTATGTCACCATCTCACTTTTGGGATATGATAACAATTATTTACCAGATAGGTAGAGTGACTATTTTCCCCTTAATAATAGTAAGTGAATATAAAAATCTTGCTTCCCACTTATTATCAGTCTATATATATTCACATAATTACACATTTTACTAACAAATACACTTTTTTTCCTTTTTAAATAATATTATGGTCATTGGAAGCTCTTGGATAAACAAGTCACTGAAAATAAACTTAGATAGTAAAACACTGTGGTCCTGAAAAACTGCACACTACTTTATTTGGAAATAGTAGAATTTGCAGAATGTTGCTGTAAAGGGCATGCTACTCAAATTACTTGGTTCTGAAGACTCTTACTATGAAAGCAAAGTATTTTCTGAAGGAGTAGAGCACAAATAGCTAAATGTTTGAGCCAAAAAATAGAGTTATTATTTTACTGTCTTGGAAAAGCCTATCCAATTTCACCATGTATGTATTGCAAGTCTTTTTTATTAAAAAGATAGCATAATAGAAGAAGCAAGAGGTGACAAATAAAAACTGTTTAGGCTTAAGTTATTTTTAGCTATAGGATGCTGATAATCTATAAGAGTTGGACTGTCCTTTAGGAGAAGATTAAAATGCAGTTAAATTTCTTTTAGGTGTAGGGAGATGTTTTGGGCTATTAAAACCTACTTTAGAAGTCTACATTCCTGCCATGGATCTTATTTTCCCCTAAGTTTCTTCAGTGTTTTCTTGTTGGTTTGTTTTTTCCTGCCAGAGAAAGAGCTTCCATGACAGAACTGTTTTCCTTTTTCTCCCCTTTCTTCCTCTCCTTCCTCTCTCTTTCTTGCTCTCTTCCTTTTCAAAGTGTTATTTTCCCCAGTCATAGTCTTACTAACAATATCTCAGGGTTGGGAAGAACTTTAGAGGTTCTAGACTAATGATCACCCATCAATGAATCTTCATAAGTGGCATACAGGCTCTGTTGGAATAGTTAGCAATGGGGAATTTATAAAGCAACCCAAATATGGTTGTTATAACATTCTTCATCATATGTGCCAGGGTCATCTATCTACCTAAAATTCTCCCTCTCTCCCTCCCTTCCTCCCTTCCTTCCTTCCTCTTCCTTCTTCCTATCTCTTTCTTTCTTTTTCTTTATCTCTCTATCATCTTCTGACTTCTACAGATTAAAAAAAGTGTGAATGTCAGCTCTTGAAGTATTTGAAAGTAGTTTCTGAACACCAACCCCTGTCCCTGCTGAATCTCTTTTCTAGCTAAACAGATTTATTTCCTTCAGTTGTTCTTCACGTGTCACTGTTACCAAATGCTTCCTATAATTTTCTTATTCTCTGGACCTGCTCCGTATCTCAAAAACCACACTTAAAGTATAACACTTGGTCTGGGGTCTGAGCAGTGCAGGGTAGAGCAAGAATACTATATTACCTTCTTCATATTGGCCACTAGACTGTTTTGATGTTTTTGGCTACTCTCTCCTAGTGCTGATTCAAATTAATCCTATTGGATATTGAAATCTCTAAGTCTTTCATACTCATTTGTATTTTGGTTAGGTCACACTGCTAGTATGAAGTAATTAATGATTTGAATCTAAGAGGATGACTATATTATTCCTATTAAATAGTGTCATGCTTTGAGTTATTTTCTTATTTTTGACTGTTTTCAGTGTCTTAAATTACTGTTAAACCATGATTTTGCTTATACCTTTTTCCAGAGTCACTGATAAAATTTTGAAAAAAGCAGGGTTGAGAATCAAGTTATGAAGCATTCCAATTTAATGGCTATAAATAGAGATGATTTCTAAATTTATAGCTCTAGCTGTTGCTGTTTCCAAGCTTCAAATTCATATATCCTTCTGACAACTTTGACATTTCACACTTAATATTTCCAAAAAACCAGATGTTGATGTCCACCCCCATATCCAACCCTCTGGTCATTCTCATCACACAGTTGGTCAAACTCAAAAATTATGAGTCAGCTTTATTTTCTTCATTTTCTTCACTGCTTCCTTTCCCATCAAGTCTGTTAGTTCAATCTTCAAAACCAGTGCTTTCACTTTCTTCCATTTTCACTTCCCTTCCCTGGTCTAAGTTCATGTCTTAACTGAACCATCTCAACAGGCTCCATGTTTGATTCTGCATCCACTCTTCTCCCAGAAATTGCTTTCTCCACACAACAGCCAAAGGATCTTTTAATGTAGAACTACTACATGATCCAGCAGTTCCATTTCGGGTTATTTATCTGAAGGAAACAAAAACACTAAATCAAAAAGATATCAGCACCCCCATGTTCACTGCAGCGTTATTTACAATAGCCATGACATGGAAACAATCTAAGTGCCCATCAACAGATGAATGGATTAAAAAGCTGTGGCAAATATATTCAGTGGAATATTATTCAACCATAAAAAGAAGAAAATCCTGCCATTGGCAAACCATGGATGAACCTTGAGGACATTATGTTAATTAAAATAAGTTAGAGAAAGACAAATACTGTATGATCTCACTTATGTGTGCAATCTAAAAAGAAGAAATAGAACTTGTAGATACAGAGAAAAGATTGGTGGTTGCCAAAGAGGGTGGGGAGTGGATGAAATGGGTAAAGGGGGGCAAAAGGTACAAACTTGCAGTAATAAATAAATAAGTTCTGGAGATGTAATGTACAGCATGGTGACTATAGTCAATAATAATGTATATTTGAAAGTTGCTAAGAGAGTAGATCTTAAAAGCTCTCATCACAAGAAAAAAATGTGTAACTATGTGTGATGATGGATGTTAATTAGACTTATTGTGAAAAAATGCATAATTTAATGAATATTCTTGTTACAAAGTATAATATATACACAGCTTAATATATACACAGCAATATATATATATATATATATATATATACCAAATCATAAATATGCAGCTCAATGAGCTGTCACAAGGAAAACATACCCTATAACCTCCACACAGATCAAGAAATAGAACACTACCAGACCTCAGAAGTCTCTCTTGCCATGTCTCTCACCAACTTCATTTCCTTCCCAAAGTAACTGAACTTTAGCATGATGCATTAGACTTGCCTGTTTCAAATTTTACATAAAAAGAATCATACATAAAACTTTTTTTGAGTCCAGTTCATTTCATTAAACATGACTGTGAATAGTACATCTTTGTTATATAGAGGAGTAGTAGTTTTTTTCATTTTCATTTCATCTCATTTCACTGCTGTATAGTGTTTCATTATATGACTAAACCACAATTTATTTATCCATTCTAACGTTGATGGATATTTGGGTTGTTTGCTATTAAGGGCTGCTATGAATAATGCTGCTATGAACATTTCTGAATACGTCTTTTGGTGCAGAAATGGACACGTTTCTGCTGGGTTTATATCTAGGAGAAGATTCACTGAGTTAAAGGGTAATGTATGTTCAATTATAGTAGATACATCGAATTTTATAAAGTGATTATACTAATTTATACTCCCACCAGCAGTAAATGAGAGTTCTAGTTGCTCCACATCATCACCATGTGTACCTACAACTTTGAATTTAAATAGCAAAAGCATTGTAAGAATTAGATAATTCAGCAAGAATGAAGAAAATATTAAGATTGGCAACATCAAGAGTAAAAAGTGACATATCCCTGTGGTTATTTTAAAATCAGGAGGTAGATGAGAAGCAAACCAAGTACTGGTTTGAGACTGATACTCTTTCTGAGGGGTGGGTCACTGGAAACCATACAGGGGCCAAAATAATCAACCTAGCTAAAATGTCCCTTTGGGGAGTGGGAAATGAATTCTTATTCACTGTACTTGCTTCCTGGGAAGGGATAATATCAAGTGTTAGGGGAGTACCTTGCTTTTACAAACAGTCTTTTAAAATATCTTATGAGTAAGTGAGTTATTTTTCTACAAATATGTTGACACATCCAGTATTGCAATTCTTCATTTCCATTTCCATGACTTCTTTATTTCTCTTGTCTTTGTTGTCTCTTCAGTCTAGTTGCTCACCTGGTTTTTATCTTCCTCAAACATCTATATTCCCTTTTAGCTTAACTTCATACAACTTTAAAAAAATATGTAAATCTGTAGCACATTTACAAATCTATAATTTTGATGTCCAGTAATGACAGTTGAGAAGTACTGATCTAATTCCTTGATGATTCTGATTAACCTTCATGGTGTAAAGACAGTGTTAGCATCTCAGGTCCAAACCAAAACATTTTTGAGAGTGAAAGGGGGGCACTGTTGATAATTATATTAGGACAACCAGCAAAGACAGAGATTGTCATGAGCAAATTGGGACCTATTGCCATCTGAGCTTGATAACAATCTTCAGATAATCTTGCCTTCCCATTTCCTGGTCTATGGATGGTGGACACTGTAATTTGGTTGCTTTAAAGATCTAGGAAAGGAGAATCTGCCCCCCACCCCAAAGTAGCATGTAGTAGAAAAAACATGAATTTAGGGTTAAGTTTTAATTCCTTTTCTAAAATCATTATCCATGTAGCTTTGTTACTCAATCTCTTTTATCCTTGGATTCTTCAATGAAAAATGCAATGATGTAAGAATGAACCAAAATGCCAGAGAAAGTGTTTAAGTCTGTCATTACCAGGAAAGATACTCAATACATAGTACTCTTCCAAGGGAGTCAATGCTTGCAAATAAAAAGGTAATCAAAGGGAGAGGAGGTGGCCTCATACTGAATACGGTCCAATTCTCTCATCCAGCGTATAACTCTTAATATTGTATGTATCTTTTATATTTTTCCCCAAATACTTTTATATTTGTTTCTAAGAACTGTCCTGTGGTAAAGGCAGGGCAATTTTTATTATACCCATATTAGAGACAAAGAAGCAGAGGCTCAGAGATGTTCATAGTTTTGACAAAATTACCATGGTTATTAAATGTTAGGTCCAGGATGTAAACCCAGGTCTCTTGCATCTTGGTCTAGGACTTTTTTTTTTTAACATGTCTGGCTCTTCCTGCCTTTTTCAGGTGCATGGATGGGTAATTAATTAACTATGGTCCCCAGGCTTGAGATAAGACACTGGTTTGAAAGAAACCATTTAATAAAATATTTAAGGTATATTTGCTTGTATGATATGCTTTGCTTTATTTTTTGACACAAGTGAGGTGTTGATTATAGTTCTGGAAGCAGCTAAAGGATAAAAATCACTAACTTTTTATTATTTGCATATGTGTCACACATTTTATGGTTATTCTAAAACAAGTGTTCAGTTCTGTAGTTGCTTTTCCCTGAATACTAGAAACACCTCAGATATTTTTCCATCAACCGTCTATTCAGTGAGAGTATTATGCTCTGGGAATGCTGATATTACATCCAAAATACAATGAATAATTTCAATCTGTGATATAAAGCACATAAATTATTTCAAAGGCAAATGAAAAATAAATCAGGGCCCGACTATGTTTTAGCATTATTTTCCACCACATTCTTCAGCTGATAGTATGAGAAAGCTAGAGTTAATCCCAAAACCTTTGGAGCTTAATAGTCAGGACATTGCTATTCAACAACAAAAGAAAGAAGGGGAAACAGATGGACAATGTTCCAAATCAATGGGAGTGGCTCATGCTTCTTCAAGGGGAGTGGGCTGACCCTGAGCACAGGGTGGGATGGGGCCACCCACATGGCTGCAGGTTCAGCCCAAATAGTTCTAAAGTGCCTCAGAAAACACTGGACTAAAAGAGTAGAAATAAGTACATGTCTTTGTATGACTTGAGAGAATGGTCCAAAAAGAAGATAGAATCCATGTGGAAAAAATTTAGACTTCCTTTTTAAAGGAAGCTTCCTTTTTTAAAAAAAGTAACAGCTTTATTGAGCTATAATTCACATACCATACAATTTACAAATTTAAAGTGTACAATTCAATGGTTTTTGGTATATACACAGCGTTTTGAAACCATCACCACAATAAATTTTAGAACACTTTCATCACCCCAAAAGATATTCTTTGCACATTAGCTATTATCCCCCAATCCCTCCATCTCCCCAGCCCTAGGCAACCATGATCTAATTTCTGTCTCTGTATATTTGCTTATTCTGGGCATTTCATATAAAATAATTTATACAATATGTGGCCTTTTGCGACTGGCTTCTTTCATTTAGCATAATATTTCCAAGGTTATCCATGTTGCATTAAACATCAGTACTTCATTTCTTTTTATTGCTGAATAATATTCCTTTATACTAATATTATCTATTAATTAATTGATGGACATTTGGATTGTTTTTCCTTTTTGGTTATAATGAATAATGCTGCTGTGAATATTTGGGTACAAGTTTTTGTAGAAACATGTTTTCATTTATCTTGCATCTATACCTAGGGGTGGAATTGCTGGGTCATATTGTAACCCTATATTTAGTATTTTGAGGAGCTGCCAAATTTTTCCAAAGTGGCTGCACCATTTTACATTCCCACCAGCAGTGTAGGAGTGTTCCAGTTTCTCTACATTCCTTTTTTTTTTTTTCCCCGGTACGTGGGCCTCTCACTGCTGTGGCCTCTCCCGTTGCGGAGCACAGGCTCCGGATGCGCAAGCTCAGTGGCCATGGCTCACGGTCCCAGCCGCTCCGCGGCATGTGGGATCTTCCCAGACCAGGGCACGAACCCGTGTCCCCTGCATCGGCAGGCAGACTCTCAACCACTGCACCACCAGGGAAGCCCAGTTTCTCTACATTCTTACCAACACTTGTTATTTATCTTTTTGAATATAGTCATCCTAGTGGATGGTAAGTAGTATCTCACTGCTTTAGTCCTCTTGAGATGCTGTACTAAAATACCATAGACTGGATGGCTTATAAGCAACAAACATTTGTTTCTCATATTTCTGAAGGCTGAGAATTCTAGGATCATGGTGCTGGCAGACGTTAATTGAGGGCTTCCTGGTTCATAGACAGCTGTCATTTTGCTTTGTCCTTACATGGTGGAAGGTGCTAGGGAGCTCTCTGGGGTCTTTCATAAAATCACTCCCATTTTTGAGTGTTCCACCCTCCTGACCTAAGCACCTCTCAGAGCCTCACTTAATACCATTACATTGGGCATTAGGATTTCAACATATGAATTTTCAGGAGACATAAACATTTAGACCATAGCACTCATTGATTGGCATTTTTCTGATAGCTAATTATAGATTTCATTTTTGTCCAGAATGTTAGCCAATATATATGCCCTTCAGGGGCAATATTGGCTAAATATTGCAAATCCCTGTATATTATCTCCACTGTAAAAGTTCTTTGTTCATTTCATGTAATTCCTATTCCATAGTTATGTCTTCCCCATGGACTTGTCATGTGGCAATTAAGTTATAGTGTGTTTATTATATTGCATTAAATCGTATTATATTTATATATTGTATTGTTATAGGGTATTGTCTTATTAGTTACATCTTTTCTAGGGGCAATATATAATTTTCTCCAGGAAGACTGCAACTCTCAGAGGATAAGGTCCATGCTTCTCGTTTATTTTGAGACCATTTCATGATTTAATACAAAGTTGAGCATGTAGTTTGCGCCCACTAAGAATTTGTTTATTGACTAGTTCAGCTGATCGCTCATTTTTGCTAGGCTAGTTTAAATGAAGTCTTAAAGCTAAAAAGACGTAAATGAACCAATATTCACAAAATGTAAACTTCATCAAGTATTGGGTAATTAGGATTTTACCAAATTAATTTTTTAAATTCATAGCTTAACAGAGCTTGATAATTAAGTACAGTAGCATCCCTAAGATAAGAGGATTGGGGATGATTCCCTGTGGAGGTGAGGGTGTTGCACAGGGACCCTGTGCTGCTGTTTCATAGAGTGATGTGGGGAGTTTTCTTCATCTCTATCAGTCAGACAAATAGAACCACATCCACAGATTCTACTGGGAGGCATTTGGAAGCTTAACAAGGCCTATGTGAGTTAGAGTGGTTTTAAGTGTATCAGTTTTCATTTGTTCAACTTCCATATGTACTCTAACAAAATTGATTTGCTTGATAACTCATTTGTTGTTTTCCATTCCCACTTCCCCTTTCAAAGTTGCTCCTTTTCCATGTCATACCAAAGAAATGCAGACCTCTCATCCATCTTGAACTTATCACGCTGCTGTGCTCAGTGCTGTAAAAGCCTCTGGAGAAGAGAGTGGGGAAGGGACAAATTCAAAGTATTGGTGTTAGCAGTCTTCTTCAATCAAGAAGCCATAAGCACTACCCCTAATTCATCTTATTAAGATAAACATTTCCAATGCATTTTTCTTTTTGTTTAGTAATTACTCACCAAAATTTGTGAAACATTTATACTGTCTTGATCAATTATTTACTACTACCTTTAATAGTAATTATTATTATTTATTATTATGATGTACTAATAATTGTTATAGCAATACCTCATTCCAGAAGGAAACTTATAATTCTTAGATGTTTAAGATCACAGGCAATAAAAATAAATTTCAATTTATAGACATATTTTTGTAGCAAAGAAGTATGCTAAGGTGGTCAAAAGTAGTTTCGAGCATAAAACAATTACTTTAAAATCATATTCTATAGATGCTGAAGGGGAAGCCACATGAAATAATCATCTCAAGAAGAAAAAGGACAAAGACAAATTTTTTATAATTAAAGAAAAACTTGTCATGTATTTGCTTATTTATTAATAAAATAGATGATGGTATCAAATTGATGATACCTATATATCCCATTGGCTACATTTAAAACAGTAATGTTAGTATTTATAATATTCTGGAAATTACTTTCTTTGCAGCTATTTAAACTGTGGTGAAAAAGGCATTTTATGTGTCAACCTAGAAATTTACAAAGTTTTTCTAAACTTTTTCATGGGGTATTGAGCAAAAAAAGAATAAAGAGAAGAATATTGCTATGGTTCAAGGTAAGGTACTTTCCAACTGCACAGGCTTCCTTTTTGTAACTTCCCTTCCCCATTATATTAATTTTGGTCCTGATTTTATCTGAAAAATCTGATGTTGGGGGAGGGTGAGGGAGGAAACAGAGCAGCAGCTGTCCAGTCTGAGCACATTCTGCTGTTGGAAGTCATCCCAGAAGATGCTCCTCAATGATTCCAGTGTGATGTGAACCAAGTCTGCTTTCAAGACCTTCTGAGAAGGCCCTTGATCTTTTCCACTCAGACGGATTTTCATAATTTCTTAGGGTTTTTGTCAAAATATTAAAAGCATTTAAAAATATTTTCAAGTTAAAAGAAAACCCTCGTTATGTCTAAATTGTAGAAGGTAAAATTTCAGAAAAGTGGTTACATTTAAACATAAGAGTGTTGCAAGTTGGTAAGTATATTGCAATGTTTGATTTGGCAGCTGAGGAGCAAAGCTATAACTGAGGGTAGGATTTTCATCTTTGCAAGCCAAATATAGTCAGTTTTAAACTCCTGACAGTGTCCATATATATATGTCTCTCTTAATAGTTTGACTTGGATTTATCACTCATACAACTCAGTCCTCCATGTGGCAAAATGGGGTTTTCCTGCCTTTGACCCTTTCTTGTGGTTCAGCACTTGCCCTGCTCCCTCTGGGGTCCAGGCTCACGAAAAAGTAAACTAATAGGAGGGGATCCTTGTTTATCCCCATATAAAGGGATTTGCAAGGCATAAGTGAGGAAAAATATCTTAAATTGCTTTGCAAACTCTACAGTGCTTTCTAAGGGTTACCTTTATTACAAATAGCCCAGGGATTCCTTGAAGACAGCAACCATACCTTAATGAACTTCAAATTTTTCACATCTAGCACAGTGCTAGATATACAATGTGTAGTTAATTTATGTTTCCTGAGTAAATTTCAGTTTTTTTCTCAGACCTCAAGTTAATCTTTATATATTGTATTGATGCAGCTTTGAGGGCAACCAAATAGAATTAATGTTCATTGAGTGTCTACTAGATACCTTTTTTAGTACGAAGGTATCTCAAGTGAGAAAATTCCTAGTGTCATAACTACTTGGCAATAAGAAACTCTGAGAGTTCATATTAGGTTAATGTTGGGCCTGCTGGACTGGGAGAGGCTGAGAGAGATGGGCTGGCTATGGAGCTGGAGGTGTACCAGATTGAGTCCTCTAGGAACGGATGCCAAAATGGCATTATATACTAGATGTGCAAGAGATTTATTGGGGGGAACACATGTAAGAGAAAGAGGAAAGGAAGAAGAGTTGCTTAGGAAGAGTCTCAGAGTGCAGCAGAGTTATAAGAAAGCTTGGGGTGGCCTCAGCATCCCCATGCTCAGTCATTGGCTGGGGGCAACCAGTGGAAAGTGTGGTCTCAGCAGGAACAGGGGGGTGGATTCAGAAAGCAGCAGTTAGGGCCATCTATCAACTATGTTCCCCATAGCAAGAGATCTGAGTGGTGCATTTTTCAGGGCCACAGCAGGATTTTTGTGTGGATGGAATTAGAAGAAGTATTCCAAATTACATTGACAGGAGGCTGAGGCAACCCTGGTTTAATCTAGCCAGCTGATCCTGAGAAGTGGGTAAAGAAACAATTAGTAAGGAAGAATGGTAATCTGGAAGCACAGGTTAAGGAGAGCCAGTCTTTTGGGGTTGAAATAAGTGAAGTAGGGAGTGAGTAGAAGAGACTCATGAGTGTTTTATGCTGAGTGAAGTTAATTGAACAATGAGATGTGGAATATACTTAATTATATAGAATTTGAAACTTCAGATTATTTTCAATGTGTCAGAATGATTGTGCATTTAAAAAATGGTTGATGGAATGTGCTGTATTAGAATCTGGAGAAAGGTCATCAAAGAGCATTAAAAAGGGGAAAGATCACAAATCTATCCCAATAGTATGAGAAAAGAATTAAGTGGAAGCTTGGTGAAGAAAGTCCTAAAAAGTTAAGGGATGTGTTTTGTTATTTCTGTCTTTTAATGTTCCTGCTAGCATTCACTTGTACTTAGTTACATTTCTTAGAAAATTAATACATATCTTTTATATTTTGTTGATGTAGAAACTTATCATCCCCTCCTTTTAAATTATTTGCATATGCATGTTTAATCACATACCTTTGATTGTAACATTTATGTACTCCGGTTGTGACAAATGATTTTATAAGGCAAATTTATCTAATCATACTCAAGAAGAGGGGATTCTCTGGTTGTGCTCTTGTCCTCCCAGTTCCTGGAGTAATTGTGTGATGACCTATCTTGTCGTAACCTGATCTTATCAATTAAATTATTTTGTTTTTTAGTGTCAATGTACTAAGCTTACTCACATTTAGGAGAAAATATATTATCATAAATTTCCATTTTCTTGATTTACTGAAATCAGTGGTGAATAAATGACAATAGTTTTTTGGGAGTTACTGTTTATCAAATTGTGGCTAACATTGATAGGAGAAGTTTTATTTAAAAGATTTTATGTGTTGTAAATTTTCTGTAAACAGTGTAAATGCTTCGCAAACTTGATATTAGGCAGTCTTCTTCATATTTTACATGGCATGGTAGATTCTGGTATTTATCTACTTTAATTATTGGCATTGTAGAATTTATTATGTGGTTCTACAAAAGGTATTTTCTCTTACATATTTTCTACATTTAAAAATCTTCTAACTCATGCATTATGTAACCCATTTTAATCAGTTGTATTAAAATGACACCTGGGCTTCTTTGGTGGTGCAGTGGTTGAGAGTCCACCTGCCAATGCAGGGGACACGGGTTCGATACCCAGTCCAGGAAGATCCCACATGACGTGGGGTGGCTGGGCCTGTGAGCCATGGCCACTGAGCCTGCGCATCCGGAGGCTGTGCTCCGCGATGGGAGAGGCCACAACATTGAGAGGCCCGCGTACTGCAAAAACAAAAACAAAAACAAACAAAAAAATGATGCCGTATTGAGCATCTAAGTTGCTTATTCTAAGTGTCTTAAAATGATAATTGAGATTTCCACAATGTTAAAAGGATACACATTATGAAATATAAAATATGTAGGCATAATTTTGATGGCCTCTGAAATCTCGATGAGTTTTAATGCCCTATTATAAAAGTGTCTTTTTCACTGTCTAGATTGGGATGCAGGTAGCTTTTTGTTTTTCTCCAAGCTCTGAGTCTGGTTGAAGAAGGAGTCATAGGAAATGGGGTAAGTAGAAAGATGGAAGGGATGACATGGTATATGTTCCCAGCCTGGCTCTTTGGACAAGAATTGAGACCTTGGAATTAGAAGGGAAGAGCTAGAAGGTGGAAGAACTGTTTTCTTAAAAGATGTAAAATTCTGGATATATTGGAGCTATTTTGATACTCATTCTTTCAGGCTCTTTGTGGATTCCAGTCCTGCTCTGATATCCCAAAGATTGATGGCTTTGAGAGCTTTAGGATTCAGCACATGGCGCAGATTTTGGGTTAGTGGGCATTATCTGTGGGTGCATTCAGTGAGGCTCAATGAAATGGGAGAAGAAAGGACATTGGATGCCACTAGGTGACTAGAGCTAATGAAAATAGCTATTGGTCAAATGGAAATATTGGTGGCCTCCATTTGGGAGTGGTAGAAATAATCAGAGATCATTTAAAATAGGTTAGCATTTTTAATGGAGCTATCACAATTTGAGTATGTATATGTGCATAGATACACCCTGGTGAAACAAAGTGGTGTCCAGTTTTCCCAGCACCACTTATTGAAGGGCCGTCTTTTCTCATTGTATATTCTTGCCTCCTTTATCAAAAATAAGGTGACCCTATGTGTGTGGGTTTAACTCTGGGCTTTCTATCCTGTTCCATTGATCTATATTTCTGTTTCTGTGCCAGTACCATACTGTCTTGATTAAGGTAGCTTGGTAGTATAGTCTGAAGTCACTGAGGCTGAATCCTCCAGCTCTGTTTTTCTTTCTCAACATTGCTTTGGCTATTCGGGGTCTTTTGTGTTTCCATACCAATTGTGCAATTTTTTGTTCTAGTTCTCTGAAAAATGCCAGTGGTAGTTTGATAGGGATTGCATTGAATCTGTAGATTGCTTTGGGTAGTATAGTCATTTTCACAATGATGATTCTTCAAATCCAAGAACATGGTATGTCTCTCCATCTGTTTATATCATCTTTAATTTTTTCCATCAGTGTCTTACAGTTTGCTACATACAGGTCTTTTGTCTCCTTAGGTAGGTTTATTCCTAGGTTTTTTATTCTTTTTGCTGCAATGGTAAATAGGAGTGTTTCCTTAGTTTCTCTTTCAGATTTTTCATCATTAGTGTATAGGAATGCAAGAGATTTCTGTGCATTAATTTTGTATCCTGCTACTTTACCAAATTCATTGACTTGCTCTAGTAGTTTTCTGGTAGCACCTTTAGGATTCTTTATGTATAGTATCATGTCATCTGCAAACAGTGACAGTTTACTTTTTCTTTTCTGATTTGGATTCCTTTTATTTCTTTTTCTTTTCTGATTGCTGTGGCTAAAACTTCCAAAACTATGTTGAATAATAGTGGTGAGAGTAGGCAACCTTGTCTTGTTCCTGATCTTACAGGAAATGCTTTCAGTTTTTCACTATTGAGAACGATGTTGGCTGTGGGTTTGTCATATATGGCCTTTATTATGGTGAGGTAAGTTCCCTCTATGCCTAATTTCTGGAGGGGTTTTTATCATAAATGGGTGTTGAATTTTGTCAAAAGCTTTTTTCTACATCTATTGAGATGATCATATGGTTTTTCTCCTTCAATTTGTTAATATGGTGTATCGCATTGATTGATTTGCATATATTGAAGAATCCCTGCATTCCTGGGATAAACCCCACTTGTTCATGGTGTATGATCCTTTTAATGTGCTGTTGGATTCTGTTTGCTAGTATTTTGTTGCAGATACTTGCATCTATGTTCATCAGTGATATTGGCCTGTAGTTTTATTTCTTTGTCTGGTTTGGTATCAGAGTGATGGTGGCCTCATAGAATGAGTTTGGGAGTGTTCCTCTCTCTGCTATATTTTGGAAGAGTTTCAGAAGGATAGGTGTTAGCTCTTCTCTAAATGCTTGATAGAATTCGCCTGTGAAGCCATCTGGTCCTTGGCTTTTGTCTGTTGAAAGATTTTTAATTCCAGTTTAAACTTCAGTGCTTGTGATTGGTCTGTTTATATTTTCTATTTGTTCCTGGTTCAGTCTCGGAAGGTTGTGCATTTCTGAGAACTTGTCCATTTCTTCCAGGTTGTCCATTTTACTGGCATATAGTTGCTTGTAGTAATCTCTCATGATCCTTTGTATTTCTGCAGTGTCAGTTGTTACTTCTCCTTTTTCATTGTTAATTCTATTGATTTGAGTTTCTTCCCTTTTTTTCTTCTTGCGTCTGGCTAATGGCTTATCAATTTTGTTTATGTTCTCAAAGAACCAGCTTTTAGTTTTATTGATCTTTACTATTGTTTCCTTTACTTCTTTTTCATTTATTTCTGATCTGATCTTTATGGTTTCTATCCTTCTGCTAACTTTGATGTTTTTTTGTTCTTCTCTCTCTAATTGCTTTAGGTGTAAGGTTAGGTTGTTTATATGAGATGTTTCTTGTTACTTAAGGTAGGATTGTATTGCTATAACCTTCCCTCTTAGAACTGCTTTTGCTGCATCCCATAGGTTTTGGGTCATTGTGTTTTCATTGTCATTTGTTTCTAGGTATTTTTTTATTTTCTCATTGATTTTTTTCAGTGATGTCTTCGTTATTTACTAGTGTATTGTTTAGTCTCCATGTGTTTGTATTTTTTACAAGTTTTTTCCTGTAATTGGTATCTAGTCTCATAGCATTGTGGTTGGAAAAGATACCTGATACGATTTCAATTTTCTTAAATTTACCAAGGCCTGATTTGTGACCCAAGATATGATCTATCCTGTAGAATGTTCCATGAGCACTTGAGAAGAAAGTGTATTCTGTTGTTTTTGGACAGAGTGTCCTATAACTATCAATTAAGTCCATCTTGTTTAATGTATCATTTAAAGCTTGTGTTTCCTTATTTGTTTTCAGTTTGGATGATCTGTCCATTGGTGAAAGTGGGGTGTTAAAGTCCCCTACTATGATTGTGTTACTGTCTATTTCCCCTTTTATGGCTGTTAGCATTTGCCTTATGTATTGAGGTGCTCCTATGTTGGGTGCATAAATATTTGCCATTGTTATATTTTCTTCTTGGATTGATTCCTTGATCATTATGTAGTGTCCTTCTTTGTCTCTTGTAATAGTCTTTATTTTAAAGTCTGTTTTGTCTTTTATGAATTTTTTTCTGCTTTCTTTTGATTTCCATTTGCATGGAATATCTTTTTCCATCCCCTCGCTTTCAGTCTGTGTGTCCCTAGGTCTGAAGTGGGTCTCTTGTAGATAGCATATATAAGGGTCTTTTTTTGGTATCCATTCAGCCAGTCTCTGTCTTTTGGTTGGAGCATTTAATCCATTTACATTAAGGTAGTTATCAATATGTATGTTCCTATTACCATTTTCTTAGTTGTTTGGGGTTTGTTATTGTAGGTCTTTTCCTTGTCTTGTGTTTCCTGCCTAGAGAAGTTCCTTTAGCGTTTGTTGTAAAGTTGGTTTGGTGATGCTGAATTCTCTTAGCTTTTGCTTGTCTGTAAAGATTTTAATTTCTCTGTCGAATCTGAATGAGATCCTTGCTGGGTAGAGTAATCTTGATTGTAGGTTTTTCCCTTTCATCATTTTAAATATGTCCGTCAGTTCCTTCTGGCTTGTGGAGTTTCTGCTAAAAGTTCAGCTGTTAACCTTATGGGGATTCCCTTGTATGTTATTTGTTGTTTCTCTCTTACTGCTTTTAATATTTTTTCTTTGTATTTAATTTTTGATAGTTTGATTGATATGTGTCGTGGCATGTTTCTCCTTGGATTTATCCTGTATGGGACTCTCTGTGTTTCCTGGACTTGATTAACTATTTCCTTTCCCATATTAGGGCAGTTTTCATCTATAATCTTTTCAAATATTTTCTCAGTCCCTTTTTCTCTTCTCCTTCTGAGACCCCTATAATTTGAATGTTGGTGCGTTTAATGTTGTCCCAGGAGACTATCCTCAATTCTTTTCATTCTTTTCTCTTATTCTGCTCTGCAGTAGTTTTTTCCACTATTTTATCTTCCAGGTCACTTATCTGTTCTTTTTCCTCAGTTATTCTGCTATTGATTCCTTCTAGAGAATTTTTAATTTCATTTATTGTGTTGTTCATCATTGTTTCTTTGCTCTTTAGTTTTCTAGGTCCTTGTTAAACGTTTCACTGCTTTCTATTTCCGAGATTTTGGATCATCTTTACTATCATTACGCTGAATTCTTTTTCAGGTAGACTGCCTAGTTCCTCTTCATTTGTTTGTTTTGGTGGACTTTTACCTTGCTCCTTCATCTGCTCTTTGTTTCTCTGTGTTCTCATTTTGCTTAACTTACTGTGTTTGGGGTCTCCTTTTCTCAGGATGCATGTTCATTGTTCCCATTGTTTTTGGTGTCTGCCCCCAGTGGCTAAGATTGGTTCAGTGGGTTGTGTAGGCTTCCTGGTGGAGGAGGCTGGGGCTTGTGTTCTGGTGTATGAGGCTGAATCTTGTCTTTCTGGTGGGCAGGACCACGTCTAGTTTTGTGTTTTGGGGTGTCCATGACCTTATTATGATTTTAGGCATCCTCTCTGCTAACGGTTGGGGTTGTGTTCCTGTCTTGCTAGTTGTTTGTCATAGGGTGTCCAGCACTGTAGCTTGCTGGTCGTTGACTGGAGCTGGATCTTAGCATTGAGATGGAAATCTCTGGGAGAGCTTTTGCTGTTTGATATTAAGTAGAGCTGGAAGGTCTGTGGTGGACCAATGTGCTGAACTCAGCTCTCCCACCTCAGAGGCACAGGCCTGACACCCGGCTGGAGCACTAAGACCGTGCCAGCCACACAGCTCAGAAGAAAAGGCAGAAGAAAACAAAGAAAAAAGAAAAATAAATAAATAAAGTTATTAAAATAAAAACTAATTATTAAAAATAAAAATGTAATTAGAAAAGAAAAGAAGAGAGAAAGAATAGAGTAACCAAACCAAAAATGAAATCCACCAATGATAACAAGTGCTAAAAACTATACTAAAAAAACAAACCAACCAACAAACAAAAAGACAGACAGACAGAATCCTAGGAGAAATGGTAAAAGCAAAGCTATACAGACAAAATCACACAAAGAAGCATACACATACACACTCACAAAAACAGAAAAAGGAAAAAAATATATATATATACCATTGCTCCCAAAGTCCACTGCCTCAATTTTGGGATGATTTGTTGTCTATTCAGGTATTCCACAGATGCAGGGTACATCAAGTTGATTGTGGAGAAGTTCTTTGTGGAGATTTAATCTGCTGCTCCTGAGGCTGCTGGGAGAAATTTCCCTTTCTCTTCTTTGTTCGCACAGCTGTTGGGGTTCAGCTTTGGATTTGGCCTCGTCTCTGCATGTAGGTCGCCTGAGAGAGTCTGTTCCTGCTCAGACAGATTGGGGTTAAAGGAGCAGCTGATTAGGGCGCTCTGGCTCACTCAGGCTGGGGGGAGGGAGGGGTATGGAAGGCGGTGAGCCTGGGCGGCAGAGGCCGTCATGACATTGCAACAGCCTGATGCGTGCCGTGTGTTCTTCTGGGGAAGTTGTCCCTGCATCACAGGATCCTGGCAGTGGGGGGCTGCACAGGCTCCCTGGAGGGGAGGTGTGGATAGTGACCTGTGCTTGCACACAGGCTTCTTGGTGGCTGCAGCAGCAGCCTTAGTACTTCATGCCCATCTCTGGTGTCCACACTGATAGCCCATGCCCATCTGTGGAACTTGTTTAGGCTGTGCTCTGAATCCCCTCTCGTCACGCACTCTGAATCAATGATCTCTTGCTTCTTAGGTAAGTCCAAACTTTTTCCTGGACTCCCTCCCGGCTAGCTGTGGCGCACTAGGCCCCTTCAGGCTGTGTTCACGCAGCCAACCCCAGTCCTCTCCCTGGGATCTGACCTCTGAAACCCGAGTCTCAGCTCCCAGCCCCAACCTGCCCCGGTGGGTTAGCAGACAAGCCTCTCAGGCTGGTGAGTGCTGGTTGGCACCGATCCTCTGTGCGGGAATCTCTCCACTTTGCCCTCTGAACCCCTGTTGCTGCGCTCTTCTCCATGGCTCCGAAGATTCCCCCCCACCACCCTTCATCTCCGCCAGTGAAGGGGCTTCCTAGTGTGTGGAAACCTTTCCTCCTTCACAGCTCCCTCCTAGTGGTGCAGGTCCCGTCGCTATTCTTTTGTCTCTGTATTTCCTTTTTTCTTTTGCCCTACCCAGGTACGTGGGGAGTTTCTTGCCTTTTGGGAAGTCTGAGGTCTTCTGCCAGCATTCAGTAGGTGTTCTGTAGGAGCTGTTCCACATGTAGATGTATTTCTGATGTATGTGTGGGGAGGAAGGTGATCTCCACATCTTACTCTTCCACTATCTTTAAGATCTCCTCTGGATCTCCAAGCTTAATGTTTAGTCAGAGGTGACTATCTACAACCAGTTATAACATGACAGTAAATGGTTTTTTGAAACATTCAAGTAGTAATTACAACACATTGCTTCAGGTAGCAATTTATAAAAGAAGTTGTCATCTAAACTCCACCTAGTCTGAGTCTGTACCCATATAGTCCCACCCGGGAATAAATCCTATACGAGGGGTATGCTAAAATCGAAGTGTCAAAGAGCAGCTCTAACCTCCCACAGTAAATAATTCAGAAACTGAACAAATTAATGAAGCAACTCTTTCTAATGTTTGGAGAATAAACAGCATAGAATTGTGATCCTTGTAAGAAAGGAAGCAACTGTGACCCATACAATCTTCTTGGTTCTCTACCTGGAGTCAAAACCAAGGGAGGGAACACAGGGATGGAAACTCAAACAGATCCTGGAAGCCTTGCTAACTTGAGAAGATGAAGATCAGAGTCTGGGGATGCTGAGACAGCTGGAAGTTACAGGGCAGAGTTTTGGAAAGGGGGCATTTATAAGAAAAGAAGTCCATAAATCTGCATGGGGTCACCTCTAGTTTTCATTAAGTACTAGGCTACCCACATAGAGAATAAAGCTCCACGAAGATGGAGAAGGAATGACTATGGGTCTGTAAGAGGAAATATTCAGAGCTCACAAAGGGCAAGAAGACATTTGAGCTCTGGCCATCCAGAATGGAGAGTTCTTAATAATCATCTGGGAAATTTAATGCAGACCCCAGGATTCCTGCCTTAGAAGTAAGAATGAACCAACATTGGAGTGGATGCTGTTGTTGACCCACCCTAGCAAAATGTATAAATAGACCTCAGGGGTGATGGAACACGAAAATATGCTCAAAAGCATTAGTCATTAGAGAAATGTAAATTAAAACCACTATGAGGGCTTCCCTGGTGGCGCAGTTGTTAGGAATCTGCCTGCCAATGCCGGGGACACTTGTTCGAGCCCTGGTTATTTAACTCTGTACAGGAAGAATGCAATGCAAACACTTAACAACATAACACTCACAATATCCAGCATCCAAGAAAAAAATTAATAAATAAGCCAAGATGAAGGAAAAGGGGACCTTTAGCCAGGAAACAAATTAGTCAATAGGAAAAGCACGAAATGAAGGTGTTATTAGAATTAGCAAAGATGTTAAAATCATGAACACAGTAAGGAGAGAAATGTAAACTATTAAAAAAGAGGCAAATGGAATTTATAGGAATAAAAATGTGATACATAAAAATAAAGAAATGATTGCTCCAAATTTGATGAAAATTATGAACCCACTGGTTCTAAAAGCACAATAGACTGAAAGCAGGATGAACACACTCATGCTAACATAGATACATCAAGGTACACCATAATCAAGTTTCTGGAAACACTTGAAAAGAATATTTTAAAGGCAACTAAAGAAAAAAGACATTAGATAAGAGAAATAAAGATAGAAATTACAGTAAATTTGTCATCTGTAATTATATAAGCCAGAGCAGTGGAATGACATTTTATTTATTTATTTATTTTTATTTTTTGAATATTGATTTAATTTAATTTATTTATTTGGTTGTGCCGGGTCTTAGTTGAGGCTTTCCAGCTCCCTAGTTGCAGCACATGGGCTCCAGTTGTGGCACACGAACTCTTACTTACGACCTGCGTGTAGGATCTAGTTCCCTAATCAGGGATCAAACCCGGGCCCCCTGCATTGGGAGTGCAGAGTCTTAACCACTGCGCCACCAGGGAAGTCCTGGAATGACATTTTTAAAGTGCTAAAAAAAAAGCCTTCAATCTAAAAGTCTATAAACAGAGGCATTGCTCCTCAAATAAGGGCAAATAAGGACAATTTTCTGAAAAAAATTGTTTTCAGCAGAGCTGAACCACAATAAAAGTTAAAGGAAGTTTATCGTGTGAAGAAGAAATGATACCAATGGAAATATGGATCAATAAAAAGGAATGGAGAGCACTGGTAATGCTAAATATATGCTTAAATATAAAGACCTTTCCCCTTAATTTTTAGTGATTTTTAAAAGTATTTAATTGCTTAAAGTAAAAATAATACAATGTATTTTGGAGTGTATAACATACATAGAAGTAAAATATATAATAACAATAGCACAAAGGAGCGGAGGGAGAAGCAAAAGAAGATATGCATATGACCAAGACATACACGAAAATATGCTCAAAAGCATTAGTCATTAGGGAAATGTAAATTAAAACCACTATGAGGGCTTCCCTGGTGGTGTAGTCGTTAGGAATCTGCCTGCCAGTGCAGGGGACACTTGTTTAAGCCCTGGTCCGGGAAGATCCCACATGCTGTAGAGCAACTAAGCCCATGCACCACAACTACTGAGCCTGAGCTCTAGAGCCTGCGAGCCACAACTACTGAAGCCTGTGCACCTAGAGCCTGAGCTCCACAACAAGAGAAGCCACCGCAGTGAGAAGCCTGCACACCGCAGTGAGGAGTATCCCCCACTCGCCGCAACTAGAGAAAGCTGCACGCAGCAACAAAGACCCAATGCAGCCAAAAATAAATAATAAATAAATCGATAAATTTATTTTAAAAACCCCCCAATATGAAATACCACTACACCCCTGCTAGATTGTCTACATTTACAAAGACTGCCCATACCAAGTGCTGGCCCAGATATAGAACCATTGAAACTATCATATATTGATTTGGACAATATAAATTAAACAGGCGCTTAAATTAATCACTTAAATCAATAACAATCACTATAAATTAAACAAAAATAAAATAAACAATCACTTTGGAAAATAGATTGACAGTTTCTTAAAAGTGAAGCATACACTTACAGTGTGATTGAGAAATTCCACTCCTCGGTTTTTACCCAAGAGAAATGAAGTTCACATAGACTTGAATATGAATATTCATAGCAACTTTATTCATAATAACCAGAAAATGAAAATAACCCAGATGTCCATCCATAAGTGATGGATAAACAAATGATGGTATATTTATAACACAGAATGTTACTCATCAATAAAAGAGAACAGAGTAATGGTGCAAGCAACAACACAGATGAATCTCAAAAATACTACACTGAGTGAAAGGAACCAGATTCCAAAGAGTACATACTATATGTTTCCATTTATATGAAATTATAGAAAAAATAGAACACTAATTTAGAGTGACAGAATAAAGATCGATGGTTACCTGGAAACAAGGTGTGAGGGTAGGGGGTTCATTGATTTAGAGGTTACACAGGAACTTTCAGAGATGACAGACATATATCATATTTTGACTGTAGTGATTGTGTAGTATATACATTTATTAAAAATAATTAAAATGTATACTTAAATACTTAAATTATACTTAAATTAAATTGTATACTTAAAATACTTAAATCTTACTCAATAAAGTTGATTAAAAATATGTCATCAGCTCTCTCCCCTCACTCCTCACTCTCGTGCTGTGAAGAAAGACCATCTGCAACCCAAAGGGGGAGCCTCACCAGACACTGACACTGCTGGCACCCTGACCTTGGACTTCTAGTCTCCAGAACAGTACATCATGGAATGCAACTCATCTCAAGCTAGAAAAGCACAGTCCCTTCAGGATTTCAGCACCCAAATGAGAGTTGTGAGGACAGAAATTGGAGGTGGACCAAGGCCACATACTGGAGTGAGCATAAGCAGAGCACAGAGCATCATACTTGGCAGGGTGTTCCAAGAGTGATTGTTGGGAGAAAACCAAAAACAACCCAAAAGCACTGGTTGCACAGGACTTACATAGGTGTGCAGCCATGTGGCTGACAGGGTCTCGGTGCTCTGGCCGGGTGTCAGGCCTCAGCATCTGAGGTGGGAGAGCCGAGTTCAGGACATTGGACCACCAGAGACCTCCCGGCTACATGTAATATCAAGTGGTGAATGCTCTCCCAGAGATCTCTATCTCAGCGCTAAGAAACAACTCCACTCAACGACCAGCAAGCTACAGTGCTGGATACCCTATTCCAAACAACTAGCAAGGCAGGAACACACCACCACCCATTAATAAAGAGGCTGTCTAAAATCATAGTAAGGTCACAAACACCCCAAAAATGTACCACCGGACGCAGACCTGCCCACCAGAAAGACAAGATCCAGCCTCATCTGCCAGAAGACAGGCACCAGCCATCTCCACCAGGAAGCCTACACAAGCCACTGAACCAACCGTATCAAGTATCTTTCCCAACCACAATGCTATGAGGCTAGATATCAATTACAGGAAAAAATCTGTAAAATATCCAAACTCATGGAGGCTAAACAATATACTACTAAATAACCAAGAGATCACTGAAGAAATAAAAGAGGAAATTTAAAAAATACCTAGAAACAAATGACAATGAAAACATGACAACCCAAGACCTATGGGATGCAGCAAAAGCAGTTCTAAGAGGGAAGGTTATAGCAACACAATCCTACCTCAAGAAACAAGAAATATCTCAAATAAACAACCTAACCTTACACCTAAAGCAATTAGAGAAAGAAGAACAAAAAACCCCCAAAGTTAGCAGAAGGAAAGAAATAAAAAAGATCAGATCAGAAATAAATGAAAAAGAAATGAAGGAAACAATAGTAAAGATCAATAAAACTGAAAGCTGGTTCTTTGAGAACACTAACGAAATTGATAAACGATTAGTCAACTCATCAAGAAAAAAAGAGAGAAGACTCAGATCAATAGAATTAGAAATGAAAACAGAGAAGTAACAACTGACACTGCAGAAATGCAAAGGATCATGAGAGATTACTCCAAGCAACTATATGCCAGTAAAATGGACAACCTGGAAGAAATGGGCAAATTCTTAGAAAAGCACAACCTTCTGAGACTGAACTAGGAAGAAATAGAAAATATAAACAGACCAATCACAAGCACTGAAATTGAAACCATGATTAAAAATCTTCCAACAAACAAAAGTCCAAAGCAGATGGCTTCATAGGCAATTCTGTCAAACATTTAGAGAAGAATTAACGCCTATCCTTCTGAAACTCTTCCAAAATATAGCAGAGGGAGAAATTCTCCAAAACTCATTCTACGAGGCCACCATCACCATGACACCAAAACCAAAGATGTCACAAAAAAGAAAACTACAGGCCAATATCACTGATGAACATAGATACAAATACCCTCAACAAAATACTAGCAAACAGAATCCAACAGCACATTAAAAGGATCATACACCATGATCAAGTGTGGTTTATCCCAGGAATGCAGGGATTCTTCAATATATGCAAATCAATCAATGCGATACACCATATTAACAAATTGAAGGAGAAAAACCATATGATCATCTCAATAGATTCAGAAAAAGCTTTTGACAAAATTGAACACCCATTTATGATAAAAACTCTCCAGAAAATAGGCATAGAGCGAATGTACCTCAACATAATAAAGGTCATATATGACAAACCCACAGCCAACATCGTTCTCAATAGTGAAAAATGGAAAACATTTCCACTAAGATCAGGAACGTGACAAGGTTGCCCACACTCACCACTATTATTCAACATAGTTTTGGAAGTTTTAGCCACAGCAATCAGAAAAGAAAAAGAAATAAAAGGAATCCAAATCAGAAAAGAAGTAAAACTGTCATTGTTTGCAGATGACATGATACTGTACATAGAGAATCCTAAAGATGCTACCAGAAAACTACTAGAGCTAATCGAAGAATTTGGTAAAGTAGCAGGATACAAAATTAATGCACAGAAATCTCTTGCATTCCTATACACTAATGATGAAGAATCTGGAAGGGAAATTAAGGAAACTTTACCATTGCAACAAAAAGAATAAAAAACCTAGGAATAAACTTACCTAAGGAGACAAAAGACCTGTATGCAGAAAACTATAAGACACTGATGAAAGAAATTAGAAATGATACAAATGGATGGAGAGATATACTGTGTTCTTGGATTGGAAGAATCAAGATTGTGAAAATAACTATACTACACAAAGCAATGTACAGATTCAGTGCAAATCCTATCAAACTACCAATGGCATTTTTCACAGAACTAGAACAAAAAGTTTCACAATTTGTATAGAAACACTACAGACCCCAAATAGCCAAAGCAATCTTGAGAAAGAAAAATGGAGCTGGCGGAATCAGGCTCCCTGACTTCAGACTGTACTACCAAGCTACCTTAATCAAGACAGTATGGTTCTGGCATAGAAACAGTAATATAGATCAATGGAACAGGATAGAAAGCCCAGAGTTAAACCCATGCACATATGGTCACCTTATTTTTGATAAAGGAGGCACGGATATACAATGGAGAAAAGCCAACCTCTTCAATAAGTGCTACTGGGATAATTGGATGGCTACATGTAAAAGAATGAAATTAGAACATTCCCTAACATCATACACAAAAATAAACTCAAAATGGATTAAAGACCTACATGTAACACCAGACACTATAAAACTCTTAGAGGAAAACATAGGCAGAACAGTCTATGACATAAATCACAGCAAGATCCTCTTTGACCCACCTCCTAGAGAAATGGAAATAAAAACCAAAATAAACAAATGGGACCTAATGAAAAGACAACCATCAGAATGGGAGAAAATATTTGCAAATAAAGCAACTGACAAAGGATTAATCTCCAAAATGTATAAGCAGCTCATGCAGATCAATATCAAAACAACAAACACAATCCAAAAATGGGCAGAAGACCTAAATAGACATTTCTCCAAAGAAGATATACAGATTGCTAACAAACACATGGAAGGATGCTCAACATCAGTAATCATTAGAGAAATGCAAATCAGAACTACAATGAGGTATCACCTCAAACCAGTCAGAATGGCCATCATAAAAAATCTACAAACAATAAATGCTGGAGAGGGTGTGGAGAAAAGGGAGCCCTCCTGCACTGTTGGTGGGAATGTAAATTGATACAGCCACTATGGAGAACAGCATGGAGGTTCCTTTAAAAACTAAAAATAGAACTACCATACGACCCAGAAATCCCACTACTGGGCATATACCCTTAGAAAACCATAATTCAAAAAGAGTCATGTAGCACAGTGTTCATTGCAGCTCTATTTACAAGAGCCAGGACATGGAAGCAACCTAAGTGTCCATCAACAGATGAATGGATAAAGAAGATGTGGTACATATATACAATGGAATATTACTCAGCTATAAAAAGAAACAAAATTGAGCTATTTGTAGTGAGGTGGGTGGACCTAGAGACTGTCATACAGAGTGAAGTAAATCAGGAATAGTAAAAGAAATACTGTATGCTAACACATAAATATGGAATCTAATTTAAAAAGGTTCTGAGGAAGCTAGGGGCAGGAGAGGAATAAAGATGCAGATGTAGAGAATGGACTTGAGGACATGGGGAGGGGGAGCAGTAAGCTGGGACAAAGTTAGAGTGACATGGACATATATACACTACCAAATGTAAAGTAGATAGTGGGAAGTAGCCACGTAGCATAGGGAGATCAGCTCAGTGCTTTGTGACCACCTAGAGGGGTGGGATAGGGAGGGTGGGAGGGAGACTCAAGAGGGAGGCGATATGAGGATATATATATATATGTATAGCTGTTTCACTTTGTTATAAAGCAGAAACTAACACACCATTGTAAAGCAATTATAGTGAAATAAAGATGTTTAAAAATATGTCATCAATGAAACAGAAATGTAATTAATTTACTTCTATTTTGCTGAATAGTGGAAACATTTCAGAGTCCTGTGGTAGACTTGGCCAGGCCTGCTTTAAGCTTGTTTACTGTAAGAAACATGGTACAAAAATATGTAACTATGGCAAGAAAGGAATTGCATCCGCTCGCTAATTTGTATCCTTTTAATGTTGTTTCTGGTTGGAAGTGAAAACAACCTTGAACTAACCTGGCACTCTCATTCTTGCTCATTTTAGAAACAGGTGCTGTGTTTTGTAGTCTGTTTTAACTTAAGTGTCTATTGCAACATCTGGATTAAAACAATAAAATAATGTGTGAACATAAGCATAGACATAGTGGAATAATTAAGTACCGAAATCTTAGAACAGTAAACACCTAGAAATTACTTTTCGCAATATCTAAGAACAAGGAAGATGAAATTACTGTCCCAAATCACAAAACTAGTGGGAGGCAAAAGCTTCGATTTTTAAGCTGAAATTGCTGTTTTTAACGGATGCTGAATTTTAAAGTATAGTCCTTTCTCTCTGCTTTTTGTTACTCTGTCCCTGTCCGTTTTGCTCTTGTATCTCCCTAGATGGGGCTTCTTGCCTTTCTCATGCTTGTTTTTCCTGTTCCCATCTCTGTGCCTTTGCTTATATTACTCCCTCATCTGGAATGTCCTTTTAATTCTCAGCAAATACAGATGGTGAAGAAAAGTGACCATGATGTTAGAGTACCACAGCATGTCTTTCCTAAGAAAAATATATTAATATACTTAAAATACATTCACCTCTATCATTTTAACCTCAATCTTTGTGCCCATCATTTGTGTTGTGAACTAAACTGTATTCCTCCAAAATGTGTATGTTGAAACACTAATTCTCAAGGTGACTGTTTTTGGAGATAGGACCTTGAAAGAAGTGATTAAGGTTAAATGAAGTAGTAAGGGTGGGGACCTAATCCAATAAGACTGGTGTTCTTATAAGAAGAGAAAGACACACCAGCAGTGCACATGCATGGAGAAAAGATCCTGTGAGGACACGATGAGAAGGTGGCCATCTGCAAGCCAAGGAGAGAATCTTCAGGAGAAATCAACTCTGCTAGGGCCTTGATCTTCAACTTCTTAGCCCTCAGAACTATGAGAAAGTACATTTCTGTTTAAACCACCCAGTCTGGTATTTTGTTATGGCAGTCCTACCAGACTAATACAATTCCCTTTGAGTACTTTCTTAGACTCCATTTACTCCAAGAAAATATTTCTAACCTATAGTTAGCATCTCCTCTATTCCTAGTATCTATTTTGTAGTTTATTATGTTTTGTTTGCTTTAGTTTTTTTATAGGCAATTATATCATGAACATATATAAAATAGTGCTTTTAGAAAATTTATTATTTGGTGTCTATGGGCATTTCTGTTGTGAACTAGAATTATTTGCTGGTTTGACCCAAGGTCTATGAAGCCTGATTATAAGCATTGCTCTGTGGTTTTAAGAAAAATGCACTTAAATTGAATAGCTGTGTTTGACTTGTACAATTGATTTGCCTATCAAAAACTCAATCTCAGTCAATACTTAAAAAAATTCTCCAGTAAAACACAAGGTCTTAAATAACAAGTTATTTTTCATAGTACAGCAGAAACAAGACTCTAATTAGTCCATTTTTTCTCCTTTAGATGTCCTTTGTAAACAAACTGTTTTAGAATTCTTTAGACTTATATAGGCATGTCTCATCTCCTATGAAGGCACATAGCACATATTTTATTTCTTTTATACTATATTACTTATTGAAGGGAGGGAGGAAGGAAGGAAATGATAGCTCCATACTGCAACAATGTTTTTGGCTTCTTTATAAGTAAGAAAAAATTCCAAATCCAGAGGTATTGGTCAGTGAAAGATCCAGCTAATGTGCAGTATTAGGTAGAGGGTGAGATACTCAAGTTCAGGTTTGAGGGTGAGTGGGAGTAAAATGATTCTGTATGAGGGAGGCTGATAGAGAAAATTATCAAAGAAAATGAGACCAGAATGGAGATGGAGTGACTGGTGGGAGAAATGAATGGATAGAAAGGGAGATCAGGTGACTGGGGAGGGTGGGGAATTGAGGCTGAGAGAAGTACTAGCTGCTGACAGCTGAAGAGCACATGGGAAAAGAGACATGTGTTAACAAGTAATATTTGAGTGAATTTGTGTCTCTCTGTTTTAGAAATATTCATTAAAATGTACATTGCTTCTAAAGTTTTTGGACACATAGGGTTGTTTTCTTAAGTATTGAAACCGAGAACATGAGGAAAACCTCTGTGTTACATAAGTAAAAATAATGCATAAATCTAGAAATCTCCACAGTGTTCCTGATTGTAATGAAAATCAAGAGCTATTTAAAATACTTAAAATATTCATAGCAACATGAGGGTGTGGTCATATATACCACATTATCTGATTCCTTGATTTATTGTTTAGCAAAGTATTTAGAAGACTATCGTATTGGAGTAACACTTTGGGGTCAAACTTAAGTAAATAGGGAAAATGTCAAATAATTTGTAAGCACCAAAATGGAAATTCCTTTTAAATCATTTGAAGCACAGCATATTTTATTGTTCCCACTCTAGTGGGAAAGATATTTAATAAATAAGGCTGAATTTACAGAGGTGCTCCTGGAATCTGTATCATATCCCAGAAGTATGCCATTGCATGAATATACCACAATTTGTTTATCCATTCACTTATTGATGGAAATCCAGGTTATTTCCAGTATTTGATTGTTATGCATAAAATTTCTATGAGCTCTCATGCACAAATCCTATTTTGGGGATATATGTTTCCATTTTTCTTTTTTTTTAAATGTGTTTACATTTTTTTGAAGTATTTATTGAATTTGTTACAATATTGCTTCTGTTTTATGTTTTGGCTTTTTGGCTGTGAGGCATGTGGGATCTTAGATCCCTGATCAGGGATTGAACCCACACCCCCTGCATTGGAAGGTGAAGTCTTAACTACTGGACTCCCAGGGAAGTCCCTCATTTTTCTAATATAAATACATAGGAATGAATTGTAAGGATGTATGGTAAATAGATGTTTAGTTTTATATGAAAATGCCAAACTGCTTATTTGTACCATTTGTCACTTCCAGAAACAATGTACAAAAGTTCCAGTTGCTCCACACACTCACCAACACGTGGCATTGTGTCTTTTAAATTTTAGCCATTCTAGTGGGTGAGTAGTGGTATCTCATTGTGGTTTTAATTTGTATTTTCCTGATGACTAATTATTTTGAACATTTTTATGTCCTTATTCACAATTCATAACCTATTTTGGTAAAATATCTGCTCAGCACTTGTCACTTTTTAAACTGAGTTTCTTGACACAAGTCCCTTGTCATATATGTATTGTGAATATGTTCTTCTAGTCTATGGCTTGTTATTTCTTTTTCTTAATCATAGCTTTCAGAGAACAGAAGTTTTAAATTTTATCCAGTTTATCAACTTTCATGGTTCATGTCTTTTGTATCCTTCCTAAGAAATCTTTGTTTATCCCAAATATATTCTGAATATATTCTCATATATTTTCTCCCAGAAGTTTTATAGCTTTAGCTTTTATGTTTAAGTCTGTGATCCATCTCAAGTTAATTGTTGTTTATGTGAAATAAGCACTGAGGTTCGTATTTTTTCATGCCCAAATGCAACTGTTTTAACAACATTTGTTGAAAAGAATTTCCTTTCCCATTGAATTATCTTGGTGACTTTATTAAAAAATAATTGCTCATCTATGTGTGGTCTCTCTCTGGACACTATTCTGTTCTATTGCTCTATAGTATATCCTCATACTTCACTATCTCAAGTAATGTAGCTTTAAGTCTTGAGATCAGGTTATGTAAGTCTTTCAGCTTTATTCTTTTCCAGTAGTTTGCTGAGAGTTTTTAATCATGAATCGTGTTTAATTTTTGTCAAATGCTTTTTCTTCATCTATTGGAATAATCATATGACTTTCTTTATTCTGTTAGTGTGGTTATTTACATTAATTGATCTTTGAATTTTGAGTCAACGTTGCATTTCCAGACAAAATTAACTTGGTCTTAATGTAATATCGTTATTTTGCTGCATCTGGTTGGCTCATATTTGTTGAAAATTTTTGAGACTGAGGTATCACAGTTTGTTTATTGTGACATCCACTATCTTATTTTGCCCAATACAATTGCTGATCTGTCCCAGATTCTGCCATTTTCTATTACAATTTATAGCTTCTGTGGATTCTCTGCTTTCTGCACCTCCCACCCCAAGCGTTTAATGTTGGGATGTTGCTTCCTTATTGATTTTATCTTTCCTTATTGCCAGTTGCAGAAAATCCACAATCTCTTTCAAGGTACTTGCTCAAAATTTACATTAAGAATTAATTCTTCACTTTCCATATCTCACCCTGCTCCCTGTGCTCTTGATCTAGGATTTCTTTAGTTGTATTATACATAATGACCTTCATATCTGATACAAGATATTTTCACATGGGTTGTTACACAAATAGTTTAACTTAAATGTTTCCCTCCCTTTCATCAGAGCCTACCATCTCATTCTCAGTATTTTCTGTTATTGGCAGCTCCATACATTTTATTTATTTACATACATTTTTTTATCCAAAAAAAGTGATTCTCCCCATCTGTAATTCTCTATTTTTGATCCATAACCAAGTCTTGCCAATCCTGTATCTTGAAAATCCCTCAAGTTCACCTCCTTTTTTGAATCTTCTCTGTCATTGCCTCCAGATACTCACCATTTCTCTCCTGGATTACTGAAACCAGCCTCCATTTGGCCTCTTTTGCCACTGCCAACCTGTCCTTCACACTGCCACTAGTTTGATCCTCCTGCAAAGCAAATTTACTTTTCTGCTTAAAATTATTTAATGTCCTTTTTTTGCCTTTAGAATAAAACATGAACTCTTTGATACAATCTCCAAATTCTTCAAGATCTGTCCCCTGTTAAAGAAGTGTCCAAAATGGGCTTGAGCTGAAAATGAATTCTACGTAATTTAGCAAAATGAAAAACAACTTCTGTGCAGTAACCCTAGTCAACATTTCCCCAACAGTAGCATAACTGAGAGTTTCACACCTAGTTTAGCACAGCTAAGATGGTGGGAACCATCTTATTTCCAATATTGTATGGGCCAGTAATTACATATTGAAAAAAAACTTGTCAGGGTATTCACATTTATTTGGCTCTAAATCTATTTCAGTTTGTTTGAGGCAAAAGGTCCCATGACCCTAAAGGAAAACTCCTCTTAATTGTATTCACCTCGAAAATTAGGCTGCATTTGATGAAATGCTAATGATTGAAATTAAACAATCATTTTAGCTCAAAAGTCTTTTCATTCCTAATTCCTTACCCTGGTCCTGAAGTCAGAAATAATCCATTCTTCATTTGTGCTCTGAACGCCCCTTTAAGCTTGTACTGCCTTGCTCTGCAGTTAATTTCTTTTTTCTATACATGTTTCCACAAAAGGTTGACATTTTTGAGGCAAAGGCTTAATGATGTCTCACGAAGAGTTTGGCTCAAAGATGTGACTTAATAAGTATGAGTCAAGTTTGTGCCAAAACTAAAAGTATAAGAGTACAGACACAGAGCTATTATAGAACATAAACATTATAGGAAGCCAGCTTTGGAACCTCTAGAATGTTATATTGTGCCTCCCTTCCCACCAAATCCAGAATTTCGTGGATCCAATATACGTCATTATTAGAAATGCAAATGCAAAGGTATACAAAACAACTTCTTACATGTGTAATAGTTAGACTTTGGTACTTGTTTATATTTATGCAGTTTTTACTGAACTTTTAGGGGGTAATGCTCATGTCTTGCCAAAAAAGCCAATGCAGCTTTTGGTTTTTCTGTCCTCTTAGACTTCAGATATTTGGTTTTGGTATGTTTTTATTTTTATTGTTTGCTATTATTGGCTTAATTTTGGTTAGAGACAATATTTTTTCCTTATTTTTAATTTTGCCTAACAAAAACTGTATGAAGTTAATTAAATCAAGTGTTTTTTCATATGGGTGAAGAAAAATTTTAATGAGCAATTTGAAAAACATTTTGCATATGGCCAACATATTTAAAATCTTCTTTTGCTTTTTACTTTAATCTTGGATATAAGAAAGGCATCATAAAAGCAAAATCTTAACAGATGGATGATCTTCACATGTGGTTTATGAGCACAGATCACTAATGACTAATATGAACTTGTTTATGATTTCCATCCCTTGTGAAAACTTTGATGAGTAGAAAGTTAGATCATGAGCCAATTGTAGCTTTCCCCCAAATGAGCAATTTGTATTATGGTACAAGAAATAGATACATAAATTTATTTAATGCATCTACTATACTAGTTTTGTCTTGAAACTGTTTTCTATCTACATAAAATCCTCTGATAAATTTAATTGTTAAAGCCAATGTCATTCTGTCATATTAATCCAGAGTATAAACAAGCCAGTTAGGTAGGTTCATACTCAGTATTGGGATGAAACTACAAGATTTAAACTATCCAGTGAATTTAGAGAACATAGACACTTACATCTGTGATTCTGGGAAATTGTGCTTTTATGTCTTTTTTTGGGGGGGGGATACGCTTATTAACTGGAGTGATTTGGGGCAAGTTGCTACATTGTCTCTGAGTTTGTATTTTTACTTATGAAATGTAAAAACATGTCTGCCTCACCCACCCTAGGTTAATCCAGTAAATATTTATTTAGCTTTTATTATGGGACATATACTGTTCCAGGCATTTATGTTACATAACAGAAGAGAAACAAATGAGTAAGGGTGTACACAATAAACATAATAAATAAATCATATAACAGGCTAGAAGATGGGAAGCAGTAGAAAAAATAGAGTGTAAAGGCAGGAAGTTCCTGGTGGAAGGGGTGGGTTCATTGCAACTTAAAATAGAATTGTCAGAGTAAGCTTCATTAAGAAGATGGCAGGGCTTCCCTGGTGGCGCAGTGGTTGAGAGTCCGCCTGCCGATGCAGGGGACACGGGTTCGTGCCCCGGTCCGGGAGGATCCCACATGCCGTGGAGCAGCTGGGCGTGTGAGCCATGGCCGCTGAGCCTGCGCGTTCGGAGCCTGTGCTCTGCAACGGGAGAGGCCACAACAGTGAGAGCCCCGTGTACCGCAAAAAAAAAAAGAAAAAAAAAGAAGATGGCATCTGAGAAAAGATTCAAAAGACATAAAGGAGGCAACCATCAGGGAACATTCCAGGCTAAGAGACTCACTAGGGCAAAGGCCCTAAGGCATGTTTGGTGAGTTGGCAGAACAAGAAGACCAGTGTGACTAAAATGGAGTGAGGGGGAGAGTAGTAGAAATCAGAGAGATAAGGAAGACTGGGGTACAGGTTGATTATACAAAGTCTTGTAGGCCATGGTAAAGATTTTGCTTTGATTCTAGGGGGAGATGAGAAGACTTGGGAGGATTTAATGAGGATTGATACGATTTGAACTGTATTTTAAAAGGATTATTCTGACGACTGTCTTGAGAGTATATTATAGGGCAAGAGTAGATGAAAGGAGACTATTAGGAGGCTGTTGGATCTGAGAGAGATGATGTTGGCCAACAGGCCAACATCAACCTAGGGTGCTAGTGAAGATTCTGGTTGAATGAGTCCCACAAGGTTTTTGTGTAACCTGAGTGTCCAAAGCTGAAAAGCCTGTGGCTGTATTGAAGAATTGAGCATTTTATTAAACTTTGGTACAAATTTCAAAAAAAGAAAACCACCTAAGATGCCAAGACAGGAAGTGGGGTGAAGTGCTTGAATTGTAGATATGTTCTCAAGGCAGAGCCAACAGCATCTCCTAATAGACTGGATGTAGGATGTGAGAGGAAGTGAAGAGGTCAGGGTTGTTCAAATAATTTGATCTGAGCAACAGGAATGATGGAACTGACATCAGCTCACATAGGGAACCTGCAGGTGGAGTAAGTTTTAAGGAGGAACATCAAAAAAATTCAGTTTTAATTATATTAAGATTGAGATGTCTTTTTAACATCTACCTTAGGATAATCTAAATTATGCTAAGTCTCAAAATGTCAGTAGCTTAACACATCAAAGGGTTACTTCTCAGTCATGGTACACTTAAAACAGGTAGTAAGGGCTCTGCTTCAGACATATACTCAGGGACTAAAGCTGCCATATTGTAACTGCATTGGAGACATATGGTTTCCACGTTCATAAAACAGGGGAAGAAAAGAACTAGAGAATCACCTGTTGTCTCCTAATATAGCAACCCAGTGACACAAGCTGTCAGGCCCAGAGTGCTTACCTAGGATCCTGACAGGCTATTGCAATCTCCATTGCCTTAGGTATTATCATTTCTCTTGGGAACAAAATTGAACAACACAGAGATTTGCTTCGGTGGTGGTGGTGGTCATGGTGGTTGGGTGTGTGTGTGTATATATATTCTTCATTAATTCAAATTAGCAATAATTAACCAATTAAATCCATGCATCATTGGAACTTTTCTAACTTTTTGGATCTATAAAAACCATTTTCTCTGAAATTAGTAGATGCTATATGGTAAAGCTGCCATGTTCTGAAAAATCAAGCTATTTTCGCTGTTACAATTCTAAACATGTCTAAGAATAGTACGAATAATTGAATCACAGAATTATCCAGAGTGTTCCTACACTGTAGTGATTTGTGCCCAGAGAGAAGGAAAAGATTTTAGAGGCCATATGGTAGCCTACTGCCATCGTCTATATTGCCCAAAGAAGGCAAAGACTGTGAAATGGAATTGCCAGTGGAGCCCCTCTCTGGTCTTGTTGGGAAATCTTTTATGAAAAACACATTTAATTAATTCTTCCACTCCAGACCTTTTAACAGGATAATAGTTGACAAGCTGCCAGGCTTTATTGGCCAGAATAGAAACAGACATCATTATGTCATAACACTTAGTCCTAAACAGGAGCTTCTACACTCTTTAATGCAGCATTTGAAGATTCTGAATTTTTAATGCATTTGCCTTGCTTTTCTGCCTTGCATATCAGGCTTAAATTGATAAGCTGAACATATAGATATTCATAGCATTTTATTTTTTCTTACATACATTGAAAAATCTTATAAACATAATACATGTCCATGTTTAAAAATAACATATAGAAGAATTTATAGTTAAAAGAATCAGCCCCTTGCCCCATCTTTTCCTACACAGAATTCTGTTTTCCAGAGGCAAGTGTTTTCTTCTCTCTTAAGTGTTCCCATCTTAAACTTCTTTCCTACTTAACTTCATATATATGTATACTGTGTATACTATGTCACTATCTCCTAATTTTCCATGTAGACATTATTCATTGACTTTCTGATAGATGACAATTAGCCTAGGTAATCCCCTCTCCACCTCCACCACCATCACTACCACCTTCCAGTTTTTTGTTACAGCACTGTTTATGACTTCTATTGGTTATTTGTGCTTTCTACCAATTACAGACAGTATCTCTAGACTCCTCACTTTATAAAAGAACATTAGTGCCCCTACCCTTGATTTAAACTCTCTTCCTTATTTCTGTCTCCCAAATTACATTATTTATACCTTTCAGCATTTGTATTCTGTTCCGCGCCCATAATTAACACCTTTCTGATGTATATTCAGGCTGATTTGAAAATCAGCATATTCTGGGCTGTGATTTTTTTTTTCTGGCTAACTCTACTAGTTTTCCCATCTCATTTTACTTTTTGTCTCCTGAAAATTCATTGAAAACTCTTACTTGCTGATGGTTTGTCTCTGGTTTTCTCTGTTTTTGTGTTCTTTTCATTTAATGCCTTCTTTATTTCTTTACTTTTAATAAGATCTAGAGAAGCAAAGAGGATAAACAAATGAGCTCAGTCTACCATTTTGCACCAGAAGCTACTTTTTTACTTGAATTTTTTTCCTGATACATATGCAACGAAGTGTTGTACCAGCAATAATTTAGCTAGATGTTCATATTTCCAGTAATATACTATTGGAACAACATTTTATCCATATTTTCTTTTTACTTCTGCAGTCTAATGTTTCATTATTCCTTTAAATTTTGAAGAAAAATGTTCTAATCCAAAACACTCTGAGAAAGCAAATTGGAAAAGCAAATCCACACTTTGGAAAATTTAACGAAGCCTAAAAAACTGACCATCAATTTTAATTGTCTATTTACTTTGACATTCTTCAAATATATTGAAAACAAAGATCCTTTCTTTTAAAGTATTGGCATGATATTTTGAGTCTTCATTCTTCTCCAACTACAGTTTATAATACACCTGGCAGGCAACTACCCGTTTAGATATCTTTATCTGCACTGCAGGATAAGATACTAAAATGCTTTCCTCTTGCCTCTGCCTTTTGTGAAGTCTGGATTAGAGTTTCAATAACTCCTTGGAACAAGTTACTATACAACATAAACATATATTCCTGTTTATTCAGAGTGACAGATTTGTTATTGCTGTATTATGAAAACAATTGTGATTCCAAATAAAATATACTCATAAATTAAAACCAAGAGAGCAACATAACTACAGTCTATACACAATTTAAAGTCCCAATAATTTTGTTTCACAAAATTCAGCTAGCCTGAAACACATTGCCTACAATAAAGGCAATGTCTGCATGATTCATTTTTTTAAGTATGTCAAATTTACGTCTCCCTGTTTTCTTACTGACCTCTAATAGTACAATCTTCTTGGATATTTTCATTACCACTTTGTGAGCTTCGGGGCATGTCTTGATGTACCAGCTTTATCCTGGACTGAAGGTGATCTTTTGGAAAGCTGACTTCAAGAAAAGAGAGGCAGTGCAGCTTGGTGGTGAAGGGGCCTTGCTTGGAGAGCAGGCAGTGGGTGCCAGTCCTGGCTCATCATCTTACTGACTGGGTGACCTTAGACACTTGATTTACTCCCTTGAAGCTTGTGAAATGGGAATAATAACAGTATTTATCTTAGAGAGCCGCCAAGAGTCTAAAATAAAATAATACATGTAAAACATAGCAAAATGCCCACACTTATTACATACACATTAATTGTTAGTTATTTTTATTCTTAGTAACAATAATTATTTGAAAGTATTAATCTGTCTGAGCACACATAAATACCCCTTAAGTTTTTTGAGGACCTAAAATACATTCTAAGGATAGCTTTTCAATATTAGGAACTTTTCCTGTTTCACTTTATGGACATGATTTTTATTTTGGGGATTACTTGCACTAGGCAGAAATATTAAGTCCAACTTTAACTTTTCCCCCACTTAGGAGGTCAAGTTTGTATATAGCTTATTTATATCTAAATCCCTGTTTTTTTAAAGCTGACTTCAGTGAATTAACATGTACATTAGTTTCATAAAACCTGTTTAACCTTCACTTGACATAGTAAACAAATCTCTAAATGTCTAAGAGGGAAGTTTTTGTATCCCTAACCAGGTAAAGGAGAGAAGATGAGGTAGAGGCAGGACAAATACTAAAAACTCAATTTAATTCTGGTTCTACCACTAAATTTCTTTGTAACTTGTCAAGACACTTTATTCATCAATTCATGCATGTTTATCCTGTACCATGTACCAGGAACTAAAGTAGAAACACAAATAAAATCCCTTACCTTGGGAAACACACAGCTTGGTTTGGAAGGCAGAGCTAGTACAATAAAACATCGGTCCCCAGCCATTTTGGCACCAGGAACCGGTTTTGTGGAAGACAGTTTTTTCACGGACTGGGGTGGGGTGGGGAGGATGGTTCAGGCGTAATAAGAGCGATGGGGAGCGGCTGTAAATGCAGATGAAGCTTCGCTTGCTTGACCACTGCTCACCTCCTGCTGTGCGGCCCACTTCCTAACAGGCTGCGGACCACCACCAGTCCTCGGCCCAGGGGTTGGGGAGCCCTGCAATACAACGTATGTGACAGTACATACACAGTGTGACAATATATATATCACTGAATGATACATGATGTGATGTGTGTGAATGTATGTGGCATAATACACGTACTATGAAATCTATTTTACTATATTTTATTAGTTTTTTTTCATTTTTTAGTTTTTTGTGTATATCTCTTGCTTGATATTTGCTGAATTTCTGAAATCTTTATATCTTTGACAAAATTTGGGATATTTTGTCATTATTTCTTTAAATATTTTTTCTGCCCCATTATCTTTCTCCCTTCCCTTCTGGGATTACAAATACACACACACACACACACACACACACACACACACACACACACACAGGAAATCTTTTCTATTCTCCCATAGATTCTTAAGGCTCTGTTAAGATATTTTTCCTTAGTTGTTATCTGCAGTAGGATTGATCCAATAGGAGCTCCTCAGCCATTACCAGAAAGGGAATCCTCAATTTGTATTATCATACATAGAGCTAGAGTAGTTAATTTGCTTCTGTAATTAGCATTGTATCTCAGCAAGTAAATAGTAAATTCTATGTGTTCAATTTATCTCTTTTATAAGTACTAAATCCTTCACAAATGGTCTGCGGCTATAGATCTAAGAAGTGTAGCTATACCACATTTTAGGATTAGTTGATTTAAACATTTACCTATATCTCTGCTGGGTATTGTAGCATGCTGTAATTTAAGAGTGATGCAAAGTACCTGAACTCACCTCTAAAAAATATTATTATTTTTGGAGTAATGCAGAGTGATGAAAGAAGTTTGTTTTAAATATGTGACTTCAGTATGCTGTTTATTTATATTGTTCTATAGGTGTGCTATCTAAAACAGTAGCCATAGCACATGTGGCTACTTAAATTTTTAAAAAGTAAAATGAGAGTCCAGTTCCTCACTTATACTACCCACATTCCAATTATTCAATAGCCACATGTGGCTAGAGGCTACTTTATTGGACACAGAAGAATAGAACATTTCCATTATTAGAGAAAGTTCTGTGGTTTAACACTGTTCAACAAAGTGCTGCTCTGTGAGCAGACAAGTATACTTACTAGGAATTATATATGTTCAGTTGGTCATCTGAAATCCACAGGTGTAGAATCCATTGCCAACTAGAGCCATACCTCAATGGACACAGATGTTTACCCTCTTCTGTCACATTTGCTTTTTTTTCCTTTCACGGGTTGATCAACTATGTAGATCACTGCTTGTTCCTGTGAAATATCTCTGTAGACTTAAAGCCAGTGATACTTTGCATGGCTTAACTATATTCTAGGCACTGTGCTCAGCACTTTATCTGCATTATCTCACTGAACCATTATAACAACTTCATGTCATACGTGCTGTTAGTTTCTCCGTTTTACGGGTGGGGAAGCCAAGACAGAGAGCCTACATAACTTGCTCACAGTCCCATAATAGGTGGGAAGTGAAGCTAGGATTTAATTGTGGAAGAATAAAGTAAGTGAAAGAATATATATATTTTATATTCCCTGTGGGAAACTTTCTGAATATCAAAACTTGGAGATGACATTGTTTTACTTTTATGAACAGAAATATAGTACAAAAGGATTACACAGAAATTAGTCACATCTTTTTAAACTCACATAAAAAAATTCTGTTATATATCGTTCCTTAGTCACATAAATTCCTGATCTAGGACTGTCTTTTATTTTCTATTTAAAGATGATTAACATTTTAATATCTCCTACCAAATACACATTTCTATGTTTTAAACTTCTTTCTTTTACATAAAAGAATTTCTTGGCTAAATTAATTTCTTTTCATTTAGAAGGTTTCATCTTTTTTATTAGCATGTATTGATTCTATTTATTTATTGATTGCTCCTCCACCATTACCCTTCCTTGTTCTCAGTAACATTATATGACAAATGTCCTAGTGGTTTTGAACTCTTAAATTTAATGTTGGGGTAAAAGTTCCCTTTCTTAATGAAACGATCCATCCAAGAGAGGAAGCATGGTGACCACAGTGCTGAAGCTGGAGCATAGAACCACTTTCTTGCTCTGTTTTTTATCTCTCAAATACTATGCCCCTCTTGCTACCATTAAATGTGTCTTGGTGGTGTCACCAGCTCAGGCTTCATCAGCCTTCTTTGGAAACAGAATAGACAGGAATGACCACTTAAAGCTCATTTAGATTAATAGTTGTAATAAAAGAGTATCATCTGTAAAATATATTTTGCCCAGAAAAGGAAAGCATGACATAATTATTGTGACATACTTTTTCTTAGATGTGAATAGAAGAAAAAAGCTCTAAAAGATTCAGAAAGATATTAATAAAGAGTACTTAATAAGCTTTTATAAAACACTAAAAATAATCTGATTATAGTTAGAAATACAAGTAGAACAAAGTTTTTATAGTGGCCTGGCCTTTGGTCACTTGGTAAATGAAGTGAACTTGTCCCCATCAAAATGTTGTAGTGGCCTGGCCTTTGGTCATTTGGTAAATGAAGTGAACTTGTCCCCATCAAAATGTTCTTTGCTTATTCCGTAGCCATCTTATAAAAGAGGAAAATCTGCAATGAGATCCTGTAGGTTCAAATCACTTAACTCTACTTATTTTTATTTAGAGACAAAAACAGGAGAGCCCTCATAATTCCATCATGAACCACAGGAACAGTAGTTTTAGAAACATGCAAATTTCCTTTGGTATTCAGCTGCAAGGAGCTCTTTGAAAGAACTTCCCAGCCATACTTATTTTGGAGATGCAGCTGGATAATTATATACATGTGGCAGAAACAGGAAGGCCTCATTTCCTCAGCATTTTACCACTCTGCTCTTCAAAGGGAATGTGAAAATATTTTTGTTAAAGGATGGGATTCCCTGCATTTCCTAATAGTTGAAATTAGTTACTCCTCATTAAAGTGTTACATTTTCCCCCCCCGGATGGAGCACCTGTGTTTCTGCAAACTCTTTTTTTTTTTTTTTAATTTGAAGGAATTTTTTGTAATTACTTAACAAATGAGCATATTAATATGTAACATTGTACTAGATTTTTGTGAGGTTCACTGCAGGTCAATTTATTACTACTGAAAAAGTCAAGGGAAAAAGTGCCTTAAACAGAAAAGTAGAAGAATCAATCATTACTCTATTTAGAAATGAATTTCTACATCAAAGCATCACCCAATTTAGAGTGATTTGTGAATTACTTCCTTTTCTTTTTACTTCTTTGTATTTTAACTTTGTCAATAATATTTGTTATTTGTGTGATAAGAAAGAACAAGAAAATGAAGCATTTACCTATCTTATTTTACTCATAAGACAAGGAAGACAGGATTTAACAACTTAAAAGACTTTGGTCTGGTTGTTAGCATATTATTCTCTCTTACAGATATATTTCACCATTATTAGCACCATCTAGGTCCAGGTTGTCCAGTATAACTTTCTGTGGTGATGGAGACATTCTGTATAATGCTGCTTATTACTCTAGTCACATGTGCCTAGTAGCTGTTGAGCACCTACGATGTAGCTATGGTAACTGAGGAATTGAATCTTTAATTAATTTAATTTTAATTAATAAAAATTGATATAACAATGTATTGCTAGTGGTTTCCATATTGGACAATTCAGGCTTAAGAGCCAAAACAAAAATCATTCACAAGCATCTAAAAAGTATTGTAAGATAGGGATATAGGATTAAGAAATACAAACTACTATGTATAATATAGATAAGCAACGAGGATATATTATACAGCACAGGGAAATATAGCCATTATTTTGTAATAACTTTAAATGGAATATAATCTAGAAAAATATTGAATCACTATGCTTACACCTGAAACTAATATAATATTGTAAATCAACTATACTTCAATTAAAATAAGAGTATTGTAGCACTATTTGTGGTTACCAAACCTGCATTTATTTACAGATAGTTCTTTGGATGTTTATTTTCTCTATAAATGATGTGTCTATAAAATGGAAAGTTTGTTAAGTAAGTTTTGTTAAGTTTGTCCATACTTAACAAAAGTGAACTAGAATTTTGCTATAATACTATTAGTTATAGGAGAAATTAAGAAGAATGCAGGTCATAACTAAAATGAAATACTACAAGAATTTTAAAAATCTGTAAGATAGCCACAAGCCTTTGTCCTTGATTCTAATATTTCAGAAAAGCTTGGGTATGTGTAAAACATGTTAGACTTTCAACAACTCTAGTAGTAAGGGAAGGGAATAAGCTAGGAGTAAGCAGGACAGAGACTGGTGAAACTCCCAGCCATGGGACCTGACCTTGCATGAGTAGTGAGAGGTATATAGCAAGACTGATATTGGTTTTAACAAGTGTCATTATGGAAGGAGGTATATGTAAGCGTAAGCTAGTATTATTAAAACAACTAAGCATTTGAATTTATGGGTAGGGAGCCTTTAATCACTATTATTGTTTCTGGTAGGTGCAGTGGGTTTTTGTAAGTCATAAGGCAAAGGGTCAGAGAGAGAGATAAGGCATGAAAATTTGGGAGTGGCTGAGGGCTTGAGGAGTAGATAACATAGATAACATTAGATAACATAATTATAAATAATTGAACCACAGATTCTTTAAGACTAGAATGACTTTAATAAAGGCTACCTCTTATTGAGGCATCGACAGTGCATTAGGCACTATACTAAACACTTCATATACATTGACTCATTTTTATTAATTTATGGTTACTAACTCATAACATTGTGAGGTATATATTATTATCCGCATTTTACAGATGATGAAACTGAGGCACAGCAAGTCTACGTGATTCCCTAAGGTCACATAGCTAGAGGATATAGAGCTGAGAGTCAGCCCAGGCAGTGTCTCCACATTAGCTGCTCCTTTGTGATGTCTTTATAGTCATTTCTATGTTAACAACTTATACCCCTGGGAATCCTTTCATTGTAGGTTACAGAAAACCCATTTCACAATGGCTTAAACTATGTAGAGGATTTATTGGCTCATGTAACCAATATCCCCAGAGATATATAAGACTCTAGAACAGCCTATCTTGCTCTGGTTTGGTTCTCTGTGATTTTCATGGTTCTGCCTTTCTCAAGATGTCAGCCTCATCATCAGCTACATGGAGGAACTGGTAGGGAGTTGACTATGGTTGTTCTAGGTGCCATCATCCAAAAGGGAAGAGATATTGTCTCCAGTTGTTTCCCAGAAGAGAAAGTTTCTGCTATAGAAGCCCCTGCAAATACCTCTTCTAGTCTCATAGAGAGAAATTAGGTCATACAGCCTCCAGTACCAATGGCCAGTGGATGGGCTTGTCCAGGTTGGTGTATGCCAGAGCTGCCTGCCTCACTTCTAGATCCAGGATGGAGTCAGCTTTCCCTGAAGCATGCAAGTTCCTCATGGGACATGTGAACAAGCAAGCTGAGGTTGGTTATTACCAGCAGATTGGGGAGTGGATGGTAGGTAGGGAACTCCAGTGTTTACTTCATCTCTCATATTGAGGATGTAGACCCTCAGAGATATGGTGACTTACCACAAAGTTGCTTAGCGATCCATCTATCTTTGAGCTATAAACGTCTAAATTCTAACAAACTCTTCAAGGAAACTTTTAAAATCATGTCTTATTGGAACTCTTCTGGGGAAATAGCATTTATCTCTAAATACTTTTTATAAAATATGAAATAATCAAGGTTTCTAAGAAATTAGAATTTTTAGTTAATTATGAAAAAGAAAACAGTATGAAAATAAAACTGATAATTATCTAATTCTCATTGTATATTTAGAGATTATATACATTATATATACAATATATTTTCTATTATATAAAACCTTGTAATTATAAAAACAGTATAATATACTACTATGTAGTACAATACAATCGGCAGCATAGCTTACTACTTTATATTTGATTTTAATATTTTTGTGAGCCCATATACAACTAAAAATGATAAAAAAAAACTCTGAAAAGTAAGTGGTTAAGATATATTGTAGAATATCTGTTAATCAGCCCATTGCAACCTTAGTTCTCTTTCACTAAAACTGTATTTGCTGTTTTTAAAATTGATATCAAAGCAAACTCTGATAGACATGCATTCATCTGTTCCTTCATTTAGTGAATTCTATATTTATTGAGGGCAAAGCACTTGGGGAGAGAGTGTTGAGTACTTGTTAGCTGTATTTGAATTCTTTGTGAATTCTCAGCATTTCTTTCCTGAGAGGCTAATTTGCTCCTCTGTATGTAACTGAGCCTTTTTACATTCTACCAGCAAAGCAAACTTTATAAAACTCAAATTCAAAGATACTTTGTTTCTGCTTAAATAACTTCAGTAGTTTCCCGAGAACTATAGGAAAATGTTCAAAATCCTAGAATGTCTTAAAAATGTTTTCACAAGCTAGCCTGGACCTGACTCCCAAGCCACATTTTGTGCTGCTTTCTCACACATACACCCCGAAACCTGCCCTACTGAACTCCTCACTGTGCTTTCAATAGAGATTTTTTTGTTTGTTTGTTTGTTTTGCGGTACGCGGGCCTCTCACTGTTGTGGCCTCTCCTGTTGCGAAGCACAGGCTCCGGACGTGCAGGCTCAGCAGCCATGGCTCACGGGCCAAGCCGCTCCGTGGCATGTGGGATCTTCCCGGACCGGGGCACGAACCCATGTCCCCTGCTTCGGCAGGCAGACTCTCAACCACTGCGCCACCAGAGAAGCCCAAATAGAGATACTTTTAATGCTAAGGCTTTGTACATGCTGACCCTTCTTTCTGGGAGATCCTTTCTTGCTCTTCTCCATCTACCTACATTCTACTCATGCATCAAAAACTAGCTCAAATATTACTCATTCTGTGGCTACTTCAGCAAACTGTCTAGACAGAATTACTTATCCTTTATTATATTTCCATGAAACTTGATGTGACATTATTGTTCCATTTAATACAGTGCATTGTAATTTTTTTGCATATCTCTCTTGTGAAATGAGATAGTGTTGATCTTTGAACCCAGTGTTATCATTCACCGATATACCAGTCTGACCAATATGTAGACCAATGAGCATTTTCTTTCATTGTTTCTAAAAATATTTTTTGAGTACTTTTTCTAGGCCAGGTACTGAATTGGTATTTAGCTCCAAAATATGGCACAGGGACTTTAATTTTAATAATCCATGTGCTTTTTGGACAGTTGGATGTTTATTTTGACTTTGGTGATTTTCCAAGATGTATCAAAATGAGAATTGCCATTGCCAGAAATTGATTGTGTACTAGTTATTTTTTTTCTCCCTGTATATAGATATGTACTAACAGGGCAAGAGTGATTTGCTATCATTCCAACATACTATTTATGATGATGGCAATCAGTACTAAAATATTTGGTGTTTCTCTCTTTTTTCCCAGATAATTCTTATGCCTCTCAGATAGTTGAATATAACAAACTTCTAATTTAATTTTTTCATATTTCTATCTGCATATTATTGACTGCAAAATTCCAGGTTAAAAAGAAATGAAAGCGTATTTGTTTGGAATTAAGGCTCTAACTTGGACTTCAGATTATAAAATTTTACTAGAAGAGTTTTTGAATTACTCCAGAGTTTTCTGACCTGTTCATTTGAAAAATGTATTTCACAAAAGAAACCTGTGGTACACTTAAGTGATTTTTAAAAAAATTCCATTGAAGAACAAACTTTGAGATCATAATTCCTGATTCTGAATCAATGAAGTAATGCTACTTTTGCTTATAAATATTCTTACTTTAAACATGCACAAAGTATGAAAAGCTTATGTCATTTCCCTATCAAAAAAAAGAATTAAAAAAAGCATCACATTAAAAAATTGTTAGGTGATATTTCAGAATTAGTTCAAACATTTTTAGTTACTATGGAGTGTATTAATCTTCCTTCTAATTAATAAATTTAGGAGTGAGATTGGACTTTCTTTTCAAATTTTCAAGCAGTACCTTGTTGTAAATGGTTTTCTTACAAAGAGGGTTTTGATTCTTTCCCCTTCACAATTATTTGTTCTTTGCCTAGAGGATGAATATATTCCATCAAAACATTAAAAAAATGCTATCCTTATCCTTGTGTTTGTTAGTCCTGAATGTTAGAGACCTAGGATATGACCTTTTGGGTCTCTCTCTCTCTCTCTTTCTCTCTCTCTCTGCCAAGCCCTGAGGAATGCAGTCTTGCAGTACAAAGTGGGACATGAGGCAATGAAAAACAGAGTGCAATAGGCATGATTGTTTTAATTTGCCACTGCCAATTTTCACTAACAAGCATTAGACTGCACCTGTGTTTCTAAAAATTGGACTAAGGATCTCACCACAAAATAAGAGTTAACTATGTTAGGTGACAGATTTGTTAATTATCTTGATCGTGGTAATCATTTCACAGTTCATGTATATCAAATCATCACATTGCACACTTGAAATATATACAGTTATGTTTGTCAGTTAGTCCCTAATACATCTGGAAAAAATGCAAATAAATAAAATTCGAAAAAAAAAAGATATTGAGACAAAGGAAAGATCATTCCAGAAAAAAACAGAGAAAGAATTTAACATTATATCAATGAGTTTCATCACGACTATTTCAGCCTCTCCTGAGCTGACCACACTTGGCCTACTCAAAGACTGACATGAAGACAAACTACAGTATACCATGAAGGTTGAAGTTTATGATTCCAGCCTGATTCAGACTCAGGCTAAAAGCCCATTGGGACAACCCCATTCAGTCTCATTGCAAAGACAAGAAGTGTATGGCAAGATGGCATAGGAAGTATTAATCTCTGGTGGGATAACAGTTCAAATACTAACTAATGTCAACTTTCTTGTTTTCCCTCTTGTAATGCCACCTTCTTCCTATTAGGCAATGAGGGAGGGGTGCACCTGCTGCTCAGAGAAGGAAAAGCCCACACATGAGAACAAAGAGCTTCTACATCCTATTCTAAGCTATATTTTAAGCTTCTACAGTCAAAAGATATCTCAGTTTAAGACCAAGACGATTTGATGCAGCTCCACTAGCAGGGAGAATAGGTGTGTCTTTCTGCCCTTCATACTAGACAAAGGAACTTCACGGGAAGTGGAGAGTTTAGGAAATAAGTTAGAAGTATTGCAGGGGCCATGAGTTTGTCACTCCCCAATGTAGGAGTCTGGTGTGTGTGTGGGGGGGGGTGTGGTGTGGGGAGGAAATGATCTAATTAACTTTAAGTAGGAATATGAGGATAAAGGGTCTTGTGGCCCACTACTCATCTAACATCTCAGAAGGCAGCAGCGTCATGGATGTGGTACACTCTGTCTACCAGGGCGCTCTAGTAGGGACAGTGAAATGATGTATCTACATTTGAGAGAAGGGACAAGCTGGCTAAGAGGTCTTGGGACTGGGAAAGCAATAAGCAGAGATGTGAGTGCTTTCCCAGCGACAGATAAGAAGGATTGGCAGTGCTAAAGTGCCAGGTGATCCACCCGTGGGCAATTGCCCTCTGAGTGTAACATATGCTTCACACACGTTGTCCAGTTCCCTGTGAGTCAAGTTACATCACTAGAAAAGTTCTCAACACAGGATAGAGAAAAAGGGACACTGAGAGAAAGACTCCCTGTTCCCCCCACCATGACACAGTGGCCGTTCTCTAATGACCACCTCTTGACCAAGGAGTATGGGTTAGGGATAAAACAGGAGCACATATACCTTAAAAACTTGGAATTGGTTAAAAGGAATCCCTGGATAGGATTGAGAAATATGGAAGTTGACCAAATTGAGGGGTTTTTTTTAATATCATGTAGATATGGGAGCTCATGATAGATAATAAAATTGTTAGTGGAAATAAAGTTATTTTTACAACACTGAGAATTTTGTGGACCATTGTGTCAGAAAAATGCACACACACATATAGAATGATAATCAGCAGAGCAAGATGGCAGGTTATGTATGTGTATATATACAGAATAATTGACTCTGGAAAGCAAGGGTCTTGTGAAATTCATGTCAGGAATGCTGTCAGAATCAGATTAAACCATGGCATTTTTAAAGTGCATATTTATAAAACTGTATTTGGCACAGCTGAGCCAGTTATCTATTTTCCTTTCCAGCGTTTCTGCTGAAATGTGAGGGGTTTTTTTTAGCAATGTTTTTCCCCACAGTGAAGGATAATGAGCATATGTGAGCATATAAGACAAAGAGAGACAGAGACAGAGGGAGACAGAGAGGTTTTTGGAGCAGCAGGAAGCCCCCAAAACCTAAAAGATACATTGCTAGCTCTGCCCTCAGCCTGGTAGCACAGACCATCCTTCCTCTGTGATAACTGATTGCAAAATCCTATAGTAAATGCCTGTAACCACAGAGAGCAAAAAGGGATTCTCAAACACACCAGGAACCACCAAAAAACTGAGAAAAATCAAATTGAAGAAATGGAATTAATGGAGAAAACAGAAAACTTAAAAAAAAAATCATTACTATCTTCAGAGACACTCAAGAGGTAGCATATCAATAAAATAAGAACAGGAGGTTCCAAGAAATAGACAAAAGATTTTAAAAAAGAAAAAAATTGAGGATCAAAATATGTATCAGTTAATGGCTATTGAAATAAAATATAGCAGTATTAATATCAGGTAATATATAATGTAAGGAATATATTAATTTAACATTGCTTTCCATTTTATCCTTGTTCTAAATTAATTCTTCATACTGTATACCATGGGACGTGGTTCACTATTGTATCCTAGAGAATTGCCTTATACTTAATAAGTACAGTAACTATTTCTTTAATTGAATTTAATTTAACCTGAATCACAAGATCTCTTTTTTTCAGCAAGCTAGACTGAGGAGGAGGGCATATAACTTCAGTTTGTGTGTGTGTGTGTGTGTGTGTGTGTGTGTGTGTGTGTGTGTGTGTTTGAGAGAGAGAGATGGGGGATAATTGTTAGTGAAAATTTCAGACTCTTCTGTAGCAACTTCATGTATATAGTGGTGTAATTTTTCCAGTTCTATGCCCTATCCATATTTATTCATTTTATAATAGAGTGTCAGCTATCTCCTGGAATGCTATTCTAAATTTATCTTTATGATTATACTCCTGAGGTCACAAGACTCACAGCTACACTGGATCCATTAAGGCTATGGTATCATTGGCTTTAAGCCCAGATAGAAAAAAATTGTGCCTTTGACTTCCAGTGAATGGAATTTCTGAGTCACACATCCTTGCCCTGCTTCATATGCAGATGCATCCTCAGAAGATGAGAGCCATTCTGAAGAGGCATTTCCCTGTTTTGGTCAAAGGTATCCAAAACAATGAACTAATTATTTAATTTATTCAAAAGGTATTTTTTGTCTTTGTACAGTATTATGAGATTCATTTTGAACCCCTTGATATATTTATCACATAATTTTCTAATGCAATTCAGAAGTCCTTAAGAAACTATTATCTAGGCCTCAACTTTCTATTCCCTGAGGGGCCAGATGTTACCAACAAGATTGTGGAAGAATCCTGCAGAAGCTTGCCATGTGATGACTTTATTGTGACAATGTGCTGACTTCTCTTGAAAACCAAACCTATTCAGTGAAATTATATCACATACACAAAGGGGTAACGACTAAAAACCACACCTATCCAGTGCAGGCAGGCAGTCTTTATAATCTAGGCATACTTTAAATTTAAAACACCCACATACTATGTCAAAATGCATTTAATAGCAGATTTGCAGGTCCCTACTCTACTGGTATTATAATTATGATCCAATATATCCTAGAATCCCAAAACTTTATGACAGGTACTCTTTTTCCAAATCTCTCAGACCTTGACACTTCTGTTCATTAATCTAGATTTATTGAGGGTGTGCTAAGTGCCAAGCATGGCTCTATGCACCATGGATGCAACAATGAGTTAGATACACCACTGTGCCAAAGAGCTTATATTCTGGGGGTGGTGGGGGGAATCATAAACAGATAATTAGAAACAATCTGATGGTGCTGTCATAGAAGTAAATGGAAATATGGAACTACCAATGAGGAGAACTTCACCTGACTTGAGGACTTGAGGAAGACTTCCTGCTGGACATGATAACAGAGGTGAGTTAATTAGGTGAATAGTGGGCAGGAGGCCATTCTAGAGACAGTAGACTGCATGTGTTAGTGCTTAGAGGCAAGACAGCATGGTATGTGAGGGATTTACAAGCAGTTCTAAGGAATAAGGAAAGGCAGGAAGTGATGAATGATAAACTGGAAAGATGGAGGGCCATATGTGAAAAGGTAGCTTTAACCTTATCGTGTGAGTTAGGTGCACTAACATGGTCATATTTTTATTTTAAAAATTTCCCCAGCTTTATGTGTAGAGGATGGATTTTAAGTCCAATTCTGGAACCAGGGAAACCATTGAAAAGGCTCTTACAAGGGATAATGAGATACTAAGCTAAGGATGGAAAAATGGGATAGATCGGTGATATTTTTAAGGTGTTAAAACAGCAGCACCTGGCATTTATATGTGGGGTTTAAGGCAGGATATGGACTCAAGAACAACTCTGAGATTTTTAGAGTGGGTGACTGGATGGATTATAAATTATATGTTTGTATATGGAGCTCTGAAGATAAGTCTGAAATGGAATACTAGTTTAAGTTTCATAAGCATGTAAGTTTTAGTAGAATTCAACACCAGGGGGAAAAAAAGGAGATCTCTATCTGTGTTCTAATGTATTTTTTAGAATTTATACCCATTGGATCTTTTTATTTCCTTTCCTTTTTTTTTTTTTTTTAATATTTATTCATTTATTTGGTTGCGCTGGGTCTTAGTCACGGCAGGCAGGCTCCTTAGTGGCAGCTCGTGGGCTCCTTAGTTGAGGCATGCAAACTCTTAGTTGTGGCATGCATGTGGGATCTAGTTCCCTGACCAGGGATCGAACCTGGGCCCCCTGCATTGGGAGCACAGAGTCTTAACCACTGCACCACAATGGAAGTCCCCTACCCATTGGATCTTAATGATTATGATTTTAGAAAAACAAGGTTATTCTTCTACCCAACTCTCACACACTGTTGCTGGAAATATACAATGTTACAACCACTTTGGAAAACTATCTGGCAGTTCTTTAGGCAGTTAAGCAAACTTACCATGTGATCCAGTCTTTCTACTCCTAGGTATACCCAAGTGAAAGATAGCATGTATCTATACAAAAACTGGTACACTGACACTGATAGCAGCTTTACTTGTAATAGTCAAAAACCAGAAATAACTCAAATGTTCATCAACTGGTAATGAGTAAACAAACTATAGTATATCCAATGCAATGGAATACTACACAACCAATAAAAATGGTTTTTGATAGTGGAACTATTGTTACATGTTAAAGCATGGATGAATCTCAAATAATTATGCTGAGTGAAAGAATCCAGACAAAAAAAAGAGTACTTATATATGATATAATTCATAGAAAAGTCTATGAAATGAAAACCAATGTATAGTAACAGGAAGCAGGTCAGTGTTGGCCTGGGAGGGGTGGGGCAGGAGGGAATGATAACAAAAGGATACAGGAAAACTTTTGGAGGTGTGGCTATATTTATTATTTTGATTGGGTTTTCTCTTTTCATTTTTCAGAAGGCAATTTGGACAGATTTTCATATTTTCTTAAAAGAACACAAGAATGTTGAACTGATTAAGAGTATGGGTTTTAGAGTTGGTTTGGAGCTCAAATCCAAACTCTGTGATTCAACTTTGGCAAGTGAATTCATCTCTCCAAGTTTTAGTTTCCTCACCTTAAAAATGGGGATAACAGTAGTACATATCTTACAGGGTTATTTTAGGGACCAAATAAGATAACACATAAAAAACACAGCATAGTACCAGGTATAACACACAAAATGTCAGTTACTATCCAGAATCCTTGAAAAGTTCCCACTGCCTGTGGGGAAACCTAGAACTGAGCCTCCTGACATGGTAGGGGGCAAAGAAGGAAATTAGCAGAGACCACTATAAAATTACACTTTGGTACATTTCCTTTACTTAGAGAAATAACACTGCTTCGCTGGTGTAAAACCAGAAGAATAAACATGGAGGGAAGACTCGATATAAGAAGTAATAAAGAGACTAGCTAACATCTGTGCAAATAAATAAGCAATCTCAGAAAAAGACATTGGGAACACCATTATCTGTGCTGCTAAGCCACTACTTTAAACTGAAGGGAACTTTTTTTTTTGTGGAGGGGAGGCATGCAGGTGGAAAGTTGTATTTTAAGAATAGATGTGGTGAGTGGAGAAAGAAGAGGATCGAGAAGGTGGTTAATTCTTGTCTATGCTTTGGTTCCATATTCGCTCACTCACTCCTTTTGCATTTATGTTGTTTCCATATCCTTGCATTGCTTCATCTACTACCCCACACTCTTAAGTTAAAATGAACTTCCTATGTTAAGGCAACAAGTGTTTTCCTCATGAAATTATTTCTAGTGAAAACTTTAAAAGGTGAGGCTGAATTCCTTACATTTCTTTTGTCTACACCCTGATTTCTTTGGCAAAGCATCAGTTCTTTGGTTTTGGACATTAAAACATATGTTAATAATCATTGATTAGACTAATCTGGCAAATATGCCAAAAGATGACTAACTTCTCTGCAAATGGGATGATAATGAACAAATATAGGAAATGTCTAGTATCTTTCTAATGTGAAGTGAAATATGTTTTGACAGTTATTCTAACCTTTCCAAATAATAAGATATTATTATTAGATTTTTCAATTCTTCATCCTCCTCTTTTCATATTTAAACATTTTTAAATGATTTAGTGGATTTTAGTTTGAGATTTTGTTTTGGAAATTTTCACAAGGCCTCTTTGGATCCCCCCACTTTGGAGAACTATTTGGGCAATAGTTGATGATGATAATAAAATGTGGACAGTTCAGGTTAGTCCTCTCATTTAAACACAGGGAGTATTTCCTCTGCATCAGTACTTATAATGTGCCAGGAACTGGGTGAAATATTTTACCTTTTGAATATTTTTTTCTTTGCCAATGTCTTTTCTATGGGCTTGTTAGCAGCATCTGATTTGGAGGAAGATTTTTGTTGTTGTTTTTAATGGATATTCACTTCCTGGGATGATGGTCTTTCTAGTGGCATATTGATTAAATTCCTGTGAATGATAATGTAGACAAGCTTATTTTGTATTAGGTTATAAAAGTGGTTTGGGGAGATGATGGGGAACGTATTGGGCAATAGAATCCATTGGGGCCTGTGTAAAACATACTTTCCTCTGGTCTTATATGTTGTGGCTTAAGGCATTAACAAATTTTGCTGAAGGCACACTGGAAGGCAAAACAATAGCCAAACTGTGTGCTGAATGCATTTGTAATTGCATATACAATTTAATTGTTCAGGTAATTTGTATGTGAGCTAATTATACATGTAACTGTATATTAAAACATGGCTTTCTTCTCTAATACAACTCCCCATCATTTGGTAGGATGGAATATAGACTTATTAGCAAAATAAAACAACAGTTCCCAGTTATGCTACAAGGCAGTATATTTACAAGAGGATGATCTGTTTCTTGTCCACGTGTCAGTCTGAAGATCATGTGGTCCTCAGGTCCCTTTCAGGGATATGCAGTATCTGCAGAATATGATTCTACTCCAAAATAGAGCTAGGACCCTAGAAGGAGAGGAGAGTGGAGTAATTCAGGTGTTGGTGCTACTAGGGAGATGGTTATTATACATGGAGACACATATTTAATGTGGTTCGTGTGTTTTGTATGTGTTTTATGCTAACAAAGTCGCTTACTCTTTAATCTACTTTACTGAAGACCAGGAGTGGGATTGGGGTTGGAGAGATGGAAGAGAAAGCCAAGTCCTTCCCCCATATTTAATGTACATAAAATATCTTTATATAACATGGTGAGGAAATTGCTCTGACATTTAAAAAAATTTATTTAGTTAATGCTACCATTTTAACTCTGCAGTTTATTTAAGTGCTGTACTTAATTGGGAATAGGTTTTATATAACATGATGCATGGTTCAAATAAGTGCATACCTTCTGGACTGGTATACCCTGAACACACCCTATTCTTTCACGGCCAGTTCTTCTAGGAGTGTCTTGTTTGCTAATTTAACATTCAAAAAGATAAGATAAATTGCTTTTATGGTATGAGACATTGGAATTGTCTGCTCTGAACACAAACACAATAACTTATTTCAAACTGGCAGAATGAATATTTACAAACACTTTAAAAGAAGGATTTTATGTTTTCTAACCCTCCATCACAGGAAAGAAAAGCCACCTCTTTACTTTGTAAATATTGACAATGATTAAGTTATTTGGCATATAGTAGGTGGTTCCTAAGTGTGATAACTGAGTAAACAAATGAATACGAATTTAGAATCACCAAGGAGCAGACTAAGTCTAAAAAGGATTTTTTTTCAGAGTAAGCATGCTTCTAAAAGGGCCGTTAGCTATGCTGCTGGTACAAGTCCTCTGAGTATGTTTTTCAGCTGAAGTTGCTGTAGGAATAATGTTTTCCTTTACCCTACTCCACCTCACCATACTTTTTATTAAAATTACCTGAAAGTCAATTCATTAACATGTTTTAAACTGATTAATGAGTGAAACAATGTACTAACTACAACTAACCTCTCCCAGGCAATGCTTGTCTAATTTCCTGATTCCAAGGGAGACTTGTCTTTGGAAGCAATCCCTTCTCTCATTCTTTTGGATCTGCCCCCTTTTTCCTGCTACCCTCAATCTGGCTCAGTGAATATGGAGAATATAGTGCCAGTATTCCATCATTCAACTTTAACAGGTCCACATTCCTGGTCTTACCTCTACACCTTCTTTTCATTCTTTGCCTGTCATCCAGTACTTAGTTCTTGATACAGCCCTGCCATGCAGCCATTTCTGCTGTTTGAGCCTTTTACCACCTGACCCACCGGACCTAGGGATGATATTTGTAGTTGCTTATCATAGGGGTGAACCCTTGAGATGTAGGTGATTGTGAAAGAGCTCAGAATTGGGCATCAGGAACCTGGTTTACAATCCTGGCTTTACCACTCACAAACCGTAAACCGTTGGGTGGTTGTTCACCTTCTGTGGCTTCCATATTCTCATCTGTAAAATAAGAGTTAATGCTAGATAATTTTAGACTTCCTTCTGGAGCACATATTTCTCTATTAACATAAAATAGCTGTTTCAAGGAAGAGAAATATAATTGGAAATTTTTTGATGCATGGGTTGTGGAACATTTACTTATGTTAATTTTCTATAAATATTATGAAAACTGTCCTGGGCAAAATAATCTATTATTAAATAGTACTGCAGCCTTGCTTTTAAAAAACATTTTTAAAGAAAAATGTGCTTTTAAAACCCTGCCTAGTATATTCTATGATTTTTAATAAAGGGGCTTAAGAACTTTGTGTAATTAACAAATCATTTAAAATTAATGAAAGCCCACCTCAGTATAAATTAGGAGAAATGAGTGACCTGATTTATTTTGTTCCAGACTGCAGACCAAAGTCTGAAGAATACATAAATAAGCAAGCAAAATAGAACTCATTGGAAAAATCACATCTGTCCCCCATCATCACACAAAAAGGCACATTGTGTGGTCTCGAGAAAGATTACACATCTTCCAAGGAAGGAAGCTCTTTCTCTAAGACAGAGGTGAATAACTAGAAAAGCAAAAGGTTCTGTGAGAAAAATGAAAGACTGGGTGGGTAGAGCCGGAATTAGAGGAAGAATTGAGACAAGAGGAAAAACCAAGGACAAATAGTTTTTACCTGGACATTCAGGCTTGCAGGTGTCATCTGAAATTGCAAAAGGAAAAAAAAAAATGAGCTTGGGATGTGATTAGGATAGTCATATTGTGTTTGTTGAACAAAATATAATGAAAGAATGAACACAATGATTTAAGAAGGAACATATATATATATTTTTCATTCAGTTTCCTGCATTTGAATTTGAGTATAGAGTATATAGCCTGAGTATAGAGTATGTAACCTCTATAATAGCTGGATCATACCAAACTGGGTGGCCAGGGCACATAAAGATAAAACTGCAGGCCTCCAAAACATACAACATGCTCAAATTCTACGAAGCAAGAAAGAACTAGCATTTATAAGTGGACAATGTTATTGGAAGTTGGGTATTGCTGAGCATCAGGAAGGATGATGTGCTTCCTGGATATTTCCAAGAAAAATAAAAATAAATGGATAAGTCTGAGCCTGGGATCCCTTCTGTGGCAGATGTTGTTGACTGGCTTGCCCAGCACGTAATCTCAACTTTTTCTTCCTTTCCAACCCCAATTATAGAGACTGGAAAGTAAAATACTTGCTTTCCCAGCCTCCTTTAGAACTGAGGGTGGCCATGTGACTAATGAGAGCTAGAGAGACATCTGGTGGGGTTTCCCCTTGTCCCCCCCTTCTTTCTGCTTGAATGAGGACATGTTCCCTATGGCTGTGGCAGTTATCTTGTGACTATGAGGGAAAGGGTAAATGAATCAGACAACAGTCATCACATCACTGAGCCACTGAATCCATGCTACCAGTAATTTACCTTCAAATTTATTGTCTAATAAAAATAATTTCTCATTTGTTTAAACCCCTGATAACCAGTTTTATTCTTTCTTGTAGATTAATGCATCCTAATACACCTTCCAGAGAAGCAAATTCATAATGCTTCCACGTTATGCACTCTGATTCCACAGTGAAGTGAGACTTATTTTGCTTCAGGTCTCTTATCCTCTTTCCATGAACAAATAGAGTCTCTTCCCAGGGCATCTTGGCAAATAGACACAGGAGCTTGCCGAGGTCATTCTGGCATCCTGTGTGTTGAAAGGAGTAGAGGTAAAGACTATTCCCAGAAACGTAAGCTCTCTGTTCTCAGAGCAGAAGCAGACTAGGGTCCTAGAACCTAGCATGTTCCTTCCTCTGCATCTCCCTTCTTTCCTCATCCACAGGACAGTCAGAAAGACAAATAGCTCAGGGTCTCTGTGCCTGAGAAACTGTGCTCTGTGGGTGTGAGTGTGTGTGTGTGTGTGTGTGTGTGTGTGTGTAGTCATCTCTATGCTTCCTCCACTCCCAATAAGTAAGGCAGGGAAAGCAGGAATGGAGTTCAGTACCACAGCTACGAAGAGCAAAACTCAACTTGAGATCAGCAGTAGAGAGGGGACTCCAAGTTTGCTGTGAACAGCAATAGTAAAGGGAAAGACTTTGGGGTGACTTAAATGAGCCACAGAGTGGCTTAAATGTAGTGAATGATCCATTAAAAAAAGTTGAGAAAATTTATACAGAATAATCATTTTGCGTGGAAATTAGGGGCTGTTCACAAAAAAGAAGAAAGTGTGGAAATGTTATTCTCGCCTCATTTTCTCTTCCAGTTGCTTAGATTATATTAGCAATGAAAGTAACTGGTCATGCAGATGAAATGTATACAAGTGAAACCTGAACCACTTTGGAAAAGTCTACTCATGGAGACATCTAATTGGTAGAACTGCCAGATTGGTCAGAGACTTAGAAAATATTGATACTAATGGAAAATATCTGGACTACTAGTGTGGCCTGCAAAAGGAAGAATAAATTTGATTGAAAAATAGCACTCACTGGAGACATCTGTCCTGTGTAACATCCACACATAGTCTTAACAGGGGTAAGAAAACCTTTGCGTCAGCCTTCTGAGGTATTGCTTAATAAAAATTATGAAATCTGTGACAGAGATTGCTGTCATCATAGAACAATCAGAGCTATTTAGTATCAAGCCATTCATATTTAGTAATATTAATATTAAATTGTAACCTGATATATTATTTGTGCTGAAATAAGATGGTATCTAATGATATTAATATGGAAAATCTGATTTACTTCATTTAACTCAAACACATTTGCGGTGAACATTTTTAATCATGAAGGAAATGTTACTTCACTTGTAAAGAATTTAAGAGTTCTTGTGATCTGAACTGGAGATCAGATTTCCTCTATTAACTATGAAAATTTGAAACTAACCTATATATTCTAGAGAACTGAGACAATTACAGATATGAATATGCCATAGAAATGATAGCTTCAGTGGTATTTTGGGAAAGACTTACAAATCGTTTATTAACCAACAGTACCCTTTTCTGATTAAAATTAAGTAGATTCATATATCCACTGATACTGGGAGTTAGTATTGAGTACTTCTCATTTCCACTTTGGCTACCTGTCATCTTTACTAGTTCTTCTGGTTGTCATTGACTTTTGATGAAGGAGGAGTTTATAAAGAAAATAAGCCAAAAACCTAAAGAACTCTGCTGTTGTGGGCAGCACACATAGTTTCTCAGAGTGAAAGTTTGAGAAGTCGAAATACAAGGCTTGGTTAATATTTGAACAATGTAGTTTTATATGACTTAATTGATGGATTTGTCCATTGACTCCCTAGAGGCTGACAAGGTTTGACTCTCAGGAAATTTTCTTGTGTTTAGTCTTCAGTTTTCCTTTTCATATTTTCTAGTCATCATTCCTTGTTAATATTCCTCTATGGACTACCTTAAGTGATTTCTCATTTTAATGGCATTTTTGCTCTTCTATTTCCTGATCAGTTAGGATACTGCCAAATTATACATTTTCTTAATCTTCACTCATAGCTTAATTCCTTCAACAACATTTCAATGATCATTAAACATTTCTTTCAATATGCCTCTGTCTTTAAAATACCAGATATGAATGTAACAGTGTCACCAGCATTATCTAGAGAGTTTTAATTTTAAGGAAATTGTACTACAATGATAAAATCTAGCATTCCATATGATTTTCCACTATTGTATTTAACCATGGATTTGTATTTAAGTTCATCAACATTTGTTCTTAAATAATTTCTTTCAATGGAATTCCCTCTGAACCAAATAATTTGCCTTTACATTCTTTTAAAATACCTCATTTCCCCCCAATGAAAGTCTGAAATGTTCATTTAACCTTGTGTGGTGTGTGTTTTCTGTTTACAAAACAGCAAAGTGAACATACCCTGTACCCTTAGCATTTTTGACATATTTCAGTCTGTTGCAGGCACAGTATTTCTGAGATTTCCTCTTGGGATTATTAGGGATAATCCTGTGGAAGTTCTTTGGAGAGTACTTGTTATTCTTCTTTACAGACGACTGCAAGAGTCTCATACACCAGAAAAACCTCTGTTGGAGGAAGATTTTGACTGTTTGCTCTAGTGACTAATCTCTGATAGGAGAATCCAGTGTTTGATATATTAGATAATTTATCAGAGAAAATATGGGGCTCCCAAAATGGCCAGAGGGGAATCCCTTCCGTCATCAGTTGTATTGAGAAATATTGTGACTCATTTTAAAGGGAGTTTGGCAGTAATAGTGTCATGGGCAAGGGGTTTGAATAAAACTTACGGCTACATGTGATCTCTTCTTGTTCTAGTCGGAATAATTTTAGTCTTGTTCTTCAGTGTTTCAGGTTGACAGTCATGAGATTTGGGGAGAAAAAAAGATTGAGGTAAAACAGGACTTATTCACTTCAGGAAACATAGACTTAGTTTTCTTTGCAGGTGTTTGTTACCCCTCTTCTCCTCAGTCCACCAATTTGGTGAATGAGCCTTCCAGCTAGGACGAGTAAGAGATGATTGTGCCTCTGTCCAAGGGGTGCCTTCTAGGCCTATGGCTAGCACAGTGGCTGCTACCAGCTGTGAGGGGCTTTGGAGGCTCCATTGAACATATCACCCACAACTTCTTGATCCTAGGCATCTTCTTTATAAGAAAGGCATCTTTCTCATGATTCTTTGTAATATACTAACTTATTTGGTTTATAATTGGTGAAAACAGAGCATATATTTTTGAATAACTCCTAAGTTATATAACTCCAGAATTTATAAGAAAAAATAAAGTAACAGAGCTCTTCAAGATTTAAAGAAATGTAGTATGGTACTAGTGGGCTACTTTACTACATCAGGGAGTTCAGAATTAAGCTTTATTATCCTTAAAAAAATGATCAAAGCCCCAGGAAAAGCTTCCTTTGGCTTCTAAGTATTTTACAAATCCAGGGAGTCTCTGTGTCAAGTATCACTTGCTTATTTATTGAGTGTTTCCCTAAATGACTAGTGTCATCTCCCAATGGTCATTAATATTCTTCTCCAAAGGTTCCATCTGTCGGAAATGGTGAAATGTGATCCATTGTAAATAGCATGAGGTATTTTCATTGGTTCCTGTGGTCTACCATGGCTTGCTGCTGCTCCCAAGGGGAGACAGAGGTTCTGTTCAACACAGCTGGAAAGCTTCTAGCCTCCAAGTGTCAAATCAGGAGCAGAGACACAGCAGTTTTCAAAGGAAAACAAAACAAACAGCTGATACATCTATCTCTTTTTCTCTTCTAGTACATATTCTATCACCACCTCATTTAAATTTCACTCTCTCACCTTTGTTTGAACTAAAGCTTGAGTTCACTTTGAGCCAATAAAAATTACAAGAAGGAAATATCTGTACTGTTAAGTAACTAATGCTACTGTGATAGTACAGCAAAGTGAAAATCTAATTAAAGATCATATGGACAAGGTTTCAGTGGATGATGTTTTCAAGGCAGAAAAAAATTGACACTACAACGATTAATTTCACGTATGAAATTAGATTCATGTCAAATTTGCATTTGTATTGTCTTATATTTTATAACATTTAAAATATATACTATTCTATGACATTTGATCCTTGAAATAAATGGAAGGATAGGTATGTTACACAGATTTAGTTTACAACGTAAGTAGAAGAGCCAGTACAAGATCCTAGTAAATTCTTTACAGAAGTTATCTGCCTGTGTTAGAAAACATTGTTGAGTTGTAAAATGAATTATTTAAGAAATTCTCATTGATTTGCTGCTAAGTATTTTAAATGCTTTCTGGAAGGCAATTTGATACACGTTTTTGTGGACCCAGAAATTCTACTTCTAAGAATATATTCTAAGTAAATAATCAATGTTTGCACAAAGAGTTAGCTACAAAGTGGTCTTCTGCAGCATTGTTCATATATTATTTAGATTAAGTAACAGTAACACCAGCTGCTGTAAAAGAAATCCAAAAATTTTATGACTGGACATACAGAAAAGCATATTTCGTGTTCATACAAATTCCAAAATGGATGTCCTTAGTAAGTGCACATCCATATAATTATTCAATGACTCAAACCCCTTCCACCTTGTGATTCCTGACACCTTCCTCCTCTGAAGGAGATCCTCTGCCTTTGGCTGACCTATGTGATCACAAGAATATGGAAGTCACATGGAAGATGCTTTATGCTGAGTATGCAAGTGGCATAGATCACTTCTGCTTCCTTTTCATTGGCTAGACACAGTCTATGGTTACCCAACAGTATGGGAGGCTGGGAAATGTACTCCAGCTTTGTTCTTAGACAACAGAAGAAATAGATTTTGGTGAACATGTAATAATTACAAATTTTAATTGTAGATACACTTTAAAATAAATTATATCCATATGGTAGAACACTGAGCAATTAAGAAAAAAAATTTTTTAATACTGAATGCAATGATAAGGTGTCCTTGATGTATTGAGTGAAAAGCATGTATTACAAACCGTACTTTTGGCACAAATGTTATCATTGTTCACATGGTCACCATGACTTATGAAGATCCTTTAGTTATAGAAAGCTGACAGAGCAAAACTTCTGAAATGATATCATCTCAGTGATGTTATAATTACTACTTTCCCAAGCTTTCCTTCTTTTTCTTCTCCCTTCTAAAGCCACATATGTTTGGTAATGAGACCATAACACGGCAGAAAGATTTCACACTGTGAAAACTGATTGGTATAGGTTTGAATATGGATTTTTGTCATTTATTAGCTGGGCTAACTTAAATCCCAATTTATCAACTTATATGAAGATAAATTTCTTTTCTTTTTGAAAACTGAGGAAAATAATAATCCACTTCATATGTTTATTATGAAGACTAAATGAAATTTCATATGGAATACACTTAGCAAATTGTCTAGCACATAGAAGGGGCTTAAAAAAATACTGCAAATGATGGAGAGATGTCAGTTGTTATTTTTGATATCATATAGCAAGTCCAGTTATTCTAACTGGATAGTAATTTGTTGAAAATATCATATTTAAATGAAGTAATTTTCTCCTGCCTTTTCCTTATCTTCTAATAGTTTGATATACATTTTTATATGAAATTTTCTTGTCTTAAAACCCAGCATCTTATCTATCACAAACCTTCCAAAGTATATATCACAGACTCAATATTTATTCCTATTTTTTGAATATTTTATTTTTATTATATTTGACATTGGGTGGTCCTTCTGTTCTTGACTAAGTACTGAGAACTGCCTTCTCAAATTGAGGTAAAAGATTGTACATTTTGGAAGACATGTAGGTTGCCTACCAAACAACCTTTTTCTCCCTTCCCCTTAACAGTGGAAAAGTCTGTTTGTCATTATGGACCTGAAAAGGTCAGACTCTGGCTATCCAGTCTTTCATGCAGCTAGGGTGTGGACATGTGATTTAATCCTTTAATCCTGTCCAGTGAGCCACGGGAAAAATCTTCTGGGGAAGTCTCAGAAAGGTGTTCCTCCTGATCATGAACTGACTGTGGTCTCAGCTATCTAAACTTCCTTGTATCTAGATCCTTCGCAATAGAACTTTGTGGTTCTCCTTAGCTAGAGATGGAGCCTATTTCCTCACTTCCTAAGTTTAGGTTGATCTTGTGACCTAGTTTTGGCAACAAAATATAACAGAAGTGATGGTGCACCATTTTGAAGCCTAGTCTCAAGAAACCTTGAAAGGTGGGACTTCCAGAATAACAGAGTAAGGGTCTAGATGGACTCTATTCCCAGCAAAATGACAATTTAACTGGTGAAAAATTTAAAAAAAACAACAATTTTTTTAAGTTTCTGGAAATTGTCCTAAGAGGATAAAGCAAATGGAGAACATTCATTCAATAAAATCTACTAAATTGGTGAAAACAGTAAGGGTCTGTGAAATTGCTGTAGCCATTTTGGAACTATGAGGGGAAACATTAGCAACACCCTGAAAAAAGAAGAATGGAAATTACAGAGAAGAGATCCTTGATAACATCATTGAATCCCTGAAGTGGCTACGTCTTGAACTGTACTTACTGATTACTTTTTAAAGTGAGAAAATAAATTCCTATTGTTGAAAAAATTTTAATTTGAATATTTTATTTTTTGCAAACAAGTTGATATTCCCATGATTATTCTCTGAGTAGAACTGATCCATGGCAAAATCGCGTAGATTGTAAAGTTTGCACGTGGGTGCGTTCTTTCTAAACTGATGTCCTTTACTTACCCACTCACTTCCATGTGCCTGCAAAGTGCTTCATCCTCCAAAGGCTTGCTTTTCCCAGTACAGTATGTGTACATGTGTGCATGCTCCCACCTTTAATATTTATGACCCATTCAAATGCAAGATCTTGAATAAATCTTTGCTAATTCAAACAGGATTACTTGTACTTTAGCTTTTGCATCCCAGGCTCTACCAAACTGTGTAGTCAGGTATCATAAGACAAAAAAGGGACTCATTAGCGTCCTTAGATAAACACTGAATGCTGGCTATTTTCAGAGGTCATTTTTGTTGACCTAGGTGTGTGCATGCTGGATCTCTCTGCAAAGAGTCTTAAAAGCATGGCATGGCCTTTATAAAAGTCCATATGTAATTTAGTATAAGAATCCAACTTTTCTGACTCCAAAATTACTGCTGCCTTCATTGGGTCAGGTATAGCCTGAATGTCAGCCACCTGGAACCCACTTAGACTCTATCCTGGAGGAGAACCATTTTTAAATTCTTGCCTTTAGACTCTCATAATTCCTTCAAAATTTATTATTATGTTTTACTGTGTTTCTCTTTTCTTTGCAAGAGCAATCACCATCAAAAGAATATGAATTACAATGGATGAATAAATGTTTGGTAATCGTGTTTTTATCTTTAGTTTTGGAAAACTTATCAGTCTGTTTTTGGTATTTGAAATATAGATGAAAAGAAGTTATATACATGAAATAAAACAGCTCCCTTGAAAAAGAAACAATGACATACCAGCTTTTTATTTTTAGTAAATGTAGCTTTCCTAGGTGCTATTTCAGTTTGCTTCTCAATAAAAAAAGATAACAAATAAAGCTCATGATTATATGTAGTACCAAGAAAGAAGATAAAGCCTCCTACCAATGTAGCTGGGTAAGTGTGAAAATCCATTTCAATTTGTATTCCTTTCATGAGTTCCTTGCTCAAGTTAATCACTTCCCCTGTGTTGATGTCTTTGCAGTATTTGGTTTCAGAAACTGCCTCTTGAAGGCCTTTCACTTGGATGTTGGCCTTTCATTTTACGGTAGTGGAGTGCTCTCTGTGACTGGCCTCAGATTCAGACAATCTTAAATCTTCTCTGCTATTGTTTCCTGGGGGAAATGATATTTTAGTATATTCTCAAAGTTATTGTGAATTGGGTCCTTTGTTAATTGTTGCTAAAAATATCCTAATACATATAAGTGGCAAGGCAACAAAATCATAAGCACTGGTATCTTAAGGTAGGAGATTGAATAAGGAATAAAAATCGGTTGCAAGAGACCAAGCTGAAAAAAGACAACAAAAAAAGATGGTAAATAAGAATGGCATAAATGCACTTTTATAAGCATGTTTGTGGGTATAGGATAAAAATTCTGGAAGAAAATTTTTAAAAACTCTTTTAAGATTAAACTATTGTATATGTATAAGAATGATTATTATGGAATAATTATAATAGAAAAAATTGTACACAATTTAGAAGTTCAATAATAGGGGATAGGTCATGGTTGAGTTGCCTCATTGCACAAGTGTTTGACCATATAATGGTGCTTCATGTGCATGATACAATGCAAATATAAATTCAAAATATAATTAAAAATGAAATGCAAATGCACAAATACAGTGCAAATTCTCTGTGGAATTGTGCAACACAATAGCCCTGGAACTACTTGAGTAAATAATGGTATATCCATCTAGACTGTTGTATGTCCAATAAAGGGATATCATAAATGACATCAAAAAATCTCACCACAAAGGTTGCAATGCAAATATATTCTGCAATTGTAAATATATTCTGCCATATAAAAAATACATAGAAAGAAAGGGATGAGGATATACTGAAATATTATTTGTACAAATATAAGTGATTATAATTCTCTTGATAGTGTAATTATGCATGATTTTAACTGTCTTCTTTATAAGCTTCTATATTTCCACTTTTGTACACAGAACAATTGTTACTTTTATGATGAAAAAATCCCCCTCTTTTAAGTTGTATGGTTCATTGGCATTGTACTAAGTAGAAACGAAAAGAAAAAATGGATTCAGTTCTTCTCACTTCTGTCTCTAATCCTGAAAGTATGGCTGTGTCATTTGGATAACGCCTCCATTATGTTTGATAAATGACATTCTTTCTGTTGTTTCCCTCGCTCCTAAAACAGTGTCTTTCACAGGAATCAGACTTATTTGGCCTCTATTTGATGTAAATAAATGGTCTACTTCTGCAAAGTCAAATGCAAAGGTTCTGCAGATATCAGAGTCTTAGCAAGAGACGGCCTCTGCATTCAGGAAGTGTGAAACACACAGGCTTCAGGTCGCTGCATTTCCTTCTGAGTAGTCTATTCTCGTAGGTACATCATTGCTCACACCTTTGGTTTTTTCTTATCTATAAGAATCTGTCAGGACTTTTTAAAGGAGTATCACATTGTTATCTAATCAAGTGCTTTGATTTGGAGAGTAAATTCATTGATTTGGGAGAACAGTTTGTGAGGTTTCTGTAGGAAATCATATTACTTAGGAGAGCTCAAAATTTGTGGCAACCTCCTCCTAATCTTTAAGGCTAATCTCACAACAAACTATGGAACTTTTTAAGAGGCATTTCAAAGGAATTAGAGCCACTAGAAGGCAATATATTGTGAATTTTGGGAGCTCAGTGTATTTAGCAACATTGGAAATTTGATGGCTCCAGGGGAAAAAAAATGGAAAAAATAACTAAGAGGTTGTTTTATCTTATATACCATAAAGAAGAGAACATTTCTGTTTTTAATTTCCTTTTGAAGTAAATGGCTTCAGGCAATCAAATAAATTGTTACAATGTCTATGGCTTACTAGTTTATTTCATCTAGGCATCATGTTAATGAGTCCAAGTTTCAGATTCATCCCCAGGTAAGCCAATAAATTTACTCTGGCTTAGAACCAACAACTCCACCCAGATTCAGCCAGCCAATCTTGCAGAATTGTTTCTTGGGACTGGTTGAGTATGGGTAGATGGATTAGTGCAATTCTCACCACCTCCTGGAAAATCCACTCATACCCAATGTTGTATGAAGAGTGAATTTGAAGCCAAAAACTCAGCCTCTGTGCACTTGTGCCGAATCGAATCTCAGAGACAGAGTTTTGGGTGAAGTAGAAAGTAATAGCTTTATTGCTTTGCTAGGCAAAGAGGGACACAGTGGGCTCATGCCCCTCAAAAACTGTGTGTCCCCACCTGGGAAAATTTGGTGAGGAGTTTTATAGAAATGGTTCAAGGACAGGGTTGCTGATAAGATTTAGGTGTGTGCAGGGACTTCACTCTTTTAATCTGGGCTCAGGAAATCTCTTGATGAGCTTCTCTGGTTCCTTTAATCTGGCCTCAGGTGGTCTCTTGATAAGCTTCTCTGGTTCTTTTAATTTGGCCTTTGATCTTTTCTGGAATGAAGAATGCTAACACTTTCCATTTGTTGGGGAGTTTAGTTCCTAAAGAGCTCAAAGATATTGTTATGTGTATCCCTTGAGGCAGAACCAGGACCCTGCCCCAAGGCTGCACTATTGTTTCTTGGCTGCTCCTCCCTTGTCTCCGCATCCCCTCCCTTCCCTGATTACAAACTGTTCAAATCTGCCCTTTGGAACTCAGGGAAGGTCATGGAGGCTGGAGTCTGTTCCTTACAAGCAATGAATGGGGGACACAGAAAGGCTTCTGTGCCCAGGAGCCCCACAGGGTCCTGCTTGGTTTCAGTTTCTTCATAGAAAAACAGCAGCTTCTTGGTACAAATGCTGCAAAGCCCAGTGGTTGAGCATATGGACTCTCTAGACAAGCTATCTGAGTATAATATCCTGGCTTCAGGCTTACTAGACATTCAACCCTAGGCAAATTACTTAACCCCTCTGCCTCAATTGCTCCATTTGAGAAGTAGATCAGATAGTATTATATAATTCATTGGGTAGTTGAAAGGATTAACTGAGGTGATACATTTAAAGTTCTTAATGTAGCTTCTGGCACATTAGTAAATGCTCAGAAAATGTTACTACACCCAGTCTCTTGTTTTAGAAAGCAGCTTCTCAACCTCCACGATGGTTGTGGAACTCAAAGGATTGTACACATTGTTTATGTGACCCTGTTTGGGTTCAATACAAAGGGTGATCACTGTGGGTTTAACATAGATAGTGTTCTTTGGCAGGCCTGGATCCCCATTCTTTATGGAATGTAGTAAGTTCGACGTGACCTGCCATCAGCCTATTGCCATTTAAATGAATGCAAATGAAAGCCCAGACTTCTGTCCCACAGATGAGTGAGTCAGGGATTCCAACCCAGCAAACTGCCTGTTTATGTAATAAATCATTGAAAGCTCTCTCTGTGTGGCATTTTCTAGTTTTACTTAAAATCTGTTGCTGAAGCCAGAGGTGCCCTGAGAGAGAGGTTGTGTGAGAAGAATTTAACCATGAAAAAAGCTTATCTTAATCTTTTTCACAGGTATTCTGTGTCTTGACAATCTCAGGGAATTTTATTGGCAGGTTGTCTTGAGCCTCCTGTTGCAGAAATTGGAATGCATGCACCACCAGATGAGACAAACAGATGGTGTAGATCAGAGATTTTCCACTTTCTACTGAGAAATTTGAAAAGATGGGGAAAAATTAGAATCACCATTGATGGAGAGAAAATTTCCAGGTTCCTTATCATTACCTGAAGCAAAAGGTGCTCTCCTACAAAATTATGTTTTATTTAAAATGAATTCTCTTCACTTTCTGTAATGTTCAAATAATTCTCCTAAGGATAAAAGTGAAAATTATATAGTAAATGGAACAGCTGCAATTTTGTTATGTGGCTATAGCATTTTCCTTATAGTAGTCATTAGATCTTTTTTTTTTTTGCGGTACACGGGCCTCTCACTGTTGCGGCCTCTCCTGTTGCGGAGCACAGGCTCCGGATGCGCAGGCTCAGCGGGCATGGCTCATGGGCCCAGCCGCTCCGCGGCATGTGGGATTCTCCCGGACCGGGGCACGAATCCACGTTCCCTGCATCGGCAGGCGGACTCTCAACCACTGTGCCACCAGGGAAGCCCAGATCTATTTTTTAAGTAGTTTTATCTAAGATGTACATTTAATTAGGTTTGCAAACCTCTGTAAACAGCACTGTTGACATAAAGACTTGAAGCCCCCATACAGCTTTTGTCAAACTAGTTGAGTCTCAGAATTTTCAGGCCTCTTTCATTCTGTGTTATAGAAATGATACATTTGGGGCAAAGGGAAAATACAGCATCATATGTATTATTTTATTTAAACTTTTACTTGCTAGAAATACAGTGTTATTATTCTTCAGAATAGTATCTTTCAGATCCTCCTTTCTTTTTGGTGAGAAGGTACAGAGGGAGGCTAGTCTATAGAGTCTGGTATGTCTGGTTTATTTCACTTAGCATAATGTCCTCCAGTTCAACCAAGTTACAAATGGCAGAATTTCCTTCTTTTTTAGGCTTGAATAGTATTCCATTCTCTCTGTCTCTCTCTCTCTGTCTCTGTCTGTCTCTCTCTCTCTCTCTCTCTATATATACACACACACACACACACACACATACACACACAGTAAAGTTATTGTATAAAGATAATGTATAAAGTTTTCTTTATCCAATCATCCACTGATGGACACCTAGGTTGTTTCCATACCTTAGCTGTTATGAATAATGCTGCAATGAACATAGAAGTATAGATAACTCTTGGAGATAGTGAGTTTCCTTTGGATACATACCCAGAAGTGGGATTGCTGGATTATATGGTAGTTCTATTTGAAATTTCTTAAGGAAACTCCATACTGTTTTCTGTAGTGGCTGCACAGCTTTACATTCCCACAACAGTGTACAAGGGTTTCCTTTTCTCCACAGCCTCACCAGCATTTGTTATTGCTTGTCTTTTTGATGATACACATCCTAACAGTTGTGAAGGTACAGCTCAGGAGTAGAACATTTGATTGCAGATGTGATTTGAATGAATGGAAATGGAAGTTAAAGATCTTGAGATGGGATGATTATCCTGGATTACTTGGGTGTAATCACAAGGGTCCTTATAAATAGGAGAGGGAGGTGGGAGAATCAGACTCAGAGAAGGAGATGTGAAGGATGGAAGCAGAGGTTGGAGTGATGTGATTGCTTGCCTAGATACAGAAGAGGACTTGAAGATGGAAGGGGGTCACTAACCACAGAATGCAGCTGGCCTTTAGAGGCTGGAAAAGATAACAACAAAAGGATTCTCTCTTAGAACCTGCAGAAGGAACATAGCCCTCTTGGCACTTTAATTTTAGCCTTATAAAAAAACTATTTTGGACTTCTGTCCTCCAGAAGTGTAAGATAATAAATTTACGTTGTTTTAAGTCTTTAAATCTGTGGTAATTTGTTACAGCAACAATAGAAATCTAATACATATAGGAAACAGTTCATGAACTGCACTATTGAGAACTCAGAGTTTAGAATTCACTTACTCTGGTGAATATAGAAGAAGCATCCAGCATCTATTGCCACTCCAGTGGCTGTCAATGTTCCCAGCCAAACTGGATCTATTCCCTAATCTCCAAGTGTGTCCTCCAAGTCTTCCTGCCTCTTTGCTGATGTTCTCACTGCCCCTCTTCCTGAACTATCCTCTTGTTATTCTGTTCAGACTATTTTCCAGCCAACAGGTTCACTTGTTTTTATAGATATACTGCTGTCTCTTTGTCCTGCATTACCGTCATTTAGCTGAGAGAATAATCACTTTTCTTGGTTTAGCTGTGGAAAACTGCACACTCCTTTTGTGAGCAAAGATTGTAAGCGTAAATGAGTCTCAAATTTAGTTACTGCCTAAAGTAGGGATGAGGAAATTCAACTCATAAACATTTGGTGAACAGCCATTATCTTCAAGTCATAGGGATTATATGAGAGGAAATATGAAGAATGAAGTCTATACCTAGGGAGCTCACAGTGCTATGGGTATGACAGATAAGGTCATAAGTAAGCAAACAAGGCAGTGTGTGACAAGTGCTGTAGGTGATATTAAATGGAAAGAATAGGGCTTTGCCATCAGAAGGACCTGGATGATTTATTTCACTTACTAGTTTTCTGTTACCCTTGATTTCCTTGTATTAATTTTTATCTGAAAAAATGTGCAAATTAATTTCTACTTCACAAATGGCTGTGAGGATTAAATGACAGGATTGATTGGTTGGTTTACTGATTAATTTAACAAATATATGCTTAGTGCCTACTATGTGCTGGACCCTATTCAAAGTTCTGGGAACATATTTGCACATGAAATAAATTCCCAGTGCTCATGGATCTTATATTATGGTAGGAAGAGACATAGAATAAACATATAAATGGATAAAGATAATATCAATTAATGAAAAATATTATACAGTTAAAAAAGAAAAAGTCAGAGCATGACTGAGGGGAGGGAGATGCAAAGGAGACTATCCCCAGCATCAGTGTACAGTTCCTGATATTGAGTTAAGTTCCTGTCACTTAGAAAAGGATTCCACTTTGTGAATTTTGCAAAATTTGATGAGGAGGTAGTGTTTGGATTTTAAAGTTGAGGAAGATTTCAGCAGGAAGGGGTGGCAGGGAAAGGTATTACAGACTTGAGATGAAAATATACATAGGCGCCAAGATCCTAATGTGTGTGTTATTTCTGAAAAAGTACATTATTTCTTCCATTCACCAGACCCTATTTCACGCCAATTGGGTTCCAATTTTGAGTAAGGGGCATTAAACTCACAGGGCTTTGCCTAAAGTTGGGAAGCATTCTCTCCTTCAGTGATCTAGCTGATTGGCTCTGCTGCTTTCTATAGTTCAGCCAGCTCTGCAAGTTTGGACCAACTTGTTGACTCAGGAAACTGGACCACCAGGCAGGCTCCTGGTAATCGAGTTTTATCTCTATTTCCTATGTAACTTTCCTTCTTTCCCTCTCTCTCTCTTTTTAAAAATTTGGCTGTTGTTTCCAGTAGAATGAATCCCTCCTTGATTGCCAGAGATATTTGCCTAGCTTGTTTAATAATCTCAATTTGCTAGGTTCACATTTGCAAGACAAATTCAGCTTGAGGGAAAAAAATGGGAGAGGTGGAGTGAGGGTGTGGGGTGCTGGAGGGAAGAGAGGGCAGGAGAGGTCAGGGATGCCTTTGGTTCACCACAGGATGTTCAGACGCTTTCACCAAAGGAAAAGCAAACAAATAGCAGACTGCCTGCATCGTGGGCTTAAGCCCACGCCTGTAACAGAAGGGGAGGGAATTCCTAAATGCTGACGGATGTGGCCTACATGAGTGTGTGCAGGAACAGCCCAAACCTTAATTTTTGGTTCTTTGGAATTTTAATTTTTTTAAATAGACTTTTTATTTCCTTGAGGATAAAGGATTCCTATCCTTCCTCATCTCTGTTCAAATTTCACCACTAGAGCTTTTTTTTTTTCAAATACAGGAAGCTGCCCTCCAGCTTTCTCCCCTCTCGAAGGTTGTGTCTTTTCCTTTTCCCCCTTATTTTTTTGAATGAATTATCTATTCACGTTTCCTCCATTGCCTAACCACTTACTCATTTGCAGTCCAGTTCTTCTAGCAATCTAGTTTCTGTCCTCAGCAGTCTACTGAAATTGTTTTCTCTTTGTCAAAACCTATTTGCCAGTTTTGATGACCTGCATCATGTCCTGGTCACCTCTAGGTTTATTATATTCTCTTGGTTTATCTTTTTATTTACATAGATATTAATAAAATTATTTGTTTTCTTCTCTCTTCATTTTCCAAATATAGGCATTTTTTGAGACTTTGTTTTCAACCTTCTTATCTTTCCTCTCCTTTGGCATTTTTTCTTGTTTCAGTAGCTCCAGTGATCTTTCTCTCAAACTCTCGGTCCAAATCCCCAACTACCTGATAGATGTTTCCATCCATGTTCTCTCATCAGCTTCTCAGTTTAGCACATCAAAGATGCGGTTCACTTTCTTCCTCTGATGCCTCCAATCAGATGTATAAAGAAAGTCTCATAATTAATGCATTTTTTCAAGGAATATAGATGAAAAATGATACATGAAAACCAGATATTCAGATTTTCAGTTGCTGGTGCTTTTCATTTTAAGCGTTCCCCTGGTAAAGTTTTTAAGGCAGTCTGGTACACATTTTTAAGGACAATTTTCAAAAAGGGGTCCAACACACTCTTCTAAACTGAACATAAGAATTCAAGCGTTTGAAACCCATTTCTAGAAGGTCCTGTAGAAAAGCTACTCCATCTTAATACATTTATCATTCTATTTATTATGGAGCCTCACCACATCTCTTTACATGCAAAGTTTCTAAGTTCCTAGCTGTCTTAGACTGAAAATTATTTTATTTTGTACTTTTAATAAGTTCTTTTGTGAATATCATAATTCTCTCTACAATCTGGGGAAGCCTATGGTGATATGAGTATTTAAAAAAAATCCCCAATTAGCCTTCCCATGTCACCACCACCTGATACTGTACTGCACAAAAACCAGGTTTAGAAGTTGTTTTTCTTCCCAAGTCTCTAGCTGCTGCCCTGCCAGCATTGAGCAAGGCTTGTGCAGCTAGTCACAGGCAGGGTTTCCTGTCAATAGGCAAGAGGAAGCAGTGCTTTTGGATGAACCCTCATGTCCCAGCTGGAACAGTGATCACCAGGCAGTGATAAGGACATTTTTCAAACCTACTCAATCTGCACGAATCTCCCTGACCTTGTTAGGGAGAAGAGAAAGAAGGAGCGGTTACTAATAGTGTTGGGAACACATATCCTTCCTTGGCCCCTCATATCCCAGTCACTGAAAAAAGCTAAAACACACTGAGTATGATGATTCTTTTAAATAGTCAGAATGTTTATCTTGCCAAGGCTTTGGATCTTGTTGTTGTGCAAGGTGAATATAAAATTACATCATGACATCAATTATAAAAAAAAAATAGTTAATAGACTATCTTAATTTTAATTAAAAATCAGATATTGTAATGTGTTCCAGAATGTATTTGACTTATCTATGTTCTTTTATTTGGAGTAATTCATGAGTTTAGCATCTTCCACTTAAGAAAGCTATGTCACAGAGTCTCCTTTTGTTTCACCTTTATATATTCCTCACTCTTTCCATCTCATTCTTTTTTCCTTCAAGGGGTCTTACATCTAAAAGATATTTCTTAAGTATTTGTTAAATAAGTGCTTGATACAATGAAATACATATCATCAGCTTGTCTTTTCTTCACCTAAAACTTGGCATAAGTGTGATATCTTCTCAGTTATTTTAAAAATTACTTTTAATATGTTAAACCAAAACCATTATTCCCATTTTCCAGATGACAAAACTAAACCCCACAGAGGTTACATGACTTTGTGTGTGTGTACACGTTATGGTGATTCAGGGATCTAGGGAGTGAATTGGCTTGTAGATAACAAGTACATTAACAATAGTCTCTGACTTTGGCTGTTGTTGCCAGTGGCCTATGATCCTAAAATAGAATGAAAAAACTCCCATAATTTAAATAGCTTTCTTTGTAAGGAGTATTAACTTAGTGATATGCTAGGAGGAAAATTTAAGCAGTTAAACAATGATTTTGGTGTGTCTTCATTACCCAGAGATTGATAGCTAGCATAGCTCCATCGTTCACAAGTATTTACATTGAACCTGTCATCTAGTGAGGGTACATCCAAAGTGCTCCCTACCATGAAATTCTATTTATAAGGGCTAGAATGGGCTCCTAATTCTAGGTGAACTAGGATTAAAAAGTATTTTCCAAGCAAGTGTAGGAAAGCAAAAAACAAAACAAAACAAAAGTTCTATTTTATTTCTTAGAATCACCACTATATCTTAAAATAAAATATTTTGAGTTCTTCCCATAGACAGTAAGCACAGGTTTGAGAGCTTTGGATTTAGATAATCTGAGTTTGAGTTCCAGATGCAATATCTTGAAATTTTGTTTAATCACTCTGAACTAAATGACATCATTTTTACAATGTCAAAATATAAATGAGCAATAATGCATGATAAGCACAGTAGTAGTAGTAGGTGTTTAAAAATAGCAGCTGTTATAATTATTCATTCTTAATATTTGCTATCATTATTAATTTAAATATGCTTATTCTGTTTTTCAGTCAATGGTTTTACCTCTATCTACCAATTTAAATACTAACCTTTTTTTTTTCACCCGTAGATGTTATACTCTGAATGAATATGTTAGATGCCATTCATATTGATCGTTTGGGAATGATGTCTATTTATAAAAGAATGCTTTTCTCTTATTGAAGAATCATAGAAATGTGTGATAAATATGTGATCTTATTTACTTCTGTTATTAACTGAGCATTCTTCACTTGAATTTATATCATAAAATAGCATGTTACTTTATAGAATTCAAGACTCACATTGTGTGTATGGTTGTGTGTGTTTTTGTGTATGTGTTGCCGATAAGCTGTAATATAATATCATGCAGATATATATCCTACATGATATATGCAAGACTTAAGTAAGATGTGTTTGATTTGACTCAAATTTCTGGAATTTCCAGAAATACACATAAATGATCTAATATAAAAGATGTAGTGTGATACCAGCATGACAGATTTCTTAAAAGCCAAAAACCTTCTTAAAGTTTGTTACAAAAATAAGTATAACAGCATGTAAGGCAGAATTTTCAGACCATATTCAGCACCTGCAGAACATTCTGAATATGTTCTATAGATATTCCACACTAAAGGGGCATGTATTTTCAAATTCATTTGAATCTAAGAAATGAAAATTTTCAGATCAAATAGTTTAGTTTTAAATGGTTTTATAAGGATGCTAACACAATGTCATGTGTACTGCCATTACACAAAATGGCAGTATGGTTATTTGGGAGTATATGTTTGAAAACTGTACTATGTGTCTACATATACCCCCAAATCCCTGTTAAGGGTATATGTAAGTATCTGGTATAGTTCCAGATTAGGTGCTCAGGTCAGGGATGTCTGGATCGTGTATGTCTACTGGCCTTCCTCCCCTACAGCATTCTGGCCTACCTCATAATTCTTCCCCATCTCACCCTTCCTCCACTGCCTTGCACACAGAATAAAGGCTACTATGTTATGCAGCTCCAGAGGGTGACATTTCATTATAGTTTATGTATGTAAATGGTGCCCCCTGGAGTTGTGCGATGCTCAGCACGTTGACCACAGGCAGTAGCCCCTCCAAAAACTGGCTAAAATACACAGCTAACGAAATAACAGCTTAGGAGTCCAAATTCATGATGCAAATACTTTTTTCTTAACAAATCTAGGTTTTTGTTTGGTAGGGTGTACCACTGTTAAACTTTACACCCTCCTCCCATCTTGCTCAACCAACCTGCACCTCCAGGTGTAAGTATAGGCAATTACATTGCTGATCACTTGACCTCTCTTTAACTATTGCCTTGTGATATATTTTTGGAAACCTATTTAATATACAAAGATTTTTGCATTTTTCTACTTCTCTTTGATGTTTGAATGGTGAGGAATGTTCTACCTAAACCTCTTAATATCTCTCATGATTAAAGATAATTTATAAGACAATCAAAACAATCACCATTCTTCATTTGGTTTGGCCAGGACAGTATAGAACTGGGGCTTGTAGAAGGGCCTGAAGAAATTCCATGACATCAATCTCAAAAGCTAAATGTTATTTGCTAACATGTTTTAGTCTCTATTAATAGTCAGATTTTAATTTATTATTTATGAGTTGCCTAAAGTCTTCTTGTTTATTTTTTTAAAGTACAACCAAACAGAGAAATAGATTCTATAAGTTTGGATTCATTATATGAAGCAGACTAATAATACAATCATCTTGTGGGGTAGAAGCCATAAAGGCGAATTTTCTGATTTTCTTATTCTTACTGTATACTGACACTTAACAGCAGAGTATTCATTCTTCCAGATAAGTGGGCTATTTTTAGCCAGGAATTACTTGAGGTCAGGGACTCTGCTTTATTTATCTCAATTTCCTTAATGCCTAACAGAGTGTTGGGAATGTAATAAGCATTGAATGTGTGTTTGTTGAAGTTTAATATCCTTTTTTGGATCTATCCTAGTTCCATTATATCTTTGAGGTAGAGTAAGGAGATGTACAAAAAAGTATTGTGGATTTAGATGTTGATTATTTTTATTTATGTGTTTCCAGGGGCACATAAATTCTTTTTATTTTGCAGCTAATAGAACATTATGATAAGGTGGCACCATTTTTATATTTTTGAGCCATAGAAGTAAATTGAGCTAAAGCATTATGAGTTCGAGTATATATTAAAATTTCAACAGGATAATGTCACATTGCTGTATTGTATTGTTACTGAGATATTTTTAATCTTGTTAGTTGAAATAGCGCACATTGTATAGGCTTAAAAAATCTAATGTGCTAGCTATGTAGAAGTTACAACAGCAATGCTTACATTTGGATGATGCTTTACAATTTCATGGCTAGTATCTAATTTTATCAAGGCAACAACCCAGTGAGGTAGGTCCTTTTTATATCCCTTTTACATAAGAGGACATTGAGATACAGAGAAAGTTAGTCATTTGTTTATGATTATACAACTCACAAGGTTATAACAGATTATCTGATTCCAAATTCAGTGCTTCTTCCTAGACTTGGATAAGTCATTGGTCTTTCTCAACCTCTATTTCTGCACCTGTAAAATTGGCATCATAATATTTATCTTTCAGGGTTGTTATAAGAAATAAAAGTAATCAATGTTAAGTATTTGACACTCAATAAATAGTGGCTATGCTCCTAGTTTGAACATAAAGGACATAATCATCGTAAAGGGCATCATCAGTTGATGAGACAACCAGCTAGTCAGAAGTACTTATATTCCCACCAAGAGTAGGAATGAAACTGCCAAAAAGAAAAATAGGGGTAGCCTTAGAGTGAGAGATTGGAGGTTCATAAAACATTTTCTGTAATCACACTTTGTCTCCCCATGAAGTAAGTGCTTACGTTCCATAAGATGTCAAGTATATTCCCTTGAGCATAGTAGATTTTCCATAGGTATTATTTGCTTGAGTGATTGTCAAGAGACTGTGGCAGAACACTTTTGCCTCTCTTGCTTTGGACTGTCCTTTAAGAAGTTAGGTTGCCCAGTCTGTGGAAAGTAACCTTTGGTGGCCCACGTTTTCTTTCAGTGTAGTTGCTTTCATCACAGAATTTAGAAATGTTCGTTAACCCCTGCATTAGATAGATGCATCTTCCATCGGTTTGATTCTTGGGAAAGTACTTTATTGGCTCACTATTTTACTAGTAGCCTGCTATATTACTAGACTACTTATTCGCCTGCTATATTCCTAGATTTTCCCTGTTGTGGGCATGGGACTGGCCAACACAAAGTCTGAGAATCATGCCAAGTGGGAAAATGGAGATGGGAGCAATGATCAAATAACCTGATCATTCACTCTTCTCTTTTCTGTGGAAATAGATACGAAAATGAGTTTTTATGCCTTTTTTGCCATCATTATGATATTTTTAAAATTATTTAGAAAGACTGAGAACTTTTAAAAGAATAATTTTGAGTAACTTAATCATGATTGGTGTCTAAAACCAGAATAGATTGACTGACAGGGAGCAGTGAATCTTCAGTCAACAGGAGCATTCAAACATACTTCAGAGACAGGATCTCTAAGATAAGGTTATTTCTTGAGTCAAATCTATGATTTTAACCATGGTCTCTCCCTTTATGTTACTATGAAAGAATTGACCTGAACCTTTATTTAGGATGTTATGAGAAATTGTCCCCAGGTGAAAATCTCCTGAGAATTAGAGCACTTGTAACTCACATTTTCAAAAAGCCTTGTCAAGATCGGAATGCTGGAGAAGAATGAACAACTGTAATCTGGCCTAAGCCATCCATGAATTTTCTTCTTGGTGAAATGGGTAATGCTAATTCTCAGAGGTTTAATTTGTAATCACTGTGGCTGGAGGAGAGCATTTTTCTCAAAAGAAGGCTTTTGGATTGTTCACTTTTTCCCCATTAGGCAAACTAATAGGATGAACAGTTAAATTTTTAGGAGAAAACAATTTGGCAGGAGTTTAAGTCAGTCTATATTTGGGATTGGGAAGTGATTTTAGACATTGCATCAAGAGACAAATAGCTCAATTTGCCAGGAATCTGATACCATTTTATTTGTCCTTTCTGCCATGGCAAAATATGAAAATTTCTTTAGGAAAGGTAGTTTACTGTGACCTAGGTTACCCATTAAATGTCAAATAAAAAGTAAAACATTTATACAGACTGAACCAAAGCATATAATTTATACAAAAGAACAGTGTATTAAGATGCTGTATTAGTTTTCTACTGCTGCCTAACAAATTGCCACAAACTCCATGGCTTAAAGCAACACAAGGTTACTATCCCACAGTTTCCATAGGTTAGGAGTTCAGGTACGGCTTAACTGAGTCCTCTTCTCAGTGTTGCAGATGACTGCAGTGCAGGTGTTGGCTGCAGCTGGATTTTCATCTGGGTTCAGGGTCCTTTTCTAAGCTTACTGATTGTTGGCAGAATTCAGTTCCTTAAGCCCTCAGCTCAACTAGCAAGTGGGAGGAGGATGAGACAGTTTGGGAGTGACAAAAGTGGGACAAAAGTGGCCAGCAGAACATCATGGGAAGCATGTGAAAGGTGGAAAGGAGCTGGTCAAAAGGGCTGAGTGCTACAGAGAGCAGAAACAGATACCCATAGTCACTGGGTGTGATATTTTGGAAGTTATCCATGGTCTTTGAGGTGGCAATTTACAATTGTTAAGAATTAATAACCTAATGGTACCAGGAAATGAGGTTACAAGACAGAAGAGATTCTTTCCCAGTGTCATCAAGTGTGCTAATCAATTGCAGCTATTTTTCACAATAATACATTTGCCACCTCTGTCACCTTCAGACTAGAAGACACATGTAGTGGGTATGATATTTCTCAGGTCATAGCTCGCTTCTACAAAAATTAAATTTTCTATAAATGGAATGTATTTCTAGTGCAAGTCTCCTTTCTACCTGATAGTAGGAAACTCAGTTATCTTCAAGTAAATTCAATCCATATGAGTTCTTTCATTTTGAGTCTTTAACTTGGTCAAAGAAGAGGTCAGTGACTTGCTCTGGGGATTCAGGTGCACATGTGACAGCCAGCTTTTTCTTTCAGGAGGGTGCATTTGGGCCTCAGAAGTTCTCTGACATGTGCCATCATGGGCTATGATGAAAATCATCTGATTTGCTTGTGGGTCTATTTCCACTGCATTCACTGAGATGTTGCAGTCCTATGGACTCTACCATCAGATCTATGTGGGTCTATTTCTACCCTGCTTCCCTCTGTCTTTTTTTCCCCCTGTACACCAGACATATCTGGTATTAATAGCTCACTCTCAGTCCCTTCCAGCTTCCCCTAGGGAGTTCAGAAAACTCAAAGGTTCACCTGAGCTGCTGAGGGCCAGGGTGAGGTGGATAAGGATAGTGCTTTTCTATCTTAGATCCTCACTGCCCAGACGTACCCCGTGGTCATTTCTACCTGATGGCTACCACACATACTGGGGCAGATGGCATCTCTAAGGAGTTCTTTGCCTCTTTCGGCTTTTCTTCTTCCCTCAGGTAGCCTCAAACATGTCTGGCTGGATTATCCAAAATCAACCCCCATCCCCAACCTATTATACTCAGAGTAGGGTATCACGCCACTTCTCAGGACCTCAGAGATGTTTAAGCTGTCTTCCATCCTCCACAGAACTTCCAATTCCTTTATGTTGTTTGCAGGGGTAGGGTTATGTAGCTCATCATAGTTTTTTCTTTTCAGTCTATTTTTTTTAAAGATTTATTTTATTATTTATTTATTTAATTTATTTTTGGCAGTGTTGGGTCTTAGTTGTGGAGCGCAGGCTTCTCTCTAGTTGTGACATGCGGGTTTTTTTCTGTTCTCTAGTTGTGGCACATAGGCTTCAGGGCTTGTGGGCTCTGTAGTTTGCAGCATGCAGGCTCTCTAGTTGAGGCTCACGAGCTCAGTAGTTGTGGCGCATGCGGGCTTAGCTGCCCCTGGCATGTAGGATCTTAGTTTCCTGACCAGAGATCAAACCCGGTCCCCTGCATTGTAAGGCAGATTCTTTACCACTGGACCACCAGGGAAGTCCCAGTCTATTTGTTAAGTGATATAAAATGTATGTTAGACTTAGTCTTCTCTAGAGATTAGTCTTTTGATTTCAAAATACTCAGATCTTCTGAATTAGAATCCTTGGCTTTCACAACAATGACCCTTGCTATGAGTTGCAAGAACTTATTTGGAGCTAAAGCCAGGAACTGGCCTCTGATTCTGCATGCAGCTGTCTTAGTCACGCCTCAATCCAGCGTGTGCTGCTCCTTTCATGAGGCGATGATCACAGGAAGTGTGTGTTGAGGATTGGGGATGGGGAAGTGGGTCAGGATGATGATGCCAAGGAGTGGAGGACCTAGTATCTCAAATTCTTATCCTTTAACACATTTATGCAATATATGCAATTTAAAAAACTTCTCTTTGACTCTTCGTATGAAGAATTTTCAAAGGACTTGGGGCCTTTTAGTCTAGAGAAAATGAGCCTCTAGGAATTGTTGATTGGTGTTTCACTGAGCTGTTATTGGGTGGGGGAGCCACCAGAAAGAAGGAGGAAGGGAAATCGCATGTATTGAGTCCCTATTTTGTGTCAGTACTTTTAGGCATTTTGCTTCTGTTATTAGAGTATTCTTTACAAAAACCATATGCGGATAAGTATTATCATCCTATTTTTATAGTAGAGCAACAGAGGCTCAGGAAAAGTTAAACGGCCTGTCTTAAGAGAAGCAATAAGGCAAAGTGGTCACAAGCACAGTCTCTGGAGGCTGATGTTAAACCTGGCTTTGCCACTTATCAGCTGTGTGACATTGGACAGTTTGCTTAACCTCTCTGTGCCTTGGTTTTCTTAACTGTAAATGAGGAAAATGATAATACATACTCTTAGGGTTGTTGTGAGAATTAATGTGCTAACATATACAACGTAGTTAGAAGAGTGCCTGGCACTCAGTAATGCTATAGGAAGGTTTTATGCTACCATTATTATTTTAAGTTATCCTAGCCATAAAGCTATTAAGTAACAGAGCATGAATTTAAACATAGGTCAGTCTGACTGTTTTAAAGCAAACATATATTACCACACATAATGTAATACCATATATTCATATGTGTTGTTTTATTTCTTCAAGAATTTCCTTCTGTACATATTTATTAAGCTTTTCCTACATGTTGGAGCTGTACTACATAGCATTGAGGAAGCTATCTGTATACACACAATTACATGTTGAGAGCTACAGCATCAAGAAAACTGGCTTAGATGGATTGTCTCAAATTTGGAGGTTATACTTTAGGTGGGCTGACTTAATACGTGGACTCCAACAGCGTTCTTGGGAGAAGATCTCAGTGTTCATTTCTTCTCCCAAGAAGCTGCTACCACCAACTGGGAGAAACACACCAAACATATTTAGAAACTTGAAGAATGACCCTAAATAAAAAGTCATGCCTCCACAGAGCAGGAGTTGATTTATAACCAAGTTACCTCTTACATGGTTAATGCCATAATAGCATGGGTTGATTTATTCAAGGATGGTGCCATAGGGTCAACTATACATGCAATAAAAGTCAGATATGCAGTAGGAATCATAATTTCTAATCTTCTGTAACTGAGGTAATGTTGCCCTCAAGCCCCAGTCCTTCCCAGTAATTGGGTGGGAAGTGAAGGAAGTGAAACAGGGGATTTAAGATTGCCCATTGACATTGTCTTATTTTCTTCTAGTCTCTTTCTTATTTCTTCTAGTCTCTTTTTTGGTAAATACTTTATCTTTCAGAGTTTATTTGTTTCTCTTTCATATGGTGGCATCTTATTTCAAGGGGAAGCCTGTGTGTCTTTAGGTCATAAAGGAAAGGGCTTTTAGTCCATGCACTATCCCCTGGGTTAAAAAAATCTCATTTCCAAATCGTCAAAATAGGGAAGATAATGCAACTAAGTTAATTTCTAAATTCGCATACTCATAAGAGCTTTGAAAAATGTTAGTACATTGATCTGATACTCGAGATTTCAGATTGTGGCTGCTACTTCATTTATAGGGCCCTAAGATATAAGAACAACAAAAAGTCCCCTGGTTTTTTTAATAATACTGGCTGTGGCCTTAAGATCACTTTTATATTTTCAAGTTCACGTCTCATTATTTTGCACATATTATTAAATCTAAATACTTTTGCTTGATACCCAAACTGCTTTTGGAATAGCAAAGAAAGCTGTTTAAATATCTTGTGACCTATTGAAAAATGTCAATTCAAGTCTCATAGCAGCATTTTGCTGATTTGGGGCATTGCTTGGGATAATTTAATGTGAAACACAATAGAATGAGTAGATTTTTTTCAGTCTCTGCTTTTTTTTTTTAAATAAATTTATTAATTTTATTTATTTATTTTTGGTTGCTTTGGGCCTTCGTTGCTGTGCATGGGCTTTCTCTAGTTGAGGCAAGCAAGGGCTGCTCTTCGTTGAGGTGCGCGGGCTTCTCATTTCGGTGGCTTCTTTTGTTGCGGAGTATGGTCTCTAGGCACGCGGGCTTCAGTAGTTGTGGCTCATGGGCTCTAGAGTGCAGGCTCAGTAGTTGTGGCACACGGGCTTAGTTGCTCCACGGCATGTGGGATCTTCCCGGATCAGGGATCGAATCTGTGTCTCCACATTGGCAGGTGGATTCTTAACCACTGTGCCACTAGGGAAGTCCCTCAGTCTCTGCTTTTAAATTTGAGTAAATGAATGCCCCAAATAATATGACATTCCATTTATAAATGATCTAGTCTTATAGTGAGCATTGGAGGAAGGCATCAACTCATAGCACCCTAGAAGAAAATTTAGAAAATATTGTTGAATTTACTTAGTTTTCTGCAAGAGCTAAAATTTTTCTCCATGAGCTCTTTTCAGTAAGAAAAAAAAATATTCTTTTGTGGTGGCATTTTCTTTTTTACTTTATATTGAAGGTGAAATGCACACCATCCAGATTTTTCTCAAATGCTTTAACTGTTTAAATAATCTATTGAGAAATATTTTTCCTTCCTCTCTGAATTTAAACGGTTTTCTTTGTAAATTAGAATAATTGCAAGTGTTCTTTTGTGAAGAACAGGGTTAATGTAGCCGATATGAGACTTCTATCCTTAGAAAGCCCTGCTTGCAGAGTTGGCCTTTGGTTGATGTCTGATCATTTGAATTTCAGGAGTTGATAAGGTGGTTCACTGTGCCTAGACTGCAATACAGTGTGGTTATGCTGAAATCCTGCTTTCCTTCTGGGGGTCTGGGATTTTGGTACATGCTAAGCAGAGGGTGCCTACATGACCAGCCCCCAGTAAAAACCTTGGATGCGGAGTCTCTAGTGAGCTCCCTTCGGTAGAAACACCACACACGTGTTGCTGTATTTTCTCTTCAGGGAAGAACATGCTCTGTGTGACCTCTCATAGGAGGAGGTGAGCACAAGGAAGCCTGCACACAGATTCCCCTAGAATGCCTGTGTCTCTTCCCCTTATGATTAAGTCTTAGCTGTGAATACAACTGTATGCTGAATCCTGTGAGTCTTTTTAGAGTCTGTAAACATGGAGTGGTCTTGGGCATCCCAACACACCTTTGCAATATTTTACATTTTTTAAAGAAACAACAAACTGTAAAAAAAATAAAAATGTGCTGTAACTGCTGATTTATAGTTTTTCATCACAGAGATTGATCAGATTTTATCTCATCATTCTCACAAGCAAATAGGTCAAACTTTATTTCTTTTTCCAGTGTTACAGTAGTAGCATTTCACAGTCCCTAAAATATGATAGGACATCAGAGATATCTGGTTTCAGTAGAAATATTGAATAAAGAAAATGAAAAATTTGAAAAGAAACTCTGTTGTGTGAATGGTATAAATTTTAATCCAAATAAGGTTAAGAGTGGCCCTTTATAACTATTCAGCCCAGAGGAGGGAAAAATGTAGCTGAGCTGGTAAATGTGTAACAGCTGGCAAGCCTCTGTTGCCAGCTCTTATTTTAGATTACTCAGAGTCCTGGTTCTATGAAGTGTAACTCTGAATCTCGAAGAACCTTCAGAGGAGATTTTTGAAACTTCATTTCCTTTTCATTTTCTAGGGCTCATTCAGTTAGTAAAAGCAAAAGAAACTGTAACTTAAAAGAAGGTATGTATGGTGATGAATAACAAGTTAGAAAAGCAGAGAGCTGCAGCTCTTGGTGTAATGAGTTTTAAGCTGATGCCTTAACGTTGCCAGTTAAACTATTGTGAAAACTTGCCATTGACTATTTGCATGCTGGCTTATTTGGAAGAGAAAGTCTGAAAGCCAATTAAATAAATCTGAAATGGTTGTATTCCTGAACTATCTCAAAGTACCTATTTATAAATATGCTGGGGCTTGGAAATACATTTTTAAAATGTTAGTAACAGATTTCAAAATCCTATGAATTTTATTATTATTTCATTGAAGGAAACTGTATTACAGATTTTGCTGTACTAGAAAATAGAAATTAAAAATAAAAACTCAGGGCTTCCCTGGTGGCGCAGTGGTTGAGAGTCCGCCTGCCGATGCAGGGGACACGGGTTTGTGCCTCGGTCCAGGAAGATCCCACATGCCGCGGAGCGGCTGGGCCCGTGAGCCATGGCCGCTGAGCCTGCGCGTCCGGAGCCTGTGCTCCACAACGGGAGAGGCCAAAGCAGTGAGAGGCCCGCGCACAGAAAAAAAAATAATAATAAAAAATAAAAACTCAGTTTGCATAATGCAAAGGGCTGTCTCTAGTTGCAGACTGCTTGCTTTCCCAGACTTCATCCTCCTGTCTCTATTCCACCCCATGTTAGTATTAACTATTAAGTTATCAAAGGACTGGAATGACAATGCTCAACTAACTTAACCTGACCTGAGTGTGAATGGAAAAGTTATGGTTGTCTGTAGTATAAAACATTTATACATTTCTTTTCTAGTGTTTTGAAGTGTTAGGTATAACTATAAGAACCTATTTTATTGCCCTTGTTGCACAATTAATTCAATCAGTCAAAATGTGCCCACTGATACTTACCAACAAAAACCCATATCAGTAATTTCCCCATGAATGCACAGGATTCCACACATTTTTTTCCCTAACCAGTGAGAATTCTTACCTTTATTTTCATGCGTTACTACATTTAAAATTCTTTGCCTCTTCCTTGAAACATATGTCTGTCTCCCTGACCTCAACCACTTTTCTCCAGCGGTTGACAGAGGAGTATTGTAGATGTGCTTGATTGAAGAGCTGTATTTTATGGAAATAACAGCTTTCTCTTGTGTATACCCTCCCAAATTTCCTGGCTACTCTGAGGAAAAGCACCATCATGCTGAACCCTTGGCCACTACTCCCACTACTCTGATTTCTAAGTGTTATATGATTCACCCACCATGTCCAATTCTCTCCTTTCTGTCCATTTGTAGGAGAATGTACTTCATGCTTCCAGCAACTTCATGGCTCTCCCCTTTACTCAGCTTCTCTCTCATTCACTGATTATATATATCTTGCTGCAAGAATTATTTCACATAAAAATATATATTCTATTTTTTTCCTGCTCAGAAACTAAGAAAATCAACACCAAATAACATATATATATATATATATATATATATATATATATATATATATATATATTTCTTCCTTCTTTCCCATTTTATCATCCATAGTCTTTAGACAGGGCCTACTGCTCTAGTCCAGTGAGCCCCAATCTTCAGTCATTTGAGTAGGGCCTTCATGATTGTTGCTTTATCTGTATTCTTCCTTTATTGTTATTTACTTAATGATTTTATTTAAATCAACTCCCTAACTGGGGTTGCCTATTTCTAATTTAAATAAGCTCACTGCCTCTTGTAACCTTTGTCTGATAATATTGGTACAATTGTGGAGTTAATGTCCTCATTAGAATTTTTTTATTTTAATTTTTTAATTAATTATTTTTTATTGAAGTATCGTTGATTTGTAATGTTGTATTAGTTTCAGGTGTATGACAAAGTGATTCAAATATATATATATATTCTTTTCCAGATTCTTTTCCCATATAGGTTATTACAAAATTTTGAGTATAGTTCCCTGTGCTACACATTAGGTCCTTGTTGTTTATCTATTTTATATATAGTAATCTGTATATGTTACTCCCAAATTCCTAATTTATCCCTCCCTCCTACCTTTCCCCTTCGGTAACCGTAAGTTTGTTTTCTATGTCTGTGAGTCTGTTTCTGTTTTGTAAATAAGTTTATTTGTATCATTTTTTAAGATTCCACATATAAGTGATATCATATGTTATTTGTCTTTGACTTACTTCACTTACTGTGATAATCTCTAGGTCCACCCATTTTGCTGCAAATGGGATTATTTCATTCTTTTTTATGGCTGAGTAATATTCCACTGTGTGTATATGTCTGTGTGTGTGTGTGTGTGTGTGTGTGTGTGTGTGTACCACATTTTCTTTATTCATTTGTCTGTTGATGGACATTTAGGTTGTTTCCATGTCTTGGTTATTGTAAAGAGTGCTGCAAGGAACATTGGAGTGAATGTATCTTTTCAAATTATGGTTTTCTCCAGATATATGCCCAGGAATGGGATTGCTGGATAATGTGGTAGCTCTACTTTTAGTTTTTTAAGGAATCTTCATACTGTTCTTTATAGTAGCTGTATTGATTTATATTCCCACCACCAGTGTAAGAGAGTTCCCTTTTCTCCACACCCTCTCCAGCATTTATTATTTGTAGACTTCTTGATGATGGCCATTCTGAGTGGTGTGAGATGATACCTCATTATAGTTTTGATTTGCATTTCTCTAATAATTAGTGATGCTGAGCATCTTTTCATGTGCCTTTTGGCCATCTGTATGTCTTCTCTGGCGAAATGTCTATTTAGATCTTATGTGCATTTTTTTTCCTTTTTTTGCGGTACGCAGGCCTCTCACTGCGTGGCCTATCCCTCTGTGGAGCATAGGCTCCGGACGCGCAGGCTCAGCAGCCATGGCTCACGGGCCTAGCCGCTCCACGGCACGTGGGATCCTCCCGGACCGGGGCACGAACCCGTGTCCCCTGCATCAGCAGGCGTACTCTCAACCACTGTACCACCAGGGAAGCCCTTCTGTGCATTTTTTGATTGGGTTGTTTGTTATTTTGATATTGAGCTGTATGAGCTGTCTGTGTATTTTTGAGATTAATCCCTTGTCAGTTGCATCATTTGCAAATATTTTCTCCCATTCAGTAGGTTGTCTTTTCATTTTGTTTATGGTTTCCTTTGCTGTGCAAAAGCTTTTAAGTTTAATTGGGTCCCATTTGTTTATTTTTGTTTTTATTTCCATTACTCTAGGAGACAGATCCAAAGGATAGTGTTGTGATTTACGTTAAAGAGTGTCCTGCCTATGTTTTCCTCTTGGAGTTTTATAGTGTCCAGTCTTACATTCTGGTTTTTAAATTTTCTAATATACATTGAATTAAACAACATTTGAAATGTAAAACTATCTTATACAGCTCTAGTCACATTGGAATTTATTGAACCTTGTATTTAAATTACCTATTTATAATTTTGAGTCTTCCAATGTTTTTTTCCCTTATTTGAACTCTTCTTTCCCATCTCCCCAAAACAGGTGTTCACTCATGACCCTTCATATCTATGCAATCTGGCTTAAGTCAACTCCTCTGACCCTACTCTACTGATCTTTCAGTTTTTTTCCTTCTGTACTTCATACTTGCATACTATAATATTCTAAATTTCACTTATTTTTATTTTCCAGTAGTTTAAAGGTTTTACATAAGTATTTGTGGATTTGCTCCCCCATCCCTCATGCTTTATAGTCTTTCTCAAAAGTCTTAGCTTCCAGAGGACAGAGATAATTATTGTTTAGTTCCGTGATATCTCTCCCCTACCTAATACAAGGATCTATACCCCCATAGACTTCTAATGATACTGATAGGCTAATAGCTGTATAATGGATGGATGGACAAGGCCACAATGTTTGATCTTTATGTTTTTACAGCTTTTGTTGGGGAAATAGAATCATTTCTGTGGTATACAAATTAGGACTCCTTGATTTTTTTCAGGCCAGATTAACAGCATATATAAAAAGTTTAAAGGTAAGGGAAAACATGGAGTGTTGGGGACATGGAAAGAAGCTCAGAGTATCTGGAGCACAGAATGTGAGAGCAAGTGGGGAAAGGTATCATTGGGGAGGTAAGCAGGGACCATGTCACACAGGGCCTCAGAATTTGCACTAAAGAGTCTGGATTTGGTCCTAAGAGTCAGTGATGAGCAATTGAAAGGTGACATGTTATATAGGAGATGGAGAGAGGTGGCCCCAAAGAAGAGCCAGAACTGAAAACTGATAGGGCCTTCATTGTCCTGAGCCCTGAGAAGGCATCTAGGCTGTAACACAAAGGAACAAGCACATCCAACTCCTTTAGTAAGAAACTGAAAGAAAAGATTATTAGACAATGAAACTAAGAACATTGAGGTCAGTCCTCTCATTTCAGTCTAGTCAGGAACCTCAGATAATCAGGGAGATAATCTTTTTTTTTTTCGGTACGCGGGCCTCTCACTGTTGTGGCCTCTCCCGTTGTGGAGCATAGGCTCCAGACGCACAGGCTCAGCGGCCATGGCTCACGGCACCAGCCGCTCCGCGGCATGTGGGATCTTCCCGGACCGGGGCACGAACCCATGTGCCCTGCATTGGCAGGCGGACTCTCAACCACTGCGCCACCAGGGAAGCCCAGGGAGATAATCTTTATTGGAAAGTTTTCATATTTGGAAGTTATATTGTATGCCAAAATATCTCAGAGAAAGCACTAGTATTACAAAAAATTATTAAATTTTATTGTTGCAATGATGTGCAAGTCATTTAATAGTGAACATGATATCAAAGAGCAAGTGCTATGAGTATCTATACAGAAGCTGAATTATTAAGAAAGAAAACAGAAAGGTTATCTACAGAAGATGACTGGAGATAGACTGGTTAAAAAAATAGTCCCAGGGCTTCCCTTGTGGTTATAATCACAGGTCCCAAGAGGAGAGGGCATGCCACACCATGTAGGGCCACATGGGGAAGCACCAGGGTCACTCAGGAAGAAGGAACAAGGAGAAAATGGGGCAAGAGCCTTTATTGTGGTTTCCACAGGAAGGAATGAGCAAGGCAGGGTAAGCCGCCTAAGGATTGGCTAGTTTGAATAATTTCAGTGCGCTCTGGGATGTAGGGACTGTCCCTAGTAGTCTGGTACCTAGCCCTGAAGTGATCAGGGCAGATGTATAGTGGCCCAGAGTGTGACAGCACTTTAAAGGAGGTGGTTGGGGTATGGGCTCTGAATTGGTCGGTTTGCATGTAAAAGGCACACTGTTAGATGAGTTGTTTGCTATCTCTAGGAATTAGTTAGCCCTGGGAGGGACAGTCTCTTCAGGGTCAGCAAGGCCCTAAGAGAGCAAAGCATCAAATACAGAAACTAGAAAATGTGATGATTACAATGTACAAATGCATACAATTATACAAATTTAAACCAACAGTGAAATAAGAATTATTTCTTTACTCTCGTTATTGGCCTTATTTTATTACAGTCTTTTCTTATTTCATTGTAAGAACAAATATATTCAAATTACTACTTTTTAGCCTCCTTTTTTCATTTTTAGTTTAAAAGCTTAATCATGTTCAGAGCGTGATGGGCTTTGGTATATAGTACGTCCTCAAAGAATGTTAGTCCTCTTCCCTTGCCTTCCCTTTCCCTTTTTTCATTCATTTACTAAATATTTATTAAGAATTCTAGACACCAGGGATGCATCTTTTAGTCTTCACAAAGGGGACTATCTAATAGGGGATACAGATATTCAATAAATAACCACACACAGAATTAACAACTTGGCACCCTGAGATGTCAGAAGAAGGCACTGCAAGCAAGCATTATGCCCTCATTAGTCTGAATCCAAGACCACATTATGTAAATAACTTTTAATATTATTTAATACAGTTGAATTATTTATTTTTATGCATTTTGCAAAGTTTGGACTTGTCTTCTGAAGTTGGCAAGCAATAGAAATTTCTTTTAAAATTTGTATGTGACATATTAAAAATATATCATATGAAGAAATTTATGAACAAGATATAAAGTAGATTTCTGAATTAGGTGTTTCCATTATTCCCTTAAAACTGTTCTATTCTGTTGTATTTACTGGGTACCTACTCTATGCCCAGAAGTCTTTACTGGAAAATTCCAGGTAAAACAAAGTATAAAGTGTGACTAGTTTGATGACTTTGTGCTTTCCTTTGAAAAGGTGATTTGATTTTTGTTTCAGTGGCAATTATTGTCTCCTGATCTATTGGCATGACATACTAAACAATAACAAAACCTACATTTTAAAGCATAGATTCATTGTAAAAATTCTCTTCAGTATAAATATAAAAGAGAAACAATGATCAGATCACAGTATATAATATGTAATACGTGTTAATTAGAACTTCTGCCTTATGAGTTAATTGAAGTTTTCTAAATTATTACAGTGAGAAAGCCCTCTTATTATGGTATTTCATTTAATAAGATCATTACACAGAAGCTTTTCAGTAAGTTGGTTTTTCACGAAGTTTTATCCTTCCAACTAATACAATTTACTGACAAGTTAAACAAATGCAGATTAATTTTATAGGAACAAAGATTTTGAAAATAGACTAAAATTCTAATGATAGATACAAGGAGTATTTTATTCTGTTACTGTATTTTTGTAAGAAATAATAATATTTTGTTCCAAATCCAATTTGGAGTGCACTCAGAGGGGAAGACTTGATGAAGCACCAAATAGGTTGTATTATCCATGTCCCCAATCCCTTATTCACAATTGGAAGATCTAAAACATTTTGAAAACCGAAACATTTTTCATAAGTTTGGGGCAAAGTCATTTGGTGGCAAAACCTGTTCTGAATTAATAAGGTTATTTGTATCTTTACTTACTCTCCTTGAAGGTAAATATTCATACTTATGCTACAGAAATATTAATGTGTTTTTTGGGGGGGTGCTGAACCAGACCATGGTGGGAATATTAAATATGTGCCATTTACATGCTGTCATATTCTGAAATTTATTTAAAATTCTGAATTTTGAATACAGCTATCCCCAAGAGTTTCAGATGAGGGTTTGTGGGCCTAATTCAGTGTGTATGTGTGTTCATATCGCTTGTGTGTTTTTGTTTAAACATCCTTACTGGAGTATAATTGCTTTACAATGGTGTGTTAGTTTCTGCTTTATAACAAAGTGAATCAGCTATACATATACATATATCCCCATATCTCCTCCCTCTTGCGTCTCCCTCCCACCCTCCCTATCCCACCCCTCTAGATGGTCACAAAGCACCAAGCTGATCTCCCTGTGCTATGCAGCTGCTTCCTACTAGCTGCTTGCATGTTTTGGTCATAGGGCCATGAACTGTTTCCCCTTCTTTGTTTAATATTTAATTTTACTAAGTATTGTGACTCCTGTATTAATTTTTCTTTAATTAACTTGAAAGAATGCAATAAAGTTACTGGACCAACATTTTAAGACAAATCTTGGTGGTTCCCTGTGTAGGGGGCACTGAAGGTACAAAGATAACTAAGACCCAAGTTACTGCACTCCAGTGAGGACAGATATGAAAAAATAATAGTGACACAGTGTGACAAATGCTGTTAAAGTGGTGTTCAATGTGCTTTTGGTTCAGAGAGAAGGGAACTACTATTTGCCTGGGGGAATTTGGTAAGGCTGCAGGGAAGAGGAGATTTGGCAGAAGGAAAGAAAGGAAAGGCAGTTCACGAGGTAATGAAATGGGAAAGAGTTACTCAATCCCAGTACTATTGGATCTCAAAACAAATGGGAACTATTAATATGGTCCCTTAAATAACTTGACATACTGTAACTCTTGCTAAAGTTTAAACTCTTCTCATTAGTATTGTTCTGTCAGCAGTGAGAGACATTGTTAAGCTTTTCGGCATCAATAGAAGTTCTTAAAGAAAAGCAGCCCGGGATTTGATATGTCATTGCATTGAAGCAGAATATAATGCTATTTGCGGGATTTATAATAATAAAATGCCAGTGCAGTTTGGATTATCTTCAAGGAGCCATCCTCAACCAAATGCCACATATCCCTGTCCCACAAGGCAGTTCCTTGGACGGGAATGACTGCGAGACACTTGAGTGCATTTTACTCATCCATAAAAGTCATATTAGTAAGGTAAATATAGGAGCCACTTTCTTCCTCATAAATGTAACCATCTGCCTGCAGTGGTGTGGTATTTAAAGCTCAGGTTAGGCTTGACAGTGCTGAAGTTCAACCTGGTATTTTCAAATGCTGAACTCCAAGAAGTGCCAACAGCAAAGATAGGATGATCTGTTGGGTGTCTTTCAAGGGAGGAAGATGACAATGTTGTTTTAAGCTGTGGTGCAAAGGGAAAAGGTTATAGGCAAAACTAAACTAAAATAAAAATCTAAAAAATCCCCATTCCCATCTGCTAAGTTATTTTGGGGGAAATCTTTAACATTATTAATAACAGTGTCCCTAATTTTGCAGCTGGAGCCCCTTTTCACTTTGCATCATGGCTGACACAAATCACAGATAATCACTGTACAATAAATCATTTGAAAAATACATAGAGGCAATGAGCCAAGAAAGGTATTTAGCATTTAATCGAAGGTGACCTAGTGTTTTTCACCTACCATCTATAAAATGAAACATTCAATTTAATCACGAAGCAGTGTTAATTCAGAGGAAAAATGTTGATCCTTGCAACAAGCAGGTGGTTTGGAATAGATTAAAAAATACTGAACCAAGAGTTTAGGGGCCTGGTTTCCGGTTGGAATTCTGTAACTTCATAACTGATTCCCTTAGATAATGTATGCAAGTCCTGGGAATTTCAGATTATGCAAATGTAAAATCTACAAGGTTAGATTATATGGATTCTAAGGTCTCTTTCAACTTTAAATCTTATACTGTAGGCTATGACCATCTATGGATCTAATAGTGTTGATACTTGGCTTTTAAGGTGGGTTATTTGCCTCACAGCTTCATTCTTTATGCAATTGTTAATAAAGTAATACTAGCTAATCTTTCATAAATGATGTCAGTTAAAACAGCTGACATACATAATCATCTCAATTCTTTACAGTTTTTGCAAAGTATGCCTAGCTTTCTGTCACTCAATGTATTACCTGAGGATAATTAGAGAATACATTATGCATAAAAGGAAACCATTTATCTGATAAAAAAAATGTAAAGCCCGTACATATTATACCTTATTTGAGAAACCATTATAGCAGTAAAAAAAATCTTTGATAGCAGTCCATTTGTCATCTAGCCTAGGCCCCTTAGCAAACTCTCATGAGATCAATCCTGTGATAAATGAAGAGGCACTGAAATCTGTGTCAAAGTCTGACACATCATGCAAAACATCACTCACGGAGAACAGGTAAATCAAAAGACTGGGAATTGTCAATGCTACATCCCAGGTATATCTTTTCCAGCTTTAAAAAATAGATCCCATTGCTTTATTGTTAATTCATGCTCTTAAACACAGCTGCCTATCCCCCAAAACTTCTGCTGTCATATTTTTTTCCAGTTCTTAAACGACACGTATTATGCGCTTAAAACTATTTTAAGTGCATTACATATATTTGTTCATTTAATTATCACACCAACTTCTGAGTTGGTACTATTAGTACCTTCATTTTACACATGAGGGAACTCAGAACAGAGATGTTTAAGTAACTTGTACTGGTCACATAGCTAGAAAGTTGTTGAGCTGGGATTTAAGGCTAGGACTTGAAGGGAAATGCTGTAAACTTAACTAGTATGGTCCACTGCAGTGATGAAGAGCTGCTCAGATATATATCTGTCTGGTTTTCATGGTCTCATGTATAAATGTAGAACTGTTGTAGGTTGCCTACACATACGATATCTTTTGCAGTAGATTATTTTGGGTCGGTAATTTTAAAAATAAAAATTGTAGCAGAATGGAAACAAGGAATTTCTTTAACTCTAAAGTCCTTAAGTCCTATAACATGGTTTTGTTAAATGTGTTATTGATTAAGTGCAACATGAGGTAAAAGAAGCACTGGTTTTCTAGTCACTCTAAAGACACTGTCTCTAATAATAAATAGCAAAATTGTATATTCATGATTTTGTATCACTGTATGAACTTCAACACATTTTTTAATGTTTTTGAATATTGGTACACTTCAGGGACATACTTTAAAAAGTAGATATGACTAAGTGTATAATAATTCTAATGGGATATGACAAGACTTTCAATCTTTTATAAATGTTGTTTGAATAGATTGTGGAAAAATTTTTTATCATAATTTTTTTATCCATTTGTTAATATGAGCAGAAATCTCTTTTAGGGTCAATGGGTTAGATCCTTAGAGGTGTGTACCTCAAAAAGTTGTTGGTTGATGGTAAGCAAGTCACATAGTTTAAAAATTCAATTTTTACCCATTTGTTGAAGAAGGTCATGTTGATAAATATTTCGTGGGAAAGAATGATGGACGTATTATCACTAGAAGGAAGTACCATAAATTTCATGGAAATGTATTTTCGGGTGGCTATTTGACATAGTTTAAAAAACTGGAAAATTGATTAAAACACAGTATCAATATAAACATTTGTTTTGTAGCCCAAATTTCAGTGTGAACTTCTGGGGGAATGTCTTAAGATGTGGATGTGTTGTAATAGTTTGTGGAAATGGATTGGTATGATGATTGTTAGCTAATTTTCCAAGTGAAGTTCCCCTGCTCTCTCTGTTTATACAGTATTTCTAATGTAATAGGAAAGTTGAATCACAGTAGTGGGTTGTTAGTAGGAACAATTCCTTGCTTGTAAAAAACATAAAATATTATAAATATGTGGATATGGAAAAATAGTGATTTGAGTTCTTATGATATAATATCCCAAACCACAGCTGAACACTCCATTTTTTTTTTTTTTTTTTTTTTTTACAAATTCAGCCACTACCAGACTTTGCTGATAATCCCACTCTGAAGGGTAGACTTGTTAACCTCCAATGCCTAGAGCTGCACATCACTATTTTTTTTTTTAATGTTTCTCAAGTATTTTGCAAAGTCTAACTTTTGGGTTGTACTATTAACTCAATTTCACAAAACATAATGCTTATCTTTGGTAAAAACCAGCAACATTCATATTATTTCTTCAACTCTTAGCCTCCTGGCATGTCTCAGTTGTGAAAATAAAGTATTCTACTTTTATCTGAAAATATCTGTTTCATACTTTATGGATAATTTTATATGCCACCCAATATAATGCCAAGTTGGATTTTTAAAGTTAGAATTATTAGTAATACTACCATGCTACTACTATTAATGATAATGAGGATAATCACTGCTATGTAGTAGCATATTTATGTAGTATTTTGGCTTAGGCTTTACTTAAGATATACATTAATATGCTCAATGTTTAGCATTAAAGCTTCCTAGTCTTAAAGGCACTTACATGTTTTAGGCCTCTTTGTTGATCCAAGTTAAAAAAACAGTATTTTTCCTTTTATACATATCATAGCTACAAATTAATAAAACTTCCAAGCTCAGAAACAAAAAGCCAATTATATTCAAAGATGGGAAATGCTTGGCAGGCATCCCACCTCTTTTCCTCCCATGCTCATGGCAGACATTAATCATTGATCATGGCCAGAGGCAGCCTCTGACCTCTCCTCAAAATAGTGCTCTAGGAGCCACAATCAGTCAGTCAGGGATGGTTAAGGGAGCAGACTTATCTATCATGAACAGATAAATAAAGATAGAGTGTGACACCTTATTATCCATAATTCTCTCCTATCTGTATCTATAAACCAATATGGATCCATTATGTACAAACTAAGTGAAGGAAATGAGTCAGTAGTTTGTAAGAAAGCAAATGGAGAGACACAATCACGCAAAAGTTATTTTAATTTTTCTATGTCCTTTTGGACCTACAGAGAAAGCATGTCCCTATATGAAGCAATCAGTTTGGGAAAGGGAAGTTAGCAAGGATTTTAGCCTCAAGAATTCCTTCCACAGGAAATGTGGCATTGCAAACTTAAGGGCTGGGCTACTCAGAGGAAATCTGCGGCTGTGTTTCCATATGTCAGGGAAGCAAACCTTTGGAAGACCCATACCCAGGCTGGCTAAGAATAGAAATGGGCTGTGTGGCAGTGAAACTGAAAATATTTTCCTCTTGTCCTTATTTATTCAGTTTTAGGGGGGGCCTTCCCTTTATAAATTATACATTCTTTTTTTTAACATCTTTATTGGAGTATAATTGCTTTACAAGGGTGTGTTAGTTTCTGCTTTATAACAAAGTAACTCAGCTATACATATGCATTTATCTCCATATCTCCTCCCTCTTGTGTCTCCCTCCCACCCTCCCTATCCCACCCCTCTAGGTGGTCACAAAGCGCCGAGCTGATCTTCTTGTGCTATGTGGCTGCTTCCCACTAGCTATCTATTTAACATTTAGTAGTGTATATATGTCCATGCCACTCTCTCACTTCATCCCAGCTTGCCCTTCCCACTCCCCATGTCCTCAAGTCCATTCTCTACGTCCATATCTTTATTCCTATCCTGCCCCTAGGTTCTTTAGAACCTTTTTTTTTTTAGATTCCATATATATATGTAAGCATATGGTATTTGTTTTTCTCTTTCTGACTTACTTCACTCTGTATGACAGACTCTAGGTCCATCCACCTCACTACAAATAACTCAGTTTCGTTTCTTTTTATGGCTGAGTAGTATTCCATTTTATATATGTGCCACATCTTCTTTATCCATTCATAAAAATATGGAACGCTTCACTTCACGTGTCATCCTTGCACAGGGGCCATGCTAATCTCCTCTGTATCATTCCAATTTTAGTATATGTGCTGCTGAAGTGAGCACAAATTATACATTCTTGATTGTAAGTTTTAATGGTGACCTATTTACAAGCATTAGAAATTGAAAACAGCTATTAAATTTGAAAATCTTTTTGTGTATGTTGGGGAAGAGTAGGATGAGCCTACTAGGAAAAGAATGTAGTATTTGATCTGTACCAAAAAATCCCAAACAAGCAAGCAAACCATAATTTCAAAGTATTAAACTGTAAGTTTAACAAGTAAGTGTTACATGCTTTCTTACTGGGGTCCCAGTAATAATCCCAGTATGCCTAGCATAACATAAACTCACTGTCTTAGCTTGGGCTGTCATGAAAAAAACACTATAGAATCAGTGGCTTAAACAACAGTGGTTTATTTTCTCACAGTTCTGAAGGCTGGAAGTCTGAGATCAGGGTGCCAGCATGACTGGGTTCTATGAGAGTAGTCTTCCTGGCTTGTAGATGGCCACCTTCTTGCTGGGTCCTCATATGTCCTTTCCTTGGTACATGCACTGGGAAGAGGTCTCTCTCTCTCTCTCTCTTCCTATTCTTATAAAACCACTAATCCTATCATGAGGGCCCCACCCTCATGACCTAATTACACTCTTAACACCCCATCTTCAAATACCATCACATTGGTTGTTAAAACTTCAACATATGAATTGTGGAGGGTGAGCACAGACATTCAGTCTATAACACTCTCAAAGGATTACTTTGATTGGTTAATCTTAAAAAACAGGTGTTTCAAGTTTTACTCACTCCCAACAATTAATTTGAGAAATATATAAAGTTTTCTACCAAGAAAATTGGAGGATGATAAGAAAAACTGTTAGAATTTTAAGAGAGTACTTTAAGAGTATAGTAAGGTGATCAGATATAAAACTCAATATACAAAAATCAATAACTTTCTTAATATTAGCAATACTCCATTAGAAAATGTAATGATAAAAGGGATCTCATTCATAATAGCAACAAAATCCATTTTATACTTAGAAATAAATAGGAAATGTGCAAGATTTTTATGAAAAGGGTGTTTAAAAATCTACATAAATAAAATGTTATTCCATATTTCTCAATGGGAAAACTCAACATTGTGAAGATGTTGACGAGCTGGTTCTCAAGCACGTATGAAAGAAAGAACAGCAATGCTTAGCAAGTTACATTTTTAGAAAAGAGAATCATGGGATTTGAACTACTACTAATAAGAAGAACATAATATAAGGCAATTTAAACAGTGCATTTTGGCATAGGAATAGACAAACACATTGGTAGAAAAAACTAGAATGGAAATCCAAAAATATAGTTTAAGTAAAGATGTCATCTCTAATTAGTAAAGTGTTCAAAGCTTCTCAATTCATCACATTATGACAATTGGCTCTCCTTTTGGGAAAAAATTAAACTCATTGTTCATATCATAAGCAAAGATACCTTTTGGAGAGACTAATGAGAATAAATGTTAAGAACAAATTATAAAAGTATTTGAAGAGAATATAGAAAAAATTCATAACTCTGGGAATTGGGAAGGCTTTCCTAAGTAATACACAAAATTCATATGTCATATAAGAAATTATTTATAATGTTGACCTCATAAAAACAAAAACCTTCTATGAGACAACAATAAAAAAGAAGTTAAATGATAAGCTACAGACTAGCAGAAATATTTGCAACAGGTATAAAAGATTTGCAATATATAAAAGGTGCCTGCATATGAATATTTAAAACATAAAGAACCAAATAGAAGATAGACAAAGGATACAAAGGACCATTTACAAGAGAAATGCATATGGCATACATGTGAAGCTCAGCATGTGTAAATTAGATAATATTTACCAAAATTTCAAGTAACCCTAATCTTTGACCTTGCGGTCTACTTCTAGGAATCTGTCCCACAGAAATACTCACTCATAGTAAAACACGTTTACAAAAATATTCTCTTTTATAATGGCAAATAGTAGAAACAAACAGAATATCACCAACAAAGGAGACAGTAATAAAATTACAGAACATTCCATTGTTATAGAGAAAGAATAAGATCTGTACATATTAAAATAGAAAATTCTTTAAGACCCGGGTAAAAAGAAGTTGCCATAGCATAATAGAATCGTGTATAAATGTATATGGCCCATAAATGTACAAATACTTTGTGTTTATTTTTTTGTTCTATATGCTTTTGTATGGATTGATTCTTCTACTGTGAGAATATATTCATGTGTTTCTCGTTTAACTGAAAAAAAAAGTTTTTTAAATCAAAGAGACGAGTATTCAAGGAAGATCAGGCCTAGTAGCTCAAACTCTTTTCACATGATAGACAGCTGCTTCAAGGAGGGTTTGAGAATCACATGTCTGTCACTAATGTGGTTTGGGCCTCTCTGTACTTACATTTTTCTCTTGGCCTCTGGCTTTGCTACCAATTTTCCTTGTCTGGAGGGTGTTGAAATGGGCATAAAAAGAAATTCTTTAAGAAAGTTTAGGTCCTTGTTATGCAAAATTGCATTGCTGGAAGGGATTTTAGATATGATCTAATGCAACTCTCAAGTTTTACGTGGGATCCTGATTTCTGAGATGGCCAGGAAATGTTGATGGGATTTTCGCATTTCTCATGCTTGAGTCACATCCCCTTATCCAGAAACCTGGGAAAACTTTACCACTGAAAACTCAAATAGCGTGGTACTACTCCCCCAACTTTTAAGCCAACAATGTAAGAAAACAAAAAGGTAATTTCATTCAAAAGAATAAAAATTAATAAATATTTTTTCAGCAAACAAATGAGTACTGTGATGCCACCTGATGACCCACGAAAAGTGACTCCCAGTATTATTTCAATTATCTGTATTTGTACCTTTTAATCCATAAATTCCTGCCATATTACCTTCCATCAACTCTGTCCATCACTAGCCTGGTTGATTTATCTCCATTTGTCAAATCATTATAGTGGGGCAGTTGGCCAAGTTGGTATGTTTAAGCCGTGTCATATTCTCTTAGCTGGGTCCTGTGTGTCCTAAGGGCCCTTCAAGAAACTCACTTGTCTCCTTAGATATTGGTGAGGAAAAGTCTGAAATCTCTCCTTCCAATATGGTGATTTTTGTTCTTAGCGAGAGCACTGCTTTGGCAATTATGTGCCCAATACCTTTGCTCAGAGCCTATCTGATTTGCATCCAGCTAAACTGCCTCTGTGCACTCAGATATGTGTTCCTGTAAAGAGACCACCTCCTCACTTTTAGAACTCCAGTGTACCTTGACCTATGCTTGAATGGACTACAGCTCCGACTATAAGATCAAATAGGTCATTAAACCCCCTGAGCTCTTGAATTGCTCTCATTTAGTCCTCAAATGAATAATTTGTGTAGTGCAGAAGTCATTGGGAAGCCATGATTCCTCTCTGGAGCTCCAAGCTGTCTTCCCATAGGGGCCTGTGTTCCATTCTAACTGAGTTTATCAATCTATAAATTCCTGACTAAAGCCCAGAGCATTGAGACACAAGGAGGTTAGGAGAATGGCTGCTCCATCATCTCCCGTCACCCAGATATTTGCAGAGAATGCAAAAGGACCTTGGACTCCTGAATCTAAGGCCAGTATAATAAATTTATAACTTAAGAAACATGGTTTTCAATTTTTAAAATTTTTCTGTGAAAATGAAAATCACTGTGATGGAAATGTTCTTTCTTTTCTAAGTTCTTTAATGTTATATTATCTTTATATGTTTACAATGGAAGGAAATGATCCTACTGGCTGCCAGTGAATGAGGGAGTGAGTAGGGCTGATGAAACAGAGCTAATATTCAGCATAAGCTTCTATAGTTTCGTTTGTTTGATGTGGTGGCCCTTGGTCCTACAGAAATACACCTTCTGTTTATGCTTCCAAGTGTTCCTTTTATCTTCAGATAAAAGTGTAAAGGGGAAGTTGCCAAAATTAGTCCACCTTTTGGGCCCAAGCCACAGTTAAACTTAGATGTAAAAGAGATCAAAGCATTTCCATTCTGATCCAAATAGCTGCAGCCCAGCAGTGTGGCTGGTGGCGATATAAAAATGGCTGAACACTTTCTGATTTGGAATATCTAAGTGATACATTCTAGACTACAAGGCAGAAAAAGAGGCAGTATGCATGTCTGCTTTTGAAATGACTGCCTGCCTTCTAGGATTTGACAAAGAAACACTTGTTTAGACTTTGGTATATAATCTAGTAAGAAGCCCCCAGGTACTCCTGAAGGCTTCCTTAGGGGGTTTCTATGGATGGACATTTTCTCTCACTTCCCCTAAGTTGATTTTGTCCATGGTCCTTCTATGCTTCTTTTAGGTGAAGCCAAACTGTTGAGGATTACTCTTTGCAAAATGGCAGCAACTCTCCCTTCCCCTCCCTTTTTTATAAGTGCTTGTATGTTCTGAGATTGATAAAGCATCAGACTGGTATCCCTGGAGGATAGAGAGAAGACTCTTGGTCTCTGCAGGAGTAGGGTCTCTAAATTATTTGTTATCCAAACCACTTTTGTGAGTGAAAGGGGCACTATTAGTAACTAAACCTGGATAATTGGAGTAAGCTGAGACTGTCTTGACAAATTGGAATGTATGGTCACCTCGTACGTAGGGCAATGTGTGACGTCTGGTGTCTAGAACCTCAATTCTAATGCTTCTTTACCTGTGCAAAATTGGACATTTTCTAGTTACTCCCTTAGATTATTACAGATGATCATTTTATGCTGTTGATAACAAATTTAGCAATAAGATAATTAACTTCCATATGACTCAGAACACAGCCCCCTTGTTAAGTAATATAGCTCCAGAACAGAATTTGTTGCAAAGAAAATGTTCTGTGAAAATTCTTTAAAGAAGTCTTTCAAGTGCATTTTTTTAAGGATGCCACCACGCACTGTTTACAAAGAAAGTCTTTAAGGGAAGCAACAGACCCCTCAGGCCATTTCTAGCAAAGAGATGTACATTTAGTACCAACAACACAAAAACACTGTTGTAACTACACCCAAACTGATTTTTGCACCCAACATATTTTTGTCTTCAAACTGCAGTCAGATGCTGTGTTTTCCTTCTGTTTGTTTCACCACTTTCCTTCTAAATATTTTGCATCATCCTGGAGGTTTTCCCAAATGTGGTCTGCTCACTGGAGGGCCATATTCCTCTGACTTGTGGCATTAGGTTGTGTCGCCATGGCAAGGCTTGTTTATCATAAGGGAATACTTTATAGGATGGGCACCTCTCACAACAATTTCAACCCCTTTTCCTCCTCTTCTCGCACATGCTCAGATATTCTGAGACAGCAGCCCAGATATGGTTTTCTCTAATCATAAGTTGCATTCCTAGAGTGTGAACTTTTCTTTGTTCTGCTTTCAAGATAGGGAAATTTTTGGCTCTGTTTATTTCTTTCAAACTGGGCAGTACCCTCTTGACTGTTATGACTAATTCACTTGACAGGGCTGGAATCTCCTCATAGTTCTCTCCAGGTAAATCCCATTGCTCAAACTTGTGGGGGAAAAATGCCAGAGGGGGCAAAGGGTGACCTCGTGGTGGTCGCAGCCTATCCACTGGACAGAGGCCTCTGTTGACCATGGGGATTTTTTCCAAGAGAAGGAACGCTTAGTCAGAACCTGACAGTTCTTATACTCTCACATTCCTGCAGAGGAACCAGCTTGGGGAGAGATAAGAGCCCTGGGTTGACACCCTGATTATGCCTACCTTTTTATTTGTTAAATGTGGAAATTGACTTCATCCAATTAATAAGAGCAGGAAACAGTTTTTGTTTTCTCTTTGTAGGAAAACATGAAGTAACAGTTTTATCTTAATTTGTCAGGCATTGCCCAAGAGACTACAGCCATGTGGGCCGGTGGCCAAAAAATCTCTCTAAGTCCCAAGTACTAACACCCAGATATAAAAAGAATGCTAATTGGTTTTCCAGCTGAAAAATAATAAGGTACTTGGTGCCAAAAATGCTGTATGGCATGGAAACCCCAAGTTTATACAATAGGGCCTGATTGCAATCTGGGGGCTCCATTTGTACTCATATGTAGAGCTAAACAAAGGGAGGTGTTTCGCTCCTCTGCCTTTGTAGAAAGCCTCTGCTCCAGATCTCAGCCTGGTGTTGCACCAGGCTTCCCACAGTCTTCCTGCCAAAGTTCCAAGATTTTTCCTGGCTGCCGTTCAGGAAAGTACAGCTCCGTCCGTAGGGTGGAAAGTTAAAAAGCCCTTGCTTGGATACGCCGAAATATATACAAACACTGCTTGACGTATGGAGCAGGCAGGCTTTGCACAGGCTGCTCCTGCCTGCATTCTAAGGGAAAAGAATGCAAGATTTTTAAAAGTCATTTTAGTAAAGCAATGGAGCTATTAGCTGGAAGAAAAAAAGTATTTTTTAAAGCAAATTCAGCATTCCCCTTAAGCCCAACAATTAACTATCTTAGTTTCATTAGTAAAATATCAACTAATTTCCAAGAGCCCATCCAACTTGGGCCATTTTTAACTTAAGGACGCGTTTAGTATAAATAGGAAGATACTGAATGTAAAGAAGATCATTGGAAGTGACCTGGTGAGAGTCACTCTTGGGCTATTGGTACAGCTCAGGCTGGGGCTGGTACTCTGATGCATATTGGCTGATTGTTAGCCTTGCCTGTGGCTTCACACCTTGACTCCAGGTCTACATCACTGATGAGAAAGTGCTTGAATTGAAAGGATCTCTTAATACTTAGAACCCTACTCTAATTATTTCCAGTTGATGGTAAATACCACTGTTGAATTCACAGCATTTAACCAATATTATCCAAAATGCTTTTTAATTATAGTTAATACTAAAATACACTATTTCCTGTCACTAATAATGGTTATAGGCTATGACCATTACACTAGTTATGTATGTGAAGATGCAACTAAGTTTAAAATTTTGTTAAGAAAAGAATTACTTTGATAATAGAAGTAAAACATAGTCTCAAAATAACCAACGTTTGCCAAAGTATACAGAGAATAAAATAAGCTATAAGAGTCCATTGATGTGTAAAAAATAAACTGTTTTTAACAGAAACTGGCAAGCGTTGTCTGTTCCTTTCTATCAATGCTTTTCTCTTGTTTATTACTTTTTGGTGGTTTGTTATTATTAGTGCATTTCCCCTAGAGTAGTGGGACAGATGGTATGTATTTAAGAATTTAGAAAGCATTTATTTAAAAGTACTGGGCATCAGGATTTTTTACATGCAGGAGAAACTAAGGAGTAGAAGACCATTGAATTAGCATGTCTGGCCTTTAATCGGGTTCATCCCCACCAAGCTAAATTAATTTTCCAGTGTGCCTCTTCCTGAAGCGTAGGCTTCACCTTTGGTACATTTCTGCTTCTGTGACTTTGTGCTTGCTCTTTCCCTCACCTGGAGTGAGCTCTCTTTCCCCCTCCATATTTTAGGTCCCAGTGCAGTTCCCACCTGATCTGTAAAGCCTCCCAGACCACTCCTCAACCCTTTAGTTTCCCATTTATCTGAACTCTTATTGCTCTTACTGTTTTCAGGAGACAAGAGAAGGATGTGGAGGGCTCACAGATCACGTGGGAATCAAATTGGGACCCAGAATATGAAGAGGAGAAAGGAGCATTTTTTTATTGCAAGGAGCAGAGACTCACTCAACTAGCTTAAAATAAGGAGAAGGTATTATAAACCTACAGCATCCAAGAAATGGGCCTTGCAGGGTATGCACTGGAACCTGTCAGAAGCCTAGACAGCTCTCTCTCTCTCTCTCCAGTTCTCAGGATCATACAGTACCCCTCTTGACTCTTTCCCAGGAATATCTACTTTCGTACTCTTCCCTTGTCTCTCTGCCTTATCATTTCAGTTTTCTTTCAGCTCAACTACCGCCAAACGACTGAATTAGACTTTTGGGATCTTAATTCCAAACGTTCAGAGATTTGGTTGTCTTATCTTGAACTGTATATCCAGTCATTTAATCAGTGTGGTTAGCAGGGTCAGTGATTTTTGGTACAGACCGCTGCCTAAGCCCATTCCTGTGGCAGCCTGTGGGTGAAGTTTCAGGGAAGGGGGAAATTAGTAGATAGGCACAAGATAAGTTGTATTGTTCCTCCAGGGCAGATTCCTTAGGGGCAAGGAATAGATTACTAGGTGCTTATTTTCATTACTGTGTTTAGCACAGTGCTGTTCATTCATCACAGTGATTCACAACACTGGCTGCACAGTAGAATCACCTGGGGAACTTTTAGAAGCATTTCCATGTCCAGTCCTCCCCCTTGCCACCACCAGAGATTCTGATTTCATTTGTTGTGGATATGGCCCAGACACCTGACGTCAAGGACTACTGTGCTTTCCAGATGCCAGACTTATTTTTACTGAGGTCAGGGCCATAGAAAATATTACTCCTATAGGTGAAAAAGTGATTACCCTCATAACTAAAACATGGTAGAAATTCAAGAGCTGTTAAATAGCTTAAAATTCTTGTTTGGCTCAGCAGAAGGGTAACTATAGATTACATTCATGTTGTCTTAGGTAGGGTGAATACCAGTAATATTGGTAACTTTAGAAAGTGACATAAAAATTTTTGATTTTACACTTTTTATTTTCCGCCATTCCTGTAACTGATTTCATTAGATCGTCAGTGGTTATTTCTGCAAGGTTTTTTGACTATGTAATTCCATACATCTACAAAATGCAGTCCTATTCCTGGATTCTTTGAAAAAAAGGTCTCATATAACTAGGAAAATTTAAGATTTAATAGTAAATTCTGACATGATGACAATTCAGAGTGCCACTTGGATGATAATTGTTTTATTAGTTTTTCAGTGGTAACTCTGAAATTGGCATTTGATTAATTTGGACTGAGTAAAGTTTGCCTCCAGAATAGCAAGGAGCAGGTTTATTGCAGGCACTATATAGAGATGCCTTTTCAGTGCACTCTTTGTAGTATCCTTGGGGTTGCTAAGGTTTGCCTTGAGCTGTAGAACCATAGTTGTGATGACTAGTTGGAGAATTCCAGGGGAATAGTTTTTGGAGTTCTTCAGTATGATTAGTGAAACCAAGGGGTATAGTCCAAGCTTTCAAGTAAATTGACTCAATTACTGTGTCCTGAGGAAATCACACCGTACCTCCTGGCAGTTGCCTCTGAGACCACTTTAGGACATTTGTTAACAACTTCTAGAAGTCAAGCCACCCCAATCTCATGAACACATTGGGCATTGATTTCTGTATAGAATGTGATTCATGGGTCTTTACATTTCCTACCCCAATTTCCTTCTCTAGGAGGGAGCCATTTTGCCCAATTCATCTGAGGTACTCCTAAGGAAGACCTGGTGACATCGACCTCTTTGGCAAAGAGTCTAGAGAGAGAATACTGTGGAAGACATCTTTACCAATTTTTGACTGAGCATAATCAGACTCAGTTTCCTTCTTGTGTTACAGCACAGACGAGTGCAGCACTGACACTTCGTTATCCCAGAGCATATTGTCCTGCCTGGACCCTCTGGATGTGAGGACCCCTTCATGGAATTACCATCGTATATCCAATGGTCAGTAATGTGAATTACTTCAGCTTCCTTTGGGGGGTGATATGAATGGTTTACCCCTTTTCTTGCAAGATAGCAGCTTTACCTGGAAAGGAGCAAAGATGCCACTCTTGTAGGCTAAACAGGGTTTGGTGTGTCTGAACTGAGTGGCAGGTAGTCTGGAGTACACATTGCTGTGCAGAAGACCCTGGTGACCAGCTTGTCAAGAAAGCTGTGCTTGATTGATGTGCACAGGAGGTAGGCAAGAGGTTGTGTCCTTACTTGCTATGAACTCTGCAATCTTGTCTGAAAAGCTGATTCTAGGACCTTTGCCTATGTGAGATTTAATCCTAAGTCAGATGGTACAAAGAGAAGTCATTGAAGGTTTCATTGTAAACTCCTTCTCTAACACTATTCTGCTATACATCATCAAAGTAGTCCCTTGCATTGTAAAGTACATAGATGGCACAAATCAGAGCTATAAACATTTTGCTAGTTCTGTATTGAAAATCTAAATTTGAAAAATTTGACCATCACTGATGAGGACTATACTTCTGTTATCCCACAAGACTGTCAGTTATGCTTATGAAGCAGGAACAAAATAGTTGAATGTAAATTATATTGTGCGCTCCACAAACTTTCAGAACAACATGCTTTTTCTTTTAAGGACTTTTGATTTTGTTGCCTCAAGATATGAATTCTTGTCATCATGTGATTCCCAGGGAACAAATTTCTAAGCAGAAAACATTCAATATGCCCTCTGAACAGCATTTTAAATGCAGGACATTAAAATGGAATTTGAGTCAGTTGATTTCCAGAATTATTTGTTGTTTTCCAGCTTAATTTTTAAGAAGAGCTCCCCATTATTTTCTTCCTGTCTTCTTCTCTCCCTCTCTCCCATCCTCTCTTCCATGCTTTCTTTCTTCCCTGTCCTTCCTTCCTCCATCCTTCACTCCCTGACTTCATTTTTCTTTCAACAAAAACTTTTAAGTTATCTACATTACGATGGACTTTTTCTGAAAATACAAGCATTAAAATACTATCATGATCCTCAGGAAACTTTCTTCTTGGTAGGGAGGGAGTGGAGAAGTAAACATGAAAAGCATCCTATCTGATAAGAATTATATCCACGGTGTTGTGGGGAAATGTAGTTGTATACCTAAGGCATTCTGGATGGAGCCAGGTAGTCTGAGATGGGAAGATGTAGTGTTAGGAAAGGTATCCTGGGTCTCTTTGGGAAGTGGAAGAGAACCTGTTTCAAGATGTGGAGGTGGAGAAAAGAAGGAGACAAACAACTGGGCATAAAGGTAAGAGAATATGTGGCACTGAAGGAGTGGCAAATAGTTCTGTGTTACTGAAATGTAAGGTACATGGGGTGGGGGGGGGGTGGAGGACAAGAAGTGACTCTAGTGATGTTGGAAGAACCTAAATCAGGAATAACATTACATTTTTGTTAAGGATTTGGAATTTTCCTAAAGAAGTGTGGACACATTAGAGAATTTTAATGATTAGATTTTCCTGTTACCTAGATCATTCTAGTGATATGTGGAACAAAGACTGATTGGTGAGACTGGAGGTGAAGAGACCTATTAGAAAGATATTGGCTGTAGTCCAGGGAAGAAACGATGAGGGTCTGACCTAAGGCAATGAGAGTGCAGTAGAGAAGAGGATATAGACAGAAAGAATTTGAAAAGGCACAATTGACAGGACTTATACTTAAATAGATTTGGTGAAAAAGAAAACACAAGGCCTTCATCAATTAGGTCCTTATTGCTGCAAAGACCATCTATTCCAAACACATCTAAAGTTACTGGAGATTCAACCAGAGGAATTCAAACAGAACAACTGCAACCAATATGACTATTGAACTCATAATCCCATGATACACGTATCATGCACACTCTATGTCACGTGCTTGCTGAGACCATGTTGGAGATTCCCTCAAGTTCACTTTTATTTTTCTCATGAAAAATCCTCTCTAAACAACTGTTGTAGATATCACAATATATCTTTCTAGCATAGAGCCTCAGGATTAGCTTTCATATACGTTTCCTTCTATAGGTAATTTGTTCTTTTTCAGACTCTATCATAAACAATGCCTATTAAACAGTTATTTCCATAACAAAGACACCTGTCTAGTGAGTCATGGCAGCCAGCATAATTTGACCTACTGACAGAACTTCCCTTTTTTTCATGTTTTTTTGCTCTTCAATGAATTAAAACTAATTAAAACAAAAACTGAAATATTATTTTAGTTTCTAAATTGCCATGTTACCTTTATTGATTTACTTTCTTCTCATTCTGCAAGAGCGGATGTCCACATGTGGTGGTGAAGTCTGCCACTGCCACTGATCTCTTGTTAGCTATTCTTCTTGAGCCCTGGAGAGTTTCCATGTTCAGAGTGACCAGCTGTGGTGTGCAGCAGGGGCATGCAGGCAGGAAACATGGTAATGGGTCACAGGCCTGTCTGGGGAGAAGCTAAGCCAATTACAAATTTTCCTTTGTGTAGAGTGAATGGTGGCAGTGACTTATCACCCCCACTCTAAAACCCAAGTTGTAGTTGTCCAGAGAAATGGAACAATGAACCTGAGAAGGACTATGGCTTCTTTCTCATTTATTAAGAAGTCAGAATTTGTACAGCCATGATGTAGCTCTGAACATGGGTGTAGGAGAGGAAAGGCTACTGCACACCAGAATGGCTGTTGGGAAGCTCAGAGCCTAAGTCTAGGCCCTTGTTCTAAATTTTGCTGCCTTGAATCTAACATATCTTACATATAACTCTTAGCCAGCTCAGTTATCTGTTTTCCAAGCCCAGAAAAGATTAGAAGCAAATTAAAGGCAGGCATTCTGGCAGAAACACACAGATTTGAGAACTAACCACTTGATAGCAAGGGAAAAGCCTAAGACTGGAAAGTAGGTACAGAATTGTGTTCTGCATTATAACATAGTGCAGAAAAAGACAGATAAAATTATGGACCACTGCTATCAAGGAAAATTAAGCTATGACTTGTGTTTTTTATTTGGAACACAGGAAGATTGCTGTCAAAATTTGTTAAAATAAACAGAGCTTAGGAAGTCAAAGGTTTTCATTGCTCAAAGAATTAGTAACATAAAACATATTTCCTTCTCCTATAGTTTCTGCCATTAAACCTTGCAGAGAAGTCACACAGAGACTATGGAAATAAGTGTCTCTCTTTTATGAGCATTCTTTTTTTCCTGCCATTTGTACACATCAATATTCTATATTTCCTTAGCTCTTGTGTTGGTAGTTGAGAACCTAATTGCTATGGTTTGAATATTTGTGTCCTTCAAAAATTCATATGTTGGAATCCTAACCCCTAAAAATGGTGATATTGGATGTGGACTCTTGGGAGGTGCTTAAATCATGAGAGTAGAGTGCCTCATGAATGTGATTAGTGCCTTGTAAAGGAAGCTCCAGAGACATCCCTAGCCTTTTTCACCATGTGAGGATGCAATGAGAAGTCTGCATCCCTGAAGAGGACCCTCACCTGATTATGCTGACACCCTCTTCTTGGACTTCCAGCCTCCAGAGCCATGAGAAATAAATTTCTGTTGTTTATAAGCTACTCAACCTGTGATATTTTGTTATAGCGGCTCTAATGGATTAAGATACTAATCATTTTCCAAATGGTCAAAAATGGTAAATGAAATCATTATTGTTATTCTCTTTGTAACTAATTTCAACTCTTTTCAATATTTAATTGGTCCAGAATGAATTGTTGCCATGAAAGCCAAAGAATGAAAAACAAACAAAAAAATTCTCATTTACAACTTTTACATAGAATATTAAAATACTGAGAGATAAAAGATTTGAATTTCAAGTGTTATAATAATTATTAATAACTTGGTAAATTAACTCTGCCAGAACAGATAAAGCTTCATTCTGTATTAAAAAGCAACACACTCACCAATTCTCATAAATTATATCTCTTCACTTTGTAGCAGGTATTTCTACTATAGATTTGTGGTTGAATTTTAAGTTAAATGTATCAGTTTACTCAGAAATCATAATTCTGTAGAAACAAAGCACTCAACTTAAAGTTGCAAATATACTCTTAGAAATGACTCAACTGTTACGGAATGAATGTTTGTATGTGTGACCCTTGTGTTGGAGATGCCTGGAGCAGAGGGACTGTGATTAATTTATATGGGTATTACTTTTTTATTGGGTTGAGTTCCTACTTAAAAGTCTGTGAAAAAAATCTCTTCACTGGTCAGTCAGTCCAGGAAATTGTCATCAGCTTCCATATTTGGGGGTTTGACCAATGTGACAAAATATCAGAAGGAAGTCATATCAGAGAAAAGAAAGCTAACAAGTACTGTAGACTTGTTACTCCCAGGTGATGTACTCAATGCCTTCTTCTGCAAGCTCTGTCCAAGGGTTTTTCTAACCCTAATCCAGGGTTTCTCACCTCAGCATTATTGGTATTTTTGACTGAAAACTTCTTTGTATTGTGGGGGCTATCTTACGCATTTTAGGGTGTTTAGCAACATCTCTGGCCTCTACCCATAGATGCAGCATCTCCTTGTACTTACAACTAAAAATATCTTCCTACATTGACAAATGTTCCGTGTGTGTGTGTGTGTGTGTGTGTGTGTGAGAGAGAGAGAGAGAGAGAGAGAGATAGAGAGGTAGAAGAGAAGGCAAATTAGCTTCAGGTGAGAATCACTGCCCTTACCATAATGCTACCCCTTGACTTAACCCTATTATTGCTCTTGAAACATAATATCCCAGAAAAGTTTCTGCTGTCCACTGAGATAACAAAAGGGATACTGTTCTCTAAGCTGTTCTACTTGATTGTAACTCTATTCATTACCTGTAAGATATCCTGGTTGCATCATGCCCAAGGTACGCAGGTGGGTATTTTATATCTCCTCACAGAACAGCATACTTCTCTTGTCTCATTTTTTTCCTCTCTTTGGACTAAAGTCTTTTTGCAACCAATCCTGCACCTAGTTAGGCTTACCTGTGTAGGGTGACCATGCATCCTGGTTTATCCAGATCAGTCCTGGAGCATACCTGTTAACCAGGCATCATTATTAATAGAACCCAGTCACTCTCAAAGTGACCCGGTTTGGATGATTAATCAAAGTCATCTTTTTATGCTACTTTGGAAAAAATTATTCCTTTTAATTTTACCAAAAAAGAGTGGGATAAAATTCAGTTTAAAATAGAATGTATGAGAAAGTAATTTACCTCTTCCCCCACCCCGTGTCCCATTTTCTTATTCCATTAACCTGAAGAGAAAATCACTTAGGATGGAAGGGTGCTCGTGAATAGATCCAGAAGTTTGAACACATTCCAAGGCAGAGCATCTAAATACTTACTGATAGATGAATCAGAATGGAGCTGGAATCAGGATACAACTTGCAATAGAGAAGGTAGCCTCCAGGCTGTAGCCCTTCTTTCTGACAGGTCTCTGTAAATTTTCCTGACCCCTCAGCAGCTGTTCTGCCAGGCAGAATTGGGAAAGAGTAATTAATTGAAGGACTGTCCATGGAACAACTAACTGTGTTGCAAGTCTTACCAAATGTGGATTTTTTTTTAATGTGTGCCATCTTTCTACTCCATGGCTATGTATTATTTTTACCTTGATGAATGCTATATGTGTTTCATCAAATGTACAGTATATTCCATTTAGAATGTGTATTTATTTAATGCACTAAATTATGACAAAAAAGTATTTTAGTATGCAAAAAATTGGAAGCTTTTAACCCATCCCCTTCAGCCCCTATCTAAATCAGAGGACTGATCTCCAAAGACATTGACCAATCATCCCAAGTCCTACAGCTTCTAATATGGATTTTGGCACTTCAGAACAAAATGTGGGATGATAGGGAACTCAACTTGCATCACTTTCTCCCCCATTCCCTACTAAGGTATAGACACTACAAATGATGGAGAGACAGAACTCCTGAAGAAACCCTACCAACTATATATACTAATTTAGTTTTTTGTCAGCCAGTATGAATGGCCAACTGTGGACCAACAATTATTAAGGAAAATCAATAAGGCAAAAGGCATAATACAAATAAAAAAACAGAATAATTGGCTACAAAGTTAACAAAACAAGTGAAAAAATTAAAATTATTATTTGTATCTTCAGGAATATCGTACTAGACATTGCAATCATAAAATAAGCTTAGTTTTCTCTAGAGGATGAGCACTTAGGGAATAAGCAAGAGATTTTGGAATCAATTACCCAAATGTAAAAAGTGAAAGGAAATAGTAGAAGATAAAGTCAGTTAAATATCACAGAATATAGAGCAAAAAAGATATAAAAGTTAAATATAGAGAACCAGTTTAGGACAATGAGCACCTATTAGAAGTTCTAGAAAGAGTGAACAGAGAAAACAGAAGAATGAAAATGATCAAGGATGTAATAGAGGAAAATTATCCAGAGTTGAAAAAGACACAAGTCTGAAATTTGAAAAAGGCCACAAAGTGCTAAATGGAATCAATGATAAAAAGCCCCACCTGGACTTATCCGAGTAAAATTTCAGAAATTTAAAGACTTTAAAATAATACACAGAGAAAGAGCATACTATTCACTTCTATAGTAAATAATATTGCTAAAATCATGACATTGTAAATGCTGCTTATTGTTTTCCAGCTTCAATCACCTATAGACAGGGCTTTGAATCACCTATAGACAAGGCTATAGACAAGGCTTGAATCACCTATAGACAAGGCTTTAAAGATTAATTATAGATATGCAACAATAAAATGTAAATATGATTGGGGCACCTATGTGAATCCACATGGGCTGTGCACTGCCAAACTCTAAGAGGCACCATCCTCAAAAGAGGCAACAGCACAGCAGCCCTAACTGTTAAAATCCTTGCTGAAAGTAAAGGTGCTATAAGGATGGAGAGAAGGAGCAATGGAGGTGAAGGCAGTGTTGAGACAATATGCAGGGCCTAAAGTTGAAACAAGGAATAGAGGTTTGGAATATTATTTAACAACTATTGAACTATAGAAAGGCTAAAAGATTGTGTGTGTGTGTGTGTGTGTGTGTGTATGTGTGTGTGTGTATGTGTGCATAAAACAAAACTCAGGAGAAGGGACAGATGAGGAGCAGTGTGTTTGCTGAAATATGAACACATCAGTCAGAGTGGAGAACACAGAGGAAACCATCAGAACTAAAAACAGAAACTCTGGAAAGTGGGATAAGTGGCAGCAGCAAAGCCAGGAAATGTAACTTTTCTTTTAATTCCATTTGAATTTGTTCTATATATGTATGTTGTTAAATTAGTTAAACAAGGAGGCCATTAGACCTGAGGTGGCTATAATGCCATGGCGGCCTACATGTGCAAATCAAAATCTAAGCCAGTAAATGCCTTGAGGTGATGGAATCAAAATACTAAGGACAAGCAGTCACAGCCAGCCAACTAGGCTTTAAGTTATAGTCAATCAATAATTTCCTTTCTTTGCTTCTGCACTTTCTCTATGTAATGCATTCCCCTGGGTTCTGTCAGGTGGAGTGCTCCTAATCACGTCCAATTTGGTGCTGCCTCATTGGAATCCTTTTTTGCTCAAATAAACCCTTAAAATGTTTAATATGATTCAATTATCTTTATCAATGTATTATTTGGTAATAATAATGGAAGCGGAGAATGGGGGGAGGGGACGTCAGTCTGGTTTTTTTCACATCATCAACAGTCACCCAGTTGCCAGTGACTTTGTAGAGGGGCATATGCAAATGGTACAAAAATCAAATAGATCCCAAATCTCTTGAGATTTACTACACCTCATGTTTTTTTGACCCTGATGAAGTTGAGGCATGGGGTACTATTTTTGTATTATAATTTTGTGGACAAATTATCAATGGATCATATTTCCCACGGGGTATAGAACACTTTTTTCCCTTTGGATGTTGGTGAATTTATTTCAGATATAACTTATTACGAACACTTCAAGATCTTTATTACATAGTGATTCTTCAAAATATAAAACATATACTTTTTTTTTGAGCCTCACCAAAATTATTTGACAATTCAGGGCAGGCCTTACTATTTCCATTTTATCGATAGAGTTGAGTGAAGTTAAGAAGCTTGTCTTAGGTCACTGAGATGGATAGGGAAAAAGCCTGCACTCAGACTGTCTCCCTTCCCCTACCCAACATGGTTTCTTAAGGGGCAGGGAAGATAGAATAATATTAAAACACACAGGCAGCTTTTTAAAAATATCAAAAACACATTATCATGGAGGAAGAAAGAGCCACCCAAAACAGGAAATCCTTGTGAATGCCTCAGCTGTAATCTTCCTCACCCTGAACTCGTTTTCAAATTGAACAATATAGTAGTTAAAAATGTATCCTGCAGAAAAAGCTATTGAAAGACACTAAATGTGAAGAGAAGTAAGTTAGAGGAAGAAAAGCAAAAAGCTTTCCTTAAAATCTGTAATTTAATAATTTAATTTAACATTTAATTTCTGTGCCAATCTCAGTACTTGCCTATGTCTTATGAAGCATCATCTGACTTAAAATTAAAAATTGGTTGTAATGGAGATTTTAAAAAACAGTATAGGATTAACCTACCTCCCTCCCTTCCCATATTCATTAGCCTTTTCTTCCTATGTTCAGTATCTGTGCAAAAATGGGGATGGAGGAAAGGGGTAGGGGGTGTGGGAAAAGTGGGAGGGTGTTGAATAGAAAATGTAACTTATCTTTCATACCATTTGTATTTGTTTAATATATGCATGTATGGAGGGAAGTGATTAAACCATAGGTAGGAGCATGCAGAGGAGCATGCAGACACTGATGGATCCTTTTCCATAAGGCTGTCTGATTCCTTTAAAGTTAAAATCTTATTAGAAGACCACGAATCCAATCTGAAACTTCAGATAGTATTCTATTTCTGTTTTTCTATTAGAGATTTGAAGCTCTGCCTTCATAAAATAGAACCCTTGACTTAAATTGAACATAAAAAATTTTAAAGCAACTCCAGTTGCAGTACATTCTCTTTCTTCTGTGTGAATGTTTGATGAGATTTGTCCAAATTCTGGTTCTTCCACATTGACTCAGTTTCTATCCACTAGAACAAGGTGACCTGCCAAGCTAGAAAAGACAAAATGCTGTGATCACAGAAATGTTTTTTCTTTTATTTCTAAACAAGTTAAGTGCAAAGGCCATCGATAAGAGTGATTTTAACAGCCTTGTTATCAGTTTGTAGTGAGGCAGTCCCTCTTCCTTCCTCCCCTCCCCACCCACCCCTAATCATAAAACCCTCACCCAAGAGAAACATTCTACAAAACTTTTAAAGATATACTTGTTGGTTTGAGTATAGACATTAATTCTTGGAATTACTTTGGATTTGGAGTGCTTAACTAAATTGTTACTGAAGTATACTCTTTTTTCCTTGACAATTACCATTGCAGACAAGGCAAAATGATTCTTAAATTGGTACCTGGCCGTAAAGAGTTCAAATGTAATTTAGCTTAAAGCCTTCACTGACTGTTTCAATCTCAATGACATAAAGAGATGTGTTTGGATCAGGAAGTAATTTACATTACTGGTGTTTAATTGGCCTGATGGGATATGTATAATCAGGAATTATGTAACTTTCATTGCATCCACATTTATCAAATACAAGTGAAAATAATAAGGCTTATTTCTTCCATAGGTTTCAGTGTCTTTGAAAAAAATGGACTATCAATTGCTGCTATAATAGAACAACACAATTCAATTATTTTCAAAAACCTGGAGATTAATAGTATCATTTAAAAAAATCTAAAGTGCTTTTACTAAAGGCCCAAAGAGTATAAATTTAAGAAGGGGGAGAGAAAAATAGTTCAATATTTTTTCTGTATCAAATATGTCAGTATGAATGTCACTGTCTTTCAGATTTCTTCTTCCCTGAACTGGTATTGATGACAGAGATTCTAAGATTTTTGTAGTCCACCAATTAAGACCTTTTCGTTCATTTCTTTGAAAAGGTTGATACTGTTTAATGAAATATATTATTTTCTTCTTCCTTTAGTAACTATTTTCTCAGTACTATGTATTACTCAGATGATGCTGGAACCTCCTACTGGGCAAAATTTTGAACACTGCAGATCAAAGCCTTTCATAATGACATGCATGTGTCTTTCACCTAGGAAGAGCTGATTATCAGGTACCATGAAGGCTCTGGGATGTTACTTTACTTGCATGTTAACAAGTTAGCCTGCCACAGTTCCATGATGCTGGCAGAAGACACAAAGCTTCTGGTTCAGAGAAAGGACATTGTTACGGCACAGCAGGCAGCATGAGTTGTTTGCATTGATTCTCCCTTGCCTGAGATTCCCATGGGTTTGATATAAAGAGGCCTAGGTGGATGCTGTTTATGCAGTGGTTATCTGTCACAGCTGAAAAACTCCAACCTTAGTGAACTTAACTCTTAATGGGAAGTAATCAAATTTGCCTGACTTTTGCTCTGGGGGAGAGACACTCTCTTTATTATAATAGACAATTAGCAAAGGTGCTCTGTGATCCAGAGGGAGACCTGTCTCCATCTTCCAAGGCTGTTAACCATACAAACATTCTGGAAAAGATAAAGTCAGTCAGTGCCACTGCTCACAAGACATGGAGAAAATTGAGAGACCCGTACAGAATTGTCTCCCAACACTGGTAACCAATGTGGTATGACTTCAGGGGACTGGCTGATATGTGAACCAGCTGATATATGAATATTGAATTTAGCTGATTTTATCTTAGCTTCATCCCTTCAGCAGATAATTTTTATATACACCCCACATTTTGCTTGTAGCACCCTTCCTCTAATACATTACCTAGGGTCGTGTGTTGTCACTACCAGTGTCCCATTAGTCACTGTTTCAGCAACCATGGTGGCTTGGCTTACTACAAATTTTTATTCGTACCCTATTTTTATTCCCATTTTCTTCATTCTGCAGAATATACTACACAGTGAACTTTATGAACATTTTGATATTTTCTTTGAGCTTTTCTTCTCTCTAATCATATGACTTGAGATAGTTGAAGACATGAGTCATATTAGCACTTATATTTCTTCTTTTATCTATTTAAATAATGAACCCTAGATTCATTTTATATTCTTCTCCTTCTGTATCAGAGTAAGTTATAGTAGAGGAAACAAGATCTGAGAGCAGATGGAGAAGACAAAGTTTAGGGTACAGGTACAGAAGTAGGAATCTTAGAAACAGAAAAGAACCCAATTGCATCTGTATTCTCTTTTTTGATATTGGCTTTTAACTACCTATAACCACACACACACACCTCTTATTTTTCTATTGTCTTACTGAGTGTACTTGATTATAAGTATAGCAGGAATTAAATGTGTTCTCTATAATCCGTATGTGCAAAATATTTTGTAACTTCCCTTATTTTCCTTAGCTGATTTCACCTTGCTCACAAGATTCAATTCCAGGTAGAGATTCAATTCCAAGTACAGCCTTTTCAAGTATAGATATCTCAGACTCTTTTGAGGAAATACTCTCATTTTCAACAATTTAGAACCCAATTTTGACTGTGTCTTCTGCTAGCAAAAGCTCTCTCCTCCTCACCCTTCTTCCCAATGTGCAAGTGGAGGTTTTATCTGTCTTCACTTGGCAAGATTTGGGGCCACCGTTTTCCATATTTTTTTGTGTTCTTTGCTACAGAGAGGTTGGTCTGGTCCCCAAGGGTTCTGTGCTCATGTTCTCTGCAGTATGGCTGGTTCTACCCGAACTTGTTGAATATTTCGCTGGTACTGACTTCTAATGTCTTTGTTCCTGCCAGTTGCCTCAACTTGTGAGGTTCCTGTACTATGTGGTCTCTTTTTCCCAATCCAGAGTCCCTTCCAGGCCCTGTGGCATCTCTACATTCCCCCACTGGCCACACAGGAGCTGCTGGGTCTCTGGCATGCCATGCATAGGCTGAGGGAGGATTGGGGCACCCTCTTGGGTATGTCATCGAGGGTTGAATGTCTCCCTCTGCAATCCCTGCTATACACCTCTTTGGCCTGTTGACAGAGAAGCAGAGCATCAACCTTTCATTTAACCTATTTCAGCTTTCTATGGACATTTTGAGTTTCCTGGTTCTCTCCCTTTGGCCGAGGCACAGGGATGGCAGTGTGACTGTTCTTGTTCTGACAGGCACCTCCTCAGCTTAACTGCATTCCCTCTGAGGTGTGTGCTTTCTTTTCATGGCAAATACTTTCTTCCTTTCCCTCTTCATATTGAATATATCCCTTGCAATAATATACTTTGTCACCTCTCTAGAGTTCTAATAAAACTCTAGGATTAGTGTCTATTAAGTCTATATGCTTATATGGGAATTGGAGTTTAGGGGATTTAGAAAAATCTTATCCCTTTACACAAAGCCTCAGTTTCAAGAATATCACTGGGGGTTATTCCCTGGCAATCCAGTCGTTAGGACACAGCGCTTTCACTGCTGTGGCCTGGGTTCAATCCCTGGTTGGGAAACTATGATTCCAGAAGACACATGGCACAGCCAAAAAATATACATACATATCACTGGGGATTCAAAAATCTAATTTTGGAAATCAAAAGCTGAACATGGATACCTTTTCATCTTACATTCCTGTTTTAATTCCAAGCCTCCCTAAGATAATGGACAAGGTTCCACTAGCTGAAGGGGGGAGGGCATCAAATACAAGGAAGTGTAAGAAAGAAAAGCACATATTAACATATTTTGAAATATTCCCATAAAACTGTCTCTGGCTAATTTAATCAAAGGAAATACTTTGGAAGGCTATTGAGGTCCCAGAAAACTAGGGGGAGGCTGAGCAATAAGTATGAGAGTAAGCTGGATCCCAGGGTGACACAGAGTACCAAAATGTGGAAAGCATGAAGTGCAGATAGGATGCCATGATTTAAGATTCAAAGGCCAGGGAGAGGGCTGAGCTTAGGTGGGAGTCTATTCTCTGCCTTTACTAGGGAAGGGGAGAGGTGGTGTCTGTCAGGTTCAGCTTCCATAGTGAGTTGTGTGCAGCTAGATTACCCTGTCACCAACACAACAACTGTTGGTGGTGGGTTCTGGAGTCTGGTCAGCCTCCCAAAAGGAAAATAGGGTGCTATTTGGAAGCCTTTCTCAGGAAACCCTAATGGCAAATATATACAACACCTAAATGAAAACAAGGAAAATATGGGGAGGAAGGGCTAAGAAATAGAAGGTGGGGGGGTGTCTCCAAAAGTGAGCTCCTTCTTTGGATTCCATCAAGGATACAAGAACACTGGGGTTTGATGCATGGCCTTGGCCCCAGCATGCACCCAACACTGCCTCTCCCCACCTTGCTTTTCTCTGCTTCTCTGCTTCATTGTTCTTCTCTGGAGGCTGCTATCTCTCCTTCTCTGTGTAAATGTCCCCTCTACCGGAGTTCACAGGTCTTCCATTTAAGTGAAGTACAGATTTACTAGAGGCTCTTAATTCCAATTCTAAACTTTTAAGAGAACAAATTTGATTGGGTTAGTTGGGTGTATCTACATCTTACTAGCTATGGATACAGGCAGAATGGGTGGGTGCATTGGGTTATGTGGCACAAATGCTCCTGTGGGTGGTGTGAGGCTGGCAGTGGTTCTGAGAGGAGAGAATGGGGCATAGAGTGGGAACAGGCTAAAACTGTCTATTGCAGGCTAATAGTATTTTAAGGTGTGACTATACCATAACTTACTTTAGTAACCCCTTATTATTGAATATTTGTTCATCTGCATTTTCTTCTTTTATAAACAAACTGTGATAAAAATACTTGGAGCTAAGTCCCATTTGATCCCCCTTATGAGTAATTCCTAGAAATAGAATTCCTGGTGCAGAGAATCATTACATTTTAGAACTTTTGATACTTGTTGAAATTGTCTTCCAGAAAGTTTGTGTCAACTTATGCCATCTCCAGATATTTAAAAGTACTAATTTTTGTGTACTCTCACTTGGGTATATTAATTTGGTTATTAGATATATTAAAATAGTTCATTGCTTTAATTTACATCTTTAATTTCGAATAAGGTTGAGCCTTTCTTTTCATAAGCATATTAGTCATTGTGTTTCTTCATATCTTTTATTTATTCTCCTATTATTGTGTTAATCTTTATATTACTGATTTTAAAGACTCTTTAATTATTAAAAAAAACAAACAAAACAATCCTTTGTCTTATATGTCCCAAGTATTGCCCCAGGTTATGGTATGCTTTTCTAGGTTTTATATCTAGATTTTAAAAATGTAGCTCTGAAGTAGCTTTTTTTAAAACCCATGATTGTGTCATGTAACTCAAAATTTATGCAGAAGGAAATTCTTCCTTACAGAGTTATTTGATTTATTTTTTTTCTTTGTGGAATACTATGATCTTTTGTTCTACTTTCCGCCTTTAGGGAACAGAGTGTCTGTTGGCCAAACCCACCAGAAGTGAAATATAGGGAGAGTAAAGCTATAAATTTATGCACAAGTGATGTTATTGATTTGTTGATAGATTTGGTCACTTAAATCCAAGATATAGATGATCTATGCTCATTTTAGTCACTTAGGGATAGGAGAAGAAGGAAACAAAGGGAGTGGGTGGTAATGCAGCACCAATTTTTAGCATATTGTCTCTGTTTCTAAATCTCCCTTCAATTTTCCAGTGATATTCAAAGGTCAAGATTTTGCTGAGAAATGACCAGAATTAACTTCTGTGTGTTAGATGGAAATTGGCTCAGGAGCTAAAGTGTAGTGGGAGGTATTACATCTTCTTCCAAGAGTTATTTGGCAGAGAAGCTGCCAATTTATGTGCTATGGAGCTTTTCAGATTAGGAAATTAAATTATTTTATCTTTGGCTTTAAGGAATAAACATGTATCTCTACGCTTTCTAGCCCTGTCTGAGTGACACCATACATACCTTTCTAAGTTATATTTTCATCACCACCTGACAAATATTATTTCATTTTTTATTGTCATAGTAAGGATTAGTCCACTTGATCGTATAGACATTCAGCACAAGCTGGATAAAGGAGGATTATGGGATGTAGTAGTTTAATTCAA